>NC_138029.1:17405164-18005164 GCF_964106645.2 Podarcis pityusensis
CAGTGGTATAAATTAACTGCATGAAGTCAGTTGCTTGCTGCAGCAGTTTGTGCCCTACTTTCCAAGACTTTCATAGCAAGCAATTCTGTATCGTCTCTCTTATTAAAAACAGAGTGGCAAGATCAATACAGCAATATTTTGTAGAAGAAAATTGAATTTATTAAACTGGTTTGGCATTTTAAAGACGATTAAATCCTTTGTTTATTGGAAATCAGAGGGACTGCAGGAATATTTGGCATGGAAAAGAAAGAACATAGACTATAATAAACTCCTAAGACTTTTAAGTAAAATTATCAAATTGATTTTCCACCTTCTGAAATCACAAAAATTGAAAACATATAGCAGATCTTTATTATTGAACTATTTTATGAAAGACTTGATATTGAGGCGCCATTCTGCAAATGGCAGTCCAGGGCAAGCTTAGGTTTGAACCACTGGAGAAATCAGTCTGAACATAGGAAGGAATGAGGAGGATGAACTCGGGCCAAGATGAGCAAAGATGAAATGCAAGGAAAAAGCAGGAAAAAGCAAAGACTCAGTATGTTTTATTATGGGGATGTAGGAATGAGAGTCACTCTTCACTAGCCCTTAACACAGCCTTGCTGACCTGGTGCCTTCTAGAATCATTGGCCTACAACTCCCATCATTCCTGACCACCGGCTATGTTGGCTGGGACTAATGGATGTTGTAGCCCTAAACACAGAGGGCACACAAAAGCATTTTCCACATCATTCGGGACCTGCTATGGCATGTTAAACTACAAAAAAATGTACAAAATTATTTTTGTGATGTAGCCTTGAGAAAACCAATGTCTGTCATCTTCCGTTCCCAGAATAAAATTGTAAATAAGTTCACACGGTTGTTTAGGAACAAACAAATTAAGGGGCTTTTAAAGTACGTTGCACACTGAAAGAGCTATATTCATGATGATGATTTCTCCTTCTCTCTCTCCAAATATAGAAGAGATTTATGTGTTTTTGTTATAAATGCTAAAGCACCTTCATACACCATCTGCTGTAGATGTGACTCAAAAGGAAACAGAGAGCTTGAAAGTCACACTTCAGATCACTGTGTGCCTAATTAAAGAGGGAGGAATTCGTTTTAATTTTTTGCAATGATAAACATGTGTGTGCTTTCCAAACAGTCAACAAAGCTGTGGACAATAACATACATGATCATATACAAATAACAGCATTCATGTAGAAGACTGGTGATTTGCCTGTCCCTCATCATGGCCATTAAAGGGGAAGAAGAGATGTTCTAGGAAATGGGGTTGAAACCTAAAATGAGATTGGAGAGTCATAGCTCAGTAGCAGAGCATGTGCTTTGCATGCAGAAGGTCTAAAGGAGGAATGCTTCTGGAACTTAAATCCATCCAAGTTTCTCATCCCCTAGCCGTGGACAAAGAACAGCACCAGTATGTGAGCTATCCTCCATTCATTCAGCTAGGATTCCTGGACTTTGTAAAGACAGCTGTGCATGGACTTTCCACATCTTTGACTTGACTACATGATTCATGAATACCTGTCAACTTCCCCCTTTTCTTGCGAGGAATCCTATTCGGAATAAGGGAATTTCCCTTAAAAAAAGGGAAACGTTGACAGCTGTGGATTCATGTAAGCCATGCACCTCAACAATCATGCACGTTTCTTTAAAATAAAAAAGCAGTCGTCGTCCCATCCCTCCCCAGCATGTGATTGTGCACACGGTCACATCAATATCCCTCTAGGCTAACGGAAAATGCAAATGTGCATGAGTGCAGAAGTCAAATTTAAAGCTCCTATGCCATCTTGAAATGTCAAACACAGACTTTTGTGAGATTTTCATGCACACCAATAAGAAATGGTAAAGGAGCTTTCAGTAACTGGGGCATTTGATCAGAAACAGTACAAGTTTATGCAAATGACTGAAGGACAAACAGGGACGAGCAACTTGGACTTCACTCATCTATGCAAGACATGGAGTGGGAGAAGGCAAGGCAAGGAGGGCGGTGGGTTGAACGGGGCCCCTAGCAAAAATGTAAGAATGTCATCATACTGCAGTTGAAAGGATCAGCACAGGGCAGCTTAGACCTTCCCCTTTCCAGGCAACTTGCCCTCTCACTTGCCTCCATCCACCTGCGGTTCCTGCCTCCTTGTCCATCGGCTCCCTCTCCTGCCTCCTCACCAGCCTCAGCCACCCGCCTGCCTGCCTCTGTCCCCATCTCCTTCCTCATCATGACACCTCCTGTTCACAGCTTCCAATGTCTGAGGCTAAAAGGATCACGGTGGGGCAGGCTTTCCTGAGCTCCCTCTGTGGTCACTGCCCTAGAAAGGAGGGTGGGGAGAAAAAGCTTCACCCCCTACTGCTGTCACAGGTGTAAAAGAAAGAGTAGTTTGGGTGAGGGATGAGGGATGAGGGATGGGAAATTTGGATGAGTTGTAAGGGAAAAGGGGTTGGGAAGGTTCAGGGAATGTGTTGGTTGGTGGGAGGTATAAAAGAGGGGAAGGGGGTTGGCTAGGCAGAGGGGGCAGAGAAGGGGTTTGGGGCAATAGTCAGAAGTTGGGTAAGTGCAGTTGGCTAGCAAATCAAGAAGCAGAGGCAGCCCCTATTATATTTATATTTGTCTTATGAATCTTTTTTTTACATCAGTGTTACAGTACAGTGGTACCTCAGGTTAAGAACTTAATTCGTTCTGGATGTCTGTTCTTAACCTGAAACTGTTCTTAACCTGAAGCACCACTTTATGGGGCCTCCTGCTGCCACCGTGCCGCCACAGCATGATTTCTGTTCTCTTCCTGAAGCAAAGTTATTAACCTGAGGTACTATTTCTGGGTTAGTGGAGTCTGTAACCTGAAGCATATGTAACCTGAAGCATATGTAACCAGAGGTACCACTGTACTGTATTACATTTCATTTTTTTCCTGATCCCGAATTCTTTGCTATCACACTTAGAAAGACCCATTTAAATTATTGGGCACAACTAGCCCAAGTCTACTACTTTTTAAATAGGTTTATTGGCTTCAACCCACAGAATTAATACTTTGGTCAATGGGTGGTCCAGAAATGTCATGAACGAATGAATTATGTTGGCTGGCAGAGCTATGAGTCTTCTAAAAAATATTTTTTTAAATGTTCAAGGTAAGTATGCCATAAAACAGCAGACTCTGTTGCAATGAATAGTAAAAATGGTAAAAAATAAAACTCTGCTGATAGGCTTTCTGGATATGTATGGATTGAAATATATATATTTCAAACTCACTAAAATACTGCTGCTGCTACTTTCCTCCAGATTTTTCGTTTAAAAATATACATAAAGCCAAACAATGTTATCAAATGCTGCAGAATGAATTCTGTCCATCGCAAAGGCTGCAGGCAAATAAAAATATTTCTACATGCGCTTTACCGACACAGTTGATTAAATAAGTAAATAAATAAATAAGCCATATGTATTTATTTATTTTTTAAAAAATAAATCACAGATGAAATAAAAACAACCACACACAGAATTGAATGGCCCACATCTAAATTTACATCCCTCCCCTCTCAAATTTCTTTTTTGGGGGGGCATGTTTGCGATTAACATGTAGGTTTGACATTTCATCTTGCACTCTGCCTAAAATACTTCAGCATGAGCCCGGGATAAACAGCTGACCCACTGACACATTGCTTCAAACAAATCACAAATCTAAGAACGCAGCACACACGCCGCCTACAAAAACATGTGCGCAAGGAATATATAAGGCCAGATCTTCCTGTGAGAACAGAGATTAAGGCTGGGGAAGGATTAGAAATTAATTAAGAAGCTCCGTCATGTTTCTCAATATCCTCTTTGATCTGCTACAAGACTCTCCCCAGGGGCTTTGCTGCTGCTGTGTCAGGGACCTTTTGAGCTGCAAGTCTAGGCAGGCTTATTGGTCTTTGCGCTTCTCCCCATCGCTCGTCCCAAACTTTGAGCCAGGATAAAAAACAACAACGACAGGCAGCTCCTGGGAAGGAGGAATGAAGTGGGTGACTGGAAGCACAGACTGACCTACTGTCCAGGTCTCTCTTAGATCAGTGGTTTTCAAGCTGTATTCCCCATGGCTTCCCGCAGATGCTTATCAGGCATTCCTCAAGGAGAAGATCAGTTGTGGCACACAACTTAAAAGAGAGCCTGCACACAATTGCCAATCTCTCCCAGCAACCCACAACTGGAGTGTTGAGTGTGCTTGGGTTTTCACTCTCAGTCATGCAAGGGAAAGGGCAAAGGCATAATGCTCTAATTCAGGCATGTCCAACTTCCAAGAGACTGTGATCTACTCCCACTATAAAAAAACTGGCAGTGATCTACCCATTGGATTGACCAAAGTGGTTGAGCTTTTTTGGGGGGGTGGGGGGAGATCGATCAGGGTCACGCAATCGACAAGGATCGACCAGAAACGCTCCATGATCAACTGGTAGATCGCAATCGTCCTGTTGGACATGCCTTCTCTAATGGGTCCAAGAACCCTCTCACCACTTTCCCAAAGCCCACCTGGTTTTGGGAAGGAGTCAGGAGGATTTCAGCATCCTGTAAGAGCCCTGGCACCCTCTTCCCAAAGCCTAGGAAGTTGCTGCCCAACTTAGAGAGGGAGGTGCGATGCTGAAGAGGACGATGCCATGCATGCAACATCGGCCCCAATTGCCCTTGCAAACTGGTGCCTCTGGCCCTAACTGTTCCCCTACAAAAAATAATAATTCACCGTACACCACTGGGCAATGGGTACACCCAACATGCATGGTGAGGGTCCCCCAGGAACTGAGTATGCACCCTAGAACCCACCCCAGAGTCCTTTGCAATTAAATGGGCATCTATGGCAATTGTTCACAAATTTATTGGCCAGATAAACTGATTGTGGGAAGCATTTTCCTGGAAACGCCCATGCCAACTATTACAATGGCACGAGAGGCACTTCTGTGTGCCGAGAGCTACGCTGGCAATTTTGTAATGACTCAGATGTGCCTTCGCACACTGATGATACTGCCATTGGAGGTAATACTACCATTCATTCACTCACTGTGGTTGTTCTTTACAGATACATGAAGGACTGTATCCAATGCTGCCAATTCCGCTCTTGCAACAGATTTACACTGTTGAAATGGAACTGTTGTACCCTCCAACATTTCTCTGACGACAATAGGGATGCCTAGTGCTATTTTTCTAGAAAAAGAGATGCTAGAACTCCCCACAAACACCTCCCTCGTTCTCTTAGAACCCACCTGAGAGGGGCCAGAATTGAATTACGGTGAGTTCCGGCTGAAAAAAAGCCCTGAGGACCCTCCAACATTTATCCAATGAAAACAGGGATGTCCTAAGGAAAAGCAGGCCATTCCAGGGTCAATCAAAACTGGGATGGCTTCTGTAAATTAAGGACTGTCCCTGGGAAATAGAGACACTTTTAGAGGCTGCCCTCTGGAGAAGGTTTTTTTTTGGGGGGGAGGGAGCACAACTAGAGGAAGTCCTGTTGCACTTGAAGAATGACAGCATTTCATATAACCCTTCATGTCTTGGTAGGAAAGGGCCCACTCACTTCGCTACCCAACTTTAAGCCTCCCACAAAACCTTGCTTTGCTCACACAGGTCCTCTGAAACTAAATGAGTGGAATCCTGAGTGGACTGCTGCTGCCATTCTGGTATTTTATTTTTAATTGCTTTCCCCAAACTCTTCTTTCATAAAACGCCAGTAGGCTCTATTCGTAAACCTTCTTCTAATGGGTGACCTAGGGTGGGGGTGGTGAGAAGGGTAGCTGGCTTACGTGTCCTCCTCTATTGCTATTTGATTGTGCCTGGTTTGAAAAAAGCCGATAAAAATCTTAATAAGAAATAAAACAAAGGTGGCCAATCAATGTTTGCTGAATCAATAGACTATTTTCTGAAGCTGATTTCACAGCTATCATTCTACTTTATTATATGTGCTAGCAGGGCTAGAGTATTTGACCCAGATCTTTCAAGGGATGGGATGAAAATAACTTCCCTCCCTGGAGTGGGGAGCACAGAAGAATTGTCATGTGTGCATGAGCTGACTAGCTCAGATGGCGGAGGGCCTCTTCTTTCTAAACAAAAAAAGTGATGTCACCACTTCAGACAGTAGCTTGACTGCCCCCAACAGGCTGGTGGTTTTGCTTAAACTAGTGATGCTTCATGGGAATAATGCAGGTATTCCCCTGCCCCATTTTCTCAGGGGCAGAATGGTCTCCTGAAAGGGTGGAGGGAGATAATTGGTCCAACCATAATTAACATAATCCTGCTTTGTGCAAGGTGTGTCTGGCATTTGCAGTATAACCTGCGAACAAAGAGAATTCATGCTGCCTGACTGTGAAAGGATATTTACAAACAAGGCCCTCAGGTTCTTTGCAGGGAAAAATAAATGCAGTTTAGCCTCTTCACAGGCTTACAGCTGTGAGAAGACTTTGAGAATGCCGAGGGTACAGCAACGCAGTGGTGGTAAACAGCAAGAAATCAGCAATACAGATGCTTTGAGAGGAAGCAAAGCAAAGAAATACATAAACATAAGACCCATCTCTACTGGCTTCCAATGCGAACAAGGATGGTTTGCGTTCCAGGTGGACATGTAAGAATTTCTGGAAGCCCAATAGCTCTACTGCAGGTGTAGGGAACTACAGTCATACCTCATGTTGTGTCTGCTTCAGGTTATGTCTTTTCAACTTGCGTCCTGCGGCAACCTGGAAGTACCAGAATGTTTACTTTCGGGTTTCACCACTCGCATATGCGTAGAAGCGCTAAATTGCGCTGCACACAGACGCGGTGCTTCTGGATGCGAACGCTTCGAGTTGTAGACTTGCCTCCAGGACCAATTACATCTGCAACTCGTGGTTCCACTGTACAGCTCCCATCAGCCTCAGTAAATATAGTCAATGGACTGGAATGATGGGAGTGGTAGTTCAGCCACAGGGCCAAAGATTCCTCAAACCTGCTTTATTGGGAAGAACTATAGGAACTTAGGAGTGCTGCAACGCTTTGTGAATTTTATAATATGACTTTTCTTGTGGTTGTGCTGTTTATAGCCTTTTTAAAAAGTTGTTTTGTTAACAGTGTTTTATAGAAGGTGTTTGCTTTCCTGGTGGGGCTGTGGGTTAAACCACAGAGCCTAGGACTTGCCAATCAGAAGGTTGGCGGTTCAAATCCTCGCGATGGGATGAGCTCCCGTTGCTCGGTCCCTGCTCCTGCCAACCTAGCAGTTCGAAAGCACATCAAGGTGCAAGTAGATAAATAGGTACCACTCCAGTGGGAAGGTAAACGGCGTTTCTGTGTGCTGCTCTGGTTCGCCAGAAACGGCTTAGTCATGCTGGCCACATGACCCAGAAGCTGTACGCCGGCTCCCTCGGCCAATAAAGCGATAGGAGCGCCGCAACCCCAGAGTCAGTCACGACTGGACCTAATGGTCAGGGGTCCCTTTACCCTTTACCTTTACTTGCTTTCCTGGTGATTTGTTAATTATTTATTAAATAAGAGACACGGGGGAATGATTAATGGACTTCAATGTCTGTACACTAATGAGCAAAGCATGGGAAATAAACAAGATGAGCTTGAGCTCTTGGTACAGCAAACTAAATATGACATAATAGGCATCACTGAAACCTGGTGGGATAAGTCCCACGATTGGAATGTAATAATGGAGGGATACAATCTATTTCAGAGAAACAGACCAGACAAGAAAGGAGGAGGAGTGGCGTTATATGTCAGGGATGTGTATACCTGTGAAGAGATCTAAGATTTAGAACCTCAAAGCCAAAGTGAGAGCATTTGGGTCAAAATTAAGGGAGAGAAGAATAACAGTGACCTCATTGTGGGAGTTTACTATAGATCCCCAAGCCAAACGGAGGACATAGATGATGCCTTTCTGGAACAGATGGCCAAGCATGCAAAAGGAAGGGAGATAGTAGTAATGGGGGACTTCAATTACCCGGATATTTGTTGGATGTCAAACTCAGCCAAGAGCATAAGGTCAAACAGATTCCTCACTGGCCTTGCAGACAACTTCATTGTCCAGAAAGTGGGAGAAGCAACAAGAGGAACAGCCATTTTAGATCTGGTCCTAACCAATGTTGATGACCTGGTTAGTGGGGTAGAAGTGGAAGGATCATTAGGCGTGAGTGATCATGCTCTTCTGAAGTTTACTATAGAGCGGAAAGGAGCAGCCAAGCATACTAGGACTCAATTTCTTGACTTTAAGAAAGCCGACTTCATAAAACTTAGGGAAGTGCTGGGTGAGATCCCATGGACAGTAATACTAAAAGGAAAGGGAGTTCATGATGGCTGGGAGTTTGTTAAGAGGGAGATAGTAAAAGCACAACGTCAGGCAATACCAATGAGACGGAAACATGGAAGGTGCCTAAAGAAGCCAGGGTGGCTATCTAAAGAACTTTTAACTGAGTTAAGATTAAAAAAGGGTGTGTACAAAAAATGGAAAAGGGGGGAAACCACCAAAGAGGAATTCAAACAAATAGCCAGCACATGTAGACACAAAGTCAGAAAAGCTAAAGTACAGAATGAACTCAGGCTTGCTAGAGACATTAAAAGCAACAAAAAAGGCTTTTATGGGTATGTTCGTAGCAAAAGGAAGAACAAAGAAACAGTGGGGTCACTCAGAGGAGAAGATGGTGAAATGCAAACAGGGGACACAGAAAGGGCTGAACTCCTCAATGCCTTCTTTGCCTCAGTCTTCTCCGATAAAGAAAACAATGCCCGACCTGAAGAATTTGGAGCAAATGATTCAGCAGAGGAAACACAGCCCAGAATAACTAAGGAGATAGTACAAGAATACTTGGCTAGTTTAGATGTATTCAAGTCTCCAGGGCCAGATGAACCACATCCAAGAGTATTAAAAGAACTGGCAGATGTGATCTCAGAACCACTGACACTCATCTTTGAGAATTCCTGGAGAACAGGCGAAGTCCCGGCAGACTGGAGGAGGGCAAATGTTGTCCCTATTTTCAAAAAGGGGAAAAGAGAGGACCCAAATAATTACCACCCAGTCAGTCTGACATCAATACCAGGGAAGATTCTGGAGCAGATCATTAAGCAAACAGTCTGTGAGCACCTAGAAAGGAATGCTGTGATCACCAATAGTCAGCATGGATTTCTGAAAAATAAGTCATGTCAAACTAACCTGATCTCGTTTTTTGACAGAATTACAAGCCTGGTAGATGAAGGGAACGCAGTGGATGTAGCCTACCTTTATTTCAGCAAGGCATTTGACAAGGTGCCCCATGATATTCTTGTAAAGAAGCTGGTAAAATGTGGTCTTGACTATGCTACCACTCAGTGGATTTGTAACTGGCTGACTGACCGAACCCAAAGGGTGCTCATCAATGGTTCCTCTTCATCCTGGAGAAGAGTGACTAGTGGGGTGCCACAGGGTTCTGTCTTGGGCCCGGTCTTATTCAACATCTTTATCAATGACTTGGATGATGGACTCAAGGGCATCCTGATCAAATTTGCAGATGACACCAAACTGGGAGGGGTGGCTAACACCCCAGAGGACAGGATCACACTTCAAAACGACCTTGACAGATTAGAGAACTGGGCAAAAACAAACAAGATGAATTTTAACAGGGAGAAATGTAAAGTATTGCACTTGGGCAAAAAAAATGAGAGGCACAAATACAAGATGGGTGACACCTGGCTTGAGAGCAGTACATGTGAAAAGGATCTAGGAGTCTTGGTTGACCACAAACTTGACATGAGCCAACAGGGTGACGCAGCAGCTAAAAAAGCCAATGCAATTCTGGGCTGTATCAATAGGAGTATAGCATCTAGATCAAGGGAAGTAATAGTGCCACTGTATTCTGCTCTGGTCAGACCTCACCTGGAGTACTGCGTCCAGTTCTGGGCACCACAGTTCAAGAAGGACACTGACAAACTGGAACGTGTCCAGAGGAGGGCAACCAAAATGGTCAAAGGCCTGGAAACGATGCCTTATGAGGAACGGCTAAGGGAGCTGGGCATGTTTAGCCTGGAGAAGAGGAGGTTAAGGGGTGATATGATAGCCATGTTCAAATATATAAAAGGATGTCACATAGCGAAGGGAGAAAGGTTGTTTTCTGCTGCTCCAGAGAAGAGGACACGGAGCAATGGATCCAAACTACAAGAAAGAAGATTCTACCTAAACATTAGGAAGAACTTCCTGACAGTAAGAGCTGTTCGACATTGGAATCTGCTGCCAAGGAGTGTGGTGGAGTCTCCTTCTTTGGAGGTCTTTAAGCAGAGGCTTGACAACCATATGTCAGGAGTGCTCTGATGGTGTTTCCTGCTTGGCAGGGAGTTGGACTCGATGGCCCTTGTGGTCTCTTCCAACTCTATGATTCTATGATTCTATGATTTATGTTGTGGTTGTGATGTTCTGCTATTTATGGTATGTAAGCCGCTTTGTGACTCAAGAGAGTGAAAAGTGGAATAACAACACCAACAACATCAACAACAACAACCATTTAGTGTGTTGAGGAGCAAAATGAAGGGTTCATACAGTGGCTAAGGCAAGTATGGCACAAGGAAAAGGGGGGGAAACTCCCTCAAATGAACAACAACAAAAGGAGAGCAGGCTCCTGTACTCAGTGATGGAAAACTATTGTAGCTCAATAAAGCTACAATAAAGACTTTCCCAGCAGTAAGCATTGGAATCGCTCTCTTTTTGTTTTGTTCTGATAAAGCATGGATTAGGCTACCCTCAGTGTGTAAAATCTAGCAGCATTCCTTATGGTTTGAGACGTGATCCACTCCCATTTCCATGCTGGAGAAAAAATGCTTAGCGACATAAAGGGACACGTTATATAATAACGTAGTATCTCAGAAAATAATAGGGATTAAAAATGGCATAAGAAGAGTGTAGATAAGCAGTTTCACGGTGTTATTTGCTTAAAGGTAAATGCTTGGCATAGACGACCCAACATGGGATCATGCACCAGACAAGGATGGCTGCTTCTAGAAAGCCACTCCCGACATACGGAGGGGGGGGGTGTTGCGGGCTCACGCCCCATCCACATCCTCGCAGGGCTGGCTGCAGCCCCACGGGACTTGGGGAATCCCGGGATTCATTAGCATTCATCATTCACCACGCCAGCCAATTGGCTGGCGGCGGGGGTAGGCATGGTTGAGAATATCCACTGGATTTTACGCTTCCCTGAAAAGTGCAACACAGTTTTCATAGCAGAATGCATGGAAGGATGGATATTTTTGGATTTAACACATTTAGAAATGTGTGTTTTGATAGAAATTACACTCAGAGTTTAAATTTAAAGCAATCTTTTGTGTGAATAAAATAATAATAATAATAATAATAATAATAATAATAATAATAATAATGCTGCAGAAGTCCCATGGACCATCTGCTTTGGATGCAGAAAGTCCCAAGTTCAATCCGTGGTATCTCCAGTTACAGCAGGGAGAGACTCCACAGCGCAGCAACCCGGCAAAGGGGATGCAGCAAGGAAAACCACCGTCACCTCTCCGCTGGGAAGCGCTGAGCAAAGGCGAGTCCCCAGGCAACGCGGCCGATTTGATCGGCACAAGGCATGCAAGCTCCACCCCCCAGTCGTTCTTAGACTCCTTATTGGGTGAGCAATGCAGCCAAGCAACACAGTTGGAGGCTCCCTCCTCCCTGGCTGGCAGGGAGGGAGGGAGGGAGGGAGAGGAGCTGCTTCCTTTGAAACCTGGGAAATTTAAGGGACATCACCAATAAGGGACAGCAGCAGGAAACGGCGTTGGGATAAGGGAGTTTCCCGCCAAATAAGGGACGGTTGACAGCTATGTGTTCGCTATTCAGTCTGTTGGAGCAAATAGTTCCTTGCTCTAGCTCGAGAACTAGTTAGGTTTGTGAAATTGCTTCCAGCAATGGGGGTTGGCGGGTGTTGAGTAGCACGCCACTGAGGTACACACAACTAAACTCATGGTATATTTAAGCTCACCTGTGAATATCTCCAACTGTGCTCCCCACTCCCTGTGCAACTCACCTTCTATTTTATTGACGTCTGCAGTTCATGTTTCTTGAACTAAACCAGTTTCCAGTAATTGCCTCATAAACATAAGGTGAAAAATTACACATCTGGAAAAGGGCTCATTATATAGTCATTTGTCAAGTAACTTCTGCCAAATGGAGCAAACACTGAAGAGATTTGTACCATTTATTTGTACACAGGCTGGAAGCGAGGGAAATGGGAATCTTAATTCACCAGCTGGGAGTGGCAGAACGCATGCCAAAAGAGAAACTGGTGCTTGTCTGTTACAACAATATTGGTTGCATAAGAATAATGTAAGACAAGACTGTAAGATATTTAAGACATGTAAGGAAATGACCGAGTAACAACAAAGTTTGGTGTGGTTTAACCTGAAGTGCACAAGTGCCTTAAGGACACTGGCCTACAGGAAGCTGCAGTAGGCTACTAATTGGGTTTCCTGACACATTTCAAAATGGAAGCGTTATCCTAAATAGCTATCTATGGAATTTACTTTCACTCAAATGGGTAGCGACCAACTTGGATGGCTTTAAGAAGCGATGAGACAAACTCACGGAGAGCAAGGCTATCAATGGTCACGAGCCACAATGTCTATGTTCTACCTCCATGGTCTGCCAAGGATTAGATGAGGAAGAGTGGTGGAGACTGCCTGCCAAGAGGCCTCCTGGGAAAATGCAGGAGAGGACAATTTGGACCTGGGTTCGTGGTGGTGGGAGACAAGATACACCCCAGAGAGCTGGGAATTACTGGAAGCTGGGAATCTGGAGGGTGAGGAACAAGGGCAAAGAAGCAGAAGCCATAGCCCTGGGCAAGGACAGGAGTCAGACTTAATAGAGGCAACACCAGCACCAGCTGATAGAGTGTCTGTTGAAAGTCTGCCAGCTCCACTTTCCACCCCTAAAACAAGATGATTGCTCCATGTAACAGAACAGAAAGCCAGGAAGAAACAGAGAGCGTCCCTTGGGACTCGCCTCAGGCAGAAGGAGGGATCTGAGACATAGAAAATAGACTCGATGGGAGGAGCAAGACACTCTGGGAAACAGTTCATGATGAGGGAGTATACTTCATGAATCTTGCTGTCAGCTGTTGACCTCAGATCCTGTATGTGGGCTTCTCCTAAGCATTTGCATGGAGTTATCCATCAGTAAACTTCTTAAGTTCCCATGAGAGTCTTCTCTCATGTGCACCCAGATCCTTAGAAGAAGATCACTACCTGATGTCCAGCAGATGGCAACCCCTTTTGTTGGAAGCCCTCAAAGGCTTTAAAAACTCCTAGGTCTGGCCCATAAAACTCAGGAGCCGGGAGGATAAGAGTCCATTGATTTATTACTTTCCAAGCAATAGGTTACAGTGGGATAGCTCCGCAGAAGCCTGCAACCGCGACTTCGCAGCCTGGGAGAGTGGTGATATTTATAAGTTTTTACACAAAGCATTTCAATTTTCTCCAATCATATGCATAGAAACATTTCCCCATTACCTCATCCTGGTTGTAGGGTACATTTCATGTCAGTTGCGCAAGCTTTGCATAAGCACCAGCTGTTTTGCTGTCGTCTATATGGTCTCCATTGGACGCGGGTGGCGCTGTGGGTTAAACCACAGAGCCTAGGACTTGCCAATCGGAAGGTTGGCGGTTCGAATCCCCGCGACGGGGTGAGTTCCCGTTGCTCAGTCCCTGCTCCTGCCCACCTAGCAGTTCGAAAGCACGTCAAAGTGCAAGTAGATCGGACTTCCGGGGTGGCGCCATCGGTAATGGCGGATTCCCTCTGATCCGGAGGGACCGGCTCCACGGAAAACGGGTCTGTTCCGCTACGGCGAAGCGGGGACCCTTTAAAAAATCACAGGCGGATGAAGCCTGTGACCATGGGACTCGGCGGGCACCTTTCGCGCCCCCCAATCCGTAAAGGAACCCAATTACGGGCTCCAGAGCAAAGAGGGGCTAGTGGCGCGGTGCTGAGAGTCAACTGCTTCTTCCGTGGAGCGAAGCCGCACAGCCGTTGCCGGAGAGCGCTACCTTTTTCCTGGGACAATTTGGCTACAAAAACAACTACCCGTGAGCAGATCAAATTTGGAGAATTGGACTTTAAACAACGATCTGTGAGTAGAATGGAAAATTGGATTAAGAAATTCCTCTTAATTTGGCACTGAAGCGGGAAGGTCTAAACAGGAAGTCAGCCTTCCGTTTCTTGTAGATAGATTAAAGCAAAGACATAGCAAACTAGAGTTCAGAAAATCGTTTGTAAAGGATCAACTTTCATCATCTAAAACTACTGAACCCCCTTCGGAAGCAGGAGAAGAGGGGGGATTTCTCCGGATTGTTTAAACCTGCAGAAGAGAGGGTAAAGAAAAGTAATTTTCCACCGTCTTGAACCTGGGAGCGGGGTGTGAGGACAGACGTTTTTGGGAAGTTCATTGACTACAGACAAATGTTTTTGACAGACAGTTAAAAGAAGAGAAACATAGTGATTCCATTGTTCTCTTTCGCATTTTAAAGGAACAAATATTGACTAAATATCTGAAAAAGGAAACTTTGTTGTTAGATTTGCTGTTAAAAAAAGAAAAGAAAAAAGAAAAGAGATGGATACAAATAGAAGTTCTTCCCCTAGAGGGAGCTTGTGAAACTGTTATTAAATTTGAACTGGGGAGCTTCGCAGCTGCAATAGATTAAGATCGTGGGAACAGACTTCTGACCTTGCATAACAATGTACTCAGAGGCTCTGGTGCGTGCTTTCTGCAAGACAAGTGCTTTATTGGAACAGTTACATGAGAAGACGGATTTGATGACTGTGGCGATTAGAAATTTTGGACAGGTAGTGGGTATCTACATAGAACCCACCCAGGAATCAACTCAGGAGTGTGTTCTGACAGATCAGATGAGGGAGGAGGTTGTTGCTGGACCTTGCGTGGCAGAGATGGAGGGAGCTGCGGCCCAGCAGGAACATGAGTTGTTGGATCTGACAAATGAACTTGGAAAAAGCCAGATTTGGAGAGAGAGAGTTTTGCTTGGTTTGGAGATGGGGGGCTGGATAGACCCCCCTATGCAGGGATATCTTGACTTTTCAAGTCTGGCAATGGGCTGTGAGGAGTTTGGGGCTGTGGGGGTCCTCAACTCTGGAGGGATCTTGAAACATGCTTTTAAATACCACATGGAGTTCAATGTGGACTATGGAAAAGGGGCTGATCTGTCGAGAAGGGACAAAGATACTGTCAAGTTGGAGTTTCCACGAGTGAAAGGACCAGGAGACAAAGTAAAGTACAGGTATAAATATGAAGAAGATCTGCGGAAGGGACATGGAAGAGACTTAAGGGCCTCGGACATAAGATTACCAGGTTAATGAACTAGATGGATGGGATAAAAAGGACTGACAAAACCCAGGACCAGGAGGAAGAGACGTTGGATGAAGATTGGAAGAAAGTTTTAAAATTTTTTATTTAGGACTGTTTTGTAAAATTAATGAGTATTAGAAAAATGTTGGAACGAAATTATTTGGCTTTAGTAGAAATGTTAAAAAGAACTATGCAAGAATATGCTATGGTTATGAGAAATTGGTATAAATAAGATTTAAGTTTTAAGTTTTAGGATTTTTTATAGTAAGATAAGGTTAAAATAGATTAAGGTAATTTAATGACAGAATATTATGAAAAATGGAAAGGATTTGCTGTGATAATTAATAACTAGAATACAAAAAAGGGAGGTGTGAGGAGGTCGATGAAATAAGGTAATGAAAGTCAAGGATTTCAGAATATTGCATTTGTTTTTAAATTTTTGTGGCTTATTTTTGTTTTTTGACTTTGATGTGTTATGTGTTTTGTTTTTGTTTTTTGATTTTTATTGATTTGTATTGTTTGATTGCTGTTTGTTCTTCCCTTGTTTTTTTTCTTCTTTTTCTTTTTGTTTTTTCTGTAACTTTAAAATTCTTAATAAATATCATTTAAAAAACAAAAAACAAAGTGCAAGTAGATAAATAGGTACTGCTCCGGCGGGAAGGTAAACGGTGTTTCCGTGCGCTGCTCTGGTTCACCAGAAGTGGCTTAGTCATGCTGGCCACATGACCTGGAAGCTGTACGCCGGCTCCGTCGGCCAATAAAGCAAGATGAGCGCCGCAACCCCAGAGTCGGCCATGACTGGACCTAATGGTCAGGGGTCCCTTTACCTTTACCTGCATGGCCTCCATACAGAAATATTGTGTTACATTTTTATAGCAAAATCTATTGAGCTTTGTTGAACCTACATGTATAGCTGTGTATGTTCTGCGATAAAACACATTCGCTTCTTCTCTTCCCATTGGAAAGGGTGTTTGCATAACAAAAGCTTTCTCGGCAGTTTCAAAGCTTTTCTTAAAGGGATAGGTTATCAATCCCACAGTTTCACATACTCCACAACTGTTATCCTGTCCCCGTCCCCTGCCAGAGCACAGTAGCTCCCCACTTCTTAAGGACATGTAGGTTTGGTGTTGGACAAGTCTAAATCTCACTCACCTTGCATTCCCCATGATTTTACTGATTACAGGGTTCTTTTAAAAACCTGCAAAACATTGCCTAAATTTGGGCAAATCTTCTTTCCTCTCTTACAAATCAGGGTGGATAAAAAAATCAACGATTTTAAAAAATAATAATTAAAAAATGGATTTTTTTTATTTAAATCAGATTTTTAAAATTTAAATCGGATTTTTAAAATAAAATGCTTTTGTAGGGAAAATATTTCTAAAGATAGTTTTCTGTTTAAGTTACATTATAGTCCAAAGGCTATTCATCAGGAAATAAGGATTTGTTTTAAGTTTTCCATGTTTGCTAAAACTCAGACTAAGTTTTTTTTTTTAAAAAAAACTGTTTAACCACATCAGGTAACAAACATGGATACATATGTCATAATGTTACTATTTTAGTTAAATAAATTGTTTAAATTGTTATTAAGGAAATGATTATTTTTCTCCTTCCAATAAAGTACAGCAGAAAAGTTGTCCAAATATAAAGAGTTAACTTATTAAACCTCACAATAATTTCATAATTATCTGTCAATGTATTTCTAATAGTATAACCAAATCAGTAATTTTTGATATAACTGTAAAAACTACTCTGAAATTTTACTATTCCAAAAATGAAGCCTTCATCTGGTTGTAAATATTAAGATTATACCAGGAAGAATGAGTCTTTCTGTAAAAAATGATTTAAGTCTTACTGACTAGTGATTTAAATCATGTTTTAAATCAATTTGATTTAAATCATGTTTTAAATCGATTTGATTTAAATCATGTTTTAAATTGATTTGATTTAAATCAAATCCACCCTGCTACAAATGAGTAGTCTTTTAAAATTTTTAATAAGCAATCTTTACTGAAATCTTCAGCAGGAAGATGACCGTTGAAGTAGCAAAACAATGATTCAACACTTACTGAAAAGTTTTAATAGCTAAAGTTGTGTGTGTGTGTGTGTGTGTGTGTGTGTGCATGGGCGCCACACTCTGTGCCCCAGAGTTCCTTGGAAGTGAAGTGACTGATCCCATCACAAGTCAGAAATCCTAGCAAAATGTCACACGGTGTGCGATTAAAGGATTATTCCCAAAAGAGTGAGCTCTGTAGTTCTGTATGGTGTTTGCATACTAGCAGCAAGCTAATTAATGTGTAGTTCATCCTTTGGCAACCATTGCTGGGCTCTGAAACTGAGCGAGATTAGCTGGCATCCAGCCATTTCAATCACTGCTGCTAAAACAGGCTCTAAAAATGTAGAGGGGGAGGGGGAGAGGCAGAACACAACCCTTGGAACTGGTCGTTGTCTAGAAATGGCTTTAACAAGGGCCTGGGTCAGATGGTTCAGCAAGCTACATGTATTCAGGCTGTGCCGGGCTTCCAGCAGACTCACAACCTGCCAACTACATTAACCGGCACCTCCACATGAGACCAATTCGCATGGCCGCTGTGGTTTAGATTATTGTGGTAGTCCTTCTGATGTAATGAACATCGCCACACATATTAAACAACAAAGTATCTAGTGATACCAGGAGGACTGTTGGCTTGTCTTCAGGGGGGCTGCAAGAGGCCTTGCTGTTTCTGCTGCAACATATTAATAATGTGGCTGTCATTCGCATCACTGCCAGCACCACGGACAGTTCCTTGCTTCTCTGCCTGTTGAGAAACAACTTTTTCTTCTTGTAGGCATTGGCCATAAGGCGCTGACCACAGCTGCACTGCACAGAATGCATATATTCAAGTATAAACACAACCACACACCATAAACATTAGCTATTTGTGATTAAAAAATCTGCCTTACACAAATAGTTGGAAATAAATCTTTTTACTTCTCAGGCTGGCAACACCAAGTATTATTTAGGAACTCCTCCAGACGACGTCAAGATAGAACTAATGGGATAACCAGCCCACTTCGAACTCCCAATTGCTGACGGTCACCTCCTGTCCCGAACCCCATCTATTCTTTGTGAAATACATTCCCAATGAAATTACACTGCAAAGGCCAACAATAAAGCTCAAAGGAACAAGGTCACAGGACACCTTGTTAATTCAGAAAGCTGTAAGCTGTAATAGAAGCAACTCCAGAACTAGCCCTATTAAATATCTGCCAGAGTTGAAGTAAGATTCAGCTGCCAGTACAGCCAGCTTCTGCATGTGGAAAAGTAGAGGCATCATCTTGTCATTTGCCTCAGGCAGCAAAGCATAGTGACCCTGCTCAGTGCTTGGAGGGTAGATCACCCGAGAACCTGTATACATGCAGCTTTCAATTTCATGAAAGGATGTTGGGCTACAAATGTAATAAATAAATACACCTCCAACAACAACAACATCATCATCACTAAATGAAATGGTGTGGTTTTGTTTTCGACAAAGTGGATTTCCCCTGACATATTTAATGGGTGCTTCTGCACACGCTCTCCATGACAGATTAGCATTATTATTGTAAGGTAACACAATTCTAGCTATATTCTAGTTATTTTGTTTATTATCCTTCACAAAATAGTCCATGGCCACTGAAACACCACTGCTTGCTGCCACTTTACCTATATCAATATACTGATTCCTTCTACCTGCTATTTCTGGGCCTTATTTTGGTCTTCTCTTCCCAGCCCTTCTCCTTTAGCAACCTTCTTGCGCCTGGTTTCCTCCTACAGCATATGCTTGCTTTGTCTCTTTGCCCCTTTGTTCTGTTTCCCTTTCTGTTAGAAATTCAAGAGTCACTTGCGGTGCTGAACAAATCAAAGGGATCCCTGTGATAAGTGCAAAGGTATCTATCCTTTTGCCTGCCTTTACAGCCCAGGGATATTTTAGACAGCAGCTCAGGGAATACATGACATGACTTGGTCATCGCTGAAATAACCTTGAAACGTCAGAGCAGTCTCTTTCTCTTAAGGCAACCTTCCTTTCTCTTTACAGAGATCATTCATTTCAGGTCAGATTAACATCGTGGCAATCCCTGCTCAAGATATCCTACTTTTCCTTTTCTCAAATGGGTAGGTTTTTTGCGTGAAAATCTTTAAGGCTGGGAGGTGAACCAGTGTACTGATTCTACTGTTCGCTGATCTTGGGAAAGTATCAAAAAAGGCTTTGCACCATTCCCCACACTTATCCTCGTGAATACAAACTGCAAACTTGAGGATTAGAGGAAATCAGCCAGGGCGGCACTGGGAGATTCCTGGGGGACTGTTGAGCAAACCCCAGGTTAGTTCTGTATCTCTTCTGTAAAGGTAAAGGGACCCCTGACCATTAGGTCCAGTCGCGGTCAACTCTGGGGTTGCAGCACTCATCTCGCTTTATTGGCTGACGGAGCCGGCGTACAGCTTCCGGGTCAAAATAAATTTTTATTATTTGGGAACAGCCTGACCCCCTCCTTTGGTAATCCTCACAGAACTCTAGCCCAATGGTTGCCATTAATTTGAGTTGAACTGATTTTATAATGAATTGATCTTAGAATGTTGTATTATTTTACTGTTGTTAGCCGCTCTGAGCCAGGCTTCGGCTGGGGAGGGCGGGATATAAATAAAATTTTATTATTATTTATCATATTATCATGTGGCCAGCATGACTAAACTGCTTCTGGTGAACCAGAGCAGCGCACGGAAACGCCGTATACCTTTCCGCCACAACAGTACCTATTTATCTACTTGCACTTTGATGTGCTTTCAAACTGCTAGGTTGGCAGGAGCAGGGACCGAGCAACAGGAGCTCACCCCATCATGGGGATTCAAACCGCTGACCTTCTGATCGGCAAGTCCTAGGCTCCGTGGTTCAACCCACAGTGCCACCCGTGTCTCTTCTGCTGTTGTTGTTTAGTCGTTTAGTCATGTCCAACTCTTCATTACCCAATGGACCAGAGCACGCCAGGCACACCTGTCTTCCACTGCCTCCCGCAGTTTAGTCAAACTCATGCTGGTAGCTTTGAGAACACTGTCCAACCATCTCGTCCTCTGTCGTCCCCTTCTCCTTGTGCCCTCAATCTTTCCCAACATTAGGGTCTGTCTCTTCTGTAGAGGGTACCAATTCCTGAAGTTCCAGTTATAGCAATTAGGAGTGGGGGCAGCTGCTATCTGATTGTCCTTTAGGACTTTCATATTTAATATTCTGCTACAGTCTTCACCAACCTGGTGCTCTACTCCTGACAGTGCTGGCTGTTATAGCAATGGGAGTTATAGACCAAAACATCTGGAGAGTAATCAGTCTGGTGAATTCTGCCCTACACTGCAGGTCCCATGGAGATGTCTTGGGCTGGTTGGAGGGGGAAGGAAGACTGAGACAAGAGTGGAGAATTGGGTCCTGGGGAGGGGCCCAGTAGCCTGGCAGTGTTGCTGCAGATGTTGGTGAGGAGATGAGTGGGTTGTCAGGGAAGAGGCCCTCCTCAGTGGCATTGGATGCCCTGACCACAACAGAAGAGTGGCCTGAAGGCTCCAGGACTGCTTGCTGTGAATCAAGCACTCCTTGTCCCTGGTAGGTGCCTGAGATTAGACAGGACAGTGAGCTGGTCATGTCAACTCTGCCTCTGTGTTAGGGACTGGACTGAAGAGGAGGGCTGGGAATCACCCCCTCTTTCTCCTCTGCTTCCCTTGGAAGAGGAGGGGGAGTGGCAGGATTGCCTCTCCTTCTCCAGTAGTTTCAAGGGAAGAGGGAGACAGGATTGAATTGCAAGTTATGAGGCGATAGGAGAAGGAGGGGGAGAATTGCCAGCAGAGACATCCTTGGAAAGCATAGAAGCACCACTATCCCCACGTACTCACCACTCACTTAGAATTCAAGAAAAAAGGGCTCAAAGATGTTTGACTCCTGAGGCCACCTGGAGGGCCACAGACTGTTGCTGGGGAAAGAAGGCGAGGAGCTCAGAGTGAGCAACGTCACTATGGAGTTAAGAACTGGATTCTTTGTCTTGTGTTGGTGCTGACCTTTAAAGCCCTAAACGGCCTCGGTGCTGTATACCTGAAGCAGCATCTCCACCCCATTGTTCAGCCAGGACACTGAGATCCAGTGCCGAGGGCCTTCTGGCAGTTCCCTCATTGCGAGAAGTGAGATTACAGGGAACCAGATAGAGGGCCTTCTCAGTAGTGGCACCCGCACTGTGGAACGCCCTCCCATCAGATGTGAAGGAAATAAGCAGCTATCTTATCTTTAAAAGACATCTGAAGGCAGCCCTGTTTAGGGAAGTTTTTAATATTTAATGCTGTATTGTGTTTTTAATATTCAATTGGGAGCCGCCCAGAGTGGCTGGGGAAACTCAGTCAGATGGGTGAGGTATTAATAATAATAATAATAATAAATAAATAAATAAATAAATAAATAAATAAAAATATTATTATTATTATTATTATTATTATTATTATTGCACCACAAGAACTGAATAAAACCATAAATACAAACTTTCTTGCTTCTTCCTTGATGCTACCAGGGGTGGAGAGAATCCCCAAGCCTGACACTTTGCTGCAAAAGATGTATTAATGGTTGCGTCAGTGTAGCCAGACCTAGCAGACGAAGCCTGCTCAGAGCACTGCCTGATTATTTACCTAATCCCATTGCTTGGAAAGACAACAACACAACCATTATTATTATTTTCTGGATATATTATTTATTTATTTATTTATTTATTTATTTATTTATTTATTATTACAAAGTGTAAACTCAAAGTGACTTACAACATAATATTATATTATAATATATATTAAACAAAGGTTAAAATCAATCTAAAGCTAAAACAAAATAAAAGCTAAAAGCCATTATGCACATTTAAAGCAGTCTAACAAATCCTACCTGCCAAGAGAGGCCACAATGTCTAGAACTCTCCGAGTTAAAGGCTAAAAAGAAATGTTTTTGCCTGGTGCCTAAAAGTCGCCAGTGATGGTGTCACACATCCCTCCCTGGGGACAGGATTCCATAAATGGGGAGCCACCACTAAAATGACCCATTCTTGTGCTGGCACCTTCTGGACCTCCCTTGGTGTCAGACAGCACACAGAGAACCTCCATTGATGAGCACAGGGTCTGCGTTGGCTCATGTGCCTAGGAATGCTCCACTCTTCAAAAGGGGAGCTCAGGGTGTGTGTCAAGTGTTGGACAATGTCTTAGCTTATGCCTAGTCATGTATACAGTGGTACCTTGGGTTACAGACACTTCAGGTTACAGACGCTTCAGGTTGCAGACTCCACTAACCCAGAAATAGTACCTCGGGTTAAGAACTTTGCTTCAGGATGATAACAGAAATCATGCTCCGGCGGCGCGGCGGCAGCGGGAGGCCCCATTAGCTAAAGTGGTGCTTCAGGTTAAGAACAGTTTCAGGTTAACAATGGACCTCTGGAATGAATTAAGTTCTTAACCCAAGGTACCACTGTACTAGGAGCTGCATTGTGACTTCTGAACAACGTAGCCTGAAACCTGATCTATGGTGGGAGCACTGTAGTGAATTCTGGAATAAAGCATTTAATAAGAATCTAACCAAGAGTCCATGTACTGAGCCATAGGTCAGAGCTGGGACAACATATTCCCGCTGCTCAGTTTCTGCAGTGCCACATGCTGCCTTCCTCTTGCAACTGTTTTGGGACAGTTTCCATGTGCCCCGAGCAGACTTTTCAATTGCAAGTTTGGCTGCAGTTCTCACAGGGCTGCGTCAGCCTTCCTGATTTATTTATTATATATCTCCAAAAACCCGTCTCCGCTGCCTTTTGGCTCCAGAGAATTATTGATATTCGCTCTGGGGTGTTTCGTGGGAAGTGATTCATAAATGAATTGAATAAATAAATAAATAGAAAAAAGATTCCCCCGAAGCGGTTTGCAACAATAAAACTTCAAAAAAAAGCATTCAAGCCGCAATAAAACAGATAAAAGGAAAGTATAATGAGATCAAATCAAAGCACATGAAAAGCCTGACATAAAAGAAAAATGTCTTAACTACTTGCCTAAAGGACAATAGAGAAGGGACCTGTCTAATCTTCCCTTGGGAAGAAATGCCACCATTTGGGTTCTGCGACTGCAAAGATCTTATTCTACATCCCTACCCATTGCTCCTGCCATGGTAGAACTCAGGATCGTATCCGACACTGCTGTTCCCATCACAAAACAGCCATCTGCTTGTGCAATGGAGCTTCCTCCTCTACTTTGCACACCCTCAAAATCTGCTCAAGAGGGTTGGGGGACCCTCTGGAAGCATATTTGGTGAGGTGCATAAGGAGAGGAGAGGAAGCTGAAGTCCCACTGCATGAATACAACGTCGCTCACACAGCACTGGATATGAGCCACCCGACAGAGCCTCCAGAAATTATCTCAGCCAATGTCAGGGACTGGACTGAGAAGGAAGGGTGGAGGCCACCCCCCCTCTCCTGAACCTTCCCAAGAAGAGGAGGACAGTACAGTATAGATTTAGAAGAGTGGTTTGCAGAAGGGCATAGTTCAGAGGCTGCAGAAGGGAGAAGCTGGGAAATATTGGGAACAGCAGGAAGAATAAGAAGCACCAGGGGAGACAGATGACAGATTCAGTGTCCTTGGAAAGCATTCCTGACCACCCCTCTCCCAGGACCAGGCGGGCATTGAGGGTATTAGAACAGAGAGCTCAGAAGCAGAAAGCTCAGATTAGCTGACACAGGAGAGACGTCTAATAGGAGAGACGTAGTGGGGTGGGACTTGACTTGGAGCAATGCCATTATAGTGGTACCTCAGGATAAAAACTTAATTCGTTCGGGAGGTCCATTCTTAACCTGAAACTGTTCTTAACCTGAGGTACCACTTTAGCTAATGGGGCCTCCCGCTGCTGCCACACGATTTCTGTTCTCATGCTGAAGCAAAGTTCTTAACCCGAGGTACTATTACTGGGTTAGCAGAATCTGTAACCTGAAGCGTCTGTAACCCAAGGTACCACTGTAGTTGCTCTCTGTGAATTGTTGAATAAATTGCTTGGTAAGAACTTTGATGGTTTTCTGATTCTTGACTGCCACTGTGAGAGGGATCGGATTCCCCGAAGCCTGACAGCCGATGTGGAGGTTCATGCACCCTTCAAAAAACCCCAAGTTGCAGGAATGTGTTTGTAGGGGAGGGGTAGCGGGCAAAAGTTACTCTATGCCCACAGAAAGGCACCCTGCTTTTGCACAGAGACATTCCTAATCAACCAGCTGGAATGGGTGCAAGAGAACAGTCATTCACGTGAGTGATTATAGTGGGTATTATCCAGCCAACTTGTTCCATCAGTGCAAAGATTTCTGCTTGTGCAGTGAAACTTCCTCACTCTCTTCTTGTGCAACCCCTCCCCCCCCCGCCCCCCGTTCTGGGTTTATGAGTTAGCTGGATGCCACCCTACATTTCCCTTTATTGCTACTACAGTGTTTCAGAAGGACAAAGTTTTGTGCAATAAAACTATTTAAACATTGCTATTATTGTTTGCTCTCCCCCCCCCAACAAACTCCAAAGTGTGGGGGTCTGTTGGTGAAACGATGTTATACAAATGATAATTAAAGTGGGAATTGTGCATCGGTTACACACTCCCTAGGCAACAAATTACTGTAGCGTGCAACAAATCCCACTAAGCAGAAATGTTCAGGTACCAGAAGGGGAGGGGAAAAAAAACAGCAGCAGCATATGTCTGCAGAACTAACTAAATTAGAGGAATGTAATTTTCTTAAATAAAGAGGAAACACGGAATTAATGGAAGCAATAGTTTGACAATTTTGGCTGCAGTTATTAGTGATGCGCAAGATTGTTATTATAAAGCAAACTGCTAATTACGATCTGATTCAGAACAAATCGACTGATAGCTGTTAATTATGCCTGAGTGTATAGGAATAAAAGAAAGGAAAGAATTATTACTGCCTACAAATATGCAAGTGCTTGTGCATTTCTGCTGGATACATCAGAGTGAGATGCAATGGGGGAACAAGTAGGAATGAGGTGTGTACGCACTCTGAAATTGTGTTGTATGTAGAACCAAGACCAGTGCTATTTTTTCTAGAAAAGGAGGTGCTGGAACTCACTGCTCTCTTGTTCTCTTGTATTGGCGATGGTGCCCAGCTGAGAGATGCCAGAACTGAGTTCCAGTGATTTCCAGCTGAAAAAAAAAAGCCCTGACTAAGATTCTCAGCAAAGCATTCTGATTTTGTCTGGGAACTATTTTAATGCTAACATGTTTTCAATTTCAATTCTACTTTGAATTCTAACGTGGCTTTTTGGGGGGAGAGGGGGGCAAAGGAAAGCCAACTTTCAGTTTCAAGTAGGACACAGCTAAGTTACAGCTTGTGGTTGGTCTGGAGAGAGCTAAACCATGAGCCCAGATTTTGGACGAGATGCTAAGCCAAACCGTGACTTAGCTTGAGCACAGCACAGAGACAGAACCACCAGGAAGAGCAAAGGGGCTGCCACCTCGTCCCTGGAAGCCTGCAGTCTTGCACTTAGCCATGGTTTGTCTTAGCATGATGTGTGAAGCAAGGAGATGCGGGTGCCTTTCAGGATTCCAAGTCTTTGATGATGTGTATCCTTTTCCCGTGCATGGTGCTGATTACTGGGAATGCCTTGTTGTGTGCCAGCTTCTATGTTATCAAGCACACAGCCAGAGTTGGGAGAAAACAGCAGCATAAGGCAGTAGCTCAGAAGGTCACGCGAAAGGCAAGGACCTGGCCTGCCCCAATTGTGCTCAGAAAGAATACATTATAATTCCTTTCTTGATGATGTGTGTGTGTCTCCGCACACATACATTCCCTGTTCTCTATTAGGCTTTCACTGTATTGGGTGAACTGATTAACAGATTGATTTTATTAACGAGGCTGGAATATATGTTGTGAGATGTGCAGACACGGACATTTCCATTCACTTTTGTTAAATGGATGGCAATGCACATGCAAGCTCATTAAGATGCAAGTGCAATGAGCAATTACAGCATCGTCAGCACAATCAGTCAGACATCAGGCGACCCGGATCTGTAATGTAGCATTACTGTGTTTACAGCAGAAAGAATAGGACAGCTTGTACTCTTTTTTAAGAAAGTGTGAGCACACACAACAGTTTTAACAAGGTCCTGCCTTTAATGTTAAAATGCTGACAGCCAAAGGTTGCATTCACTCGGCAGTTTATTCCATTTCTTCAGCATTTCCCGAATTGTTAATTTCCATGTTATATTTGAGCTTTCACATGACATCAAAGCTAATTCCAGAAAACTAATGGAATATAGCACATGTTTCTGTGTTATTTGATCCCTTAACTCAGGAAATCACCAGAGTAAAGGGACAAAATTTGGGGCAGTATGCTGGCATACAGCTTCCGCCTGATGTTTCCATGGCAGAGTGATGTTGCAACAGAAGCACACCTGTGTGGAAGGGGGGGGGCAGTGAGGTTGCCCAAAGACATTGGTTGTTGTGTCACACCATGACCAGTTGGTGCGAATAAATTTTAGTGTGAAATGCCGGTATGTAAGTCAAAAAGCCACGGTACATAACACAGCAGGTACTACAGTGTGAAAGGAACATCAAAAAATGGGACAGAAATGCTAGCTCTATAATCAGGAAAACTAACCTATCCATTCTTAAGGAAATCAGCCCTGAGTGCTCACTGGAAGGACAGATCCTGAAGCTGAGGCTCCAATACTTTGGCCACCTCATGAGAAGAGAAGACTCCCTGGAAAAGACCCTGATGCTGGGAAAGATTGAGGGCACAAGGAGAAGGGGACGACAGAGGACGAGATGGTTGGACAGTGTTCTCGAAGCTACCAACATGAGTTTGACGAAGCTGCGGGAGGCAGTGGAAGACAGGAGTGCCTGGCGTGCTCTGATCCATGGGGTCACGAAGAGTTGGACACGACTAAATGACTAAACAACAACAACAACAAACACAATATTCCATGCATCATCATCATCATCATTATTAAATGTCCATATCTCCCTTCATCAGAAGATCACAGGGCGGTTTACAACATGAAGGCACCCCAAAGTCTATAATAAAATATAGTTCCAACAAACTGACAGAGGATTCAGAACATAACACATTGGACCAAACAATTGTCAAATGCTTGCCTAATCACATTCACAAGTCTCCCCCAAATTTGGAAAGATGAATGAGGCCAAGGACCACATTAAAAAAAGCTAAAACTCTGGTAAAACCAGACACTGACTTAAATGGCATCTAAATTTTGCGGCTTTCAATTTACTTGCTCAGAGTCTGAGACATGCCTCAAATGTTCAGCACTGTGTAGTCACACCCCCAAGTGGCTTGCAGCTTGGAAATGTGACTTATATTTGTGGCACCAACTATGCTGCACGCTAAATTCAGGACTGACAGCTGACCTAGCTTTAGCTTTCAGGCCAATTCAGACATTGCTTTAAATGCAGGAATAACAGAAGTGAAAAATTAGTTGTGCTTCTGAATCTGCATTTGAAGCATTGAATAATAATAATAATAATAATAATAATAATAATAATAATAATAAATGTTATTTATATCCCGCCCTCCCCAGCCAAAGCTGGGCTCAGAGCGGCTAACAACAGTAGAAATAGCACAGTTTACATAAAATCACAGTCAATTAATTGAAATACATTCTAAAATCAATTCAGAATCAAATTAATGGCAACCATTGGGCTAGAGTTCTATGAGGATTACAGAAGGAGAGAGGGGGTCAGACTGTGCCTTGACCAAAGGCCTGGTGGAACAGCTCTGACTTGAAGGCCCTGCGGAAAGATGTCAAGTCCCGCAGGGCCCTAGTCTCTTGTGACAGAGCGTTCCACCAGATTGGGGCCATGGCCAAAAAAGCCCTGGCTCTGATTGAGGCCAGCCTAACCTCCCCGTGGCCCGAGATCTCCAATATGTTTTTATTTGAAGACCGTAAGGTCCTCCGTGGGACATACTCTCACTGCGAGATGGATGAAATGGAAGATACAAGAACACACCAGAGCTCAAAAATACCTTGTTGCTCAAGGAAAGCTCAGCTGGGAAAGAAAAACTTTTATACTCTTTGCTCCCTAGAAGAATTGAATGGTCAGCCTGGGTGGGTGTTAATCTGTCTGGTAGGCTCTGTGCTGAGAGTGGCCATCATTTAGATGGCACTCTAGCCATCCTTTGAGGTTTATAGGGTCTGGCCAACCAGTGACACCATCAGCACGGCAGTAGCTATTCTTAACTAATCTGGATGTCAATCAGAGCTAAAGTGAATTAAGGACTGGAAATATAGTTATAAATATAGTTTAAATGAATTAACTCTGGAGCAAAACCAGAGGTCCTGCCCATCCTTAATATGTGCACACACAGCTCAGTTGAAAGGGTGAGCTGCTCCTTTCATTGAATGTCAAAGCTTAAGACTTTTAGATTAAAATACTTCCATGATAAATAGAATAATACTGAAAAGAAAAAAAAGTCAGATATATGCATAGCTGTCAAGTGTCCCTTATTTGAAGGGACAGTCCCTTATTCCAGCGCCATGTCCCACTGCTGTCCCTTATTGATGGATGTCCCTTAAATGTCCCTTAAATGATGTCCCTTAAATTTCAAAGGAACTTAAGCTAAAGTGAATTAAGGACTGGAAATATAGTTATAAATATAGTTTAAATGAATTAACTCTGGAGCAAAAAAAGAACGACTGGGGGGTGGAGCTTTCATGCCTTGTGTGTGGCTAGTTAATGCAAGCTGAGGAGGTTTTTGAATGCTGGACGCCGTTTTGTTGCACGTGCTGCTGCAAACTTTGCAGTGCAAAGCCAGGCCAGGGAGCCATCTTAAGTTGAGGCTGCATAGGCCTTGTGGTGCATGTGATTCAGATTCTATTCAGTTGAACCTCTGGTTAAAAAGTTGGTTGGACAGTGTTCTCGAAGCTACCCAGCATGAGTTTGACCAGACTGCAGGAGGACAGGAAGACTGGAGTGCCTGGAACAGGTGAGGCTGCAGGTCCCTTATTTTGGCTGCTGGTCCCTTATTTTCAAGGCTGCTGGTCCCTTATTTTCAAATCTGTAAGCTGACAGCTATGGATATATGATGTTGCTATATTATCGTTTAGAAACACATGCTATTTGTGAAAGACAACATCCCCCCCTCTCCAAGGCATTGCCCATCATCATAATAAAATCTTGAGATATTTTCAGTTTCCTGACAGTCTTATCCCTCACCTTCCCTTGTCAAGAGGTGATACAAAGCATTTATCTTCCTGCTGTGCAACCATCTGCTTGAAAAATACACAAATATTCTGCGCTGATAGACTTTTCAGCCATTACGAAAGTGGATGAAACATGGAATGTTACTTTATATCGACAAGGTGGGTGCAACGTTCACCAGCATGGGCACTATTATGACAACAGGGGACCGCAACAAAATATTGTGGTGTGGAGTGCTCCTGCCCAGTGTTCTAAATAGCCCGAAATTTCTGGTTCTGTTTCATTCCTTCCGTACCATTCCTTCAGACTCACAGAAGTCTGTGGCTACTGAGCATTCTCAGATCACATTGACTTGATGGAGGTGGTTCTCCTTTTATTCCCATCTACAAACCTTGAGGTTTCCCCAAGCCTACTGATACCTCCCCATCTTCTGCACGGGTGGCACAATTTTGGCTATGCATGGGTTTAAGCTCAACAAATGAGTTCGACATTAGTAGGTAGCATTCTTTATTACTGGCCATATTCAGCACATTAGAAAAGCAACATTCACCATCTAGGCCAGCTCGGGAACTATGGATGTCTTAAAATTTACATTGGTGTGTTGCCATTTTTCCATCTTACTGTTTGTTGTTTGTTTGCTTGCTTTGTATAAGGTATGACACAATACCCTGCTACTGTATCTTTGGGGTGCTGGTAATGGTCATTATGCTGTAACTGGGGAAAAAACTGACAAAAGAAAAGTAATAATAATAATAATAATAATAATTTATTTGTACCCCGCCCATCTGGCAACAAATACAGGGATTCTTCATACATAATATTCTGTTAGCGTTAGTAATTTTTATGGTAATAAAGCAGAACTTTATTATTTCAACCATCTTTATAAGGAGCGGTCAACCGTTCTTAGCACCAATGAGCTGATGGGTGCTGAAAGAAAGCCCGTTTGCAGACATGGTATGGATTCAAGCCACACATGCAAATGGGTATTTTCCCTCTGAACGGCTGCTTCCAAGTGCAGCTTAAGTTCAAACCGTGCATCCGCAGGCCACCGTTTACCCTCTGCAAATTGGGAGAGAAAAAATGTCCACTTGCAAGCGTAGCTTGGATCCGTACCATGCCTGCAAACAGACTTAAGGGGCTCCCACTCAGTGCTCACCAGCTGATTGCCAGTGAGAGCAAACACCTTTGAAGTAGGTGATTGGCACTGACAGTGCACCTTCAAAGGGACTTGTTCTCCTTTGATCAGTTAATCAGTGCTGTGAGACCCTTTGAGGTCACCACTTGATGTCTTGTGTTTGGCAGGTTGGCAGTGGCACCCACTAATAATAATAATAATAATAATAATAATAATACAGTGGTACCTCGGGTTACATACGCTTCAGGTTACATACGCTTCAGGTTACACACTCCGCTAACCCAGAAATAGTGCTTCAGGTTAAGAACTTTGCTTCAGGATGAGAACAGAAATTGGGCTCCAGCGGTGCGGCAGCAGCGGGAGGCCCCATTAGCTAAAGTGGTGCTTCAGGTTAAGAACAGTTTCAGGTTAAGAATGGACCTTGGGAATGAATTAAGTACTTAACCTGAGGTACCACTGTAATATATTATTTATACTCCGCCCATCTGGCTGGGTTTCCCCAGCTACTCTGGGTGGCTCCCAACAGAATAATTAAAACATGACAAAACATCAAACATTAAAAACTTCCCTAAACAGGGCTGCCTTCAGATGTCTTCTAAAAGTCAGGTAGTGGTTTATTTCCTTGACATCTGATAGGATGGCGTTCCATAGGGTGGGTGCCACGAACAAGAAGGCCCTCTGCCTGGTTCCCTGTAACCTCACTTCTCGCAATGAGGGAACCGCCAGAAGGCCCTCGGAGCTGGACCTCAGTGTCCAGGTTGAACGATGGGGGTGGAGACGCTCCTTCAGGTATACTGGGTTGAGGCCGTTTAGGGCTTTAAAGGTCAGCACCAACACTTTGAATTGTGCTTGGAAATGTACTGGGAGTCAATGTAGGTCTTTCAAGACCAGTGTTATATGGTCTTGGCGGCCACTTCCAGTCACCAGTCTAGCTGCTGCATTCTGGATTAATTGTAGTTTCGGGTCACCTTCACAGGTAGTCCCACGTAGAGCGTAGTTCAAACCATACAAATGTAATTGGTAGAGAAGGTTTTGTGTGATGTGATTTGCCCTCCTCTCCTGGGAAGGAAGTATTTCCTGATCCTTCTCTTTCCCTCTTCCTCTTCAACCAGTCAAGGGAGCAGATGCCTGCCTGCTTGCTCCAGCATCAGACACATACCTGAAACTGTTTTCGCTGTAAATGAAAGTATCTTACCTACATTAGTTTTTGCTGCTGTTGCTGCTAAGCATGAATAAGGACTGTGAGTAAACTATGTTTTAAAATTACTTTTCAGTCTGTAGCCTGTTTCTTTGATAAACAGGGAAACAAAAGAGAGAGATCAGTCTAATGGCTAATTCCTACGCTTTCATTTAAATTGCTTAAGATGGGATTTAAACTCTGCTGAGAGGGCTTTTTTTGTGGGAGAGTCTGCAAAAGCCCTGCACTTTGAAAAAGGCTTGCAACCACATTTTTTTTCTTTGCATCAACCCACACACATTGGCCTGTAGAGGGACAGGATCTAGTTAATCTATTCCTCACCTACCTAATAAAACCCATCATTTACTACCCAATGAGACTATATGAAATCTGTGGACTTGAGGGTTTTGCATGGGTATAAGTAGCCAGATATTTTTCTCTGCAAACACAATTGTCCAGTTAATCATGTTCTGAGCCACAGGAGTTAACTCCTACAAGCAATCTTCAAAACTCCAGTTTCAATATGCTCTTCTCACTCTCTATGTATATGGATGCAGGGGGCGGTTCTGGCAGCTGTAAAATCTGTCAGATCGCTCTGGCTTTGTTCCTCCCATGTAGAGGGCCATTGATTTTGTACCTAACTATGCTGCTGATGGCAGGCAACACATGGTGCACAAGGTCATCCATGTAGGACGTGTTTGGGAGCTCACTTCTCTGTTTGTCTCGCAGCTTTGTTTCAGCAAACTGTCACTACTCCGTGAAGAGCGGAGAAAACATCTGCTAGCTTTAGCACCAGTGGGGGAGGCCTTTCCACCCGCAACAGCTGCCTGCGCTGTCTGAGCGGGGATGTTAAGAGAGCTCACACAGCAGTCGGCGCAAGAGGAGATTCTAAGAGCACCAAAACAAGGCTTCCATTGGCTGCTGGTGAAGGTTGATGCAGCCTTTCTTGCAGAAAAGAGAGCTGCTGAGGAGGGAACGGGCAGAACTGAATTTTGCATGAGCCTGTCAACAGAGCACGTGGAGCAACACGGTTTCTCAGCACACCTTGGAGGCTAAGGCAGGGCACTCATCACATCTGGATTTATTGCAACGAAGCCCTTTTTCTCGTATTGGGTTTTTCTTACAGCATTCAAAAGCACTTTGTACGAAACTCAGAGCGGCGTAGGACTTGGCAGCTATGTGTGAATTCATAACACTGATTTAAGTGGCATTTGCTTTGTGGATATGACAGCTCCCAAATCTCATATGCACATTGATTTCTTTTTTTTAAGGCATCATATCAAGCTCACTAGCTGAAGGAGGCTCTTGTCTATGAAAGTTCATGACACGATGCAGGCTGCCATGAGATATTTCAGTTGTTATAGTTTTGCCAAGAGACAGACCAGACAGAGGGCCTTCTTGGTAGTGGCGCCCGCCCTGTGGAACGCCATCCCATCAGATGTGAAGGAAATAAGGAGCTATCTTATCTTTAAAAGACATCTGAAGGCAGCCCTGTTTAGGGAAGTTTTTAATATTTAATGCTGCATTGTTTTTAACACTCGATTGGGAGCCGCCCAGAGTGGCTGGGGAAACTCAGCCAGATGGGCGGGGTATAAATAATAAATTATTGTTGTTGTTATTATTATTATTATTATTATTATTATTATTATTATTATTCCCGAGGAGTGGATGGAGGGGGAAGCTTTGAGAATGATAAGGAGTCATGCCTCCCAGTAAGGTGCTCATTTCAGAGATCTTCCTATGTCACTGTTTTCTATCCCATCTTGTCAGCCTCCCAGTTCCCTCTTAGGATTGCCAGCCTCCTCTGGCAGAGTTTGTGTTCCTTTAACAACCGACCAACGCCAGGAAATTCAATAGGTGGTGAATTGTTATTTCTTAAAATGAATATCCTGTTTCTCTTCAAAGAATCCATAGCTGCTTTCAACAAACAAAAAAACTCAGAAACAGTTTAGCAGCAACAAATGCTTTTTAAAAAAATTGACAAAAAAGGGCTGCACCCTCAAACACAGCAGCAGGAAAAAGGAGGGCATGTGGGTTTGGACCAGAGTTCCTGTGAGCAGAAGCCTGTTCAGAGGACATTCCTGCTGGAGGGATTGCGGAGTTGCTTGTGCTTTGGAGGGTGGAGAGACCCTATGGAAAAATATGGCTGGCTGGCACAACTGGGTCGATTACTCTATAGTGTCCTCCAAAACCACCCTGAAGAACCACGTAATAAAAGTACAAGGTAAAGGTAAAGGACCCCTGGATGGTTAAGTCCAATCAGACTTGGTTGCAATGCTCATCTTGCCTTCAGGCCTAGGGAGCCGGTGTTTGTCCACAAACAGCTTTCCATGTCATGTGACCAGCGTGACTAAACCGCTTCTGGCACAACGGGACACCATGATGGAAGCCTGAGCGCGTGGAAACACTGTTTACCTTCCCGCTGCAGTTGTACCTATTTATCTACTTGCACTGGCGTGCTTTCGAACTGCTAGGACAGGAGCTGGGACAGAGCAACAGGAGCTCACCCCGTCGTGGGGATTCAAACTGCCGACCTTCTTGGGCAAGCCCAAGAGGCTCAGTGGTTTAGACCACAGCACCACCCACATCCCTTACCACATCATAAGCAGGTGATGAAACAAATAAAAAAAATGGCTTGCAGGAAATAGTTTCAATGGAAAATTATAGTGGAATTAATTAGAATTGACAAAAAAGAAAGAAAATCAGGCATGTGTGTGGAGCAGAAGGGGGAAAGCCTTGTTGTGCAAGCGAAGTCTTTGTGCAGGGCTTCTATTGATGGGACTCAGAATGTGAATCCTGCACTGTATCTGGATGCCATTACAGGCATAGGAGAAGGGTCAGGGGGAATTGGGGTGGGTGAGCAGCAATCCTCCTTTAAAATGTGTGCAAAATTGGTAGCAATATTAAGAATGAGATTGTCTGGTAACCTAATGTTAAGATTTCAACAAAGCTGATCTAGGAATGAGTTGACTCTCAGATGCTTAAGGTAAAGGTAAAGGGACCCCTGAGCGTTAGGTCCAGTCGCAGTCGACTCTGGGGTTGTGGTGCTCATCTTGCTTTATTGGCTGAGGGAGCTGGCAGACAGCTTCCGGGTCATGTGGCCAGAATGACTAAGCTGCTTCTGGTGAACCAGAGCAGCACACGGAAACACCGTTTACCTTCCTGCCGGAGCGGTACCTATTTATCTACTTGCACTTGGACGTGCCTTCGAACTGCTAGGTTGGCAGGAGGTGGGACCAAGTAACGGAAGCTTACCCCGTCGTGGGGATTCAAACTGCCAGATGCTTCCTAGTTCCTAATTTCTTTCTTTCTTTTTTTTAACAAAGGAATACCAATATGTTTTCACTTCAGATGAGTAACGACGAAAGTCCCAGAGAACCCTATGCAAATCAATATGCCAAACTACTGCAAATTAGCAAGCAGAGAGCATTTCATTGACAGTGAACGCTGTCTGTCAATCTAAAGTGGCCTTTATAACCAGGAGGGACTGCACGGCTCTTTGCTAGTCAACCAAAGTACAGCAATGACAGTGGGAAGCCTGATCTGAAGCAAGCACCCTCTGCGGTGAGGCCAGATCACTTATTTTCTCTCTCTCCAATGGGTATCATTAGCCCTCTCTCTGGGGAGAAACGCTGCACATCCAAGCTCTGCTTCTTCCCTACCAAACTTCCCTTTCATAGATAATTCCCATAGCCCTTTTGCATGTGTAGAGTGCTTTAACCTTTTTAAAACTAAAAATGAATAGAAATAAATGTGCGTGCAACTTATATGCCAGCTTCCAACATCATGACACTCTCTAAGTCCAAGCTGCCTTAGAGTTGCTACTCGTGTGAAGAGGGGAAGGGGCTATGAAGCTGTGCTTTCAGATTTTCCCCTGTCCTCTTGCTGAGGTGTTGGCTGCTCATGAGTTCAGCTGTAAGTTCGGCAGTGGGAAGCAGAGGAGGCTGCTCGCTTAAGGCAAATGGGGCACAGCCCCAGCACCCTCAAGTCTGCTCTTCGACAGCCCCCCAGCTGGCTGCCTTCTTATTACAGCCATTGCTGTCTGTCAGCTTGCTCTTCCATAAGTCTCAGTGTTAGCCAGGAGGAGGGTGGGGAGAAAACCAAAATGTCAGGGACGGGACTGAAGAGGAGGAGGAATGGTGGAGGTCGTGCTCCCCCCCCCTTTCTCCTGTAGGTCTCAGAGAAGAAGAAGAAGGCCGCCTCTAATTACAGCAGGGCTTTGAGGAAGATAAACAGCTCAGAGACAGGTGAACAGCAGAGTTATGAGGTGGAGGCAGAGCAGCTAGCTGACACGTCACTGGACAGCAGAACTGAACCCCCTTCTCCCAAAACGTGGCGTTTGTTACGTGTGCAAGAAGAAAGGGCACAGAGGCAGTTGACCACAGAGAGACGCCATTGAGGGAGAGGGGAGGAGCTCAGTGCGAACAATGCCATCATTGAGGAATGACTGGATTCTTTCACTGTGATGACTGAAATAAATCATAAGAACTTTCTTGTGTCTTCCCTGCTTCTTGGTGCCATCGGGGGAGGGAGAGCATTCCTCATGCTGGCACAGAATAAGTTAGTTCTGCTGGGAGCACTGGATCTAATGTATTATTTGGCAGCATGTAGAACTGATCTGGGATTGCTCAGCTGGTAGAGCACGCGACTCTTAATCTCAGGGTAGTGGGTTTGAGCCCCATGTTGGACAAAAGATCCCTGCATTGCAAGGAGTTGGACTAGATGACCTGGTGACTCCTTTGAATTCTACAATTCTATGATTCTAACTAGCCCACCCCACAGATATAATGATCTGGGCCCTAAGGAGCATGGACAAAGTTCCTCTTGTGCGACAGAGCTTTCCCATTTTCTTCTCCCCATTGTTGCTCCTTGCAGCTCCTGAAAATCTGGTGATTGGAGACTCACTGGAATGACGTGGAATGTGATGGCTGCAGTTGGGTGTGGGTGGGTGGGAGAAATCAGTAACTGCTCCCATGTGAGTAGACATGCCTTCACCTTCAGCAAAAAGCTGCTTGGATCTGAGCCATGGGTATTGCATAGAAATCACTCAATGTGATCACAGCGACACAGTTCCCACCCACCTAGTTCCTAGCCCTATCTAAATGGCATTGCTTCTGAGAAAAAAATGTTAAATGGGAACCGACTCTCTCTTCTGACCCCTTGACTCTGCCAATCTGAATCGGCCTTCATCGTGAAGCTGTAGTTAAAACAGCCTCAAAACACAACATTTGTGTAAGGCGGCGGGGGTGGGCGGGAGATAAAACGTTGTAAGGTTTTATATAGTGGGGATGAGCCAGCTCTATTTATAGGGGCTATTCAACAAATTTTAACACACCCTTATATGTTGTATGTGAAGTGCCATGAAACACAAGCATGCATTATACCCTAAAGCTCTCTGGATAGTGTACTGATGGCTATCTGCCCAGTTCCTACGATTAAAAAATGGCATGGCAGTAAATCACAGAGAGTTTAAATCTCTTGGATTATCATTATTAAATGTGGTTTTAATACTTTCTGTTCAGTACAGCACTGGCCTCCCTCTATGCAGAAATATCTAATCACAAACCATTTAAAACTCTACGAGAGAACCTCGTTGCTAAATTAAATGTTTGTCAGCTGCAGAGAGAACAGCAGTTCCAGGTTTCGCCCCACTAGGCTGGAGCTTGGCCACAACGTAATCATCCGAAACGATTTCCGAGAACCGTGTATCCATCAGATTGTCACTGATGATAACAACGGTCTTACCCTTAATGCGATGACACACCTGGGAGCAAAATTACTGACCTGAGCATTGCTATAGAGGGGTGGTGAACTGTGGTGTTGCTGACCCCATTAGAGGCACACGGGGATGATTTGGGATTAATACGTTGGGAACGCCTGTAGTTCAGCAGTAATTCACATGCTTTGCATGCAGAAAGTTTCATGTTTAATTCTTGGTATCTTCAGGTATTGTTGGGAGAGATTCCTATCTGAAACCCCGGAGAGCTGATGATAGTTTGTGTAGGAACTGAATTAGATCGACCAATGGTCTGACTTGGTCAAATGCAGTTTGACTCTTAACCATCGTACCTAATATAAAAATACAGTGGTACCTCTGGTTAAGTACTTAATTCGTTCCAGAGGTCGGTTCTTAACCTGAAACTGTTCTTAACCTGAAGCTCCACTTTAGCTAATGGGGCCTCCCGCTGCTGCCGCACGATTTCTGTTCTCATCCTGAAGCAAAGTTCTTAACCTGAAGCACTATTTCTGGGTTAGCGGAGTCTGTAACCTGAAGCGTATGTAACCTGAGGTACCACTGTACAAATACTGTATTCCCAGACTGAACCTCTTCATATAGATTTGGCCATCAAATTACCTGCTTCCTATCATAGGTGCCAATTCCCTGGGGCCATGGGTGCTCAAGCACCCACAAAATTCCCCGTGAAGGGGCTGGGCACCCACAAATTTCAGTGCCAGGGCCATGTACACTGCATGGCACCCACACCCATGGTTGCAGGGCCAAGCTGGCACTCCTGCTTCCTAAGTTAGCTTCTGCCCATTGGCAATGCCATTCATACAATTTATGGGGGAGGGACGAATTTGCCACACCCCTCCTCCCCTGTAAGAAGCAGAGAAGTGATATCTCCCTACTGTAGGCTGTTCTGAATTATCATTTATAGGGCTACAAAATAGTGTCCCGCCCAACTGTTTAAAAAGCCAAATATAGACGTGGAAGTGGTGGTTTGGCTGTCCTCTTGTGACATACAAATGGATATAGAGGATCTGACATTAACCAATAATGGTTATATCCAAGCAGTATTAGTAAACCACCGCAGAATGAATTAATTTATTTGTCTAAATGTATAAAGGTAAAGATACCCCTGACCGTTAGGTCCAGTTGCGGATGACTCTGGGGTAGCGCGCTCATCTCGCTCTATAGGCCGAGGGAGCTGGTGTTTGTCCACAGACAGCTTCCGGGTCATGTGGCCAGCATGACTAAGCCACTTCTGGCGAACCAGAGCAGCACACGGAAATGCCATTTAGCTTCCTGCCTATTTATCTACTTGTACTTTTACGTGCTTTCGAACTGCTAGGTGGGCAGGAGTTGGGACCGAGCAACGGGAGCTCACCCCGTCGCAGGGATTCGAACCGCTGACCTTCTAATCGGCAAGCCATAGGCTCAGTGGTTTAGACCACAGTGCCACCCACATCCCTCCTAAACATACAAACCACGATGCAAAACAAGCTCGGTAGTATCTAGAACAAGGGCTGCAATGTACTGAAGAAACATTCCTAATGACAGAGATTCTGCTATGTGGGGGATTTCAATGCGAAAACTTGGGGGCGGGGGATGACGAAATAAGCAAAGCTACTGCCCTGGATGAGGACAACATCAACACTGCAGATAGAGCCTCACAAGATAAGACTATTAATAAATATGGGTTAAAACTATATTCCCTTGTATATAAGCACTGCTTGCAATGTCTAAATGGTAGGCCCCTCAATAAGACAATAAGTCACTACACTCATATATCCCAGCATGGGGTCAGTGTAGTGGATTACATCTTTGTGTCACATGCTATTTATTAAAATAAAAATAAAAATGGAAGGCAGAGCAGATAGTGATGATCTTTCACTGGTGGCCCAGGTAGGCCACCCAAAGAACAACAAAGACCCCATTACCACACAATCAATGCAGGGAGAGCACATTGGGGATAGGCGCATAAGATGGACATTTCAGTCAGATATTGTCAAACTTAACAGGGCAATCCACCTTCCTGGGAGGTGTGATGGGCAGAGAGAGTTTCACGCATGCACAGTGAACACTCTTCCCAGTTAATGCAACCATTGGAAGAGGTCCACCTGCCCCTAGGTGCAACATAGCTACTTTGTGCATCTGAAACACAAGCAGGACCAGTCGAAACACCTGGGCGTCTGCCAATCAAGCCTGGCTGTCATCAACAGAATTGAGCTGCATGACATCTAAGTGCTCTGGATGAATGGGTTTGCAGAGCTGGCTTCCCGATTCAATACATGGCAACTCCCTCACAGCATTGGAAAACAAGAGATTGTGGTGTGGATGTGTGTATATCTCCCATGTGTGGCATCTATTTTATGGCAGCAGGCCAGATTACACTTTTAGCTGTTTGGGAATTCACCTGAAGTACACAGCAGCTTCCGTCCAAAGCACAGCTTTTATCTTTAGATTTTATGTCGGCAATATTTCGTTCCGAGAGGTAGGCTTGCAAAAATAAATAAATAATGCTGACAACCTTTCCATGAGAGGAAAGCAGTGCTATTCAGAGTGGAGAGCAGCACATTTTCCAGCTGAATTTCTTTCCCTCCCATCTAACCTATAGTTTTCTATGGGCATGATGTTACAGAGAATATGTGTGCATGTTTTCCAGGGATATGATGTTCTTTCTATACCGGCTCTAATTCCAATAGAGATTCAACACACATCCACAAGCTGGTTTGAGCATACAGTACAGTCGTACCTTGCTTCTTGAACGACTTAGCTAGCCGAACAAATCGGCTCCCGAACACTGCAAACCCGGAAGTGAGTGTTCTGGTTTGCAAATGTTTTTCGGAAGTCGAAAGTCCGACGCGGCTTCCACTTGAGTGAAGGAAGCTCCTGCAGCCAATCGGAAGCCATGCCTTGGTTTTCAAACTGTTTTGGGAGTCGAACAGACTCCCGGAACGGATTAAGTTTGAGAACCAAGGTACCACTGTAGTCAAATTATTCACAAAATTAAACACAAAACAAAACCCTGTTTTCCTCTGAGCAGTTTTGTGGAATGCCTTCAGTACCTTTCCTGCAGCAGTGACTTGCTCAGATTCAATCACACTGGTCTACACACTTATTTCAGATTCACGGGCACTCATAAAAGTTGTTTCTATAGTGTGGACTCTCTAGAAATCAACTTGAATGCTCCCCTGAGTAATCATGCCTCCATTGCAAGTCGTGATGCAGGTTGTCATATATGGACAGAAAGTATCAGTATTTGAGCAGTAGCAGCAGCAGCGTCCATGAAAAGAAGACATCCTGAGAGCATTCCAAGTTTCTCCCTAGAGAGTCCATTTGGTGGGTACTGTCTTCCCGAATGCTCTGTAGTTGTTGGCTTTTATATGTTGACAGAAATAATGCAAGATGGAAGAACTCATGGTGTTAACATGATTGTTCCCTGGAAACTGTGCCATTCTACCATGGATGAAACAGACAAAAAGGGATTGGGGGGGGGCGGGAAATCAGGCCTTTTTTTTTTTTGGCAATCCAAGTTAAAATTATACTGGGGGGAAAGGGTAAAATTTTTGGGATGTGTTTTAAATTCTACACTACAAAGAGAACCTCTCTCTTTCCAAAATTTGGAGTAGGTGTTTCTCTCACACCCCATGCCCTGTCAATTTTTGTAACTGCTGTGCAACTTAAATCCTTGAGGAACTAACAGAACAGTCGAAACAAAATAAAAGAATTCCTTCCAGTAGCACCTTAGAGACACGAAATGCATGCACACGAAAGCTTATACCAATACCAAACTTAGTTGGTCTCTAAGGTGCTACTGGAAAGAAGTCTTTTATTTTGTTTCAACTACGGCAGACCAACAAGACCAACACAGCTACCCACCTGTAACAGAACAGTGTCACTCGAATGCATTCAGTAATGTTAATGGAACACTTTTAGTGTTAAGGAAGTCCTTAGTTTGCAGGAAGACCTATGCAGATTGTATTACCAGCTTCCTCTTTCACCTGTATTTTGACAAAATCTGAATATTATTGAAAAATGCCACCCCAAAGCAAATTGTACTGCTTTAGAGCACAAATCTGTAGTGCCTTGTGGTATTCCAAATCATTAAAAATATATATATTTCAACTATTTGCCTGATTTAAGAAAGCTTTGTTGATTAATCGTAAGTTTTAATCACTTCATCAAATCTGCATAAATCTGCATATGAATAAAACAAAGGGTCTGAAAGGGAACATATGTTAATTACTTTTATATAATGCATGGGTATACTTGCAACAAACATAATCTTAGAAAATAGAAAGGGGGAAAAACCCTTTTCTAAAATGGAGCCTGCTGTTTTAGATGTACTTTTACTAAAGAAAGAAACTCTTTAAAAAGTGTTGCTTGGTTAATTTGCGGGGTTTTTTTTAGTCAACCACAAGCCTTTTAATGAATTTAGCAATTTAATTCATTAAATACTGCAGCCATTATTTCTTTGCACAACTATCATAGTTACAAGATTTGGGGCTTTTTCAGTTTTGAGTAAGAGAGGACATGAAATAAATGCATAGAATTATGTGTGGTGTGAAGGAAGTTGATAAAGGGAGGGTATTCTCCCTCCCTCACAATAATATAACTCGGGGGCATCCAATGAAATGGAACGTTGACAGATTCAGGAGCTTGTTCACCCAGACCACCGCTAAGCTACTGAATTTGCTCTCACAAAAGGCAGCAAAAGCCACCAATTTGGATGGTTTTAAAAGGGGGCACTGTGGTCTAAACCACTGAGCCTCTTGAGCTTGCCGATCAGAAGGTCGGCGGTTCAAAACCGCGCAATGGGGTGAGCTCCCGTTGCTCGGTCCCAGCTCCTGCCAACCTAGCAGTTTGAAATCATGCTAGTGCAAGCAGATAAATAGGTACCACTGCGGAGGGAAGGTAAACAGCATTTCTGTGCGCTCCTCTGGTTTCGGTTTTCCATTGCGCCAGAAGCAGCTTAGTCATACTGGCGTCATGATCTGGAAAAACTGTCTGAGGACAAACGTCGGCTCCCTCGGGCAGTAAAGCGAGATGAGCACCGCAACCCCAGAGTCGTTCGCGACTGGACTTAACTGTCAGGGGTCCTTTACCTTTTTTTTTTTTTAATGTGGTATGTACTGTGTTTTACATACAGTGAAGATTAACCTTCTATAAATATATCCATTCATTTAAAAATCAGTAAATTTTATGTCAGTTGGCTAGGGGAGGCAAAAAATCCCACACACAACGAAAGTGAAGTGTACAACCACAGCTCCTGCAAATTTCTGACTGATTCTTTATGATAAATATCTCCCGACTATTATCATTACAGCATTGTCAATGCTACATCTATTTTAACAGTTTATAAAATATTACACTTTCTTGACATTAATTTATCATGATTATTTTGGTAATGATTTTAAATGCTTATTGATGCGCTGGATTGCAGAAAGTGGAGTATAATTTAATTTTCACTGCCATGCATGTAGAAATCACTGTAGGCATTCTAATGATGAAAGAGGAGCTATGCTAATACAACAGAAAAAAGGATGCAAAAAAATGATTTATGCTACTTTCTTCTTCTATTTGCAGTTCATTAAGTCACTGTCTTCTTGTAATGACCAAGTGAAAATTAAAGTACTTCAGAGGAGAACTTTAGGTTCAGCATCATTAGAAGAAGAGAAATGTGTTCTTTGATGAACTTGACTGGAGAAATCTATAGAGCACAATTTAATCAGACGACACATTGATCTCTGATGCTGGAAGGCAGGCTTAAGATTGAACAAATCTTTTAAATGCATATTTCTGCCTTTTAAAAGTAGCATATGATCCATGAGTGATTTATTTTTAATATGCTTCAGTTTCATAAGGTACAAGCAGTACACACGGCTTCACTTTGTACACCACATAAATGGAAGAAAAATATTCCAGCCTGGGGAATCATAATTCATTGGCTTTGTGCAGTTCTGGTTTTTTAAAGACAGGCACTCCAATCCAAAGAATTCAATCTGGGCTGTGGAAATAGGTTTTTCACACATGCCACTAAAAGATTCTTTGAGCCTCTCTGGCACTATTTGTAGGCATGCGTTGATGCTCTGGGTGTTGTACAGAGGGACGAAGGGAGCCATCATGAATGTATGTTTTAGTTCAATGGTTATCCTATAAGGGAACTCTTTCCATGCCGATTGGTCAGTTGAGCCCATCCACTTTGTGGAGAGGTCTGGGACATTCCATTCAGCATTATTACAGTGGTATCTTGGTTCTCAAACACCTTGGTACTCAAACAACTTGGAACCCAAACACTGCAAACCCAGAAGTTCAGAAGCTGAACATGCTCCGTTTTGAGTGTTATGCTTCCATTTTGAGTATACGCTGAGGTCTGTCTGTTTTTGCTGTTTATTTTGCGTTTTTGTGGCTGTTTTGTTTTGCTTTTGTGACTGTGTGGAACCCAGTTCAGCTACTGCTTGCTTGATTGCGTGACTGCAGTACATTGTTTATTAATTTCATTTTATGGATCAATCTTCTCGTTCGATAGTAAAATTCATGTCAAATTGCTGTTTTAGGGGTTGTTTTTAAAAGTCTGGAACAGATTAGTCCATTTTGCATTACTATCTATGGGAACGCGTGCCTTGGTTTTGGAACGGACTTCCGGAACGGATTAAGTTTGAGAACCAAGGTACCACTGTACTCAGTGCGCACAGGGCACTGAGAGGGAAATGGAAATGGAAAATGGTCTGTCTTTCAGGAAAGTGTGTTTCCCATTGCAGGTTTTCTAATTGATGATCTCCTGGTAACCTTCTGGGGAATCCCAAGGTTGTTAGGATCAGAACACTATTCTGGACAACACAGAATAATTTCTGCTTCAATTATGTACTAATTTAAGCATCCCTTGCGGAATTTAGTGAGATTGCTACATGGCACTTAATCCCAGCAATCTAGGTTGCTCAGTCAGGAAGGTCTCATAGGGCTTTTTAATTATTGGCCCTTTGTGAGAATCCAGAGAAAAGGTGCTTCTCATGGGGCAGCTACCACAAATGTCTTCCCCCCACCCCCGGGGGCTACGAAGTTTAATCGCTTTCAATGGCAGATGAATCAACTAAAGTGCTCATTGATTAGGCCATCTTCAATCAGTAAGGGCAAATTTTAATCGCCTAGACAGAGAATTAAAGAGATGCTCATTCATATTTAAAGCTATTATGCGGGAATGAAAGACAATGTTACAGGCAGCCTTTCTGAGCAGTGGCTCATAAATTGCATGTTAAGGCACTGACTCTGAGGTTTTGGTACTTTGCTAATTAATTTCATTTAATTAATTGGTCAATCACTTAAAGAAAGTTGTGAGCAGGGCAAGAGAGGGCACAAAGATGCGTTCATTGACAAATGCAATAAGAGTATACTTGTGATTGGTTAAAAAAACTATCTGAACGTTTTTCTCGTCGTCAAGCTTATGTTGAAAGTTGTTGGGGCTAATTTTGACTCTGCTTCAGGGTAGGATGGTTTAAAACAGAAAACTGAAGGTTTGAGGTGACAATAGTGCCACACGTTGATAACCCAGGTAAAATTTTACATTAACTTCACTAAAACTTCATTAAGAACCTTTTAATGAGGGTGAAAGAGGAGAGCGCAAAATATGGTCTGAAGCTCAACATCAAAAAAACGAAGATCATGGGCACTGGGCCCATCACCTCCTGGCAAATAGAAGACGAAGAAATGGAGGCAGTGACAGATTTTACTTTCTTGGGCTCCATGATCACTGCAGATGGTGACAGCAGTCACGAAATTAAAAGACGCCTGCTCCTTGGGAGAAAAGCAATGACAAACCTAGACAGCATCTTAAAAAGCAGAGACATCACCTTGCCAACAAAGGTCCGTATAGTTAAAGCTATGGTTTTCCCAGTAGTGATGTATGGAAGTGAGAGCGGGACCATAAAGAAGGCTGATCGCCGAAGAATTGATGCTTTTGAAATATGGTGCTGGAGGAGACTCTTGAGAGTCCCATGGACTGCAAGAAGATCAAACCTCTCCATTCTTAAGGAAATCAGCCCTGAGTGCTCACTGGAAGGACAGATTCTGAAGCTGAGACTCCAATACTTTGGCCACCTCATGAGAAGAGAAGACTCCCTGGAAAAGACCCTGATTTTGGGAAAGATGGAGGGCACAAGGAGAAGGGGACGACAGAGGACGAGATGGTTGGATACTGTTCTCGAAGCTACCAGCATGAGTTTGACCAAACTGCAGGAGGCAGTGGAAGACAGGAGTGCCTGGCGTGCTCTGGTCCATGGGGTCACGAAGAGTCGGACACGACTAAACAACAACAACTTCACGTGCAAATAATAACACATGTCAAGACGGCAGTGCAGAGAACTTTTCCTTCATTTGCACAAAGAATGGGTCGATGAAAAAGAAAATCAAGGTCTTCCATACTACATAGGTATATCTCAGACAAACACATGAAATATATTTGCTATGTAAATTGCTTATAAAGTCAACAAACAGCAGGTACTGACAAAAAGGTTTTGCTAATGGCAACACAAGCTTGAGAAAATGGTGACTTACTCATTTCCATTGCCCCGGCTTGTTTTCAGCCTCACCTGATTTCATTTGTCATCACACAGCCAAATTTGATCACCTACAGAGTTTTATTAAAACATCATGTCCACTACATGATTTCTCACTGGCTGGGGGTGGTGGTGGTCATGTGATTAACCCAGGAAGGAGTGAGGGGAAACAGCAGCCATTGGGGTGGGGTGGGATGAGAAATAGTGCCAAAGCAGATGGAGGAAATAATTGCACCTAACAGGCTAACATATTCACACAATCAAAAAAGCTTTAAGGAAGTGTTTCCGTTTCACCAAAACAGTTATTTTTGACTCAGAAATTAAATGTGGCAATCATTTGGTGCAGGTTCATCTGAAAAGGACTTTCCTCTACTCCTGACTTGGCTTCTTTTGGAGCCAGTGGACACATTGGGAATTTTGAGAAAGTGCTGGGTTTCCATGGGTGCATGTAAACGGCCTTGGCCCTGTATACCTGAAGGAGCGGCTCCACCCCCATCGTTCAGCACGGACACTGAGGTCCAGCGCTGAGGGCCTTCTGGCAGTTCCCTCACCACAAGAAGTGAGGTTACAGGGAACCAGGCAGAGGGCTGTCTCAGTATTGGCGTCCGCCCTGTGGAACGCCCTCCCATCAGATGTCAAGGAAATAAACAACTATCTGACTTTTAGAAGACATCTGAAGGGAAGTTTTTTATGTCTGATGTTTTATTGCATTATTATTATTATTATTATTATTATTGTTGTTGTTGTTGTTGTTGTTGTTGTTGTTGTTGTTGTTATTTCTGTTGGGAGCTGCCCAAAGTGGCTGGGGAAACCCAGCCAAATGGGTGGGGTAATAATAATAATAATAATAATAATAATAATAATAATAATAGGAGGGGCCAATTTCAGGCACTGTGGATTTTTGAGGGGATGTCTTCCAATATCTTTTGTAGATCATAAGAAATATTGGCAGGCACAGTGATGTCCAGGGGTACCAGTCCTGCATTACATGACAGCTTGTGAAGATGACCTTCTGTGTAGGCTTGGGTGGTCCCTTGCACCCAATGATACATTAATGCAACGCTTCTCAAACTTGGGTCTCCAGCTGTTATTGGACTGCAACTCCCATCATCCCTAGTGAGCAGGACTAGTGGTCAGGGATGATGGGAGTTGTAGTTGGAGACCCAAGTTTGAGAAGCACAGCATTAATGGGATGGTGGCATTGGGGGTTATTCAGGTATACAACAAGCCAATGCATAGTTGTTGTTAAGTGTCCAGGCCAGGTTCATATGAAATATTTCACCTCCTCCGACAGCGGAAATATGAGGGAGAGGGAGCGTTTGCTCTACTCAATGGAAGAAAACAGTACAAATCCAAATGTTAAATACCAAGGACAGAGAATTCATGCAACAAAAGCCAGCTCGAACCATTTTTGCTACACTTTAATGCCAATATGCTCATAATCAGCTGAAAAGGTTTCATATCTAGATAATACCAAATATTTATTTGTCAGGAGCTAGACTGCTCCAGCTAAAGCAAATGTAAGCCTGGGTTTATGTTTTATGCCTTATTTTGTATTGCAAATAAAAACCACAGATAAAGGGCCCTGAAACTATTTTGAAAGAGAATGTGTCAGCAGTCTTCTACACTAGCTAGCATTTTTTACTGTGTTTTTTAAAAAAGGGGATATTGGAAAAGGGTTAGAAAGTGTAGGATTTACAATCAACCACATGTTTCTTTGAGGTAAGCAGAATACAGTATGTTTCATATTATCCAAACATCTGTTATTCAGCACTCATAATTGTCCAAACCACATGTTGATTCCGGTTCTAATTTTATCTGACTCACAGGGAGCAGAACGAGCTGTTGGGTGGAAAATGCCATATTCCCAACCCCATGTGTTGCTTCTGAAATTAAAAGCAATGGGGATATTTAAAAGAAGCAGTGTCAAGAGTGCATAACTCTTTCTCATCCACCGTTTTTCCATGGCAACCTCTCATCCTGGCTACTCTCCCTGTAGCCTCACACTGAGAACAGGTACCCTGGCATGAGCAGCCAGTGCAGTGGGGTAATAATAATAATAATATAATAATAATAATAATAATTTATTATTTGTACCCCGCCCATCTGGTTGGGTTTCCCCAGCCAGTCTGGGCGGCTTCCAACAAAAATTAAGAATATATTAAAATGTCACACATTAAAAACTTCCCTGAACAGGGCTGCCTTCAGATGTCTTCTAAATGTCAGGCAGTTGTTTATCTCTTTGATATCTGATGGGAGGGCGTTCCACAGGGCGGGTGCCACTACTGAGAAGGCCCTCTGCCTGGTTCCCTGTAACCTCACTTCTTGCAGTGAGGGAACTGCCAGAAGGCCCTCGGCGCTGGACCTCAGCGTCCGGGCAGAATGATGGGGGTGGAGATGCTCCTTCAGGTATACTGGGCTGAGGCCGTTTAGGACCATTTAGGGCTTTAAAGCTCAATACCAACACTTTGAATTGTGCTCAGAAATGTACTGGGAGCCAATGTAGGTCTCGGCAGCTGCCCCCAGTCACCAGTCACCAGTCTAGCTGCCGAATTCTGGATTAGTTGTAGTTTCCAGGTCACCTTCAATGTAGCCCCACGCAGAGCGCATTGCAGTAGTCCAAGCGGGAGATAACTAGAGCATGCACGACTCTGGTGAGACAGTCCACAGACAGGTAGGGTCTCAGCCTGCATACCAGATGGAGCTGGTAGACAGCTGCCCTGGATACAGAATTGACCTGCGCCTCCATGGACAGCTGTGAGTCCAAAATGACTCCCAGGCTGCGCACCTGGTCCTTCAGGGGCACAGTTACCCCATTCAGGACCAGGGAGTTCTCCACACCAGCCCGCCCCCCTGTCCTCCAAGAACAGTACTTCTGTCTTGTCAGGATTCAACCTCAATCCATTAGCCGCCATCCATCCTCCAACCCCCTCCAGGCACTTGCAATGCTATGAAGCCATCACCCCACCACTGGTTTTGATGCTGCTTACATGGACACAGCGGCCAAGTCTCAGGAGTAGGAAAATATGGCTTTGCAGCACCTTCCATTTGCTTCCTCCTTTCAAACAGCCCTGTTGCTTTTCATGCCAGTAGCAAGACACTGGTCTGAGAGTCCTTTGTTTTCCTCCTCTCGTCATAGTTTGCGCCTCAGAAATTCAGATAAAACAGAGGAGTTGAATGTTGCCTTGCGAGATGGCATTGAAACATCGCAGCTGTGATTACAAAGACCAAATAATGAGCAGGTGTGTTTGTGTGAGAGAGTAATTTATGTGACTATTTAGAATAATAAAACAGGTAGCACCCCCCATCATTCAGCTGTGACACTGAGATCCAGCTCCAAGGGCCTTCTGGCGGTTTCCGCGCTGCGAGGTTAAAGGGAACCAGGCAGAGGGCCTTCTCGGTGGTGGTGCCCGCCCTGTGGAACGCCCTCCTATCAGATGTCAAGGAAATAAACAATTATCTGACTTTTAGAAGACATCTGAAGGGAAGTTTTTAATGTTCGACATTTTATTGTGGTTTTAATTCTGCTGGGAGTCGCCCAGAGTGGCTGGGGAAACCCAGCCAGATGGGCGGGGTATAACAAACAAACAAACAATCTGTAGCATGTAGATTGTAGGCACCTCACCTTGCCTGACTGCAACGAGAAGCTAAGCCATGGTTTGGCTTAGTGTTATATCCAAACTTGGGATCATGGTTTGTCTCCAATAACAATAACAAACCTAGGTTACAGCTTGTGGTTTGCTTGGAGTGAGACAAGCCATAAACCCAGGATTAATAATAATCCTAAAACAAATCATTGCTCAGGTTTTGGTAGCACTGCAGCATCAGGAGTGGGGGAAGAATGAAGCAGCCATGACTTTTCCACTGTTCACCAGCATGCTTGCTTGTTCATGCTAAGCCATAGTTTGCCTCAATGTCATATTTAAATGAGAACAATGAGTCACGAGCCTCAATGAGGTAAATTAAGGATGTCCCTCTTCGTACACAGCCCTGCCTTAAATGTCCTGAAGCTATGATTAATACATTCAACGCAGTACATTGTTGTCAAACAACCACAGATACTTTTAATTGAATTTTTCAATAGCCGTTTGAAGTTCTATGCAGTTTGGAAATTTCTGCCTTGCATCTTTTATGCCTTACCAGATTGCATCTGCTCCCCCTCCCTAGAGAGGCTGATCTCTACAACAAGTACTGAGACGTAACTAAGCCCCACACCCTTTGTCACGGACTTCCCTGCTTTGTGAGCCGGAGGAAGAAGGAGGGGGGAAAGCACCAAACACAACCCATCAATTTTTCATAAGCAAACTCCGTCTTTGATTATAAATCTCTTGTCAAAATGAATTCTTGACATGAATCCCTGCCAGGATATTAAGAGGACATGTGAAATGACAATCTTAAGACTCAATTCAATAACAGCGGTTTATTCGAAGAATGACGGCTTCTCTCCCATCTTCACAATCCCTTTGGCTGATTTGTTTTTTTATACTCGGGAGGAAGAAAGTATAATGTGTAAGTAAACAATACAAAAGCAAAACTAGAGGCTTAAGATGAAATCCAGCTCAATTAAAATCAACGGGAATTTTGTCACCGACATGATGCAGATCCCACCCAGCCAGGTGCATATGGAGACAGTGACAGAGGAAGGGGTGTGTGGTGGGGGCGGCTCGCCCCGGGTGTCATCCCTGAGGGGGGTGACATTCGGCATGCCCCCTTGGGCGGGGTATGCTTTGGGAGTCACGGGCAGGCGGCGCGCCATTGCCCCGCACTCCTGGCTGGAGGAGGTAGGCAGGCAGGGGAGAGGACGAGGGGAGAGGACGAAGGCTCGGAGTACGCTTGGAGTTGCGGGCGGGTGGTGTGCCGAATGTCAGCCATCAGCGGCTCACTCCTGCAGCTCGCTCCGCCCCTGGCTGCAAAGCACACGCCACTCTGTGCACCCAAGCAGCTATCCCACACCCGGGAGGGCACCCTCCATCCCCCATCCCCCCTCGGGAGCACGCCAGTCCTGGACAGCGCGCACATATGCTCCGCCACTGTATGGAGAGCAGCATGCCCCTCTTAAGTTTTAACTTCTGCTGTTTCTCTCATTCAGGCAGTGAGAGATTTTACTTTCTTGGGCTCCATGATCACGGCAGATGGTGACAGCAGCCATGAAATTAAAAGATGCCTGCTTCTTGGGAGAAAAGCAATGACAAACCTAGATAGCATCTTAAAAAGCAGAGACACCACCTTGCCAACAAAGGTCTGTATAGTTAAAGCTATGGTTTTCCCAGTAGTGATGTATGGAAGACAGAGCTGGACCATGAAGAAGGCTTACTCGCTGAAGAATTGATGCTTTTTAATTACAGTATGGAGCTGGAGGAGACTCTTGAGAGTCCCATGGACCGCAAGAAGATCAAACCTATCCATTCTTAAGGAAATCAGCCCTGACTGGAAGGACAGATTCTGAAGCTGAGGCTCCAATACTTTGACCACCTCATGAGAAGAGAAGACTCCCTGGAAAAGACCCTGATGTAGGCAAAGATTGAGGGCACCAGGAGAAGGGGACGACAGAGGACAAGATGGTTGGATAGTGTTCTCGAAGCTACCAGCATGAGTTTGACCAAACTGCAGGAGGCAGTGGAAGACAGGAGTGCCTGGCGTGCTCTGGTCCATGGGGTCACGAAGAGTCGGACATGACTAAACAACAACAACAACATTTCTCCTGCATTCAGGAGCAGAGGGTGAGCCTGTGCTGTAGGCCTGCCCTCCTGGCCCCCGCTTCGTTGCTTCTTCCCAGAATGGTGTGCAATGGGGTGGCGGTGAGGTCAGCGCCGGTGCAATGGCTCAGACAATCTGGCACTCCAGAAGGAACAACATAATTTAATGGTTCTTCCCAGCTCCTTAATGCAAGCGTTCAGGGAATACCTTGCAAGCTCTCGCTCTACCGTTCACAAATGTTCTGCCTGGAAACTCAAGGGCACCTTTTGCTTAGAATTTCTACAGGTGAGATTTCCTGTAGCAAGTTGTTTAATATTGTGGCTAACGGGCAACCCTGGAGAATACAGGAAATTGAGTGCCTTTAGACCCCCTTCTGTACGGGACCAGGATGCAATATATTTAGAACTTTCAGTATTGGAGGAGGCAAATCCTGAGATATGATCTGCTGCTGACCACTTACCAACACATGCTGAATAGGGCTGGTGACTGATTCAAGGAAACTTAGAGTTGTGTCTGATGTAGTGCTAAGGAGATGGCTTCAAGTTACAAGAAAGGAGATTCCAACTAAACATCAGGAAAAGCTTTCTGACAGTAAGAGCTGTTTGATGGTGGAATGGGGGATCCCTTCAGAGGTTCTGGACTCTCCTTCCTTGGAGGTTTTTAAGCAGAGATTTGATGGCCATCTGTCATAGATGCATGAGATGATTCTTACATTGCAGGGGGTTGGACTAGATGACCCTTGCGGTTCGCTTCCAACTCTACAAATCTATTATTCTCCATTCTTCCCCACTAAATATTTTCTGCCATTTCCCTAACCCTCCAAGCAGATTTGGGGATGGCATGCAGGGAGGAGAGAGGGGAAGTCCTGTTGTCCAAGCGGCACTCATTCTGCTTGTGCAATTTGTAGCTGAACAAATTTCAACCGGTTAAATCTGCATAGATTTACATATGGAAAAAACAGTTCTGAAAAAAAGTTTTTAGATAATATGTGCATGAATCACAGCAAGCACTGTTGCAGAAGAGTTCCCAAGTATGAATTAAAGCAGAAATACCTCTTCTGCAATGGTGTTCATCACTGGGAGAGCTTTTAAAAAGTGTTTATAGAATTAAAAACATCTGACAATTCTTTTCAATTATCGGCTTAATGAATCTGTTCTTCACCCAAGTGATATGTACCAAAATGCATGAAATGGGGTAAAGTGCACATTAAAGAAATTGTGTACTAATGAAAATAACATGGGAAAATGCATTATATGTGTTAGGAGAAAATGCATACAAACATGTCTATAACAGAAGAAATGTGCACAAAAATGCTGGTGAATTTTCACGACTTTTTAAAAAATGAAGAAAATGAAAATAAATCATATTCTGATGTGGAAACGCAGAGGACTGAAGACAGGGAAAATGGGAAAATGAAACTGGTGCATTTGCTCAATTTCAGGTGAGACCCATGTTGAAACAGTAAGACTGAAATCCTATACACACTTGCTTTGGGGAGTAAGGCCCACTGAAATAAATGGCCCTCATCTCTTGAGTAGATATACTCAGTGGGGAGTGTCTGGCACTGCCTTGGAATTCGAAGAATATATATATATATATATATATATATATATATATATATATAGTGTAATTAGTGAGTTTGGATCCACTACACCAAAAATCAGGTGAAGTCATGCTGAAGTTACATTTTGATCTGCCATCTTGTTTCAAAATGCAGCCTGGCACCGGAACATCAACAAAGTTGGGCCACCCCACCTCAGGAAACCTCTGTGTCACCTTTGGCAACAATATCTCAAGAGGTGGCCAAGCCTGTGCCAAAAAAATGGGCGAAGGAACATCAAAGATGTTTTGGCCAACCATCTTGAATCACAATGAAGTTTGGCACACAAAGGTTGGCATAGACTTCAGGAAACTTCATGCTGAGAGGCAGCTGAACCCAATAGACAGCAAACAAACTGACAGACAGGCAAACCACCTTCCAAAATATTTAGTAGATTGTTCCGTTAATCTGGTTGACAGAAAGTTCAGTCATTTCCTTGACACACGTCTGTGGCAGGTATATTTCTTTCATGTCAAAGAATTAATAAAGCCTGCCTTTAACAGTAATACTGCTAAATTGGTTATTTTTCAAAAGGAAGAGGAAAACGCAGCTGACGTGCTTTGTTCCGTGGGGGATATAAAGTTGTTCTGAGTTGCGGAATAAGGTGCATATTTTATGTGCTCGGGAGCAGCGATATCCTAGAATAATGATACTCCTGCAAAAGAAGAGATAGCAAAAGGCATGCAGTGGACTGTGAAGCAATTCAGAGCTTTTAAAGTGCAGAGTGAAAAATCGCCAGCACATGCTGTGTCAGACATCTTTAAATAGCAAGCCTTTGGGCCAAGATCAAATATTTCATTTGATACATCCTCTGCTGGGTGGAATGCATCCCATACTTGCAAAGGGAGGGGCCCAGCCATTCTCTCCGTTGCCTTCCATCTTTGACTTCAAGGCACCATTATCCTATTTCATCGCTCAGGAAAGTGATGATGAAACACTGCAGCCAAGTCATTGTCCCTCCCTCCCCCTCTCTTCCTTTAGTTTCAGGGGTGGACTCTTTTTGGAGATAAGAGAAATCACCTTGCTCTGTCCGCAGATTCAACACATGTCCTGGTGCGATCAATCAGATGTAGCTAACAAAAAAAAATTATTCCCTGTTGCATAATAAAAGAGAAGCCCATTTTCATAGGTTTTATATGTTAGGTAATCAGCTTCACAGATGATCAAAGATTAACTTTTAAATGGATGCTGCTAAGGAAGATTCTCAGTCTTAAATCAGCTTTCCTGCATTAAACCTTCCTCTTTAATCCTCAGCTCCAAGTAATTTTATAAATAGATAAAATTGGAAAATCTCTTAAACCACACAAGTATAATATAATCAGATGGAACCTGCCACAATCCCTGCTTTTGCTTGGGGGATACCCTTGGGGAAAAAACAAACAAATGATTGGGAGTCTTCTTGGTGTTTGATTGTTCTTCAAGGAATGACATGAAATGAATGTTAAAGAAGAAATGCCAGTTGTTTGCTGAACAAATAATTAATAACTGATAGCAAGACGCAGAAGCCCCCAACTCCCAGTTACATAATGCCACTGTAGTTGTTCTTTTCAGGATTTAAAAATGGATGCATAGTAATGGAAGCAGCTATCTAGCATGTAGACACAGCTCTGAAAAGCACCATGCCCTGTGCAACATTTCAGCTAAATTGACCATATGTTGCGGCAAAGTCTGCCCTCCGCTGCATTGAACTGCATTACCCCCATGCCTGGCAGATTGGGATTATATATTCAAATGACAGAATAATGTAACACAGATGTTAAATACATGATATGATCGAACGGCAAGAACGGATGCTCGCTTGGGAAAAACTAAAGTTTAAGCTGAACCCGCACAAGTGCTCCTTGTTCCCTGCATTTGGTTATATCTATACCTATAGATAAATGGGGAAGAAATAGAGGCAGTGAGAGATTTTACTTTCTTGGGCTCCATGATCACTGCAGATGGTGACAGCAGCCACAAAATTAAAAGACTCCTGCTTCTTGGGAGAAAAGCAATGACAAACCTAGACAGCATCTTAAAAAGCAGAGACTTCACCTTGCCAACAAAGGTCCGTATAGTTAAAGCTATGGTTTTCCCAGCAGTGATGTATGGAAGTGAGAGCTGGACCACGAAGAAGGCTGATCGCCGAAGAATAGATGCTTTTGAATTCTGGTGCTGGAGGAGACTCTTGAGAGTCCCATGGACTGCAAGAAGATCAAAACTATCCATTCTGAAGGAAATCAGCCCTGAGTGCTCACTGAAAGGACAGATCCTGAAGCTGAGGCTCCAATACTTTGGCCACCTCATGAGAAGAGAAGACTCCCTGGAAAAGACCCTGATGTTGGGAAGGATGGAGGGCACAAGGAGAAGGGGACGACAGAGGGCGAGATGGTTGGACAGTATTCTCAAAGCTACGAACATGAGTTTGACCAAACTGCGAGAGGCAGTGGAAGACAGGAGTGCCTGGCATGCTCTGGTCCATGGGGTCACGAAGAGTCGAACATGACTAAACGACTAAACAACTAATAGATAAACAGGAAAAATGTCAGGAAATTATTGTCTTTGATAAGGCCATATTCCCTATTTTAGAAACCATTTTCTTCTGGATAATGTGATATGTTGCCCATCGTTTCCGTTTTCTTAACAGTGTCAACGCTTCACCTCAAGTGTTAGAGCTTCTGCTTTTTTCCTTCTGGAACTCTTTCATGGACTTACAGATTTTGATGTTGGAGATTTCCTCCAGATAACCCATTTTTTCTTCTTCAAATTCCAGGTTTGATTACAGCAAACAAAATGCAATATTTCAGGAACTGGCCTCTCCCTACCATAATCTTACTCCAGTGCCATGCAATCTGCAGCTTCTTTTCAAGAGCTTATTGCCTTCCCATGACACAATCCTATTTACTGCGATGGCCCAATCTTCTTTCTCTCACTTACTGTGTGACGATAAATGACAGAGGTTGCAACCTTCTGCCATTGCACCTCTATAGTTCTGCCTTGGGTAGCATGCCACTTCCTCTAAACTCGTTAAGTTAGTGCAAGTTTCTTTTTTTATGAAAAAAATCTTTATTGAAATTCATTAATGTCATTACAGATTTAACTTCACTCACACACATACATACTATATATGTGTGTGTGTCTGTATGTGTGTGTGTATACATATATATATATATATATATATATATATATATATATATATATAAAATTAAATTAGTTTAACTTAGAATGTTAATTTGACCTTCTAATTCCACTTAGATATCAGCTAAGCTAAAATCATATAATGGTACCTAAAATAAAATAAAACAACAACAACAAACTAAAGTAAAATAAATATAGACTTCCCATCATTTCCCGATATAGTTGACATTTGTGATTTTGAATGTACAGTGGTACCTCAGGTTAAGTACTTAATTGGTTCCGGAGGTCCGTTCTTAACCTGAAGCACCACTTTAGCTAATGGGGCCTCCTGCTGCTGCCATGCCGTCGGAGCACGATTTCTGTTCTCATCCTGAAGCAAAGTTCTTAACCTGAAGCTCTATTTCTGGGTTAGCGGAGTCTGTAACCTGAAGCGTATGTAACCTGAAGCATATGTAACCCGAGGTACCACTGTACTTATAATTATTACCTTACATTTAATATACTTTCTTACAACCTAGCGTACCAGTTTTCCTTTATTTCTTAATATTTAGTTAGTGCAAGCTTCTCAATTAAACTCAAATAATCTTTCTGAAGTTTACAACTACAGTGGTACCTCAGGTTGCATACGCTTCAGGTTACAGACTCCGCTACAGACTCTCTCTCTTTGGCAAGAATCACGTGTCTCTTGTGAGATCTCCTTTCAGCCCAAGGATCAACTATAGCATATAAAAGAATTGTAAACTTTTGTTGCTGCTGCTGTTAAATTCTTGTGTGACTTAGCTTCTCAATTTCTAAAGCATCAGGGAGAAATATCGCATAATTTATTTGGAAGTAATTCATTTATATTTACCCTCCACTGACAGCACAATTATTGATTTTGTTCTCAAGTGAAAACAAAGCTAAGGGCTGCTGAAAGCCTGTGCTGCAGCTTATATTAAAGATCCTGGAAAGGTATTTAATTTATGTCAACTTACCCTTGTGCATATTGGAGCAAAAAGAGGCAGTTCAGTGAGCGTACAACAGTGCGTCAGGGCCTTGCTGAATACATAGCTGCATTTTCTACACATTCTTTACATGCTCTTCAGGCTCACATCCTGCTTTTTTTCCCCACATCCTACAGACACCAGAAATGATGCAAACCGCTACGGAGAGCATTCTGTTCACTTCAGATTAACTTTGGATCCTATGTTGATTGCAAGCAATTAGCACAGCACTCTCAGGTGACACCAGTATCTTTGCCACAACTTCTTTAACAAAAAATTATTGATACTTTTCAGATTTATACATTTCACTGATTTTACAATCATTTTGACATTTCAGAACTTGACTTCCTTCCCCCTCTTTTTGCTTTTCATTAAATTTATTTTTGATATCTTCTGCATATCCAAATTAACTTAATTTCCTCATTTATTCATCTTCTTTAAATATACACTCTTATGAAACTGCTGGTTATTACAATAATCCTGTCAATGTTCTTATCTGTTTGCAATTTATCTGTAAGTATTCAATAAACGTGTTGTCTTTGTCCATGGAGTTTTCTTGGCAGGGATACTGGAATGGCTTGCCGGTTCCTGCTCCAGATGGATCACGTTTAGTCAAAACTCTCCACTATGACCTGTCCGTCTTGGGTGGCCCTGCACAGCATAGTTCATAGCTTCTCTGAGTTCAAGCCCCTTCGCCATGACAAGGCAGTGATCCATGAACTGCAAGAAGATCAAACCTATCCAATCTTAAGGAAATCAGCCCTGAGTGCTCACTGGAAGGACAGATCCTGAGGCTGAGGCTCCAATACTTTGGCCACCTCATGAGAAGAGAAGACTCCCTGTAAAAGACCCTGATGTTGGGAAAAATAGAGGGCACAAGGAGAAGGGGACAACAGAGGATGAGATGGTTGGACAGTGTTCTTGAAGCCACCAACATGAGTTTGAACAAACTGCAGGAGGCAGTGGAAGACAGGAGTGCCTGGTCCATGGGGTCACGAAGAGCTGGACATGACTAAATGACTAAACAAATTCAATAAACTATTTCCATTCTTCTACAAAATTCTCACCTTCTTGATTTCTTATTCTTCTGCTAAGTTTCGCCATTTCTGCATATTCCATAAGTTTTTGTATCCATTCTTCCTTTTCTGGGACTCTTTCTTTCCATTTTTGGGCAAGCAACATTCTTGTCACATCTTTGCTACAATATCACTCGGCACAGAGCGCAACCCAGGTTAAGGTACAGAGGCTATGTAGGTTCCAAAGTGATATGAGTGCGCTTCTGACATATTTCCTGCGCATGCACCATGAAGCCCCAAGCCTGCCTAAGAAGATGTAATCGCCAATGGTAAGTATGGCTGAATCTGATCAGAGTTAGATTGCCTCACTGCCAGAGCTTCTTCACCCTGAACAAGGAATTCTGTCAGAAATCCCAAGGCATTGAAAAATGAGAATCCTGTAAAAGAAGGTTCTTTCATATGTGGTTGACCTGAAAAAGTGTAAAAAGGTATTGGGAAATAATTTATAATGAATTGAAAAAAATGTTTAAAAGTACCTTTCAAAAAAATAAAAAATAAAAATTCAGATGGAAATTTCCAGGTACCAATAAAGGTTGTTTATATATGCCACAACTGCGGCCCGTGTTTTGTTAGCCCCAAAATGGAAAACGAGCGAGGTCCCAACCAAAGAAGAATGGCAATTTAAACTGATGGAACATGCACAGCTTGCGAATCTAACTTATACAGTAAGACAACAAGAAGAACATACATTTAAAGAATATTGGAAAATGTTTATTGAATACATGGGGGGAAACTGTGTACACTTGAAAACGCTGGCAGTGTAAAGATAAATTCAACAGTGTAAATAAGTTTCGATGGAAGTAGTAATGGAATACTGAATGGTTTAGTTTATATAAAATATGCAGGGATTTATGCTATGCAAAATGTATCATGGAAAGAGAAGGGAAGTCATTGATATTTTAAGGTTGTCTGAATGAATATTCTAAATTGTAAAACAGAATATATATGTGTGTGTGTGTGTGTGTGTGTGTGTGTGTGTGTATGTATATGTATATATATGTGTGTGTGTGTGTGTGTGTATATATATATATATATATATATATATATATGAGAAAAGAAAAATGAGAATCCTGTAGAAATCCAGAAGCATGGTGCACAACAAGTACTGCTGTCTAGCTAGTTTGAGATGAATAAAATTATACATAAATGTAAAATAAATAGATAGCAAATACAAAGACAAAACCTCCCTTATGCAGCACGCTACTAACTACTTCAAAGTCACCCTCAGTTTGAACAATGAATTAGTCCAGAATTTGAATGAAAAGAAATAATTTTCTACTGCTCTTCAATGGAACTTTAATTCTTCTGAAAGTGTTTTAATGAGCTTCATAAACAACCTTCTTGGCAGAAGGCTATGTGGATTTTTTTTAAAAAAAATAAAGCCCAATCTTCATAAAAATAATTAACTCTATGCAAATAATGTATCAAATGCATGTACAAACTATACTTCAAAAGTTCTTTTCTGTTACTATGGAAACTTCTGAAGTCATTAGTTTTACAACTGTACTGCAGTTCCATTGTCCACTCAAGACTAACAGATAGCTGGGCTTGGTATCTTGTACTGAAGGCTCATAGGAACACTCCAGGAAAGCCTCCATTGCTCAGGCACTTTAAAGTTTTAGCACCTAGTTTAATCTGTTGCTAACTGCCTTTATTGCTCTCGTTTATGATGACGCTGTTTTATTATTAATTGTATTATATTTTGATTTGGCTGTTTCTTATCTACGCTCTTATGCCACCCTGATATCTTTGATGATGGACAGTTTACAATTAATTTATGAAAGCCATCTTTAATAAACCAAATATCTTGATGTATTTGTAGCTGGCTTTTGTAGGAAGCCGTAAGGTTTTTCTTTTCTTTTCCTGCATATGTTCCCTGTGTAATGTTGCTCTCCTGGATCTGTTTTGTAATCCTTGAGAATTGAGGCCTCAACACAACCAACAACCAATCACGACCCTTTAGGAATTTCTGTCCCTTCTAAGAAGTCCTCAAATTCCACTAAAAGGGGGGAAGAAAAATATTTTCTAGACTAGGGAAAGGATAGCGCTGAAGAGAGGCTTTCTGCAGAAATGCCCTATCTAACCTCTCTTTCTTTCCCTCAACAACAAGAGCAATGACATCATCTGACAGAGCAGTATTTGCCTGTGATGCAGACTTGGAGGATAGGTCTGGCCTTGCACATGTCCGCTTTGTTAGGCAAGCTAGGCTCAAACACTGACTGGTAGGCTTGGACGATATAGCGATATATAGTCCAAAACCGGTTTGAAGTCCATATTGTGATATTGTTTCATAATTTCTGACCTGGCAATATGTGTTGAATCATGGTGTGTGTGTGTGTGTGTGTGTGTGTGTGTGTTACGCATAAATCACAATGTGGCGACAACCGTGAAGCCAACCCATGAATCTCTCGATTCCTGCAGCCTCTGTTAATTCTTTTTTGAAATAATAATAATAATTTTTTATTAGTTTTACATAAGGTTGTACACAATGAACATAACCATTCCCAAAAATAAAAAGAGGTTCTTTCGAACCTTCAGACCTCCTTTGCTCCCTCCATGGGTTCCATTTATAAATATTATTCCTGCATCTTTTACTGCAGGGATGTCCAACTGGTAGATCCCAGTTGATCGTGTGATCCTATAGGATTGTCCCCCCCCCCCAAAAAAACTCAACAACTTTGTCTCCCCAAAAGAAGCTCAACAACTTTGGTCAATCCAATGGGTGGATCACTGCCAGTGTTTTTATAGTGGGAGTAGATCACATTCTGTTGAAAGTTGGACATTCCTGTACTGTAATCCATCTATTATATAATAACGGTAACCAAAGTTCATGTTACTTTACAAGTGTTGTTGTATGACAACAACTACAACAGCCTCTGCTAATTCAGCCAGCTCAGCTCTCTCTGCCTCATGCAGGGGCCAGTGAATCCCAAGAGCAGAGGCCGGCAAAAATCTTGATGCAGGGAAAACCGTGAAGCCAGCCAACACCTCTACATAGCTCCATCCTTATTTCAGACATCGTGATATATCGGTATATCACGATGTTTAGCTGGTGATATATCATTATGTTGGAAACCAGATATCGCTCAGCCCTACTGACTGACTGTGAACTTCCTGGCTGAGCAGGGATGTCAAATAAGGCCTCCCTAGCCAAAGTCTAACATGTTAATCACTACACAACACTCTCAAAGTTCATTACAGTGGTACCTCGGGTTAAGTACTTAATTTGTTCCGGAGGTCCGTTCTTAACCTGAAACTGTTCTTAACCTGAAGCACCACTTTAGCTAATGGGGTCTCCTGCTGCCACGATTTCTGTTCTCATCCTGAAGCAAAGTTCTTAACCCGAGGCACTATTTCTGGGTTAGGGGAGTCTGTAACCTGAAGCGTACGTAACCCAAGGTACCACTGTATTCAGAAACAGTGACAGATATAACAGGGGGAGTGGGCTCCTGTGCTTCAGATTTCACCACTGGACCAGACTGAGGAGCAATGTGGACTGAGTTTCCTCTTACACTTCGATGGCTATTGAATAATTGGTATCTATTGAACACAAGGGATTGTAGAACAGGTAAAATAAAAAACATGATGAAGCCATGGTCCTATCCAGTGATGAGGAACAAGATGCTCTGAGAGGAGGAAATATATATCCACAGAATAGAAAAAAACATGGAGAAAAGATTTGGGACAGTAAGGGCCGAGTATAAAGTTTGTGAAAGGAGAGAAAAGTGGTTGGTTCAGACACAGCTGAGCAGCAGTGATATGCTTAATTCCTGCTGCCTTCTATTGTTTTGTGGATTAATATCATGCCTATACCTCAAGTCTCCTTCAATAATTATAATAGTTGGTATTATTAGATAAGGTTGTCCGATGTGGTGGCTTGGAGACCACTGTGGTTCTTATTTCTTGTCGTAAGCAACTGAGATGTGATAAAGCAGCAAGAATATCAAGCCACATAGCGGAAAAAGAACTGACCCTCAAATTAAGATTGATTTTTTTCACCTCCACATTTATAGTTTTGTTTTGAATTCTTTCAAGAAGAACAATTTCTAATTATTAAGGTGAGAGTCGGGGAGGGGAAAGGAACAAAAGGAAAGCTCAGCAGAGAGAAGATCATAACAGCAAGAATGTCTGATTTCAGTATATAGATGACTTTCACGTGCTTAAGAAGACAATAGCTATCTGCAATGAGGTTGCATTGCACAATCTATAATAAGGGGCCTCTCTTTAATTAAATTTAACTTGGGATTCAATATTGCCGTTCTGCTAGTGCTGCAAGCTTTTGCTTGAGCAATGGAACTTCTACCTCCTCTCCCTAGAGCAGGCAAAGGCAAACTCAGCCCTCCAGATGTTTTGGGACTACAACTCCCATCATCCCTAGCTAACAGGACCAGTGGTCAGGGATGACGGGAATTGTAGTTCCCAAACACCTGGAGGGCTGAGTTTGCCTATGCCTGCCCTAGAGTATCTCTCACCAGGTATAACCTCAGAATCTGTTCCAGTGGGTTGGAGAGATGGCTGCAGCTGATTTTCAGGGTGTGCAGGGAGAGAAAATTAAAGTTGCTTGAGTGGAACTCAGCACATGCACTGCTGGATGCAACCCAGGGGCTGTTTTGTCCCCCCCCCCCAGCCCAAATTCCGCTCCGGCACCTCTCAGGTATGTGCCATTGCCATTGAGGAGAACGAGGGAGGTGTTCCTGGTGAGTTCCAGCACCTCTTTTTCTAGAAAAACAGCGGTGATGCAACCCATTATTCCGGATACAAGCATATCCTGGGGAGAAAACAGTAAAGACCTGATGAAGAGAGCACAGCAGAGGTTATATTTTCTGAGAATCCTCCGGAAAAATAATCTCTCAAAGGACCTGTTGATGGCATTTTACCATTGTACTGTTGAGAGTGTATTAACTTATGGTCTGTGTGTGTGGTTTGGGAGCTGCACGGCCAGCAAAAAACAATGCTGTCCAGGGTTGTAAAGACTGCAGAGAGAATAACTGGGTGCACTCTTCCCACCTTGGATCAAATCTATGTTTCCAGGTGTCTTAAGAAAGCTGCAGAGATAGCGCAGGATAGTACGCACCCCGGAAATGATCTCTTTCAGCTTCTGCCTTCTGGAAGAAGGTACAGGGTTATAAAGACTAGGACTAGCCGCCTGAGAAACAGTTTTTCTCCAAATGCAATTTTGGTTCTAAACGCAGTGTAAGGTAGTCTCTGTGGGAGTATATTGTATTTAATTATGGGGTACCAGAGTTTTTAGGGGGTTAACCAGGCTGGGATAGCTGGGATAGCAGGCTTGTTGGTTTTGAATGTTTGATGTAGATTTTTTTCAATTTTGTTGTTCTGTATGGAACAATGACAATAAAGATTATTGTATCGTATCATATATGAATTTATAAAGGTGAACTGGGAAAAGGGCAGACATAGGGAATGGCCCACATTTCACTAACTGCAAAGGGAGTCAGAAACAACCCTCTGATGATTATAGGCTTGTCGGATGGCGGTGGGCTTTTTCAACATTGTGGAGGACATTCTCGGCTGAAATATGAGGGGCCCCATTGGTATTCCAATGGCTTTTGAAGACAAGCCTCTTTAGATGTTCTTCTCATTTCATGACTTGAAACTCCTGTCTGGTTTTTATCACAGTTTTAATGTTTCAAAATGGCTGCACTGCTTTAATGGTCCTATTTTATTATATACTCTGTGGATATTTATTGTGATGTTTACGCAGAATTGCTTATTGTGTGTTTTAATGTGTTTGCTTGTTCCTTGCTGCTGGTTTTATACCTGTGAAACATGTGAAAGTCAGCCTGGCACTTAAGCGATATATAAATTAATATAACAACAGCAGTAGTAGAAGTAGAAGTAGCAGAATACAGTGGTACCTTTGGTTACATACGCTTCAGGTTACAGACACTTCAAGTTACAGACTCCGCTAACCCAGAAATAGTGCTTCAGGTTAAGAACTTTGCTTCAGGATGAGAACAGAAATCGTGCTCCAGCGGCACGGCAGCAGTAGGAGGTCCCATTAGCTAAAGTGGTGCTTCATGTTAAGAACAGTTTCAGGTTAAGAACAGACCTCTGGAACAAATTAAGTACTTAACCTGAGGTACCACTGTACTCTCTCCAGGTATTTCTTGCTTTTAGGCCTAGCATACAGAATTGCTCCATCTATGTGTGGAAGTAGGATTCTAAGCACAGCTCGCTCTGCTGAATGCAAACCTGTGTGAAGTAACAGACCCTCCAAGCACTCCTACTTTCCATGAATAGTCCCCAATTGACAGAAGCTGTCCCAGTTTCTGATCTGATCCTGGAATGTCCCATTTGTCCTTATGATGTCCTGTTTTCTTCAGATAAATGTATGGTATGTGACCCCTCAGCCAAGGAGATAAATAACTGTACAGCTGAAAACCACCCAGTATAGGGAAGGTTTTTTAAAAAATGTTTAATGCTTTGTTATGTTTTTATATTTGTTGGAAGCAGCCCAGCGTGGCTGGGGCAACCCAGTCAGATGGGTGGGGTAATGGGAAGAAGAAGAAGAAGAAGAAGAAGAAGAAGAAGAAGAAGAAGAAGAAGAATTGGATGTTCTTATTTTCATTGGAGAAATGTTGGAGAGTATGGAATAAACATCACTATATCCAAAGTGACAGAGTGGCCTTGGTTGCTGACTTTCAGGTACGCATAGGTATGCAGACGAAGGAAGTGTTCTGTTAAGTACCAAGGTCACAAACCACATAGGGCTTGATAAATCAAAAATACCAGAAACAAATCGGAAGCCAGTGCTGGTGATAAAAGACTGACATCATGTGTTCATAGTAACAGGGTTAAGAAGAGTTAAGAATAGGATGGAAACAAGAGTCTTATTAGCAGCAGAAATACAGATGAGGCTCAAATGCTGTCTGGGACCAAGTAGTTTGTAAATCAAAGCTATTTACCGTATTTGTCCGTGTATAAGACTAGTCCCCCCCCAAAAAATAATGTCAAAAATTTAGGGGCGTCTTATACAAGGATACATCTCCCCTCCATTTTCTTAAATTAGAGTCTTCCAAAATAGGGGCGTCTTATACATGGGGCATCTTATAGACGGAAAAATACGGTATTTGTTTATTTTGACTTCAACATTCCTCTGATGTTTCATCCAAGCAGGAACTTCCAGATTTGCCTAAGAAAACATCTTTAGGCAAAATTTGGTGGCAATTCTAGTTTTGTGTGTGTATTTTCTGATAGTCCTCTAAAATAGTGTAAGACTGTGTTGCTCAGCCTCGAGGTGTGTTAAACTGCAGTGTAAATTATTTTTCTTGTAGTTTGCTGCTGCTTCTTTTTGACTCACTACTGTCACAGTGTAACAGACAAATAATAATATTGAACAACATGAGGGATCATGAGTGGAAATAGAATCAAAACAAGCAAGAAAGACTGGAAGATACCTGCTCATATACTGAATAGGGGTGGAGGGAAACTGCTGTGAATTTTTTTGCAATAATCTTTGGAACTGCACATCCATTGCCATGCAAATGGAAGACAAGGGCAAACGTGCACAAACGACTTTTTAAAAATCTAGGATAAAGTGCTGCTGCTTGCTTTTTTATGTTAGGCCCATGAATTTCAGTATGTCTGCTCTGAGTAAAACTTAAAGCTGACAACCACCCGAGCTAAATATAACACAACGATCATAAATGGAGTTTACAGGTTTCAGATTCAAGAAGCCATGAATTTAATTTAATTTACTGACCCCCATCAGTCACTTGGTGCGGCCAGTTAGCTAAATCCGGCCCCGTGATATTATACAGTCATACCTTGGTTCTCAAACAGAAAACCAAGGTGCGGTTTCTGATTGGCTGCAGGAGCGTCCTGCAGCCAATCAGAAGCCGCGGAAGCTGTGCTGGACATTCGGCTTCTGAAAATTGTTCGGAAACCAGAACACTCATTTCCGGGTTTTGATCGTTCAGGTGCCGATTTGTTCGGGAGCCAAGGCGTTTGAGATCCAAGGAACGACTGTATGTTATATAGCCCACACTTTCAAAAACTTCATTTTAAACTGACGAACTGCAAATTTGTAAGTTGTGCATACTGCTACACAAAAATGAGAGTCCTGTTTCGTTCAATCAATACCCAATGCCTATGGTGACCTTAGTGCAGCAAACTCTTCCATGCGGTTCTAATAAAGCGAAACCCTAGGAAAATCAACACCTTCTATGGAAGAACTAGCTAATAATTTACAGTCGTAAATTGATACATTTTGAAAATAAAATAGTTTTTTATTTATAGCTTTAAAAGCACTATCTTGCTTTAATCGTTACAACAATCATGTTGTAGGTCAGAATTATTACCCCCACAAATTACGAGAGAGTGCCCTTTCTAAGGCAATATTCAAACCATGGATTTGCTGATTTATACGTCACTCCACTTCACCAGCTCTCTACAACACCTCTGCTTTGGTGAAAGAGGAACCTGTTGAATTTCTGCCGGTCTAGATGTTCTTAAAGACACATGCACAGTTTCAGAAACAGTGATGGCAGCCCTGTGCTAATTATGCTTTACTTGCAAGTATCCTTCAAGGACGGGACGCGGGTGGCACTGTGGGTTAAACCACAGAGCCTAGGACTTGCTGATCAGAAGGTTGGCGGTTCGAATCCCAGCGACAGAGTGAGCTCCCGTTGCTTGGTCCCTGCTCCTGCCAACCTAGCAGTTTGAAAGCACGTCAAAGTGCAAGTAGATAAATAGGTACCACTCCGGCGGGAAGGTAAACAGCGTTTCCGTGCGCTGCTCTGGTTTGCCAGAAGCGGCTCAGTCATGCTGGCCACATGACCTGGAAGCTGTACGCCGGCTCCCTTGGCCAATAAAGCAAGATGAGTGCCGTAACCCCAGAGTCAGCCACGGCCGGACCTAATGGTCAGGGGTCCCTTTACCTTTAAAAGACAAAGGCTCTTTCCCCTGAGTCCTCCTGTTCCAACTGGGTGGCACTGGTAGTGTTTCCAGGGATGCCATGGGAATATCTGCGTTTTCATGCCATTGTTTTTTCTTGTGCATTTTCTGACTCACCGTCAATCCTGGGCTGAGCATGCATAGGATTTAGGGGCAGACCTGCTTGCATAGTGAGAGTGTACAGTGGTACCTTGGTTTACAACCATAATCCGTTCTGGAGGTCTGTTTGTAAACCAAAACAGGTTGTAACGCGAGGCACGCTTTCGCCAATGGGGCCTCCAAAATTTTTTGGTTCGTAATCCCCCCCCCCAAAAAAAGGGGTTGTAATCCAAAAAAGGCTGCAAACCGGGACACACACTTCCAAGTTTGACGTGTTTGTAATCCAAAACGTATGCAAACCAAGACGTATGCAAACCAAGGTATCACTGTATCTCCTCATACCCCACAATTGGAGTAAAGGATTGCTCGGCCCAGCCTTCATCTGCACTGAAAAGTGGCACAGAATCACACCAGTGTGGTGTAGTGGTTAAGAGCGGTAGACTCATAATCTGGTGAACCGGGTTCGCGTCTCCGCTCCTCCACATGCAGCTGCTGGGTGACCTTGGGCTAGTCACACTTCTTTGAATTCTCTCAGCCCCACTCACCTCACAGAGTGTTTGTTGTGGGGCAGGAAGGGAAAGGAGAATGTTAGCTGCTTTGAGACTCCTTCGGGTAGTGATAAAGCGGGATATCAAATCCAAATCCAACCTGATACTTCACATGTGTTGATGACTGTGTGCAGTCTAACTCTGAGACTAAACAGCAGCATAATCCCAAGGCTCAAGGTCACTCTAGACACGACCTTCTTGTTTTTCAGCGGCCCCCCAATAAACAATCAAAATTATGATCACATTTCCTGGCAGGCTTGGAAAAACCCATTAATTCTAGGGGTGAATCCCAGCCACGGCAGTCACTGCCAACAATTTGCTTCTTTGTGTGTGTGTGTGTGTGTGTGTGTGTGTGTGTGTGTTTCGTGCCCAGAATGCCACGCCGTATTCCCTTTGTTCCCCGCCGCACACGAGCCTAATGTAATTTGATAATCGCGACGCGGTAGGACATTGCGGAGACATGGGTTTGATTAAAAAATTAATTTCAATACACAAGGATGCTGCCTCCCTTGGAATGGTTATGAAAGGCTAATCAAAGAGAAGCGAACCAGAAGACTGGCATTTCCTGGTATGTGGTTACACCTGCCACTCTCTCCTCCCAGTATCGCAGATCGACAGCATGATGGAGCGAAGAAACTTTGACAGGAGAGGCACGCACAGCCCATCGGAAACCGAAAGCATGTTTAGCCGCCTCGCAAACAGAACCCCCGTTGTTAATTCTGTCGCAAGCCACAAAGACTGATGGGCTGGAAAGATCTTTTAAATGTAATAATATGTATCTGGATGAAGCCTGTGCCTTAAACAACAACAACACACACACTGATGTGATTAAGCGGAACAGGTGTAAGATGCAGAAGGCAGGGGAAGATATTTTGTGTTTTGGATGTGCTTCTATCCTGCCCCCCCCCCAAAAAAAATCTCAAAAGCTAGCTCTCATCTGTTGCACTCACTCTCTTTTAGTCAACATTAATCTGCACAGATGGCAAAACATCCTAATCTCTGCTACCAGCTGCAGAGGGGGAATTTTTTTAATGAAATGGGAATTTGAAGGTTTATATAGAAAGCACTCGAATCTCTATTAATTCCCCCCTCCTCCTGATGCCCAAATTACGTTATTTGGCAGGTACCGTGGTGTGTGGACAATTAGTAGCGTCTACAAAACCCAGCATCAGTTACCATATGGCTTTGCTGCCATTAAACTTTGGCCTTAGTAACAAGGAGAATTCAAAGGTCCAAGCTGCCCGATAAAAATACATCCCACCATGATTGTGAACAATTTCAGCCACCCATAAATAATCCCTTACGTCCAAGTAGTCTGATCCTGTGGTTAGGCTTTGTGGCACGTTAGAGCAATGACAACTGAGCAGAATGTAAAAATGAATAAATCTTTCTTCAACAGGAGCCTGAACTGAAACCAGGTTTCCTCTGGTCTCCATCCAGGGCTTTTTTCTTCTTCCAGCAGGAACTCACTGGAACTCAGTTCCGGCATGTCTCAGGTGGGTGCCATTGCCATTACAGTGGTAAGGTAAAGGTAAAGGGACCCCTGACCATTAGGTCCAGTCGTGACCAACTCTGGGGTTGTGGCGCTCATCTCACTTTATTGGCCGAGGGAGCCTGCGTTTGTCCGCAGACAGCTTCCGGGTCATGTGGCCAGCATGACCAAGCTGCTTCTGGCGAACCAGAGCAGCGCACGGAAACGCTGTTTACCTTCCCGCTGGAGCGGTACCTATTTATCTACTTGCACTTTGATGTGCTTTCGAACTGCTAGGTTGGCAGGAGCAGGGACCGAGCAACGGGAGCTCACCCCGTTATGGGGATTCGAACCGCCAGCCTTCTGATCGGCAAGTCCTAGGCTCTGTGGTTTAACCCAGGGCACCACCCGCGTCCCTCCACAGTGCCACCCGCGTCCCTATTACGGTGGTACCTCAGGTTAAGTACTTAATTCATTCTGGAGGTCTGTTCTTAACCTGAAACTGTTCTTAACCTGAAGCACCACATTAGCTAATGGGGCCTCCTGCTGCTGCCGCGCCGCCGGAGCACGATTTCTGTTCTCATCCTGAAGCAAAGTTCTTTACCTGAAGCACTATTTCTGGGTTAGCAGAGTCTGTAACCTGAAGCGTATGCAACCTGAAACGTATGTAACCCGAGGTACCACTGTATAAGAGAACAAGGAAGGTGCATGGTGAGTTCTGGCACCACTTTTCTGGGAAAATAACACTGTCTCTAACCAAAGGTTCTGGATCCTGAATCAGCAATGATAAGCAAGGGTGCATTAGAACCAGGGACATGGAGAAATTTGATTCAGTTTGCATTTAATTGACATTTTCCAGAACAATATACAAACAGAAACACAGCCATCCTCTGCAATTCACACCACACTTCTCCCAATTTTGCAATGTAGTTCTCCAGTACAAAAATGCATATAATAGGGTAAAAATGAACATACCTGTGAAGGTAACATACAGAAATGCACTGCATTAGGAAAAAGAGCTTCGTAAAAATGTGTGTTTTAGGCAAAACTGCATAGAAAAATGTGTGTACTGGGATAAATTTGCATTAAAATGCGAATGAATTTTCACGAGGACCGTTCTTTTTAAAAAATATATATAAATCACAATTTCTTTTTTATCACAAACTGAACTCGAAATACAGATAAATGAATTTAAGATGGGAAAACTAGAAACCTGATACTGGCAGATTCACTCACTCTTATTTGGAACATATGGAGAATGTTTTCACCTCACTAATGAAAGCTGGTTAATGCATCAGCTGGACCTAACACTCTTATCCCAACAGAGAATGGAGCTACCAGCAGGCTAGGTTCATATAGATACATTGTTTGTGTGAATTGGACCCTCCATGTAGGACATCAATATGGAGTCACCTTAATTCCCCAAATCCCGGTGGCAAAATAAAATAAAATAAATCACCACTATCATGGGGAAGGAGGTAAAGGTTTAAGGTAAAGGACCCCTGACAGTTAAGTCGAGTCGCGAACAAATCTGGGGTTGCGGTGCTCATCTCGCTTTACTGGCCAAAGGAGCCGATGTTTGTCTGCAGACAGTTTTTCCAGTTCATGTGGCCAGCATGACTGAGCCGCTTCTGGCAAAACCAGAGCAGCGCATGGAAACGCCGTTTACCTTCCCGCCGGAGCGGTACCTATTTATCTACTTCCACTTTGACGTGCTTTTGAACTGCTACGTTGGCAGGAGCTGGGACTGAGCAACGGGAGCTCACCCCATTGCGGGGATTCGAACTGCCTACCTTCCAATCGGCAAGTCTTAGGCTCAGTGGTTTAGATGCATATAAATCTATATAATCTATCTATCTATCTGTCATCTCTCTCTCTCTCTCTCTCTCTCTCTCTCTCTCTCTCTCTCATCCACCTACATACCCACCCGCCCTATGAGACAGTTTCACATTACTGGCACCTCCATGTACACCTTTCTCAGACACAAGCCTGCTGGTGGCCCTATAGTTTTTGAAGAGATCCTAAGGGGGGGGGGTTGTCTTATTCATGAACCATCCTCGAGTAACCGCAGACATCTGGGATTAGAACACGAGGCTTTCAGGTCAGTGTGGCAACACTCCTTGTTTAGAAATTAACTGCTTCTGCTACCTTTTAAAAGCCAAGGAACCCTGCTTTCCAGGAGCCTATGAAAAAGCAACCTGTTTGCCAACTGCACTAAGAAGCTGATGCCTCAGTCTCTTTCAACAAAGTGTTTTTTCAAAACTATTACAGCCACCATGCGGGATAACGCAGAAAAACAGCTCCAAATGGATACTATTGTCCTCCAACAAGAGAAAAGCGAGGCAGGAGATCCTCAGACATTGGGATGGTTACACCACAAGTACTCTTACTACCAATATTGCAGTTGTAAAGTTAACACACTTTCTTTCCTTTTACTGTGACTGGATCACTCTTGCGATTGCCAATGGATGGATTTGCCTAGAACAGAAAAGAAGGGCTGGCACAGTTTTACATGTTGTATATACTTGCTATGAAATATTTTGAGCTGGATTCCTTGGCTGGTCTGGGAATTTATTCTCCTGTGTTTATGGCATAACATATGTTCCACGTTCTGTAATGATAGTGAGCCATTATGCAAAGGCTGGCGACTGTTTCCATGACTGAAGAAATGATGGCTGAACTCCAGGAGGTGCTCAGAAAAAGGGGACTTCCTTTACATTTCACACTGCCCCATTAGGCATAATGCATTTGAGCCGTGTTGCCATTATTTCCCTTCTGGCTGATCAGCAGTATCTTTTGCACTGCTCCACCCCTAACAACTGATTTCGGCGCCTAATCGGCTAGTGGTTGGGTGCATAATGGCACAGCTATTCCCACCATCCATTAAGACTAAGCTGCAAGAAGCTCAGCAACAATTTTGCATGAACGGGGATAGGACTGCTTGGCACCATTGCTGTGGCACTTCGCAATCACATCACCCTGTTTTTCGGATATATAAAAGCTCCAGCTGTTGCTAGGCCAATGAAGTTCTTGTATAATAATAATAATAATAATAATAATAATAATAATAATAATTTTTTATTTATACCCCGCCCATCTGGCTGAGTTTCCCCAGCCACTCTGGGCAGCTCCCAATCGAGTGTTAAAAACAATACAGCATTAAATATTAAAAACTTCCCTTGTGGACATCTAAGGGCCAACCCAAACCACTGGAACAGCATGACGATATGTGTACAACACTTCTTGGATTGCATCACTTCAGACAGCAGGTGAGGCATCATCTTTCTGGACTCCTGGAGGTGCAGCAATAAGACTGTTAGCACATTCACAAAACCAAGCAGGGTCTAGTTTCAAATTGGATGGGGGAACCACAGGTTGAGATTTGCTACATTGCTGGGGATGACCCTTGGGGTCCCTTCCAACTCTAGTTCTATGATGCTATGATTCCATGAGCAGGAAAAAAAGAAATAGACCACCACCACCACCAGCAGCAGTCTTAAAGCAGTCCAGTCCGGTTGTTCCATGTACATTTTCTACACATTTTATTTGGCACTAAGGAACTTGTGGTTGGTGGCATTTGAATTCTTCCCTTGCTTTCCCCCCTCCTATCCTTTGCTATGCTCTTTACTTGACCCACTGGGTGATTGTCCCCGTGATGATAATATTAGGATGTAGGTGTAGCTGATTAAAGCTGTTAACTTTCAAATTTATTTATGAATTCATTTATACCTACATTGGCTCTCCTGAATAAGTATTAATGGGGAGCTGTTTATTAGCATAGCTGATTGCTGGAACATTTACCTAATGATTAAAGAGAGTTCTGAAAAATTATGTTTCCACTGTGTTGCCTTGTGACAGCAAGCACAGTTTCCCTACCAAATTGCTCACCAGTACAAAGCGGCGGTGGCGGCAGCAGCAGCAGGGAGAGACAGAATAATACAAGAATCTCATTTTCATTTATGTTCGGGGAAAACGAATCTAAGGTAAGCCAACGGCGATAGCCTACAAGAGTAAAATAAAGCAGTAATTACAGTTTTAATATCACTCCCGCTCATTATAATCAACAGGAACTTTGCCATTTCCTGTTAGGTACAGAATCAGCAAAGACCCATAGGAGTGATTTTCTGTGGCAAGTGAGCCACTGACTCAAGTACTCTAGCCATTAAAAACCCAACATCTGAAGAAGAGAGAACACACACACACACAATAACTTTTAAAATCTTTTAACATTCCATAAGGAGCAAGAGGCAACTTTAATCAGATAAATTCTACCGCAAAACAATGTAAAAATATAGTTTGTGTTTAAAAGGTGCTTTGCTATGTGTATGCAAACTACTTTGTATGTAATAGCTCAATAAACAATCTTGGAGGGTACTGTTGTCCCCCCTATTGCTACGGATGAAAGACAGTTTTACAAAGACCAGCTAGTGGCCAAGGTGACATTTGAACTATACTGCAGCACAATTCTTTGCCTCCCAAATTCAGTGGGGTTTATTCCCAAATAAATGTGCACAGTTTACAATGCACACCCAGGATTACAATACACTCCCTGACCAGTAATAATCATTGCAACAGATTTATAGTACTTTGCCCCTCCTATTAGTTAACATTAAACTTATGAGAGGTTCATTTTATTCAAGCGTTCCTCTCTCTAGTGGATTATGGGAAGCACCCAGTGGTATAACATTTATCCTGCCACAACCATTTAGTTTTAATAATACGGCAGCATCAGGCAGACCTAGATAATTCACTAGACTCTATAACCTTTCCCAAAAGGAATTATAGATCACATTAATCTTGCTCACACATACACACAAAAACCATTGCAAGAAACCCTCCACATATTCAATGAATACTGACTGGCCACACCCCAATACGAAAGGTATTGCTAACTGACACGGTTCTGCTTCCTGCCACAAGTTCGATAAAAGTACGAAAGGTTTCTGACAAGTTCCCCTCCCTTGCTCTAGTTACTCAGGAATGAAATCTATCTTCCTATAGTAAAATTCATTGTTGTCCACTCAGCTGAGGACCCCCTCTGTCTTGGAACAACTCTGTGCAGGTTCTGTGCAGAGAGTAAGTTCAAGAAACAGAACCACAAGGAGATGAAGAGGGAGAACAAACCGCCCGAAAGGCTACCAGAATAAATGGTGCATCAGCAAATCTGTCAGGAGTAGTAATATCCTTTGAACGGCATCAACAATTAAAGACACCTTCTCGGTGCATGCCGTACTCCCAGAGCAGCCATTAGTGGTGCCAAGAATAACAACAAAGACAAGCACCTCAGCAGTGTCACAGCTATTTAACATCAACTAAAAACAAAAACAAAGCCAAGCCAAAATCACTTCACTGCCTTGTTGGGTTCTCTACAAGTGTCAATCAAAGCAGGCGGAAAGAAGGGAGGGAAATGCACACAACGGCACATAATGCCAGCATTGCGTACTAAAGTGTTGGCAATATATGGTCTACACACTTTTCAAGGCTGCAATTGCTCCCTTCAAATTTCCAACGGGAGGGGTAACAAAAGGTGGGATGAGCACGGGGGCCTCACTGACACCGAGGGAGGTCAATGCAGGTGCCATTACTCTGGGATAGCTCGGTTGGTGGAGCATGACATCATCACAAAGCCGTGGGCTCGAGCCCCACATGGGGCAAAACATTCCTGCATTGCAAGTGGTTGGACTAATTTACCCCTCTGGTCCCTTCCAACGCTACAGTTCTATGTTTTAACCTGAAGGCACCATTTTTTGTGATACTAGCCCTACATACAGGAGTTGCGTGGCGAGTTCCCGCCTCCCACCAGTAGGAATAAAGACACATGACACTGTTATTTTAGGTTAATGGGCTAAAATTGGCCACAACTTTATTGGTTACAGGTAAAGAGCGGTATTGGCTTAGGCATCGGTCCTAACCGACTATCCGGCTTCAGCCTGTTTGCTTGAAGACCGGAAAGGGTTAACACCAGCAGGGGAGCCCTGCTGATGCACATCAACTAGGAACTCCCCCGGGGTCACCGCTCGGGGGTGTGCCTTAGGCCCTGACCTCCATAGGCTTCGGACAGGGCCACGCCCCCCGGAATCCTTTACCGGACTACCCTTCAATATCCGGGGGAGGTGATGGCGCTCCTCCCCCCCATCATCTACATAACAATACCCATACCAATGCCTAACCGCCACTTGAGCAAAGCTTGCTGCCAGTACCCTCAGACCTGCAACCAATCCCTAATCCCAGTAGATATGTCAGCCAACCAAACATCATTTCCCACTTGGGAAAGATGTACGCCATCCTCACGGTAGAGGGCCACCTTGCTGAACTGGATGTTGGGATGGTCAATGACCTCCCCCCCCCCCCCCAGCACTGCTACTCTACGAACCACTGAGCGTTCCAGGATCTTTCTGGCTTTGTTTATAGCGATAGGGCATCGGCAGTCCCTCCAAGTTCGCCTTTCCAAGTGGCTGAAATGACGACACTCCTACAACTATGAAACACTGGTGCTTTAGTGCTGTGACCAGTGCAATTTTTCTAGAAAAAGAGGGGCCGGAACTCCCCATGAATGCCTCCCTTGTTCTCTTATAACGGCAATGGCGCCCACCTGAGAGGTGCCAGAACTGAGTTCTGGCGAGTTCCAGCTGGAAAAAAGCCCTGGCTGTGACCAATTATATTCTGTTGTGCATGCAGAACATCACAAGCTGTGCATACCTGGCAATGTTTATATAAAGGAAACAGGGAGATGAACTATGACCTCCAGTGATCATAGAACCTCTGTATACTCTCTCCTTTCCCTGCATGCAACTATTAGGAGGAGCTATATGTTTAGAATGAATTATATATTTTTACCCATTTTGGGGGGAATATACCATTTTTTGCCATTGCTAATGAATGAAGCAACTTCTGTCTTCCGAGAAAGAAAGAAGAATGGTATATTGAGTGTCACTGCTAGTAGTTTAGAAATGCAATAAGCTATGATTGGGGGGAAATGCCTGACACCTATATCTTGGCCACATTCAGCATGTATTCTGCCAACTATTTTCATGGGGTGAGTCAGATAACAGGATTCACAGCTGCACATTTTTTTGGGGGGGTATTAGAGGTGCAAGGGACACGGGTGGCGCTGTGGGTTAAACCACAGAGCCTAGGGCTTGCCGATCAGAAGGTCGCGGTTTGAATCCCCGTGACGGGGTGAGCTCCCGTTGCTCGGTGCCTGCTCCTGCCAACCTAGCAGTTCGAACGCACGTCAAAGTGCAAGTAGATAAATAGGTACCACTCTGGCGGGAAGGTAAACAGCGTTTCTGTGCGCTGCTCTGGTTCGCCAGAGTCATGCTGGCCACATGACCCGGAAGCTGTACGCCGGCTCCCTTGGCCAATAAAGTGAGATGAGCGCCGCAACCCCAGAGTCGGCCATGACTGGACCTAATGGCCAGGGGTCCCTTTACCTTTATTAGAGGTGCAGAGGTGGAGGAGGACATAACAGTAGAAAATAGCCCAAATAAAAGCACTTTTAAGTTCTGCTGATTCCAGGTGTTTGCATGTATAGTCAATTTAGGACGGTTGTATAAATGATGACAGCCCCTGTGTAAGAGGTTTGGATGCATATGCCCAAGTGTAAGTTCTGTGTTATTGTGTATGCTGTTGCATTTATGGAGCATAAATATGAACATTCAGATTAGCAAATTCATCTCTATTTCAATTTTTGTAGACGGCCAATTAAAAATGGAAGCATCAAAAAAGTAACATCTGAAGCAGCTCTTAACCTCTCCAAAAGCAGATGGTCATAACAAGATGGATAGTTCTTCTCTTATGGTAACAGCTACTCATACTGGTAGCTATCTATCTGTGGGGAGGAATCAAATAAGAAACCCCATGGCAAGTCAAAGCTTCTCTTTGGCACTCACAACAACTTCAGACCCTCCAAGTGTCCCTCTTTTCCACGGACAGTCCTGGATTTACAGAAGCCGTCCCGGTTTCTGATCCAATCCCGGAATGTCCTGCTTTTCTTTGGACATTCCCTATTTAGAGAAGCTTTTAATGTTTGATGCATTACTATATTTTAATATTTTGTTGGAAGCCGCCCAGAGTGGCTGGGGAAGCCCAGCCAGATGGGCGGGGTATATTATTATTATTATTATTATTATTATTATCATCATCATCATCATCATCATCAGAGAAATGTTGGTGGCTATGCAGCTCCAACACCTCCAGATTATTCATCTTACACTCTAATTCTCCTTCAAGCTCCAATATTCTCCTTTAGACAGACCCTTTGAAGTGGAATAGAAAAGGAGATGTTATAAGGAATAGCACGAGGCATGGAAATAACTCTTCATAGGAGAAGAACTGCAAGCACGAGACAAAGGAAATAATGGCTGAAACAACAGCTGCAAGGAGCCTCTGCATCAATCTGAACAATCCCTTTCATCCAGAGCAATTACACTGGAAAGTTTCTTTGATATATGAGACACGCACTCCATTAAAAACAACAAAAAACAACAACACTTGATTCCATGAAGTCTGTGGGCCGGACTACACATTATATCAAATGTGTAGTATGAAGCACTGGCCTTCAAAACTAAGAGTGAGTAGGGGTTATCAGTGGACTGCAGCAAGTGAGGAAGGAAGGATGGCAAAATTTCCTTTTTCTCTAAGGGTAATTGTCAGGCTTCAGGGAATCGACTCCCCCCCGCCCCCTTTGGCCAGTAGATAAGCAGAACAAAGGAAAAGGAGTCTTCTTACTAGTTAGAAACTTTAATGATCACAGCGAGAGAACAAAGAATCCATTTTTAGGAATGAAGGTGCCCCCAATTAAGGGTTCTACCCACTTCCTCCCTAGTCACCCATGTCACTAGGTAACCTGATCTTGCAACCACTGTGCTTTCTCTGCTGCCACCTTATCTGCTCTTCTTGACCTTGGGCTGAGCAGATGAACCCTTTCAAGCGACAGTGAGTCTGTTAACACTCTCTCTCCTAGTTCTCCTCCTCCTAGCTGTTCCCCATCCAGTACTTCCCAGCTCCTGCCTTCTGAACTATGTTCCTTTGCAAGCCACTGTTCCAAATCTATACTGTCCTCCTGCTCCTGGGAAGATTCAGGATCCGGAGCAGGGGAAGGGGCAGTCTCTCACCAATTCTCCTCAGTGCAGCCCTCCTCAACACGGTCCCTGACAGGAATTGCCACACTGGGGAATGGTTTTGAGGAGGGTCACGGCTGGAGACGGAAAGGTTAAACCCCCCAACCCTGCGTATTGTGGTCCTGGTGAAAACCTCTCTTCCCCAGTGCTCAGCATTGACGTTAAAAGATCAGGGGCCAGTGTTTTGCTCCATGTTCTCCACACCAACAGTACTGATCTAAGTAAACGGATTATCGATTTTCCTTACCTCCTTCAAGGACAAAGGTAGGAAAGGGCGGCCTCTCATTGAAGGTGTGGGATGGAGCATGGCTATTGTATCTGTATTTATTTAAAAAGCAATAAAGATTTGTTTAAAAGAAAAGAAAAAGATCAGCAGGTGCTCACTGCAAATTTGACATTACCTGTTGTTTTGGCCAAACAACTGCATCCCTTTCTGGGTAACCTTCTGTGGGTCATGCGCCAGTGGTGAGCAGAATCAGAGGAAAAAGTTTGTGAGGCAATGAATGTGAATGTTACCTTAAATGCTAGGTTAATTTCTATGTAAGCTTGCATACCCCTCTCTATTTTTGTTCTGTGAATAGCTCTGAGACCTTTGGGTCTAGGGTGGTATGTAAATTCAAATAATAATAATAATAATAATAATAATAATAATAATAATATCCTCTATGCAGGCAAGTGAGAGGCACTATCAGATTTCAAGGACACATTCTAGCTAGGCCAGAAGTCTCAAGAAGGGTATGAAGAACATGACCTGAGGAGAATTCTGAGGGCCTGATAGAGGCCTGCATTTGGCCCCCAGGCCTGAGGTTCTTCCCACTTCTGTTGAGAATATCTTAAAGCTTTTTGAAAGTCCAACTGCACAATGTCAACTGGATCATCCCATTGAATCTGATAGGAATGGATTATATAGGTGGAGAAGGCAGGGATAGCAGGATGATTGGGACCTGAATAGGAATAGGGGAGAAATTACAATTCAGTTCACATTTAAAGGTGGATATTTTGCACTTTCCAGAACAATATGCAAACCGAAATACATCTTCACAATTTACACTTCTCTGAATTTCGCAGCAGCCATGCAATGTGTGCAAAAATGTATATTCTAAGGTAAAGTGCGCGTACAAATGCATATATTTGGGGGAAATGACATACGGAAAATGCAGTACATTGTAGAAAATCTGCTTTGAAAAAGTGTGCCTGTCAAGGCCATAGCTGTCAACCTTCCCTTTTTTTGCGGGAAATTCCCTTATTCCAGCGCCGTTTCCCACTGCTATCCCAGATTGTTAGATATACCGTAGACTGTCCCCGGGACAGGTGAGGCTGCTGATTCCTTATTTTTGAGGCTGCTGATCCCTTATTTTCAAATCTGAAAGTTGACAGCTCTGATCAAGGCACCCCAGGGCACATACCATGATGAAGAAGTGAGCCAAAGCAGTCTCTCTCTCTGCCACCTGGTAAAAGTATTATTTACTCCTGGCTGTTTTCCATCAGCCTAAAACTTCTTCTGTGTGTCCTTGAGAACCCTCAAGGTAGTATAGAACTTGGCACTTTAGACCTGGGGTGGTACGTTAAAGGAAACCACAAAAGTTTTATAAAACAAGATTATAAGTTTACTAAAAGGATGAAGAAAAAGCTCTTAGGGGAAAACAACAGCAGCGTCGGAATGGTTACATGCACATAAAACATTCTTCCCAAGTGGAGCAAAAACACAGCCAAATAAATGTAGGTTAAATGCAATCCAGTTTTCCCTAGCTAGACACAGTCCCGAGAGCTAAGTCATATGCCTGATTTGTCATATCTTGCACCCTTCAGCTGGCATGTGTTCCTTTATCTGTATCCTGAGACCCGCCTTGATCTGTTCATCCTTTTACCTGGTCCCCCAATTTACCCTCTGGCTGCATGACTCCCAAACACAGGGAAGCTAAATAGTCTCCCCCACCCCCTTCTCTCAACAGCAAATGCAGCCTAAGTGCAATCTGCATCTTTCTTAACGATTTAACCAGCTTCCAAGTTGATCTCTGGACCCAGCAAGTTTTAATAAGTTAACCCCATAGCATCCAAACTAGACCTAAATACAACCCATTTCCTTCACAGCACATATTTGGCAAAACTTCACACACAAATGTGTGTGCTCAGATAAAGTCACACTGATGCACTGATGGATCATGGCAGCTTTAAAAAAAGATATATGTAAACTGATGTGGAATGCAGAGAATTGACCTTAAGACGGGAAAGAGGAGGAACTGAAATGGACAGATTTGCCCATCGCTAGACTTGAAGCACCTTCACGTTTTTTGGAGACACCAGCCACTCTGCCTCCTTTATTTAAGCTTAATCTTGTGATTTGGCAAGCAAGGCTTCTTGGGTAATGCTGAGATGTATTTAACAGTAAACAGCTTTTGTGTTTCTCAGCTTTGCTTCGCTGGCTTTAATCACTGGCAAAAGCTCTTTATTGCCATGTATACTCCCCCACTATGAACAATCTCCCTTAAGCACACCAGCCTTATGCCACGTACAGGAAAGCAGAACACTCCAAACAGCGCGCAAGACACAGTTATATTGCCAGCACCCGTGCAACAAACGCCATTCTTCCAGTGCAGACCACAAGATTCAATACCCATTTCTTATGGAACTAGAAGCACAAGCAATCCTAATGCAACGGGGTGCCATTCCAGAGATGGAGCTTTTGCATTCTCCAGGCCATTAAAACAAACAACATTCACTCACAAACGTGCACTGCCAAGCTCTATCGAAGCAGAATCAAGAGAGGAACGGCATCTTTGAATAATAAAGGAATCTGAAAGAAGCGGGGGAGATTATCAGACAAACAGAATCTTTTTGCAAATGTTAGCTATGCATGTAGTTGAAAACAGCCAGAGAGAAATTGTGACAGCCTGTCTTCTGATGCTGGTGGGTTGCCAGGAACACGTCAGCAAGAGCGTTCCTGGATTTGCAAATGATTCCTTTTTGGTTTCGGGCAATCACTCCAGATGTTGCGTTTTAACCTCCAGTGCCGAAGACCGGAATCCCATGTAAACTTCCATGGGAACAAGCGCCACTGAACTTGGTGGGATTTGTGTCCCAGAAGTAGCAAATGCAACAGCTGGGATGGCCTACGGAGCAAGTGGGCCATTTGTTCCACCTTGGCCCCATTCTGCACTTGCTGCCATGCTGTTCCCTTTGCTGTGCCCAGGACTTTGCTGTTGACATCACTCGCCAGAGGCTGCCTCCAGGCTGGCTGACAACATGAGCCAACCGAGCCCTAATTCTGGGAGTAGACTTTTATCTGCCAGTCTCAACACAAGCGGCAGTGCCCTCAGCAGCAGTGACACCAAAGAAAGGGGGGGTGATGTAAGGGCATGGGTCCCCCTTCTAACATTGTTGCTGGGGTTGAATATTTATGGTGTAGTGTTCTGGTGACAATTACTGGAGGTGAGCTCCAGTGGGTCTCTTCTTCCGCTGGTTTTGAAGGGGCTTTGTCTTATGCCTGGAAGGAGGATATGGGACTCAATTGGGGGGGGGGGAGTTGCATGGCGAGCTCCCGCCCCCCACCAGGGAGAAATAAAGACACAGGACACCAAGTATTAAGGTTAATGGGTGAATTAGGCCACAACTTTATTGATTTCAGGAATGAGAGGTATTGGCTTAGGCATTGGTCCTATCGACTAGCCGGCTCCAGCCCGATTGCAAGGGTTAACACCAGAAGGGGGAGTCCTGCTGAGGCACGTCAACTAGGAGCTCCCCCGGGTCACCACTCGGGGGCGTGCCTTAGGCCCACACCTCCATAGGCTTCGGACAGGGCCACGCCCCCCGGAATCCTTTATCGGACTACCCTTAGCTTTTTGGGGGAGGTGATGGTGTTTCCTCCCCCCACATCCTCTTAACCCTTCCTTACCAATGCCTAACCGCCAATGCTGAGGAGTTGTGACGAGTTGCTACGAGGTAGGCGAAAAACCAATTGGCTGAAATTGTGTGATGACCTGGGAATCCGATTCAGAGGCTGAACCGGAGGAATCTCAGCCTGCACAGGAGTCCCCGCCTCCAGGGCCGGCTGAACGGGGGCAGGGCCTTGCTTCTGAAGCGCCTGCACCTGTGCTGGATCCTCAGGAGCAGGCACCAGGTGAATCCACTCTGGCTCCGGAGGTGGTTGAGGACTCAGTGCCTACAGGTGAGTCTCCCCCTGGGTCCAGTAACCCTTCAGCCTCTCCTGAACTGCAGAGGCTCAGGGCAGAGAGGCGGAGGGAACTGGTTTCTCCCAGGAGGAGTGCTCACCTTAAGGCCAGGAGAGGCGGGTCTCCTGGGGGCCGGGACCGCCCCTGGCCTCAGAGAAGATAAAGGCCAGTCAGCCCGGTCCCAGGTTGCGGGAGCAACGTTGTTGAAGAGCTGTTTCGGCCAGCACCCAGTCCGGTTCCCCCAGAGTTCCTGTCCTTGCCCGGCTCATCGCTGTGGACCCCGCTTCGCCCGTGGAGGACTGTCTGCTGACCCTCGACTCAGGTCCTGGACCTCGCCCCACGCCAATAGGGAAAAATTCCTACCAGGCCCCTTGCAGCGAACGACCAAAGTCTATAGCAAAGTCAGGAGCCTACCTAAAGGGAGGGAGGGTGGGATAAAACGTGATGGCTGGCGCGGCGAAAAGAGGGCGAGCCCCGGGCACGCCGGCCCTAAATAGGGCAGGCCACGCCCCCCAGCCACCCGATTGGCTGGCTGGGAGGGCGACGCGGCCGGGATTCCCTCGGTCTTGCGGGGGCTGGAAGCAGCCCCCACGCACGTGGTGTGGGCGTGAAGCCCGCAACCCCACCTCCTCGCCAGGTTCGGAAGTGGCTTTGTGGGGGCCCCAAACCATGTAGTCACTGGTAGTGAGAGGATGGTAGGCCAGGTAAGGGGATCAAGGAACAAACAGTGGTCTGATCTTCATCTCACCAAGAAGTCTGGTGGCTGTCCTATTAGTCAGTCCTCAAGTCTCTTGGTTGTTGTTTAGGAATGCTTCATTGGTATACAATGAGATCCACTTTAACCAAAATTAAATAGTGGATGTGGGCTGACCGAGACCTAGGTGGGTGAGTAAGGCCGACCTAGTCCCTTCCTGATAAATCCACCTGGATATTTGGTTCAGAACCAATAGACTTGAGAGGCAGGCTTTTTGAGGGCTTTGCTGAGATCTATGGGAATAGCATCTCTCTCCCTTTCCAGGCTCCCTGTCTGTTGATAATCCAGAATGTCTACATCTAGTTCAGGGCCAACAGGAAAGATGGGGGATTCTGCTGGTGTACCAACCCCACCCTCCCGCTGCTCAGCTTTCTCCCTATGTGAGCTGACTGAGGTGTTCTCAAACACAGTGTTGTAGATCTCCCAGCTACTAGTTGTTTTTATTTGGGGGTGTCAACATTCACACCAAGGCTGCCTTGCTTGGGGTAGCCCCCATGACTTCATGGGTACCATGAAAACCATGAGCTTGTTCCAAAATGCCTTCAAACCAGAGTACAGCAGGGAATAATCTGGATGTGATTTTCTCAGCAAACAAATGACAACCTGAAACACTTTGCATTGCTTCCTTTGTTGTGGTGAGATCACTTCCTGGATGAGCGGTGTCCAACCTGCTCTTAATGGGTTCAGTCTGAAGGAGAAGGTTTGTAGCTTGTATGTTTTAAATACCTTTAAGTTGCCTTGAGACTGATTATTATTTGAATGGTTATAATAATGATGGTGCTAATAGGCAAAAAATATATGGGACCAGGCTGTGAAAGCTTCTAGATACCTTACAGATTTTTTGCTCCTTTGCTATCTCTAAGCCCGACAGGAATAATCCCTTTTGTCGATACTATCCATGTAACATACAGAGAAACCTTCTTGGTGGCAACTCTTCAACTGTGGGAATCAGACTATACATTACTCTTACAGCATGAGAAACAGTCTGGCTCTAGCTCTGAAGGTTCCCTCTCGAGACACAGAAAACTAAAGGAGGTTGACACACCGATAGGTAAAGGGGAACTGCCTGCTAGCTCTATCCTTCAGTTGTTTATCTCCTGTTATCACTATTCGTGGCAGCTAATCTTCTCTCCTCCCTCCCTCCTAAAAGTAAGGGAAGATTAGACAAATGGTGGAAAGAGGGCTGGAGATAAATTGTGAAAGGGAAGAACGCAGGGCTCTTCTTTCCCCACTGACACCACTTAAAAGTTCTGAACTGGCGGAGCTGGAGTGCTTTTCACGTGGCAAACATAAAGCTTAACCTGGTGAGTGAAGGTGTGCTGATCAGGTGGGAAATAAATAAATAAATAAATAAAAATAATTTATTATTTATATCCCGACTATCTGGCTGGGTTTCCCCAGCCACTCTGGGTGGCTTCCAACAAAAGATTAAAAAGACATTAAAAACTGCAAACGTAATGGGAACCCATGGAGTGGGTTCACACATAATCCACACTGATGCAGAAAAGCAGCCCCCGCAAAGCCATGTCTGCACGAAGTGAGCCTATGACGTTGTTTAAGACTGCCTGCTCCTCTAAGTATAAAGCATTGTAGCAAAATGCACCGGAGCAAAGTGTTTTCAATATGAGGGGTAATAATAATAATAATAGTAATAATAATAATAATAATACATTGGCTCCTAGATGGGGAGGGCTGTCACTAAATATTAGACCCAAAACTGACATATGGCAGTCCTGATAAGGGTCCAATTGCAAATGAATGGAACAGATACCTGAGAGCTGGTTTTCAGAAAGAGGAGAAAACTTTTGGGAGGAAATAATTTGGAGGAGTGGCATGGAAAGGGGTATGCCAAACCTTTCCTTACATCATCAGTCATCATCATCATAATCATCATCACCATCACCATCCTTTATTATTTATACCCCACCCATCTGGCTGGGTTTCCCCAGCACATCCTATTTAACCACTCCAGATCATTAATCCCCAAGTAGCTTCCCTCTGCAACTTTCCAAATGCTTGTTGTGTTTTTAGGGAGATGTGGGTGGCGCTGTGGTCTAAGCCACTGAGCCTCTTGGGCTTGCCAATCAGAAGGTCAGCGGTTTGAATCCTGGTGACGGGGTGAGCTCCTGTTGCTCTGTCCCAGCTCCTGCCAACCTAGCAGTTCGAAAGCACACCCAAAAGTCCAAGTAGATAAATAGGTACTACTGTGGTGGGAAGGTAAATGGCATTTCCGTATACTCTGGCTTCTGTCATGGTGTCACATTGTGCCAGAAGCGGTTTAGCTGTGTTGGCCACATGACCCGGAAAGCTGTCTGTGGACAAATGCCGGCTCCCTTGGCCTGAAAGCGAGATGAGCGCCGCAACCCCACAGATGCCTTTCACTGGACTTAACCATCCAGGGGTCTTTTACCTTTGAGTTTTTAGGACATGTATTTCTGTGTAATGGGGCTTAGAAAGCTGAGATTTCCATAGTGTATTATTGTGCTCTAGTTCTTCATCCCCATCCCCACCCCTTATTCGAGCTCTGAGATGTTCCAGCAGCAGCATTACCTAGGCTTGATTTACTTTGGGTGAGAAAGCATTGGAAGCCTAAAGTATCTGTAGCATTTCAGGAAGCTCCACAGCTCAATGGCATAAGGTCTCAAGTTCAATCCCAGGCATCTACAGCTAGGAGAGACTCCATGTCTGAAACTCTGGGGACCAGCTGTGGATCAGTATAGACTATACTGAGCTGGATGGACCAGAGTTCTGATTTGGTATAAGGCAGCTTTCTAGGCATAGCTGTCAACTTACAGATTTTAAAATAAGGGACCAGCAGCCTCGAAAATAAGGGACCAGCAGCCAAAATAAGGGATTTTAGTCAACCAGCAGCCAAATGAAGCCTCAAGCGGTGGTTCCCACAGCACAGCAACCCGGCAAAGGGGATACAGCAAGGAAAACCACTGTCACTTCTCTGCTGAGCAAAGGTGAGTCCCCAGGCAACGCGGCCGATTTGATCGGCGCAAAGCATGCAAGCTCCACCCCCCAGTCGTTCTTAGACTCCTTATTGGGTGAGCAACACAGCCAAGCAGCACAGTTGGAGCCTCCCTCCTCCCTGGCCGGCAGGCAGGGAGAGAGAGGAGCTGCTTCCTTTGAAACCCGGGAAATTTAAGGGACATCATCAATAAGGGAAAGCAGCGGGACACGGCACTGGGATAAGGGACTTTCCCGCCAAATAAGGGACGGTTGACAATTATGTTTCTAAGTTCCTATGTTTTTGCTTCATTTGCAAATATAGTAGTAAGAGGCGAAGAGAACATACCCTAAGAGGACAGCTGGTTTGCTAGCCCACATCAGATCCCAAGAGAAACGCCATAGAGGCCCATAAACTTTAGCCAACTCTCAGCATTCTCTCTCTGTCAATTTGCTGTTCCTGCACACCCATACGGACTACATTTACCCAGTTTCCTCATCAAGCGCTGATGGGTATCTTATTCAAAAACTCAACGTTTCCCGCTATCGGCCTACCACTCTGGGCTCTTAAGCAGCAACATGTCTAGCAAAGAAATGATCAGATATTAGCTGGAACAGTGTGCACTTAAAATTCAATTCAGCAGCTTTTTGAAAAAAATAAATGTCTAGACTTATTTATTGGATTATTCAAAAGGTAAGCAGGGAAGCAGAATGGAATCCCCTGATGTAATGTATTGTGCATCATTGTTAGCATCTTCGATTTGAGCTCTTAATGGCATAATCTTGAGCCAGAGGATACAGGCATCCTGCTGCAAATAGGAAATAGAAGCCTATAGCCTTCCAGAAATAAGGGGGTGGGGATTCCAAAAGCTTTTTCATTAACAGCTTCAAAGATCTGGGACAAGTACAGATGTAAATTGACCCCAAGCATTTCACTATTTGTGTGTCGAGGTCCCCAAGCCACCCCCAAATAAAACACAATTGAGACATAATTTTTGCTTAAGGTTTTTGGCATAATTTTGGCCACAACTTTATTAAAATACAAGCAATGTGAGTGGTTGCTTAGGCATCTATCTGACCCGGCACGGGGACAGACTGACATTCGCACGCCTGCAAAGTCAGAAAGGGAAAACATTTTGGGGGGAGATGGAGCTGGGTACCATGCCCTCACCTCTCCCCCAATGCTCCCAGGAGCTCTTGCGTGGCCCTAGCCCCTTGAATGGGGTTTGGACAAAAGCATGGCGAGCCCCTGGATTCCTTTAATGGAATATCCTTGCAGCAGCATTTGGAGGGGCAGGCACAGCCAATCCATACCCCTCCACCAACCAAATCATAAAACCCATGCCTAACCGCAACCTTACAAGTTGTGATGATTTGCTACGCAGTAGGCAAAAACCATATGGCACCAGACCATCAGCCAAATGGACAAAATTCCTACCGGGCCCCTGCCCCAAAAGCGACCCCATGACAGGCATAGCAAGGTCAAGCGAACAACCCTGAATATAGGGAGGGAGGGCGGGTGATCCGATCAGTGCAGCGAAAAGAGGAAGCTCAACGCTGCGCGCAGGACATATATAGGCTATGGCTGTCAATCACAAAATGGCAACATATAAATCTCCCCAGCAACAGGTAGAACCCAATTATAATGGTGGCCAACATTCTTTCCAACCCAGCAACAGTGGGGTGTCTTGTTAGCCCCCACCGCAACACGTGCTCTCCAAGGAGAACACGCTTTACCTGAGTTTAGACAACAGACAAGGGCTGGGTTGGGCTGTTTTGCTGTTTGGGGCAAAACACAAAATGGCACCCCCTGGCTCCAGCTACTCCTCTACCACTGAAGTCCCCTCCCTTTGTCCCCAATTGTCCCCCACCCTGCTGTCTGAGCTGGCTGCCCCACCAAACCCTGTAACAGACATTGTAACTGCAATGGGGAAGGGGAACTAGGCAATTTTCAAATAGGACTTGTCAATAGGACTAAGGTAATTCCTCAAAAGTGGGACATGAGTTAAACCACAGAGCCTAGGACTTGCCGATCAGAAGGTCAGCCATTCAGATCCCCGTGACGGGGTGAGCTCCCTTTGACGAAAGCACGTCAAAGTGCAAGTAGATAAATAGGTACTGCTCCGGCAGGAAGGTAAACGGCGTTTCCATGTGCTGCTCTGGTTCACCAGAAGCGGCTTAGTCATGCCCGCCACATGACCCGGAAGCTGTACGCCGGCTCCCTTGGCCAATAAAGCGAGATGAGCGCCGCAACCCCAGAGTCGGTCACGACTGGACCTAATGGTCAGGGGTCCCTTTACCTTTTTAGTTCCTCAAAAACATGCCACTTTATCAGCCAAAATAATCTTTTATGAGGCTGTGATTCAGGTGCAAAGTATGTTTCTATTTTTTCTTTAATTTTTTAAAGTCAGGGCATTTATTATTATTATTACTACAGGCAGGGATAAATTGTGACTTTTCAAAAACATTAAGCTAGAGACTGAGAAAGGATCCTGGCCTTTTAAAAAAAAAGCTTATAAAATTATCTATAACCCTTCTCTGATACCTTGTGGGGGGATTATTTAAAAGAGCTAGGGAGTAAGATTTGAGGAATCTCCACTGCAGGAGGAGTGTATATCTTCCAACTTTAAGAGTAATCTTTAAAATATTATGTGTAAGTGGTATCTGACACCTACGAAAATTTATTATGTTTCACACTGTTGCATGAAGTGTGGTCAGCAGCGGAAGTTTTCATTTTTTTGCCATTGAGTGTGACATGCACACGTTCTGGAATTAAGTTATACAAATGAGACCAAAGAACTGCGTGCTTTCAATTGCCTGTGGGTCCATTGTTAATACTTCTGTGATATTATAAATAAGATGTTAGAAAATGAAAGGCGGAAATGGTTTCTAATCTAATTATCGCTGCAAAGACTAAAATAACTAAGATACAGAAAACCCAGAATATGGTGTCTTTAGAGGACTGGACTTTAAGAGTTGGGAATCAGTTAATTAAACTACAAACCCAGGATGAAGCTGGCAAGATTTACAATATGTTTCAATACAGATGGGAACAACTTTATACAGTTTCTACATACACACCCCGGCTGCCTTGAATACTATGTGATTTATATGAAATGAACTTTAGTTGTACACAATGTCACTTTACTGATACTGTATGTTTCACCGTTTCAGCAGTAAAGGTCATGATCCAGCAAATGGAAATCACTTCTAAGATCTGTTGTTTTAGTGGGAGAAATAAGAATATCCTTAACTGTCTCCCATGGGAATCAAGGGTTATGCAACCCACTCAGGTTTGGCTGGATCATTACCAAAGTGTATCATTAAACAAATAACAATTGCAGCATTATCTCAAACATGACAAGTGAAAGGTCAGATTTGCAGCAAAATAAAAACAGACTAATTTACCTTTGATTGTTAGCTGTTCTTGCTTTTTTTTTTGTTGCCTTACAATTAACACTGTTAAAGTCAGATTTGTTACTTTGTCTCACTAGCAAATGAATTGGATTTACCACTTAACCAAGCATGAAATGATCTTTTCAATACTAATTCAATAAGCGCTGAATAAGCTGGAAGCAATTACGCCACACATAGGAAGGACGGGCTTTCAAACGATTTTATGTTTTCAGTCACTAAATACGGCATAATTGCCCAAGCGTAGCGTGCAAAGACAAGAGAGTTGATGGCTAAGTCATCTGCAGCCGACCACCAGAGAATTGGGAGTCATAAAACTTATTGATTAAGGGTAAAATTAATACTCTCAGAAGTTAATGAAATGGATATGCATCTTGGAATGCTCAACTACTAAATACAATAACTTATGCCACTCCCTTCATACCCTTGTTAGAATGACAAAACATGATGGAAAGGTCATTAAAACCCCATGAGTCTCTTGTATGGAGAAGTATGTTTGTTCAAGGAGAAACAATGTCCTTCAGAGAATCTTGCACAATTGCATGATTGGAGTGGGACACAATGGCTTAATTGGCTTGAAGTCGTGTAGCGTGTGGTTGCCACAGGGGCAGTTGCCCCGGGCGCAAAATTGTTAGGGGGAGCAAACTTTCAGCACCCAGGGCTGCTCCATGCAAACCAGGAAGACAACAGAACGACTCTTCTTATCTCTGTGGCTTTGGTCTCCTGGGTGACACGGACACTGTTAGGCAGTTGAATGTGCATGTGTACTCTGTCCATTTCCCTTCCTCCCACCCATCCCTCTGCACAGCCCTGGACACTGGCAACCCACGCTACACCACTGCTGGCTTGCCTCTCTGCAATTGCATTAGCAGAGAGGAGCATGGAAGCAACTACTCTATTCTGAACTTTAATATGGAAAGTGTAATGCTGGTGGTCAACAAAGAGGTCTAAAGACTCTCTCAAGGCAAATCTTAACAAATGTAGTATAAACACCAAGAACTGGGAAACACTGGCCTGCGAGTGCTCCAATTGCAGAACAGCCTTGACCAAAGGTGTCATGGACTTTGAAGACGCTTGAACTCAGGACGAAAGGGAGAAACATGCTAAAAGGAAGGCACACTTGGCAAACCCTCAGCATGATCAATTCCCTTCCAGAAACCTATGTTCCCACTGTGGAAGGACGTGTGGATCCAGAATTGGCTTCCACCGTCACTTACGAACTCATGGTTACGACCGTGTTCATGGAAGACAATCTTACTAGGCTATGAGTGATCGCCAGAGAAGAAGAAGAAGAAGAAGAAGAAGAAGAAGAAGAAGAAGAAGAAGAAGAAGGTGGTTCAGATCTTGGTATCTTTCAATGGCTGGCCACAATGCTGAATGCTACTGACATATTATTTGCATGCACAAGCATTTCTCTCTCAAGATCACCTTCCCACCTTCTCTTTAAATAACATAAAAGAGCCTGCTGGATCAGGCCAGGGGCCCATTTAGTCCAGCATCCTGTTCTCAAAGTGGGAAACTCTCAGGTAAGACCATAGCCCAAGTGCGGTCTCCCTTCCTGTGGTACCCAGCAACTTGATTTTCAAAAGCAATGCTGCCTCCAACCTGCCCCACCACTGGCAGTTCACACTGCTTCTGTGCTGGGAGGGTAGAAAGAGAAGCGTGGAAGCCCAGTGATCTGGCAGTGAGCTTCAGCTCCAGCAGGAAAAGGAAGAGGGTGGGATCGGGAAGGAGAGGAAGGGGACAAAAGGAGAGAGCCCAGGCTGGTATTTCCCTAGTTTAGCACCACATGCAAACTCAGCCACAATACACAAACATATAAACAGATTCCTTCTTTCTATAGCACCTACATGTGATGCCAAATATTCTCTGACAAGTGGCAGGAAGGACATCAATTATACCTCATGAAGCTAAGTGGCTCTTTTTGTCTAATGAAGGACCTATGTACTGTAAACATTTTTTCCCATTATCAAGCCCTTGAGAGTAATTGAAAAAGAATCAGACAGAACAAGCAACTGATTTTTGCTGATGCCAAAAAGACAAAGGCATGGACTTCTAATGAGATCCCCCCCGCCTGTCACATCCCCCTGGGGCAGGACAGAATTGCAGTGGGTGAGATTTGCAGAAGAGTGGGCTGTTTCATTTCTCTCATTTAAATAATGTGACAGTATACCTCCATGCAACCTTTTTTTATTGTGTTTTTCTATTGCATCTTTAGCATGCCTTAGATCAATGCCACTAACGTCAATGCAGCTAACAAGTAAAATTAAATATAAGAGTCCACCTAAACGAATAATAAAATGTATTAAAAATTAAAATATCATTGCCAGTCCCATAAGAGCCAATGTACTGCAATGGATATATGGCTGTGTTTAGAACAGAGAGAAGTGGTTTCAAATCAATTAAGGTCATTTGGTCACCTTGGGCCAGTCATTATCTCCCAGACGAATCTACCTTTGACAATGCTCTGGGATGCTATGTTGAACTCTGTCCCTCAGCTAGTCACATACGCCATGAAAAAAATCCCAAACAAGGTAATGTGAAATTCAGTGAGAAAACTATCTCAACACCACAAAATGGTACACTGAGAGATAAGAGCATCAAGTAGTAAACTGTTGGTTAACCAGACATCTGACTAGTAACTCTTAAGACAAATGACAGAATTGACCCAGGGGCTTTACAACAGGTATTGATTTTCCGACAATGTTATCTGTGATCCTGGATAAAGTTTCGTCTTAGCTTCTGGACAGACCGCTTTACTTTTGTCATCTTAGGAGTCGGAAATCATTATGCCTACAGATTTTGCAGTGTGAAATATTGTTTGTTTCTCTCCCCACCCCCCTCTGCCCTGGTATGTAAACTGATATTAAAGACTAGTCTATTTGTCATTCTGACAGCTCCTGGCTGCTAGAAGAGATTTCGTTATGAAATTTCTGGTCTCCTCCGAGGCTGTTAAACTTCAGAGGTCTTTATCCTTGATTTGTATTTCAGGCATTTTTCAATATTCTCCACCACATGGAACTGGCTCCTACTCACCCAACTGCTCTATTCCTATTCCATATTTACAGCTCAAATATGCACAGGGAAGGCAAAGAAAGTGGCATGCCACAGGAACTCATGAGGAGAAAGAATTAGAACTGGGAAAGGTTCAAAAATAAGCAGAACAGCAAGTATTAGACATCACCCCAGAATTGGCCCTACTAAACATCTTCCAAGACAACAATGCCCATTTACACCACAAAGAACTCATAACCCACCGACTTTCAGCAGCCAGAAACACCATAACCAGACACTGGAGAGACCTGTCAGGAGTAAGCATGGACCAATGGTACCAAATAGTATGGGAAACAGACCTACTAGAAAAATTAACCAATAAACTGAAACTGACACGGGGACAAACAGAAGAAGACGCCTTTACCCCGGTATGGCTCCCCTTTATCACATACACAACCCAACAAGACAACGACAATAATCCACCAACAGCATACAAATCAATATGGCTAACCTGATCCAAAACACCCACCCCACCCACCCCACTCACACACGAAAACAAAGATCACCACAGCCAATCACAAACAAACAACCACACCCTAGGCCAACCCCAACCTCTCTCACCACCAAAGGAACACAAGTGAACAGCACAAGCAATGCTGACACCAAACCCTACAACACCAAACCCTACATACATTAAGCATAACAGAAACATCACCACCCAACCCCACCACCACCCATCTTCCCTCCCTCCACCCCCTTTTTTTCCCCTTCTCCCCCTAATGTCTCAACAAATGAGAAGGATTTGTATAAATGTTACATGGAAAAAATATGAGAGACATTACACTTACTTCTGTAAAACAAAAAAATCTTTAATTAAAAAAAAATAGACGCCGGGAAAAAAAAGCAGAACATCTGTGGTTGCATGCTGCAGTCCCACAAGAAGAGGACTTTCTGACCATCTCTGGACATTCTGTTTGTTGTTGTTGTTATCTGTGAAGGCTTCTCTGTTAGGGCAAATGGGGCACTTTCCCACCAACCTCATCCAGCCCCCACCTTCCTGCCTCCTTCAATCAGCCTGTTCCTCTTCCTTAAATCCCAGCGTTGCCCCTTGTAGAGCTCAGCAAGAAGCAGTAAGATGGGTAATGGGTGGGTGGAATAGAATGAGTTGGCCCTGCCTGACATTGGCTAGGGTTTCACATACTGGTGGTCTACTTAACCTTCTGCCCAGCTGGTTGTTAAGTGCCAGTTTTGCTGCAGAAAGAAATATCGCCATGGTAACTTGAAATATGGATGAAGGCCTCCTGACTGACTGGAAGCAAGCTTTGAGGGTCTTGCTTCAAATCAGAGACTATCAAGTTAAAGCTGCAACTACAGATTGTTGTTCAAGACCCTGGTTAATAAGCCAACATTAAGCCATAGAGACTTTCTGGCCAACTGAATTCTTTATGGACAAATGTAGGGAAGATTGTAGGGAAGATTGTTATAACGAAGCCACATGATAGGCAGGAGGACGGACAAGTTTCTTTTTAACCCTATCTTTATCAGAAGCTTCTTTTTTCCCAAAAGTAACAGAGGAGTTGGGAAGTCTTCCACACAAAAATTCGGCACTGTGTATAGTATTAAGTATTAATTAGACACTGGAGGGAATCAAATGTTAATTTCACAGAACCACAGCTTTTCAGCGGAATAGAACATTTTAAATTGGATACTATTCCACAGCTTCCCAAAACACACACACATCTTGGCGTCCCTTCCAAAGTTTATGTTCTGTGACAGCTTTGGCTTCGTTTCATGTAGCGTTGCTGGCAGAACATGATGCTTTTACATATCCAACACCACACAATACAGACATCAATATGCACTATGGGTAAGCAGTATTAACGTTCAGCTAGGTTATCTTGTGGGTATACATAAGATGTAGCTATGCCCAAGCTACGTCAAATCTTGGATTGCTAGCTCACTCGACACGGGGCTAAGTCTGAAGATGATCTGCAAGCTTCAGCTAATGCAGAATCCAACAGCTCAACTCTAGCTCATTTGCCCTGGTTTCCTGTGAGCTTCAATAATCAAATTATTGTAATTATTATGAGGAGAGGTTGAAGGAGCTAGGTATGTTGAGCTTGGAAAAGGGGAGATTGAAAGGAAGTATGACAACCGTCTTCAAAAATCTCAAGGGCTGTCACATGGGAGCAAGCTTGTTTTCTCCTGCTCTGGAGGACCTGAACAAATGGCTTCAAATTTCAAGAAAGGAGATTCTGATGAAACATCAGGGAGGACTTTCTGACAGTAAGAGCTGTTCAACAGTGCAATGGTTTCCCTCGGGAGATTGCGGACTCTCCATCAGACGTTTTAAGCAGAGGTTGGATGGCTGTCTATCATGGGTGCTTTAGTTGAGATTCCTGCATTGCAGGGGGTTGACCTAGATGACTCCATCATTATATGACTCTGTGACTGTCCTAGAGTCTGTGCTGATGTGCTCTCCTGAAGCTATGCTTTGATATAACCTGGTGAAGTAACCAAGATGAATTAAACTGATTTAAAAGGAGAACGTGATTTAAGAAAGATTTAGACTATTGGAATGGCATGCTGAAGATGAAGAGTTAAAATCGGTAATGAGACACTGGGCTAAAGACGTTGGTTATAATATATGGTTAGACGAATGGGAGAGGTTATGGAAGGAAGGTATCAATTTTACTGCATGCAGTCTGCTTAAAGAAAATGTCATGAAAATGATGTATAGGCAGTATTTAACACCATTTAAACTGGCCAAAATGTATAGAACAAAAAATGACTGTTGGAAATGTAAGGAAAAGGAGTGTACTTTTTGCCACGTGGTGGATATGTAAAGAGGTAAAAGCTTTCTGGGAGGTGATATATAACGAGTTAAAGAAAATGTTTAGAAACACTTTTGTTAAAAAAACCAGAAGCCTTTCTTATTGGATATACTGTAGTGGGAGAAGAGATACTGAGACAAGATAAAAAATTGTTCTTATATGCAACGTCTGCAGCAAGAATTTTATTAGCTCAGAAATGGAAACAGCATGAAGTACCAATAAAAGAAGACTGGCAGATGAAAATGATGGACTTTGCAGAACTGGCGAAACTGACAGGGAGAATCTGGAACCAGCGCAATCAAGTACTGTCTTCCCAAAAGACTGGAAAAAAATTATATTATATTTGAAAGACAACTGTAAGCAATTAACACCATTAGCAGCGTTATCTGAAGATTTGTAAGATGAATTAGTTACCTATTCTGTTTGAGTAATTTAATATTTTAAGTAATGATACAACAAGAATAGGAAAGGAAGTGAAATGCAAAAATGCAAAATTAAATTTTGTTAACCATTAGGCGGGAAGGAGGGAAGTTATTTAGGCTCGGTTTAGCCAAGAGATTTAATAAGAGGATATGATGTTACGTATTGTGATTATATGTAAAATTAATAAAAATCATTTAAAAAGAAGATTTAGACTACACGATGAAAAAGATCTGTCTATTGTTTATATCTGTCCTCATTGTAAACCATTACAAACAAGAGGGGTTTTACAAAATCTACAGTATCGCTGTTTGTTAAACAAAGTGACAAAGAAAACAAAGCAGCAAAACAGACAGTGATATACATACAGGGATGAATAAATGATAGGCACTCATGCACTTGACACACCATGGGCAAATTTCAGATTGCAAAGGATGCCGTCTAGATTATGCACCCATCCCACTGGAAGCAAAGGGGCTTGAGTGCTTTTCTGTACGCTCCTCCCATTGATCTCAATAGAATTTAAGCAGGCGTGACTTTCTTTGGATTATGTCAAAGATGGGAGGAAGCCTTATTAGGGAACATCTGTTCTCTTCCTGCAGTTATTCACATCTTGTTAGGCCCACCAAGAAGCTACCATGGTTTGACAGGAAAATCCTCTAACATCACAAGGCTATGCTGGACCTGCTCAGAATATTTACTTCGAAGTTAGACCCAGTGCACTAAGTGATGATTATGTCCAAATAGGATTGCAGCTCAAGATTATTTAAGTGTCTATTGAAAGTCACTTGAGTGATAAGCAATCATTATTGCACATACCACTTTGGTGTTCCCCAAAGACTGGATTAGGAATATAAGACTTAAGTTTAAAAAAGTACTGTATTTTTCCGTGTATAAGACTATATCCCCCCCTTTTTTAAAAAAAGTTTAAAATTGGGGTTTTCTTATACATGGAATGTTGTCATTATTTATTTCTTAATTTGGGGCTCAAAAAAGAGGGGCCATCTTATACATGGGGGCGTCTTATACACGGAAAAATGTGGTAATTATTAAAACATGGTCACTTCCTGTGTCTGTAGATGGAATATTTGGAGAAAGAGGAGTCACAGTACCGTATAGAATTGTACTGACCTGTTGGGTGCCGAGTTATGGTTATTAGTGATGTTCTAGCTCAGGGTTTCCTAAACTTGGATCTCCAGCTATTTTTGCACTACAACTCCCATCATCCCTAGCAGGCAGGACCAATGGGCAAGGATGATAAGAACTGTAGTCCAAAACCAGCTATAGATCAAAGTTTGGTTTGGGAAATGCTGTTTTAGCTGAAGGTATAGTAGTAGTAGTAGTAGTAGTAGTAGTAGTAGTAGTAGAGTAGAAGTAGTAGTAGTAGTAGTAGTTTGGATTTGATATCCCGCTTTATCACTACCCAAAGGAGTCTCAAAGTGGCTAACAATCTCCTTTCCCTTCCTCCCCCACAACAAACACTCTGTGAGGTGAGTGGGGCTGAGAGACTTCAGAGAAGTGTGACTAGCCCAAGGTCACCCAGCAGCTGCATGTGGAGGAGCAGGGAATTGAACCTGGTTCCCCAGATTACGAGACTACCACTCTTAACCGCTACACCACACTGGCTCTCAACCAGCTTTCCCCAGCCTCTAACCAACTGAGCTAGTACCTTCCAGATGTTCTGGATTACAACTCCCATCATTCCTAGCTGGGGTTGATGGGAACGGTAGTCCAAAACATCTGGAAGGCATCAGGTTGGAGAAGACAGACTTAAAAATAATAATTTAAACAAAACTTCATTTTCCAATAGACATGCTATTAGCAAAAGGTTGATTGCCTGGAGCCCCTATGAATAATAGTTAAGTTACAGCATGAATTCATTATTTGCATCTTTATTTGTTAAACTTTCAGACGTTTGTATCAAACTTAATAACTTTCCAAACACTATACATCAAAGCTTCAGATTATTAAACCCTCTGAAAATCAATCACAAATCAGTTTTCAGATGACACTGATGTCTTATTGCTATTCATTCCTCCTGGACCATTTCTAGCAGTTCATTTTATATTCCCGCAATGTTGAAATATGGCTCGTGCCAGTATCTGTCCTTTTAGTAATCACCAAAGCATAGCTTGGCAGTTGTCATAAATTACACTCTCGAAGAAAAAAAAAATGCCAGTAATACTCTGAATTGATTGAACAGCATGGAATCAAAACTAGCTGTCAGAGAATCCATTTGACCGATCTCTCCCTCTATCCTTATCCCTTCTTTTAAGTCAGAAGACTTCTAGTATTGCAATTATTTTGTGCCAACATATGCTGGATGAACCAATTATTTATAAAAGCATTATTTTAAATGACTCTGCAATTGCAATTTTTTGAATGTGCTCTTTCAAAAGAAAGCTATAAAGGATACAATTGAATAATTTTCATTTACCCACACAGCATTATGGAGTTTAAATAATAGCCTGTGGCCAGTGCAAACTGATTTATTCAGCCTCAAAACATCCACATCAGGTGGAATGGCTCTTTGTGATGGCAGAAAAAGAAGACACCATTTCAATCAAACTGCAGGTGCCTTCCAAACATACGTGAAGCCAAAGGCTGGGTTATTCATTATGCTAAGAAAGGCTCACAGCAATGGCTGGGAGCTTAGGCCCATTTGGCTCCTTGGGTCTCATTAAAATAGTCTCTAATCAAGACTGTTCTCTTGTCCCACAAGTGGGAAGCAGTGGTCATTTTCCCAGCTGGAGGGGAAAATAATGGTATGGTTAGTAGAATGGGCAGCAGAACTAGTAAAGACTGTTCTGTAGAGCAGAAGGTTTCGGGAACGGGGCAAACTGTGGGAAGAAGAGTGAGAATAAAAGCAACATGCAGGTGCAGTCAAGCCACTCTCATATAAAGATACTAGCGGATGAGACAGCAGTCCTTGAGGGACAGAAACACGGGGTCCAAAGGTGAAGACCTAAAGCCCTAGTGGGTGACATTGGCATGGGCATCCTAGAATACGCTCAGACTCCTCTGCTGTAAACTCAGGTCCACGACATGCCCAAGTTCCATGACAGACAGGCTGATGTAGAAATAATTCCCTGAGCTTGGGTGAGGAAATGTGACTGGACTACACCATCATTGCTTATTGGCTGCAATAACTGGGGCTATTAAGAGAAAGTACAGTGGTACCTCGGGTTACATACACTTCAGGTTACATACGCTTCAGGTTACAGACTCCGCTAACCCAGAAATAGTGCTTCAGGTTAAAATCTTTGCTTCAGGATGAGAACAGAAATTGTGCTCTAGCAGCACGGCAGCAGCAGGAGGCCCCATTAGCTAAAGTGGTGCTTCAGGTTAAGAACAGTTTCAGGTTAAGTACGGACTTCCGGAATGAATGAAGTACTTAACCTGAGGTACAACTGTACTTCTTCTAATGAAATGAAAAAAAAATGTTTAAAATAACTTTTGTAAAAGAACCAGAAGCCTTTTTTATTAGGAATTATAGGTACTGACATTCCAAAGGAACAGAAAAGACTTTTTATGGAATTGACAACAGCAGCAAGGATGCTTCTAGCCCAGAGATGGAAAGAAGAAAGAGTCCTGACCAGAGAAGAATGGCAAACTAAGCTGTTAAACTACACTGAAACAGCAAAAGTGACTGAAAAATCCCAAACATTAAATGCATTAATTGACTTTTATTCCCGTTGCCACACTGTGCTATCACTTCCACTGGAAGTATACCGGTGCAGTTCCAACTCCAGGAAAACTTATAGGTTAAATATTATGTGATATAAGGCATTTTGAAAAAGTGGATAATGCTAAATTACCCAGAATTATGACTTCGGGAATCAGTTAGGAACATTGATCCATCTAGTTCGATATTATCTGTGCTGACTAGCCAAGGCTCTCCAGGGTTTCAGGAAGTCTTTCTCAGTTATACCTGGAGTTGTCGGGGTCTGAATTGGAGATATTTTGCATGCAATGTGCTCAGACCAATGATCTGACTTGCTATACAGCATGTTTCTAAGCCTAATGCACAATTAAAGCATATAATAAACACACCTAATGCTATAGTAAAGTAGAGACACCACCTTGCCAACAAAGGTCCGTATAGTAAAAGCTATGGTTTTCCCAGTAGTGATGTATGGAAGTGAGAGCTGGACCATAAAGAAGGTTGATCGCTGAAGAATTGATGCCTTTGAATTATGGTGATGGAGGAGACTCTTGAGAATCCCATGGACTGCAAGAAGATCAAACCTCTCCATTCTGAAGGAAATCAGCCCTGAGTGATCATTGGAAGGACAGATTCTGAAGCTGAGGCTTCAATACTTGGCCACCTCATGAGAAGAGAAGACTCCCTGAAAAAGACCCTGATGTTGGGAAAGATGGAGGGCACAAGGAGAAGGGGACGACAGAGGACGAGATGGTTGGATAGTGTTCTCGAAGCTACCAGCATGAGTTTGACCAAACTGCGGGAGGCAGTGGAAGACAGAAGTGCCTGGCGTGCTCTGGTCCAGGGGGTCACGAAGAGTCGGACACAACTAAACAACTAAACAACAACAAACAACAATGCTATAGGTACTGTCCCTGAGCAAGGGCCCAGCAATATGAGCAATAGGATTCAAATTGCAAAGGGCATATCTAGTAATCCAGGTGTAGGCTTTGTGTCTTCTATAGGACACCAGGCTGACAACTTTTCCTTAATGCAATTTTCACTCCCTATGAGCAAATTGGCAGCAATTTTAGTGTTTTTAAAAGAAAGTGCTATCTCAGGCACTTAAGTCATTTTGGGCATAAGGAGCTGTGGTGTTCATTGTCTGATTGACATGGGCCTGTACTCGCCTCTTAATAAATTCTTTTGTTTTGCTCCAGTGGTGCTTGTGTGTTGTGAGCATCAAGGGAAAAATGCAAAAAGCAGGATTATTTTTCTTTTGCTTGTTTGTGAAGAACAAGAGGATGCACTGCGTAAATTAATGAGAGCCTGAATTTTCGATTAGAAGGGAGAGTTTATCTGCAAATGGGCTTCTTGTTGATTTCTTTTTAAATACATATAATCAAAAGACAAAGGCAGCCTTATTATGAGAAAATTGCAGCATGTGGGGTTTCTTCCGATACTTGCATTCCTTCTGGGGCAATTCATCTGCATGTAAACTCATTAAGTATCTCAAGCTGATATTTCAGGTCTTGGAATCCAATTAGGTGTTCTAGTGACACACTGTCTCGAGGAGCTGGAGAGGCTCTTTGTAATAAAAAGGAAGCTATAGAGTAAATAATGGAGGGATGATTCCATGACATCATCTGAAATGCTTGCAGGTTGATGGCACAAGGGGGAAAATCCCAAACGCTGCACCTGTTTTCTCATTCCCCACTCCCTATTGTTGTGTATTAAAGCATTCCACCAGCTCAGAGACTGGGGACCTTGCCCAGGGACATCGTGGTGCCTGTGGGCACTGGGTGGTAACTCCTACTATAAGTTAGATCAGTGGTTTTCAACTAGTGCACCACGGCAGCCTGTGGCACCTTGAATGACAATCAGGTAAGCTTCAGGCAGCACCAGCTGCCGGCCTGCCTTCCTTCCTTCCTTCCTTCCTTCCTTCCTTCCTTCCTTCCTTCCCTCCCTCCTCTCTTGCCCTCTTGCATCTCTGCCTATTGGAGGCTTGCAAGCCTATTTGTTGCAGTGGCCCTGGCTACAAGCTCCCCGGGTGAACGGTGCCTCTGCGGTTGGCCAGGGGCATAAGAGCCAACTCCTAGGTGCCAAGGGGTTTTTGCCCCCCAATAATGTATTTGAGGGGGTGCCCCCAAGTTGATGGGTATTGCCATTCCAATGGTGTGTGTGCACCTCATCACGCGATCAATTATGTGGGTGGGACTTACCTGCTCCCCCTATTTTATTCAGGTAGGCACCCCTGGCCAAGGGGCTCTGATTGCCAGGAGCTAAGGTGGCCTCAGAGAAAGCAAGCAAGCAAGCAAGCAAGCGGCTGAGGGAACAGGCAGACAAGTGGGAGGCCGGGCAGTGAGCTGTCTTGTGCTCAATGCATACAAGGCCTGCCTGGGAGCTGAGCGCCTGACACCAAAGGGGAGTCTCTCTGCCATGCAGGCCCAGCAGCGCCCTCTGCTGCTGCCTCCTGAGGCGAGTAAGCTGATGGCCTCATGTTCAGCCCCCTTTGTCTGTTTCTGTTGGGCCACTAAGACCGGAGGCATCATCTTCCTAGGCCCCCGTGGGACAGCATGAGGAGGCAACTCTCTTTGGGGCAGAGGGTGGCGGCTCAGAGACTAGCAGATGCTGCAGCGTCCACCTCGATGAGAGGGGAGAAGAGGCTGGGGAAACCCTCCACAAGGGAGGTTATCCAAAAAGGGGTGAGGAGATGCTGGCTTGGGCAGGCAAGGAGCGACATAACTGGGCTCCTGAGACACTGTAGCCTTTCAGACCTTTCCCATTGGTTGGGTGCGTGTTGCTCCCGGGAGGGAGGAAGGAGTCAATAGACACCGAGGGTTGGTTCAGAGAAAGAGTTTATTTCTGCTTTCCAGATAGGAGAAAGGCACTGTGTGATCAGTCACAGCAAGCACACTTAAAGAGCAGTTACATACAGCTTATATCCCCTTCAGTTCCCCTTTCCCCCTCCCCAGGAATCCAGCCTCATGAGTTTGTACAAGTAAGTTTACATCCTTGAGCATGAACAGAAATTCCTGTTTCTGTACTCTTATCTTGGGGTAAAAAGGTCACCCAACTATAGGAGTACTCCTGGCGCCATCCCCGGGCGCGGGGGCTAACAGGCCTGTCTTGCAAGGTCTGTGCATCAGCGTGGTCAGGATAGTTACAACTGATAAGATAAGACCCAGATCCGCCATCCCGTCTCCACTTGGAACTGACAAGGCCATCCATTAAGCCTTCATGGACTGATAAAGGAGAAGGCTTTGTTTATACAGCTGGGTTTGTGTTATAAAGCTCAAGCTAATGGATTTTAGCCAATTGATCCTTGAAGAAAGAATTTGGGAATTTTGGGGCCTGGTTCGGGTGACTGCACAGTCAGGTTTGGGTAACCTGTTCCTTCAACACAAAGCACATTTCCCATAGGGGAGCTGCAGAAACAATGAAGTTGGTCAAGAGAGCCATGGACTCAAAAATGTTGGAAACCTCCAGGCTATAGCTTTTGCTAAGACACTGCATTAAGCCTCTCTTGATGTTAAACAGAAAAGCCATTTCTTCTAATCAGCAAGTTGTAAATGGGCACATGATCCATTCACCTGGAGGTATGAAATGGGGTAGTTGATGATGCAGAATAAAGCAGAGGTGTGTCCTACCCATAGAGTTCGGACAACGCTTAAAGAGGCACATCAGCTTGGCCATTGACTTTCCTACAATATGCGAAAGACGTGCTCGACTTGCTTCTAAGAATGCAAGAAGTGACCTTCCAAGCGACCTTAGCTACCTCATATTAAGCACGCTGCAGCAGCAAAGTGAAAACCCCTTCCACAACATGAGGAATTCAAGTCTCCATTGGGTGCCTCATTATAGGACGCAACAAAGCCAATGCTTAAAAACTGATCCACGCAGAGACATTCATTGCTCTGGGTCTAACCACTCAATGACTTGCCACCAAACGGAATACATGAAATGCTTTAATTGAAAAGCATGGGGCAAAAGGTGTTGTCAGGCGATGTGAGAGTGACTCACGGTGCTGTTTGTTGGATCTGTGGTGATCGTTGCACACGTAGAAGTTATTACCGGTACTTGATGATACAACGATGATGTGTTGAACGCGCATGTAAAAGCTTCCCTTAAGTCAGTGATGGCCAAACTTGGCCCCCCAGCTGTTTTGGGACTACAATTCCCACCATCCCTGACCACTGGTCCTGTTAGCTAGGGATGGTGGGAGTTGTAGTCCCAAAACACCTGGAGGGCCAAGTTTGGCCATCACTGCCTTAAGTTGTTCTTAAATGGGATCAACTGAATTTTCGAAGCAGAAATGGGGAACTTCCCTCAGTCCTCCCAAACATACTGGTGTGTTTTTGCTTTTTTATGGCTATCCATAGGCACAATGAGATACTAGCTAATCAGGGATCATATAACGAACAAAAGCAGGCCACACCACTATAAAGGCAGTCAGACTGGCTGCACACTTGTGGGGGAGAGGGAATGTTGCCTGTTGCCAAGTGAATGCAGGGGTTCCTACCCCTCTGAGAGTAAGCAATGAAACCAACATAGTATGATTCAGAGAGGGAGAGGATGCACCCCCAAGGTAACTGAACACATACCAACTATCTTTCTGCAATTGCTGCAAAGCCCACCCTTTTAGCTCAGCAAATGAAAAGAGAGAGCATCACCTGGTGGCCTAGGCAATACGGGAAGTGCTTCCTCTCACGCCCCCCCCCCCCACACAAATACAATGTCTATTGCACTTTGCTCTTCTTTGCTGTCCCTGTGTGCAACCATCACTGGTAGTGGAGCTCCTTTGGCCACAAAGAGGCAACAAACTCCGCGAGGGGACTTCACTTCAGAGCTATCCCCTATTCATTAAAGATTTTAGAGCGTGGAGAAAAATGCAAGGGACAGAATTCTCTGCTAGCAGCCTACACTGTTAAAACTTTATGAAGCATACCAACAAGACCAGGCACCTCTGAGTACAACACTTAAACAACATTAATAAGACTAAAGTTAGAACTCATCTTATGCAAAAGACTCCAAATATTAAGAACAATTTTCCTGTATTAAGAATAGTACACAAGGCACATTAAAGCACATAATCAGAAAGATATATGCAGCACAACATAAGTGTGCGTGGTTTTGAAAATGGGAAAGATAAAATGTACAGTAGCTACAAGAGTGTTCTTCCAGGCTTGCCATTGCTCTGCTGCTTCCCTCTGGGAAAACCCAATATTAACCACTGAATCAGCGCAAATGTCAACCAGGTTTTCTCTGGAATGACGTTTGCTCCAATTTATCACTAAAGAGCAGGATTTCTTGGGGAAAGCAGCGGGGCAAAGGCAAACTGCTTGGTCCCATGCTTTCTAGGTATGGGACAAGCGCAGGTCTGACTGAGCCCCGAGTTCGAGATCCCATCTGATGCTGAAAGCATTGCCATACATAGGGAAAGATGCCAATGTGAAAGAGCTGTTGCAATTTTTTTCAAGCGCGGAAGCCATGGCTAGAATCTTACCTTTCTGCCCCCTGTGTTTATGCGAAGAGGGGTGAGGAAGGGGTCGAATATCATATGGCTGGTTTCTATGTTGACCGGTGACTGCCTTTTCCCAACAGAACAAAGATTCCAGGCGGAATTCACCAGGCCCCAAAATGAAGGAACTGTAACGAAAGAAAAGGGAAGGAAGTTTAAAGAAATGGTTCTGGGAACAGGGCAGAGGAAGTCAATGCAAGCACTACTGATATTGTGCATCCCATACGAACAATCACTGTGAAAAGTTAAAATAAGGAAGGATCAAAAATTAATACAGTGGTACCTCGGGTTACAGATGCTTCAGGTTACAGACGCTTCAGGTTTCAGACTCTGCTAACCCAGAAATAGTACCTCAGGTTAAGAACTTTGCTTCAGGATGAGAACAGAAATTGTGTGGGGGTGGCGCAGCGGCAGTGGGAGGCCCCATTACCTAAAGTGGTGCTTCAGGTTAAGAACAGTTTCAGGTTAAGAACGGACCTTCAGAACAAATTAAGTTCTTAACCCAAGGTACCACTGTAGAATCTTTTAAAGAAGCCAAGAGGTGCAATCTGAACCTCCAATCCTCCACACTAGAGGGTGCTTGGATGGGGTGGGCCTCTGCCACCAAGGAAGCTCCACTGTCAGCGGAAAAGTCCGGCCTGTGAGGAGCCCACCAATGTACCCAAGCAAATGGTGGGCAGGCAGAAGTTATCACTGGTGCCATCATCACAGGGGGTAGCTTGAACTAGATGTTTCAGGGGAAGCGATAGGGGTTGTTCAGCGCAGAATCTGCTAGAGCGGCAATGGCTACAATGCTCCATCAAATCCCTCTGCCGCCAGCCAAGGGTTTGGCTGGCTCCCAATACTCAAGATCCTTCATTGTTTTCTCGAGTGGTGGTTGTTTCTTTCGCTTTCCTTTCCCAGGGTGCCTGTAACTACCACAGACACTGTGGTTATTTGCACTTTAGAAAGCAGGGAACTGCAGAGACCTCTTAGATAATCCCACTTGATTTTGCAGAATGTATCCCCCCCCCCCCCTAAAGAAAAAGGAACCAGTCCTTTTTGAAGGCAGCTCTGTTTAGGGAAGTTTTTAATGTTTGATCTTTTATTGTGTTTTTAATATCCTATTGGAACCTGCCCAGAGTGGCTGGAGAGACCTGGCCTGATGGGCAGGGTATAAATATATTATTATTATTATTATTATTATTATTATTATTATTATTCCGGTGCAGACAGTACAGAAGGCACACCCTGAAATTAAAAAAAAAAAATACTTAATGCTGTTTTGTTAGCTACTAAGTAACAGGTTGCCTTGTACACTTTGCATACCAGCCAGTGAAACAGCCATTACATGAAGCCTGGATAGCTTAGCTAGTTAGAGTGCGGTGCTAATAACACCAAGGTCACAGGTTCGATCCCCATTTGGGACAAGCTGCATATTCCTGCATTGCAGGGGGTTGGACTAGATGATCCTAAGGGTCCCTTCCAACCCTACAATTCTATGATTCTGTGTTCAGAAAGAGGTCTCCTAATGACTGTGGCTGTAGCAATCAGCCCTGACAGGTAACATGCGCACGTATACATCATTGTCAATGTTGCCATGATGTCACTGAGGGGGCTGGAAGGGTGCTGGTCGCTATTATTTATTTCATAGATTTCTCTCTTTTCCAACTATAGTCCTCGTAGGGCAGGCTTCCTCAGCCTCGGCCCTCCCAATGTGTTGAGACTACAACTCCCAGCATCCCTGACCTGCTAGCTAGGGATCATGGGAGTTGTAGGCCAAAAATATCTGGAGGGCCGAGGCTGAGGAAGCCTGTCATAGGGGCTCACATTGATAAGCATTCAATGATACACCTTTAAAAACACAAAAATGGGGGAAAGCTGGGGCAGGGAGATCAGTAGGACTTGTGTAAGAACTTGCAGTTGATGCTTATTTCTACTGGACAATTGGTCTTACAAAGGTCCTGGTGGAAGAAGAGACTGTCTGGCTGAAATATTCATTTATTAGATTTGACAGCTGCCCTGACAGTCACCCTGAAGCTCTGTATAAGGTGGTTCCTGGTTTACCGGACCTATTATGCCCAGTCTCTGCAATAACCTCTTGAGGCTGCCATGCTGATTATTTGTATCTCCTCCTCAACTGTCATCTATGTGATCAGTGCCTGTGGTTGTAGAAGGGGCCTGAAGCTAACATTTCAGCTACAGAAGGCTACTTTCAAGCAAGAGCTTTGGCATATTAGGCACAAACAACTTAGGACACGTTATGTCAAGCTAACCTTTGACATAGTCAAACGATAAATCCAACAGGGGGATTTTCAAAGGACAAGGGGCGGGAGGAAGGGTATTCTGCTGAGCCTTCAGTTTGCTGTGTGCATCTCCCCCACAGATAAATTCATCTGCTCCGTTCTTCCACTTGCACTCATAATGCCTGAAAATTTAATTTCCAGCTTCACTTCCTTTCCCTTGTGTTGCTGCGCTGAGCCTTCTGTCTCTCTCTCTTCCCTCCTGATGACAGAAGCAGCAGGTGAGCAGAGGGATTGTCGCGGTGTTTGCTGAAGCAGCAGAGATCCAACAAAGGTGGCTGTGTCACTAGCGCTGAACATCAGTCTGTGGCTTAAAGGATATCATGGATCTCATGGAAAAAGCTGGAGGTGTTAAAAATGACCGCGCAGATTTGCCACTCCCATGTCCTCAGACACGCTTCAAAGTGTTCATAAACTAATCTGAAAACATGTCTGATTATCATAGCTGAGGTCCAGTCCCCATCATCTTCAGTTAAAACGATTTCAAGCTGGCTTCTTAGATTTATGGGTTACCATAGTTTTCTAATTATGTGTTGGAAGCTGCCCTAATTTTACAAATGGAGGCAGAATGTGCATTTTTAGACAAAGAGATGGGTTGCTCTACCAGGTGCTTTATTTATATTCACACACTTAAACTTTTGCAATCCTAAGCAGGTAAGCAAAACAGGAGGTTGAATGGTGGCTGGGGATAGAGAAATCTGTCAGTTTCTATTTTTTCCAAGCTCAAGTTGAGTTCTCCACATTTCCACATCAGTTTGCAACTTTTTTTTAAAAGAAGTCTGCATAAAAAAATGCATTTTAGTGTGACGTTCTCCTAATATAGGCATTTTTGCATAGCAGTTTCCCCTAATATAATGCATTCTCAGTAACATGCACATTTCCCCCCTCACACTTTAGGCCAGCATATGCATTTTTTGGTACACTTTGCTTGGTTGGAAAATGGCCCTGCAATATTTGGGGAGTTTGGCAGGTGTGGTGGCAGTGCCAATCTGAGCTTTGCCCCTCCCACACTACCCATTACTGGTTAGATTCTCCCCCCCCCCCCTTCCTCCCTGAGCAGGAAGTAGAGTGGGCAAGAAACTGGAAGATTGCTTATTTAGTTTATCATGCTAATGTTCAACACAGGAAATGGTAGCCCAGCAAATAATGTGACTGGATGGCAGTTCATACATTATTACAATGATACCTTGGTTCTCAAATGCCATGGTACTCAAACAACTTGGAACCCGAACACTGCAAACCCGGAAGTGTGTGTTCCGGTTTGCGAACCTTTTTCAGAAGCCGAACGTGCTCCGTTTTGAGTGGTACACTTAGGATTTGAGTGCCACACTTCCGTTTTGAGTGTTATGCTGAGGTCTGTTTTTGCTATTTATGTTATGTTTTTGTTTTTGTGGCTCTTTTTGTTTTGTTTTTGTGACTGTGTGGAACCCAGTTCAGCTACTGCTTGCTTGATTGTGTGACTGCAGTACATTGTTTATTGCTTTCATTTTATGGCTCAATGGTCTTGTCAGATAGTAAAATTCATGTTAGACTGCAGTTCTGGGGGTTGTTTTTAAAAGTCTGAAACGGATTAATCCATTTTGTATTACTTTCTATGGGAAAGCGTGCCTTGGTTTTGGAATGCTTTGGTTTTGGAACGGACTTCCAGAACGGATTAAGTTTGAGAATCAAGGTGCCACTGTAAAGGTAAAAGGTAAAGGACCACTGGATGGTTAAGTCCAGTGAAAGGTGATTATGGGCTGCAACGCTCATCTGGCTTTCAGGCCAAGGGAGCTGGCGTTTGTCCACAGACAGTTTTCGGGTCACGTGGTCAGCATGACTGAACCGCTTCTGGCACAACAGAATACCGTGATGTAAGACAGAGCACACGGAAACACCGTTTATCTTCCTGTCGCATTGGTACCTATTTATCTACTTGTATTGGCGTGCTTTCGAACTGCTAGGTTGGCAGGAGACAGAACAACGGGAGCTCACCCCAGCGCTGGGATTCGAACCGCCAACCTTCTGATTGGCAAGCCCAAGAGGCTCAGTGGTTTAGACCACAGCACCACATATAAAGACAAATTTTCTTCCACATGAATGTGAATCTTCCACACAAAATACCAGCTGCATGCCATCAGGCTAGATATTACTTATTCTACATGGCTTCAATCCCAGGCCCACTCAATGCTTCTCATGCACTAACAAGCATATTCAGTCTAGACAGAGGCCCTCTGTAGACTATGAGTGGTTGGGATGCATTATGGATGCTTAGTATGATCTAGGCAGTCCGATTAAAAGCAATGTGACTCACGTTAGGTGCAATGAACTTCTTTCATCAGCTCCAATGGGCTGTGAAGTTCTTGTTTACTCATAAATAACTCTTACTGATTTCGTTGGGTTTTCCTCCCAAGCAGCTGTTCAGAGGCTTGCAGCTGAGGCCACAACTAACCTTCAGCTGCATTTCAGTCAGCAAATTCCACCCAACGCTTTCAACACGCAGGTGACAGAGACAGGACCTTTCCCACTATATAGCACTAATGCAAAACACATTAGCGTGAATAGCTGGCAAATGGGATGTGTAACATCAAAGAGGTGAGTGAAGCATTCACATTTGAAAGGCCTTCACTGTTTCCATCTCTCTACAAACACCGGAGAAATGCGTATGGTAGTAAGATTAAAGAACAGGAAATTTGACATTTTGTACAGTCCACTCGCCAACAGAAGATATTCAGTTCTGATCACTATTAATACAAGAAAGAGGTGAAGGAGGAAAAGAAAACCTTTCAAAAATACTCGGATTGGCACAGAATAACCAAACCACACACCTCAGCTCATTACAAACTTGCACCAATCATGTGGTGGTTGCTTCTTCACTGGGCATTCAAACTGTAATCCTCCAGACCTCCTGGATAAAATTCAGAATGGGTCTTGATAACATCAGAGGGAGTATGGCAAAGATCAAGTCATCTCCAACCCTGCACTTAGCAGAGGACAGTACAGTGTAGAAAGTTCACTCATGCCCTAAAGAGCCAGGCCTCACAGAAACTGTTGTGCAAGTCTCATTATGCCTTAGTATCTTGGGTGCATCATGAACTTTGAGCAGCGTATATGGCCTCCAAACAACAGACCCTCACCACTCCCCTACTCCTGCCCCGATCAGTTGGAGGTAGTGGGAATGGCTGGGAGCATCCTTTTTCCATGTCTGAGGTCTCAGGCGCTACAGTTGCTAAGGCAAAATGTATGGTGCATCCAAGGGACCTGGACATTATAGCAGCTATATTCCCTATGTTCTTGAACAAGCTGCTAGAATCTCTGTGTATATGTGTGCATATTCTCATATATATATGTATGTAGGTATATATGTATGTATGTGTGTGTGTGTGTGCACGCGCGGTGGTTTTTTCTAAAAAATGTTTAGGGCTACTTTCATTTTGACTCAAGAAAAGCACCATTTTATACTTCAAATCAGGAAAAATAAATACAGTAAATGGACAAAAATACAAAGAGTCACAAAATGTTTAGGGGTATGCGTACCCCTATGTACCCCCAGAAAAAAGCACTGCATATATGTATATATGTGTGTGTATGAGAATGAGAATGTGCTCTCTCTCTCTCTCTCTCTCTCTTTCTTACTGATAAAAACCATTTTATTAAATGGCAACTACTGAAAAATTGTGAGTTTAGCCACTTCTGGTAATCCATTTGCTCTTTGTCGATTTATAAAGGCAAATTATTGCTTTAAGACTTTATATTCCCCCCCCCTCTGCTCTTAAATACAATGAGGGGGTGTTTTGTTTGAAGTGCCATCTTCTGCCGTTATTCCTATGTTTTTAAAACATATTTATTTTCTTTCTATATTTCCCTCCTGTTCCAAATGGCAAGCAGACAATCTGAAAGCAGACTTCCACATTTACAAAACAAACTTTTACCAGAACCCATTTTGTTGTCCTTCCTCATAATTGCATTCTGAGGAATTAATGATTTCTTAGAGAGATCGGAACAGCATATATCCAATTTGGATTTAGCGCACACACACACACACACACACACACACACACACAGACTTACCAAAAACAGACAGGAGTGGGGGCATTACAAGCCAATTAAACAATGAGTGCCATTAAAGAAAAAAATTTGTTCACAGTGCATAACAGCGTGAAAGAAAAGAAGAAAACTTTAGTTAAACCAATAAGGTTTATCCATTTTTCCTCTAAGAAATTAAAAGCTGAAATCTTATACACATACGAGCTTGGGTGTGACTGAATGCAGTGGGGCTTACTTCTGAGTAGGAAGGCATAGGATTGGGCTATAATAGTATTTTAGGAATATTTTAAGCCTATTCATCATTTTACTTATGAGTGCATAGTACAAGAAGCATTTAACTACTCTGTAGAGAATAGTATGCATATAACTTTCAGAGGGACGCGGGTGGCGCTGTGGGTAAAACCTCAGTGCCTAGGACTTGCTGATCGTAAGGTCGGCGGTTCGAATCCCCGCGGCAGGGTGAGCTCCCATCGTTCGGTCCCAGCTCCTGCCCACCTAGCAGTTCGAAAGCATGTCAAAGTGCAAGTAGATAAATAGGTACCACTTTATAGCGGGAAGGTAAATGGCGTTTCCATGTGCGGCGCTGGTGCTGGCTCACCAGTGCAGCTTCGTCACACTGGCCACGTGACCCGGAAGTGTCTTTGGACGGCGCTGGCTCCCGGCCTCTTAAGTGAGATGAGCGCACAACCCTAGAGTCGGTCACGACTGGCCCGTACGGGCAGGGGTACCTTTACCTTTACCTAACTTTCAGATATGTATTTGAATCTTAAAAGAAATAATAATAAAAAATAGGCAGGGATGTCAGCAGTATTTCCTGGAACCATATGCAAATTGTATTCCTTTTTGTATTCTATTGACTTCTCCTGCATATTCCCTCCCTGGCAGGCCTGATGCCAGGTAGTGCCATCGTTGGGCACCTTCTGGGGTCCACAACTCTGCAGAGGGGGAGGCACACTGGTGATTCAAAAAGGCTCCTGGTCCTGCTATCTTCTTGTAAAGGTAAAGGTAAAGGGACCCCTGACCATTAGGTCCAGTCATGACCAACTCTGGGGTTGTGGAGCTATCTCGCTTTACTGGCCGAGGGAGCCGGCGTACAGCTGGTCATGTGGCCAGCATGACTAAGCCGCTTCTGGCGGACCAGAGCAGCGCACGGAAATGCCGTTTACCTTCCCACTGGAGTGGTACCTATTTATCTACTTGCACTTTGATGTGCTTTCAAACTGCTAGGTGGGCAGGAGCAGGGACCGAGCAACGGGAGCTCGCCCCGTTGCGGGGATTCGAACCGCCGACTTTCTGATCAGCAAGTCCTAGGCTCTGTGGTTTAGACCACAGCGCCACCCGCAACCCTAGTTGCTGCTTATTCATGGCCCCTCTCCAAGTGTGCAAACATGACTATGGCAAGAGATAGTTGTGTTGACTGATCTCAGAGGAAGAGAGGGAGTACACAGGCAGAGATGAGACCATTTATGCAAGGAAGAGCTTCCTGAGACAATTATGACTCAGAGCCCCCTCAAAATGTAGAGTTGGCACTGCTTCCCATCCCTGTCACTCATCTTCCCCTCTGGCTTGCTGCCTGGCATATCTGGGCCCTGATCAGTTGCCCACAGTTGTTGGCTAGAGCAGAACTGGCACAGGAACAACCGTGCAGCCGGAAGGAAATCTGAATGCTACAGGGAGACCACAAAACCTGCTGGCTGCTGATCACGGCTGGCGAGCCTTCTTTTAAAACGTTCAAAAACAAAATGAGGGAGGCAGGCGACCTGACCCCGACCACCTCACCTGCAAGTAAGGTAAGCCCGACCTCACCACCTTGAAACCCTTGAAAAATTTCTACTGGCCTATCTTCAGCATGTTTTCTTTTAACGAAAAGAAACAATTGGTAAAATTGAGCATCCAGTGAAATTTTGGCCCAGTATATTGTCTCCCTGCTTATCTAACTTATATGCGGAACTTATCATGAGAAAGGCTGGGCTGGATGAATCCCAAGCCGGAATTAAGATTGCCGGAAGAAATATCAACAACCTCAGATATGCAGATGACACAACCTTGATGGCAGAAAGTGAGGAGGAATTAAAGAACCTTTTAATGAGGGTGAAAGAGGAGAGTGCAAAATATGGTCTGAAGCTCAACATCAAAAAACGAAGATCATGGCCACTGGTCCCATCACCTCCTGGCAAATAGAAGGGGAAGAAATGGAGGCAGTGAGAGATTTTACTTTTTGGGCTCCATGATCACTGCAGATGGTGACAGCAGCCGCGAAATTTAAAGATGCCTGCTTCTTGGGAGAAAAGCAATGACAAACCTAGACAGCATCTTAAAAAGTAGAGACATCACCTTGCCAACAAAGGTCCGTATAGTAAAAGCTATGGTTTTCCCAGTAGTGATGTATGGAAGTGAGAGCTGGACCATAAAGAAGGCTGATCGCCGAAGAATTGATGCTTTTGAATTATGGTGCTGGAGGAGACTCTTGAAAGTCCCATGGACTGCAAGAAGATCAAACCTATCCATTCTTAAGGAAATCAACCCTGAGTGCTCACTGGAAGGACAGAGGCTCCAATACTTTGGCCACCTCATGAGAAGAAAAGACTCCCTGGAAAAGACCCTGATGTTGGGAAAGATGGAGGGCACAAGGAGAAGGGGACGACAGAGGACGAGATGGTTGGACAGTGTTCTCGAAGCTACCAGCATGAGTTTGACCAAACTGCGGGAGGCAGTGGAAGACAGGAGTGCATGGCGTGCTCTGGTCCATGGGGTCACGAAGAGTCGGACATGACTAAACGACTAAACAACAACAACATTGCTTCAGAATAGCCCACAGAAAGATACATGGGCAAATGCATCCAATCTCTTGTTTAAAGAGATGGTTTAATATATTTGTTTGCTTATTATTAGCTACCACAATAGACTGCTGGTATGATATTGAGGGGGGTGGGATCGGGGTGCCATCTCGTTCTCAGGATTGTGGGTGCCCACTGCCACAACGCAGATGTGCAACATCACATCCACACACCTGCACATAGTGTGTTGATATCACATGCACTAGGTGCAGGTGTGTGTGTGATGGCCTGGGACTTGGGCTCAGACTCGGAACCAGAGGTGTCTCAGTCTGCACTGGATCCTTTGCCTCAGGCATCATCTGAACCAAGTCTGGGGCCTGATCCTGAAGAGTCCCAGTCTGTACAGGTTCCCCTGCAACAAACACCAGCTGGGCCAAGTCAGGGGCCTGAGCCTGCCCTGGCTCTAGATGCAGGGATTACCTCGTTGCCTTCAGCTGGGCCATCACTCACAGCTGCTCCACTACCGGTTGGGTCAGGGGAGGCTGAGGCGGCCCCTGGGTCTAGTAACCCACTGACTTCTCCCGAGCTGCAGAGACTAAGGTCTGAGAGAAGGAGAGACCTGAGTACTCGCAGGAGGAGTGCTTGCCTTCGGGCGAAACAGGGAGGTGAGTCGCTGGGGGATCAGGACCGGCCGCTACCCCGACAAAGATAAAAGGCTGTCAGACCCTGCCCCAGGTTGCTGGAGCAACATTGCTGTATGCTAGATCCTGCCTGAGATCCTCTACCTGTCCTTGCTTGGTTTCCTGCCTCGTGTTCTGCCTTGACCCTGTTGGACTGACTCCTAGCGGAACCTTCAGATTCTGGACTGGTCCTGGACCGTGTTTCACGGGTTACCCCCAGGCCCAGCACAGTGTGCTTGTGATATCACATGTCTGTGTTGTGGTGGCCGGCGGTGGAGACTCCTCTTCCTCCTATCTAGAGCCAGAGAGGCACCCTTTTCTGTGGGGATGGTCTCGCACCAGAAGGCAGAGAGACTGCCTCCGCATCCAAGCCACAATCCCGGAAAAGAATGGCTCGCTGGCTGGCTATGGAGGATGAAGCTTTTTTCATTGACTTTGTGGGTGCCTGGCTCCCACAATTTTATTATTGATGGTGCCCAAGCACCTACGGCCTCCTGGAGTTGGCTCCTATGGGGGGGGGAGGGGGATATAAATAATATTGATAAGGAATATAGAACTAAAAGGGACTGGGCTAATAGAAATCCTCCTCCTCCTCCTCCTCCTTTTAAAAGAATCCTTTATGAAGAGTTTCACCATGAGTAAACAAACCTCTCTATCTCACTTCAAAATCTCTCTGGTGGTCAGATGAGATCTGCAATACATTCTCCTTCATTCCACACAATGTTATTATGGTATTTATCCTCTTTTTTTTTTTTTTTAAGAAGAAGAAGACAGTTTTTCGCCGTGTCTACTGATAATAGCAGAAGAAGCAATATTGCAGTATGGCAGATGTAGATTTAAGTACTTAGAGGGGAGGGGGACTTCTTAAATATGAGAGCTGCTCAACAATGGAATTGCCAGGGGAAACTGCTGAATATTTTCTTGGAGATTTTGAAGAAAAGGTTAAGATCGCGATAACCCCGCCTTATGATAGGGATTTAAGTCTGTGCGGTCTGCTGGGCTTGATTTGATTTTATGATTCATGGGAAGACACAATGAATGCAAAGGAAACTAGTAACTTTTTGCTGTAATAAGCCCATGGGTCTCAGCTGTAAAGGCAACAAGTTGCTGGAAAGAAACTTTAGCATGCTACCCTAATACACAAGCTCTGCCAGTTGAGGGGCTATCAGTGTTTCCCAAACACGGGTCTGACGCATAACCATAGTTGGTTGCACAGTCCTGACTGGTGGGTTTTGGTTGTGCTTCTATGGATACTGGACACATGCATGCCATTTCTCCTTTGAGTTTTCCTGATCACTTCATTTTGAGTTTTCCTGATCACACTGAGAAGGTATAGGATACAATGGCCATTTTGCCAGTCTACTAGCAGTGTATCAAACTTCTCATTTTTTAATTCCTGTGATGCTGGCTCATATCCACCCCAGATCAGGAGTGTTCCTTGCCCTGTGGCCAGTTGCACAGCTGAACGCCATTCTGTCATGTCTTTTGGTGTCCAAGATTTATGCCTCTCAAGCATTTATGGCATTACATTTAGCTTTTATGTAGAAGTCGAGAAGGTCATGTGGTTATCTGGAGGCATTAGCATCATGGTTTCCTTCAAGCAGAGTAGGTGGAAGTAATGAATGGACTGCTTTTAATGATGTACACTGAGCTCTTTTCTCTCTCTGTGGTTTCAATTCCCAATTTCAATAAACTAGCTTGAGATTTTATCTTTGGCACCGGTAATTATATAAGCCAAGAATAATTGCTGGGTAAATACAACCTGATTGGCTTTTATTTTACGACTGGGCTTCATTTCAAGCTTAAATTATGAAAATAATGAACTCAATGAATAAACTGAAGTAGAGATCTTATCAACTCTTACCTCCAACTTTAGAACTTGGACTGATTTTTAGAACTAATTTACATAATCCTTTTAGCCTGGAAAAAATGTGGGGCATTTTGAACTACCATGCATTTTGTGGCAGAGTACAGGCTACTTGGTCCCTGTGCCACCATGACAGTTTGAAAGCCATGGGATCCTAGGACTGGATTATTCAGTGCTTTTTTTCTTTAAAAAAAAGTTTAGGGGTACTCTCATTTTTCTACTCATATTGAAATACAGTCATACCTCATGTTACGTTTGTTTCAGGTTGCGTGTTTTTGTCTTGCGTCCCGCAGCAACCCGGAAGTACTGGAATGGGTTACTTCCAGGTTTCGCTGCTTGCGCATGCGTGCCAAATTGCGCCGTGCGCCTGTGCAGATGTGGCGCTTTGAGTTGCGGGCTTTTCACGTTACAAGCGGGCCTCCAGAATGGATCCCGTCCGTAACATGAGATACCACTGTACTGCCCCTCAATGAGGCCAAACTTAGACTCACAAAATGTTTAGGGGTATGCGTGCCCCTGCGTCCCCCCCAGAAAAAAAAGCACTGGGATTATTGCAGGTGGCCAAAGGGTATTCTGCACCCAATCCATTTGTGACCATATGATACAAGAGGCCCCTGGCCCAATAAACTGATCTAGTTCCTCAAAAGCAGTTTTGCTCAGGTGCTGCCTATGCTGTTCACAGGCTACCTTTCTATGCTAGAGTATGTCTCTCCCCCACATAGCACCTGCCCTTCAACTAGGTGAATTGCATGCTGCTGGGGAGTCTGTGAATCCATAAATCTTAGAGGCAGGGCCAATTGTGCAAGGATTTCCCCACCCAACTCATCACCCTACCAGGAAGAAGGGTAGCAAATAGATAGATATGGCTCACTCCAGTGGCCATACCCAAACTGTGCATTAGCATGGGGCCATACCACACGTGTGTGTGTGTGTGTGTGTGTGTGTGCATGCATGTGAGGGAAGGAGGGGAATGAAAGAATGAAAGAATGGGAGTAGTAAAATATTGTGTATTCACAATAAGTGCCTTGTTGAATAAGAACAGATGCCCATCTATTCAAGCATCCTGTTCTTATAATGGCCAATCAGTTGCCAAAGCTGTTCCACTTCCGGGTGGGAAGGTGTTATCGTCAGGCCACATGGCCTCCACACACAGCAGGGGCTGGGGAAGCCCTGCGTCATGGCCCCTGGCCAGCCAATCCAGTCAGCTGGGATCGTGGCCTATCCCTTTAAAACAGCCGCACAGCCAAGGGGATTTCCCTTGTTCTGGCTTCCGTGGAAAGTTGCCAATAGGAAATCTGCAAACAGGACCTGAGCACAAGAGCACTCTCCTCATTTGTGATACCCAGCAATTGATATCCATAGGCATAATTCCTCTGGGAGTGGAAAGAGAACATACCCATCTTAAGTAGCACTCAGTGATAGCCTTATCTTCTTTCATAAGTTATGAATTTCTCTAATTCTTCTTTAGAGCCAGGTTAGTGGCCATCGCTACATCTTGTGTGTGTAGATTCCATAATTCAACTACGTGCTGTGTGAAGTCGTAACTTCTTTTGCCTGTCCATAATCTTCCATTATTCAGCTTCAATGGATGGCTCCAGGTACCCGCATTAAGAGACACAAAGAAAACAAAATCTCTTCATCTCCTGTCTCTACACCATGCATAGACATCCTACCCAAAACAAACCTAGCCATCAAACACCAGTGCTCCCACATGCTGAGCAATGAGTAGCTTGGTGAGATGGATGCTAGAGTAGGGTTACCAGATGTCCCCGTTTCCTGGGGACAGTCCCCGGATTTGCAAATCTGTCCCTGGACAAATTCGATCCCCGGAATGTCCTCAGATTAAATGTCCCCGGGAAACGTGACACCCTGCTCTCCAGGAGTAATATGCAGTTAGAGGGGTAGGAAGATAGTTTTTGTGCAGGTAGAGGCATAGATGGGTGAGGGGATCGAAGAGTGTGAAAGAACGGCTTTGCACCTTGCCCGGCAGAGAAACTGTGTGCCTTGCGCCCCTCCTGGGCAACGGAACACTGCCTGCCTACGACTGCCGAGCCTCCCTCAATCTCCTGCCCCTTTCCCCCTTCATTTTGAGAGATTGCAGGTTGTCCAGGAGGGGTGCAAGGTGCATGGTTTCTCTGCTGGGCAAGGCACAGAGGGGTGAGATGACTTCGATCCCCTCGGCCAACTGGAGCATTGGCAGAGCTGGCGCACAGCTGGGCAGCTGAGCGTGAGAGAGAGCGTGAACAAGAACGTGTCCCCGATGGCTGGGAACTGCAAACTGGAGTCAAACTGGAGTAGGGAAGCCTTATGTTCTATGAAGTTGAGGCTGCTTGAGTTGAGGTACCTCCATTGCAGGGGGTTGGCCTAGATGCTCTTCAGAGTTCCTTTCCAAATCTGTGATTCTGTGATCATCCGACAGTTGTATTCTCAAACTCTGCTTCCAACTCCACCCCCCAGGTTTCTCTTCTCCTCCTCAAGATAGCAAAACAGCTGATGTATAGAAGTAATTAGGGATAATAAAGCATGTATTTTTTTAAAAAAAGTGTTCCCAGATTCATTGAAAAAAATCTGGTAACCATATGCTAGAGCCCTCAAAAGTTGACCCAACCATTCAGCCTGATGACTCTATCCACTTCTACCCAACCACTAGACAGAGAACAGACTGAGAGATGCCAAAGGCAGCAAACTTTCAGGGGCTTCTAAAATACCTCCAAAGAGATGCATTTACACCTTTCACCTGTACTATATACAGTGTTTTAATTCCTGAAATAGTATTTATTATATTTGGAATTTCAAATATAATAGAAAAGATGTAGTGATATGTAGACTAGAATACACAAAAGGGTATATTATTAATGAAGGAATACAATGGAAAAGTACAAGATAGCCTCATAGCTGGTCTGGGATGCTAAACCCAGTTGAGACATTTGACAAGAAGCATTTTTAAAAAAAACACAACAACCACAAATACTAACCAACTGCTGCAACAACAGGAAAAAAATGCAATAAATACAAATGAAAGAAAAATAATGTTTGAAGAAGAAATCTACTCATAATCTCTGCTAAAATCCTGAGTGAGTGTTTTTTGTTACATGCTCTTTGGTTTTTAAACAGCAGCAGACAAAAAAGATAGACAAATGTCTATCTAGTCTAGCATCCCTGGTGAGATTCCCCTAGCCATTTTCCAGTAGTCTATCGTCATACTCTCTTCTTCATCGCTGGCATCTGATATCAGAGGTATGAAACCTTTGCACCCAAGGGGATTCCATTTAGACAGCTTTAAAAATGCTTTTATAGTCCCACACGCATCCACACATCAATCACTTACCTCTCATATACCATACTGAGGTTTCAGTCATGTATATATAATATGCTATGACAACCCACTTGCCTGAAGTCCATATACAACTCTTACATACTGATTCAGCAAGGAAACGTGTGCACAGGAGATTCCCACATAGACATCCCTAGCTGGATGGGGACTTGGATATGTGAACCCCCAGCCTGTGCTATGTGTTTGTAGTCCTGTTGTTGTTTAGTCATTTAGTCGTGTCCGACTCTTTGTGACCCCATGGACCAGAGCACGCCAGGCTCTCCTGTCTTCCACTGCCTCCCGCAGTTTGGTCAAACTCATGTTGGTAGCTTCAAGAACACTGTCCAACCATCTCATCCTCTGTCGTCCCCTTCTCCTTGTGCCCTCGATCTTTCTCAACTTCAGGGTCTTTTCCAGGGAGTCTTCTCTTCTCATGAGGTGGCCAAAGTATTGGAGTCTCAGCTTCAGGATCTGTCCTTCCAGTGAGCACTCAGGGCTGATTTCCTTCAGAATGGATAGGTTTGATCTTCTTGCAGTCCATGGGACTTTCAAGTCCAGCACCATAACTCAAAAGCATCAATTCTTCGGTGATCAGCCTTCTTTATGGTCCAGCTCTCACTTCCATACATCACTACTGGGAAAACCATAGCTTTAACTATATGGACCTTTGTTGGCAAGGTGATGTCTCTGCTTTTTAAGATGCTGTCTAGGTTTGTCATCGCTCTTCTCCCAAGAAGCAGGTGTTTTTAATTTTGTGACTGCTGTCACCATCTGCAGTGATCATTGAACCCAAGAAAGTAAAATCTCTCACTGCCTCCATTTCTTCTCCTTCTATTTGTCCTAGTTAGCTACTTTGAATATGACCCAAAAGCATCTCAGGATGAGGAGGACAGAGGGTGGGGGTATGTGGCTTCTCCCTGTTTTCCTCTTCTCAGCAAACTGCCACCAAAACATCCAAACAGGTCACACATGCGTTGGATTAGGGCCTTACCCTATTATTTTTCTATGCCATCTGCTTCTGGTAACCTTTCTGCTCTCTGTCTTTTGTAGCTCTGAACTAGGTAATAGTTAATGTAATAACTGTCACATCAACAGCTGCAGGTCAGCCTCCATCATGTTCCTGCACTAAAATTATTTTGCATGCTGCTGAGCTTGAACTGTAATTAATTGCAGCCAAATAGAGACTATTTGCACCTCCTTTTTGGGGTTATTTACTACTTTTCTATTTACTTGCAAGTGTTAGGAACAAAGCAGGTAAGAAAGTAATATTAGCAAAGCAAATCAGTCATGTGATGGTAGCCTCAGGACAAGACATTCTTCAGTTATAAGCTGGGTAATTACAGCTATCCATTTAATTACAAGTATCCAAATACTGGGGCAGTGATATGCAAGAGGAAAGAAATTTTCTGCTCATGGATCTCCTTGGTTGCCAGTTCCTGCACTTCATGTACTCCCCAGCCTGATCTCTGACACGTCAGTTCATGATAGCAGGATTGTTCCCAGCACACAAACAGCTGTGGTTGTTTAGTGGTTAGAGTACTGGACTAGCACTCAGCTATACAACTGCAAAGATAACATTTTAAATGTGTTTTAAGTGCAACATACAATGTGACACTAGATGACAATGGTGAGCTCTATGGAAAATTCAATGTATTTTTTTTAAAAAAGAAAGCATTTTCAGAGCGGTTTTTATGTGTGTCTAGATTCCATCTAGGACTGGTAAGATTCCAGATCCCACTTCACATTCCTGCTTAGCCCTGAAGCTTACTGAGTGGCCTTGGGTGATTTACACTCTTTCAGCCTTTACTACCTCACTGGGTTATTGTGAAGAAAAAGGGGATAGGGGAAACCATTTATCTCATCTTTGGTAGGATAGGAATTCAATAATATTAATAATCTGCCACTGCTGCTGAGGCAGATGATGTTTATGAGATGACAAGAATGAGTTTGTGACGCAGAAGGAGCATATTCAATTTTAAGTGGCACCTCAGTCAACCTAGAGACTGATGGAGAATGTGAACAGGTATTTTTTTAACCTTGCCATTTCTTAATTTGGCTGCTACGAATTCTCAAGTTGTGTGAAAGTGGAGTTTATGCAGATGTGTAGATAACGCCAGGCAAAGAGGAGATTTCTGAGTCAGCCCCTCACGCTGGCATCAAGCAAGGCAGAGAATGAGTGAAGAAGCAGATGGCTCTGCAATTAATTTTCTCCTCAGTTGTACTTTAAATTTTTCAAAGTGAAAACCGGCCATTTTTGTACATTCTCGACTGAGTGGAGAATAAGCTTCCTGGGACGTTGTTGGCCACTGTGTCAAGCATATGGATTTTCCTACAACCTTATGGTTTCAGCAACTTCATTCCCTTCATTTTTCTCACTGGAAGGTTTCCACAGCAAATGTTTTGTTTGTGAACGGATGAAAAAAGGCCCCTTCCTACCTTCTAAGATGCTGTAACCCAACTGCATGGATGTTTTCTCAGAAGCCAAGAGAGTGAGCTCAGCGGTGTTTACTCTCAAGTAAGCTGCCTTTAATACCCTAGATTTTATGAACATGGCAACAGATGGGAATATTTCATCAGGAGCTCATAGGTTATTAGGAAAACAGCAGAGAGCAAAAGCATACTTTATCTTAATAGAATTGCCCCTCGATATTTGTGGTGACGCTCTTATTGCAGTATGGCCTAGTGTTATCTCCCATCACAAAAGATCAACAGGAAAGGGGTTACAACAGCCAATATTGATTTTTGGCTTGTATATTTGCTTGGTTTTGGTGTTTTTTTTAAAACAGGCTGAATCTCGGTCTTTGTGTAGAGAGTGCAACATTGATATAGCAGCCTAGCATGTTTTAGATTTCTGTACCCAACATTGTCCAATATTAGATTTATTAAAACACAAACACAACAACAGCCAATCTCTCATCATGTCACAAACTTCTGTATCTTTTAAACTCCCTTTTACCATCTCTTTGAATACAGGTAACTAGCCTCTTATAAGAGGGTTTGATACCTGTATCTATTTTAGAGATTATTGCAATCGGTTGGTTTTACTGATTTTACATCCTATACCCAGAGTGGAGCAGGTGGTGCTGTGGTCTAAACCACTGAGCCTCTTGGGCTTGCCGATCAGAAGGTTGGCGGTTCAAATCCCTGCAATGGGGTGAACTCCCATTGCTCTGTCCCAGCTCCTGCCAACCTAGCAGTTCGAAAGCACACCAGCATAAGTAGATAAATAGACATCGTTGCAGCAGGAAGGTAAACAGCGTTTCCGTGCGCTCTGGTTTCCGTCATGGTGTCCCATTGTGCCCAAAGTGGTATAGTCATACTGGCCACATGACCCAGAAAGCTGTCTGTGGACAAACACCGGCTCCCTTGGCCTGAAGCGAGATGAGCACTACAACCCCATAGTCACCTTTGACTGGACCTAACCGTCCAGGGATCCTTTACCTTTACCTTTTTTTACTCTATACCCAGGGCTGGTGCAAGTCATTTTGGCACCTGAAGCAAACCACAAAATGATGCTCTCCCCCACGAAGGAAGAAGGGGTGAGTGAAGATCTACATCGAGAATAAGGTGAGAAATAAAGAACTACACTGGAAACAAGGTGGGGGGGGGACACATATCAACCTTACCTAACATAGTTGCACAAGATGGTTCTGCATTGTGCATCCTCTGTATGTCTGCACTATTTATTGTGCTTGGCATCAATATCTTTACTGCAAGGCTACCTGCTGCTGCTTCTTTAGCTACTATTATTCTTCCCCTCTATGGCTATTTCCCTTACACATTCTTTCTTTCTTTCCCCCCCCCCCCCTTCCAGAATATGAGGAAGCAGCCCTGTGTGGCAAACACGATTTTTATAGAAAATACAATTGCCAATTTTCTAGAAGCAATTTTAGCTGCAGCTGCATAATTGTGTTGTGTTTGGTAATAATAGCCGCAGTAATTATAACCTTCATTACTATGCATTGCTGCATCACTTTTTTGCCGACCAAAGTGGTAAAGATGGCTGTCGGCTTAGTATATGCAGTGTCTAGATGTTTCATTACATTTGAGATATGCTGATAAAATGGACAGCCTCATAAATCGTAACTGCACTTAATTACAGTTGTTTCAAAGTGGCGTACAAGTAACTCAACACAATAAAGAGAGAGAAAAATAAGATGAAACGATAAAATCAGAATGAACCTTGTTTTATTCACACAACAATCCTGTAACTTAGGTCAGTGTTCCCATTTTACAGGTAAGAAAACAGAGGTTCTGATAAAAAAAATCAAATCAAATCTATTCCCTCCCTGCAACGCATTTGCATTTCTAAGAGCAGCTTACATCAACAATTACAGTGTAAAAATTAGCATTATGTCTCCTACAATATAAGGTTTCCTAGGGTTGGTGGAGGTCTTACACATCTGTACTGTGTGAAATGTCCCCCTCTAGAGGCAATGTTCAATGCTGGAACATGGTTATTAAAAGGAGGAATGCACAAGTGTTTTTCAACCTTAAAGCTATTAAGATTTCAGTGATGAAATTAAGCAGCCTTCTCTAAATAATGGAGCTGTAGATCAGCAGCTGAAAAGGGTACACAAAGATAGATGGGATTTTTATTTTGAATAAATATGGTTTATGGCTCCATACATTAAGAGCCTAGAGCAAGGATTGCGCTGCTAGCATCTTACAAGAAAAAGCACACTCCTGACTTTGTGGTTTCTCAATTTGCCAGCCTCAGGGAACCCTTTGCACACCGACTTGTTTGCCAATGAACAAGAATTCTGGACCTGCAACAGCCTAATGTTGCCCACTGCCAGATTTATTGGGTCTTTCTCTTGGCCCAAGCAAACGGGCTCTGTCTGTCCTATACATTCAAAGCAGCATTATATTAAACCGTTGCGGCTTTCTCCAAAGAATCCTGGGAACTGTAGTTAGTTAAGGGTGCTGAGAGTTGTTAGGTAATGGGACCCCTGACTGTTAGGTCCAGTTGAGGACGAATGGGGTTGCAGCGCTCATCTCGCTTTACTGGCCGAGGGAGCCGGCGTACAGCTTCCGGGTCATGTGGCCAGCATGACTAAGCCGCTTCTGGTGAACCAGAGCAGCGCACAGAAACGCCATTTACTCTCCCGCCAGTGTGGTACCTATTTATCTACTTGCACTTTGACGTGCTTTCGAACTGCTGGGTTGGCAGAAGCAGGGACCGAGCAACGGGAGCTCACCCCGTCGCAGGAATCTGAACCACCGACCTTCCGATCTGCAAGCCCTAGGCTCTGTGGTTTAGACCACAGCGCCACCCACGTCCTTGCTGAGAGTTGTTAGGAGACTCCTATTCCTCTCAAACTGCCACAATTCCCAGAGTTCCCAGAGAAGAGGAGCTGTTTGTTGGTTGTAAGAAAAACCTGCTCTTTTTCCTTTATGGGGTATCCAAGAGCCCGTATAGAGTCCTTAAATGGGTTCCCTATCGGTAGGAGAAAATAACAGAGGCCAACCAGAGTATATTGAGAAGCGAAGCAGTTAGTAAGCCTGATCTTTATTAACTATTGCAACAGGGTCCCCACTCACCACACGCAGGAGGGAGGAGAACCCTGAACAATGGTGCACAAGCCCTTGTATAGACTTTTGAAATTGCCCACCCTGTAGCCCAAGACCACCCCCCAAAAAACATCATACAGAAGGACATACATCAAGCATCACAGAAGGAGGCACTCTACAGCAGAGGAGGCAGTCTACAGCAGAAATCCTGTTTGCCAGGATACTTGAAATGACTATGCTACAAGATCTGGACTCCCTCCATGCAGACTGAAGGTGTAAATAGGTGAATAAACCATATTTCCTAAAGCTACAGCAGTCTCTGCCATGTCTCAATTCTCCAAAGGAACACGGACCCTGGTGAGTGTCCGAAACACCCTAGAATCTTGCAGAGAGTGGGCGGGGGGGAAATGACCCAACTTTTCCAACAGTATTTTTCAAGCCAATTTCTAACAGTTGTGCAGCATGTTGTGTCCTGGCTCTTTTTATCCAAACACCCAGAGCTACTTGTTCCACAAGTGCCTTTACACTGGTAGCATAATGTGGTCTGGATTAAGTTATGGAGCAATGGAGTTATGGAGCAATGGAGGAGAAATCCAATTCAGTTCACACTATATATATATATATATATATATATATATATATATATATATATAATTAAAATAAAATAATAATATATTATTTATACCCCACCCATCTGGCTGGGTTTCCCCAGCCACTCTGGGCGGCTTCCAACAGAACACTAAAATACAATAACCTATTAAACATTAAAAGCTTCCCTAAACAGGGCTGCCTTCAGATGTCTTCTAAAAGTTTGGTAGTTATTTTTCTCTTTGACATCTGGTGGGAGGGCGTTCCACAGGGCGGGTGCCACTACCGAGAAGGCCCTCTGCCTGGTTCCCTGTAACTTGGCTTCTCGAAGCAGGGGAACTGCCAGAAGGCCCTCGGCACTGGACCTCAGTGTCCGGGAAGAACGATGGGGGTGGAGACGCTCCTTCAGGTGTTACTTAATATGGTATTACTTAATTTGCACTTTCCAAGATAATACACAAACTGAAATACAAGTCATCCTTTGAAATGTGAACATCTCCAGATTTTGCAAGGCAGTTGCAAGCCTGGTGATGTTTGCAAAAATTAATGTACCAGAGTGAAGTTTGTATAAGAATGCATACAATAGTGAAAATAACACGCAAGAATGCATGTTAGGGAAAACTGCTTTGCAAAAATATTAACCAAAATTGCATACAAAAATGTGCATAATAAGATAAATTTGCACTAAAAGGCTAATAAACTTTCATGAGTACTTGAGAAAAGATTGCAGTCTGATGCAGAAATGTGGAAAACTGAACTAAAGACTGGAAAAATGAGAACTGAATGAAATTGAAATTGCATACTCTACCATTTCTCAGCATATGTTAACCTGGTGGAAGAGGAGTAGCAGATGGTCCCATATTTCATGAGATGGTTATACTGTGTGGGTTTTCAGTATCTTCCAATTATGATCTTGTGCATGGAAAACAAAACGCTGCAGAACGAGACTATTCAGCGTGTACAAAGTCTCTCCACCCCCTACCTCACCAATTCTGCTGTGTTTGGCAAACAAGAATCCCTTCAGAATGCCATTTCGACATTAACATTTAATTATGCAAAAACTGGTAGCTATAATTTTAAAGCATTTTCCCCCCAATTAAGATTATTACCTGGGGAAAATGTGAGGAGCAATCACAATTAGCAACCTTTGGCCCTTTGCTGATCATTTGGTTATTTTCATCTAGACTACAGATATGGCAGTAGGTAACAAAAGGAAGCATATTCTTCCATTACGCTGATTGGAGCCCTCTTAATTCCACTTTGTAAATTGTGCTACCCATAGGGAGGGGGTAAGGATTTTGAGGAAGAAGCATGTGTATAGTTTTATGTAATTAGATTGTCCTTGTCTTGGTGCAATTAGAATTAGTGTGAAATTAAACGAAGCACTAAGAATGATTTACAACAACTTTGTGAGATTGACTACAAACTATTTCTGTTTAACTTTCATGATGATAACTTGGACCACACATATATCACATCTGTCTTCTATGCATTGTAGAATTTCTTCAGCTGATTATGGTGTTTACAGTTAGAAGAGATTTCTTGTACACTTACATGCAGCAGAGGGACAAGGAACAGAACACAACACAAGTGTTTATGCATTGTATCTTTTCTGTAGATCCAACCGGACAAAGTCAAAACAATTTTATTGCAAACTGCAGTCCTTTTGGGGGATTCTGTCAAAAGAACTTAAACCTGCCTAAGATACAGAGTGGCTTTGTGTTTTAAAAATGTTTTTTTTTTTAATAAAAAAAAATAGTAATACTGAATTGTTTGTTTTTTCTTAGTTCTTTCTGCTCTTATTGTTCATTCTTTTATTAACTGTCACAAAGCATTGTGATACAATCAAGAAATCTGAGGTATTGTGATTTTGGGTTTTGTTTATAAAACTTTACCTTCTTGGTTATATTCTTTAGGGTATGTGTATATGTAATTTTATGTATATATGTGTGTATGTGTATATATATATATATATATATATATATATATATATATATATGGTTTTAATCTGTTTTGGTATTTTAACTTTATCTTTTAAAGTATGGTTGCAAATGTTATTGTTTTATCTTCTTGTAAATCACTTTCAAGATTATTGTTTTATCTTCCAGTAAACCACTTTGAGGTTTTTTTAATCAATGAGTATATAAAATTTATGAAACAAATAAAGATCTATAAGCTTACATTCAATTTTAAAAAGCTATAAGGATGTGGGGATGCACACAGCACTGACAATAATTACAGTACTGGCAATAAAAAATCTTCAGTAAGTTTTGCTTCTCACATTACAAATTTGGTAGAGAGAGCTAAGTTTATATGCACAACATCCTCTTGTGGTTTGTATGTAAAGTTCACTTAAGTTCATTTTTACAGCAGACCGAAGTTCAACATTTGGAGCTATTGTTCGTGGTAGAAAGAGAAACTGCTCAATTTGAAATACTTCCAATATGTGGTTTAGTGGCTAAGAGTCCTTATAATTCCAAAGGTTATCTAGCCCAAAATGTGAGGTGCAATGTGTGAGATGGTTCATACTAGGAGTAAAACATTTCTGTCTTGATGGTAATAATAATAATAATAATAATAATAATAATAATAATAATAATTTATTTTTTATACTGTGCCCATCTGGCTGGGTTTCCCCAGCCACTCTGGGTGGCTCCCAACAGAATATGAAAAACCCAATAAAACATCAAACTTTAAAAACTACCCTAAACAGGGTTGCCTTCAGTTGTCTTCAAAAAGTCAGATAGTTGTTTATTTCCTTGACATCTGAAGGGAGGATGTTCCACAGGGAGGGCGCCACTACCGAGAAGGCCCTCTGCCTGGTTCCCTGCAACCTCACATCTCACAGTGAGGGAACCACCAGAAGACTCTCAGAGCTGGACCTCAGTGCCTGGGCTGAACTTTGGGGGTGGAGACACTCCTTCAGGTTTACTGGGCCGAGGTCATGGGCTTTGAAGGTCAGCACCAATACTTTGAATTATGTTCAGAAACGTACTGGGAGCCAATAAAGGTCTGTCAGGACTGGTGTTATATGGTCTCGGCTGCCACTCCCAGTCACCAGTCTAGCTGCTGCATTCTGGATTAATTCTAGTTTCCGGGTCACCTTCAAAGGTAGCCCCATGTAGAGTGCATTGCAGTAGTCCAAGCGGGAGATAACCAGAGCATGCAGCACTCTGGTGAGACAGTCTGCGTGCAGGGAGGGTCTTAGCCTGCGTTCCAGATGGAGCTGGTAGACAGCTGCCCTGGACACATTGACCTGCACCTCCATGGACAGCTGTGAGTCCAAAAAGACTCACAGGCTGCGCACCTGGTCCTTCAGGGACACAGTTACCCCATTCACAACCAAGGAGTCCTCCACACCTGCCCGCCCCCTGTCCCCCCAAAACAGTACTTCTGTCTGACCAGCCTTCCATAACCTGGTCTCGAGCAGAAAGGGACAATCATATATTGGCTTGACAAGCTGAAAGATGCACCAGCCTTCTGCTTGTGCATGCACTTCCTTCTATGTCTTTCTGAAGAACATAAGAAGACATGGAGAGCTGGCTGGATCAGGCCAGTGGCTCATTGAGTCCAACATCCTCTTTTCACTGAGGCCTACCAGATTCCCATAAGAAATCAGCAAGTAGGACCTGAGGTCAAGTACACTCACCCATCCTGTGGTTTACATCAACTGGTATCTTCACACGAGTCAAGATTAAACCAGGAAGTCTCTGATTAATCACAGTTTCCCGTTGAAGAAGAGTCTGGATTTGATATCCTGCTTTATCACTACCCGAAGGAGTCTCAAAGTGGCTAACATTCTCCTTTCCCTTCCTCCCCCACAACAAACACTCTGTGAGGTGAGTGAGGCTGAGAGATTTCAAGAAGTGTGACCAGCCCAGGTCACCCAGCAGCTGCGTGTGGAGGAGCGGGGAAGCGAACCCGGTTCACCAGATTATGAGACTACTGCTCTTAACCACTACACCACACTGGCTCTCCCAACTGCAACTGAAGCATGGTCCAAAGTGTGACTTTAAGACTCTGGTTTGTTCTGAAATAAGATTTCCAAGTTAAACAGATAGGATTCCACTGTGCAGCTGGGGTTTTCTGTAGCCATGGTAGTGTGGTAGCCACCACAACACTGGTGAGATAATGTGAGAAGTTCAGACTGCATGGGTTCCCCATGTCAATCCCAGGCTTCTCATGTCACCTTGTCAGTGTGGGCAGGAGTAACACTGCTGTAACTCCCATACAATCGAGGTAGTAATAACCTGTGCCACATGTGTCCACTGAAATCTTCAACTGAGGTTCTTCTTTGGGTGCCATATGAAGTGTGATGGCCTGGGACTCGGGCTGAGACTCAGAACCAGAGGAGTCTCAGTCTGCACTGGATCCTTTGCCTCAGGCATCATCTGAACCAAGTCTGGGGCCTGATCCTGAAGAGTCCCAGTCTGCACAGATTCCCTTGCAACAAACACCAGCTGGGCTGAGTCAGGGGCCTGAGCCTGCCCTGGCAACAGATGCGGGGATTACCTCATTGCCTTCAGCTAGGCCATCACTTACAGCTGCTCCACTACTGGTTGGGTCGGGGAGGCTGAGGCGGCCCCTGGGTCTAGTAACCCACCGACTTCTCCCAAGCTGCAGAGACCAAGGTCTGAGAGAAGGAGAGACCTGAGTACTCGCAGGAGGAGTGCTTGCCTTCGGGCGAAACAGAAAGGTGAGTCGCCGGGGGATCAGTACCGGCCGTTACCTCGACAAACATAAAAGGCTGTTGGACCCTGCCCCAGGTTGCAGGAGCAACACTGCTGTATGCCAGATCGTGCCTGAGATCCTGTATCTGGTTTCCTGCCTCGTGCACTGCCTTGACCCTGTCGGACTGACTCCTAGCGGAACCTTCGGATTCTAGACCGGACCTAGACCGTGGTTCTCGGGTTACCCCCGGGCCCAGCACATGAAGGCTATGAATAAAGAAGTGTATATATTTAAGAGCTAAAAAGGGTATCATATTGGCAGCTCCCATCTCTTTGCTGTTATTTTTGGTCAAATAAAATTTTGCTGATGCACTGTTTAGAGTTTCTTGGCCTGATGTGTAGTTTCATCATAATTTTAATGCATTTAACATACTGCTGGCCTTTAGCTGACAGATGTTAATGAAAGCGTGAACATATAATCAATGAAAGAATGAGCATATAAAACCAAAAACAATGCTGGGCTTAATTCAGGTAAAATGTTGATAAATGAAATAGGCTTTCTGGGAATTTCTCAGCAGTAGGATGCTTGACAGGCAGATATGATTCCACTCCATTGGTTTTTGGAACATATTGGGCTTTTAAAAGTATGTTGAATTAGCCTCCATAAAGCAAGGCCACCTAGCAAGTTTCTAGCAGAGGCAAGATTAAAACACCGGAGTCTCCCGATTCATAGCTCACTCTCCTCAGCCTAGTGCTATTTGCTGCATACATATGCAGTTGGTGAGATTATTAGGATGAGTGCAAACCTGGACCAGGTTAATTTAAGATGTTAATTAGTGTGACCAATTTACGCAACAGGTATTTGGGTGCCAAATGTTAGTGAAGATGCTAACTGGCCACCCAAAGTGGTCTTTTGTTGGAATTATTCAGCTGTGACATATCTGTGGGGGGGGGGGGTGAGGTCACAGTCCTGTGAGACAACGGAGTATGTAAATTGTCTATTTGCCATGAAACATTAATACATACTATGTTGAAGCAAGAATAGGGAAATTGCAGCTAAGTAGCTCAAATCATATATATGCCTGACACCCTTCTTTGGAAATTAAACCAATGTCTAGACTTGAACATTCAAAAGCTTTACTTGCAGAAACTTATAGTTGTAGATGAATTAAAACATAATATTTACAGTCACATGCTTATCCAAGCATGGGTTTACAGTCTCTTCTAACTTCCAAACAACTGTATTTTACTCTCTTTCCAGAGCTCAGCACTTTCAGCCTTTAGTATCTCACTGAGGCCATGCCTTGCAGCTCCTATGAAAGATTTCCACTTTCAACTTCTTCTGCAGCTTTGCTATTTCTTTCAAGCGCAGAAGAAGCACCCCAACACTCGATTCAACTAGCAGTGTTCACAGTGGATTCCAAAACACAGTCCTCTTGCTTCACATAAAATGGAGTCTCTCCTTCACTAGATACCTCCCATGTGACCAACGTTAGAGAACTCTCTAGAATTCAGTTACCAACCAATTAAATTTAAATACATAGTAATGAATACAAACATTTACAATTTCAGTGAATTAAATTACTACACTTAACATACTACTACACACAGGAAACTGCCCTACACTGAATCAGACTGTATAGTCTACTGCAACTGGCAATGGCTCTGAAGCTTTCGGACATGAGCCTTTCCCAAGCCCCACCTGGAGATGCCAGGGATTCAACTGGGAGCCTTTTGCATGCATAGTTTATGCTCTACCACTAAGCCACGATCTTTTTCCATTATAAGGGGACTATATCATTTTCTGTGATGTGTTAACATTAACAGTGCTGATGAAGGCTTAGGAATCACAAAGAGGAGGAAGCTGTTGGGAGGAGTCACGGTATGCTGGCTGTTACTGGATTACGGAAGAGGGAACAACTTGGTTTGAACCTCTGTGCTCATGTCGGGAGCAAGCTGATTAAAAACCTGGCTTTTCACATGCAGTATCAGAGAAAGATGGCCCAGTGGAACTCCACTGAGCATTCAGTAATATTGTTATCGTCTGAGTCGCTTCTCCAGGTGACCCTCCCAAGTGAGGTGGATGAGCAAAAGAACATTTTCAGTGGTGGTACCCTAGTTATGTAATGCCCTCTCCACAGAGGCTCAACTGGTGCCTTCTTGGTGCTCATTTCAGTTCCACATGAAGGCCTTTTTATTTCACCAGACTTCTTATTTTTGTTGTTGTTGTAATGGGCCAAGAGAACATTGTATGCCAAGTGGCATACAAGTACTATAATTAAATAAATACCTAACTATTCTATTGGGATGTTATCATGCCTAAGCCGATTAAACCGAACTGAAGAACTCCACTAGATGCAACCAAGAAATTGTTGCTGGAACTCCATGGCTTTACTGTTTTAAAAAGGAGACGGGTAAGATTAATTAAATGAACAGATGTAAGGAGTTGTAAGACATTGTCTCTGAAAGAGATTGGCATGGGAGATAAAAGATGTCACTCACAAAGACCTCAATTGGTCTGTCTACATAGCATGCGGTCAGAATGACACTATAAGAGTTAACACAACCTGAATAAAACTCTCCTCCCAGCAAAATTTATAAGCAGGCAAAAGAAAAATGGATTTGTCTATTCCACCATATGTCAAGAGATTTTTGCATTACACATCCATCCATCAAACTATTTATGTAGGCTTTGACTTTGTACAATAACAAAAATTAATGTGCACTCTCTAATGAATGTAACACTTTTACACACCATGGATAGAATGACAATATGATGTGATAGGTTCAAAGACTAAATCTTGATGAACTCAATTACATTTTGATTAAAATGTAAAAGGTATCAATGATTATGAAGACAGCATCTCACACTTAAGTGAAAACTGTCATGACAGTGATGCTATACTACAGTGCAAAAGGTAAACAACCTAATGTGTGCACACTCAGAGGATGACCTCCAAACCATCCTAAATATCTTTGCAGAGGTTTACAAAAAGCTTGGCCTATTGCTCAATATCCAAAAAAATAAATTGCTGCACCAACAAGCACAAAACAACAGCTTTGCAGCGCCACTAATCCAACTCAATGGTGTAATGTTGGAAAGTGTTGATTACTTCTCCTACCTGGGCAGTTATTTTCACAAGGGCCAACATTGATGCCAAAATCCAGTACTGCCTGAGCTCTGCAAGTGCAGCTTTCTCTCGTTTGAAGTGCTAAGTGTTTAAGGATCGGGACATTCACAGGGAAACCAAAATTCTTGTTTACAAAGCTATTGTATTACCAATCTTACTGTATGCTTGTGAAACTTGGACCCCTTATAAATGCCACCCCCAACTCCTTGAAAGATTCCATCAGTGGTGCCTCTGAAAATTTTTACACATCACTTGGGAAGACAGGCAAACTAATGTCAGTGTACTGGAAGAAGCAAAGATCACCAGTGTTGAAGCAATGATTTTTCAGCATCAACTTCGTTGGACTGGTCATGTTGTGTGGATGCCTGATTATCATCTTCCAAAGCAACTACTCTATTCCAAACTTAAAAATGGAAAGTGTAATGCTGGTGGCCAACAAAAGAGGTTCAAAGACTCTCACAAGGAAAATCTTTAAAAAGGTAGTATAAACACCGACAACTGGGAAAAACTGGCCTGCGAGAGCTCCAATTGGAGAACAGCCTTACCAAACGTGTCATGGGCTTTGAAGATGTTCAAACGAAAGGGAGAAACATGCTAAGAGGAAGGCACATTTGGCAAACCCTCACCATGAAACCTATGTCCCCACTGTGGAAGGACGTGTGGATCCAGAATTGGCTCCCACAGTCACTTACGGACTCAGTGTTAAGATGGTGTTCATGGAAGACAATGTCACTTAGCTACAAGTGATCGCCAAAGAAAGAAGAAGACTGGAGTGCGATTATAGTGAAGTAATCATGGTAAAACACATAGCTCATCACAGAAAGGTGGTTGAGACAGGGTAGGGTAGAACCTAATAGCACTTGATGCCATCATAAGTACTGGATGCTGCATGCATTCTTAACATGCTTAACTTGCTGGAAGGGATCCCCAGGGTCATATAGTCCAACACCCTGCAATGCAGGAATCTTGCCCACAACCATCCCTGGGTGGGCTCGAACCACCAACCTTCTGATTATGTCTGTCCATCTAACTTAGTACTATGTCCACTGACTGGCAGCAGCACTCCAGGGTTTCAAGCAGAATTCTCTCCTATCCCTATATTTGGAGATACGGGGGAATAAACATTCTGCAGGCAAGGCATATATTTTCCCACTGAGCTATGGACCTTCCCATACAGGATGGAGTGATCTCTACAATACCACCTGTCAGCAACAAAAGACATTTGTGGATGAGCAGTTAACACTGAAATGATTCAGCACCCTCACATCTACCACAGCATCTGAGAACCTCCAGCCGACAGGCATAATTAGGCCCTTCAGGGGTCCTAGTTTGGTCCACAAGGCCCGTTTCCCCAAGTGATGCCCAAGTACACTGCATATCTGACATCAGGTGTGACGCAGGAAAAAATATGTGCCTCCCTGCTGAAAGCAGGGTTTGCAGGGGCCACCAATCAACAGGCTGGTGGTGCTTGCAATACCCTGTGCCTTGGCCCACATCAGAATACTGTTGAGAATTGTTGCATGTCACATGTCTGTTTACATTCCAGCACAGCTTGCTGGGAACTTCCGTTTTGTGTATAGCTTTTGCTTTTGCTGTTTTGCTTTGGACACGAAGGAGATCTGACATGTTTCCTTTTGTCCTGATCTACACTGAGTTGTAAATATGCTCACACAACCTCTCGTGCCACTTCTGTTTGCGCAGTGTTTTCTCTGCTGAATAGCGAGCACAGTCTTCTAAAGCCAGTGTCACAGATTTATGCTGCACCAAGGACCGGAGTTCGCCCCGCACAACGGCCGGTGGGCTGAGCCAGCTGGGGGCCTGCAAATTGCCCCCGTTTCCTTAGGTGCATGCCAACAAATACATGGGGGAAAGGAAAATGCTTCACCTTATATCATCAGGTGATTGGCAAGTAGGTGGCCCTGCCGAACTGTCAAAATGGTCCATGGGGATTGGGGGAGGTTATCATTATCACCATCACCATCATCATTTTATTGGTATGACGCCTTTCCATAGTTAAAAGAATGCTCAAGGCGGGTTACAACATGGCAAGATTTACATAATTATCATCATAACAAAAGTCATAAACAATAAACAAAACACATCCAAAGGTGCATAACCAAATGGAAAACAATTTCCACATAAATCATAAAATCTAAAACTAAAAAATACAACATTAATATCAGTAACAATTTAAAATGACATAGGTAAAAAATAAAAACAGTATCAAAAAAGAGCCCTCTCTGTCAAGCAGCAGCAGCAGTCCTTTATGGAGCCTGTCATGCCCTGCCCCAAGCCAGGTGGAGAGAGGTAGGGCAAGGCCCTTCAGGCTCCCAGCAGGTCAGTCAGGTTAGGATCTGCCCTGTCACCTGGATCCAGTTTGGGTCTCACAGTTCTCATCCTGGATGACACCTTTATAATAATTCTCCCTAACTTACAAAAGCTATAGAAAACTTCATAACAAAGAGAAGATGAGCATTTATTTTTTTTAAGGCTGGATATAGGAACACTGCATATGGTGCCTTTCCAAAAATGCGGAGGAGATGTACACACCCTCGAGTTTTGTTCTCAATAATAATTTGTAGGCAAAGTTAGTGGAGTTCTCCTGAGAGTGCATGCTGTTTCAATTTCCCCATCAGAGCTCTAAAAAACCTGACAGCAAGCCATGCATCAATTGCCTGACTCTGCAGACCTGCCATTTGCCTCTCAGGGGGAATGGACGGCAATAATATAGAAATGTTAGTTCATCACTTCATCCTGTATGAAGTTAACTTTTCAACTGTCGGAAGATAAAAGTTCAGGCAAATAGGATAAAAGGTTCCGCACGAAGATTCAGATTTCCTTGGCTCTTTTCTGCTCAGTTTTAGACTTGGATAAAAACAAACAAAACAAAAACGGCTATGGCGTTGCCTGCTCTCGTTTGTCCACATATCAAACTTTCAACATTGGAAGGGAAAACAGAGCATCCTAATGTCTTGATCCCACTTGTGATGTTACAAGCATCACTGTTATTTATTACACAAGTGCCTCCCCTACTCTCAAGCCTCTAGATGACAAAATGAGTAATACAATTCAAAATCTATAAATCCAGTTACAGGAGGAGATCAGCAACCCTTTATACAAAGCTATATTCATTAGATGTCTTACCCATCCTTCGCTATAAGGTCACGGGGTGGGCTACCTCTTGTAAAATAACAAAAAGCACAATCTCAATAAACAAAATGAAAAGCAGGAGGAGGATTTTAACTGTAAACCCCCTAAAAACTGGGCCATGGTTAAAACAACAAGGTTAATTGCCTCCCCCTTCTTCCATTAGCAAGGGCATTCATGGGATCAAAAGCCATTTCCATAAGAGCAAGGGCAGCAATTAGATTCTGTCGTATGCTTTCAATAACATTACAGATGTGGTTCTTGCTGGGAATTGGCTGCTATACGCAACAAGATGGAAAGATACAGTCCTACCCACTATAGAAGAATGGCTGATAAAATTATCGGATCTGGCTGAGATGGCCATAGTCAACCAACCAATCAATCAATCTTTATTGCGGTCAAAGACCAAAGAGATGAGATGGCAAAGTTAACATGTTTAATTAGAGAAAAATCATTACTGACATTTGTTAAGGGTTGGAAATTTCTTATGGGCAGTCAGCATGAAAAGGAAAAAGAACCAGGAATATTGGGATATGAAGATTGATATAATACTGGTTTATAGAAGATAGAATGGTTGGATTTTAAGGAATGAATATTTTATGTAGCTGCAGAACAGAGAGCTGGAAGTCCTTTTACACTTCAAATTTTCTTTAGCTTTTCCTTTCTTTTCTCTCCCTTTCTCTCTTTTCATTTGGCCTCTCTTCTTCTTGCCTTTTATTCTTTCTAACTTTTTTTTAGATTAAATAGTTATGTTATCTTAGTATATTATAAAAATAGATACACTTTGTAATGGGTTTGTGTTTTTGTATAGCTATGAATAAGGTTTTTTTTAAAAAAAGAGAATTGTCAATACTGGGGTGAGGGCTCAGTAAAGTACTGCAGAATAAGGAAGATTCCCAAGAAAATAATTTTGTTCAACCGTTACATCTCAGATAGAGTAAGACTTGGTTTACAGTGCTGGCCCACTGATGTCTGGAGCAAACACACATCCTGGTGTTCTCTTATGCAAGAAATATGGGCCCATGTTGAGAATGGTGCTGTTGAAGGCAGGAGAAACTCCACCATATGCACTTTTCTGTACACGACCCTCAGGCAGAACACTAAATTAACCCAGAAGCACAACATGTGCCCTAATCTGCTGGCTTGCTCTGCTGTTGCACTGCTGCTTTGCAGCTCCCAAACTCTTAAGCTGTCTCTTTTTCTTTTCTCCAAGACTGCTGTAGCTCATACAGAATAAGCACCAACACTTTGCAGGGGGGACTTGTAAAATATAATGCATATTTTCTTTTTGGCAGCCAAGATTCGCCAGGAGATAGTACCTCGGAGGCTTTATTACGCGTGACCTTCAAACAAAACAGAATACGTCTTATTTTTTGAATTATTCTACCCCATTGCTACACCGTTTGATGGCCTCCCTCTCGTCACCCAAAATAAAATCGTTCCCTCTTGGGTTAAAAAGGATTAGGAAGAGAGAGGGGGGAAATGGAATGACCTGGTTCAAACTGAGCAGGGAACGTATTGCAGCACATAGGGAAATAAAGTTCCACAATGTACCTGTTGTGAGAAGAGTCAATAAAGCTTCTCTGTCAACAATCTGCATACATGTCATCAAAATGACAAGAATCGCTACTGGGCTTAGCCAATGCAAGGACCTATCAGTGATTGTAATATTCACGAGTTTTTTGTCATGAAACCTGCTTTAAGAGCATCCATACTGAATTGCCCATAGTAAACCTGAAGGAGCATGTCCACCCCCATCATTCAGCCTGGACACTGAAGTCCAGCTCCAAAGGCCTTCTGGCAGTTCCCACACTGTGAGAAGTGAGGCTACAGGGAACCAGGCTGAGGGCCTTCTTGGTAGTGGCGCCCGCCCTGTGGAACACCCTCCCGTCAGATGCCAGGGAAATAAACAACTATCTGACTTTTAGAAGACATCTGAAGGCAGCCCTGTTTAGGGAAGTTTTTAATGTTTGATGTTTTATTGTGTTTCTAATATTCTGTTGGGAGCCGCCCAGAGTGTCTGGGGAAACCCAGCCAGATGGGCGGGGTATAAATAATAAATTTATTATTATTATTATTATTATTATTATTATTATTTGTAGTTGCCATAAACTGAATGTGTTTAGGATATGTTCCCTTTAGAAGAGGCCTATGTGTATTCTGCTTGCACATTCCGCAACCAGGAACCAGATTCTGTAAGCAGAATATATTAAACAACATGCATTTTTGCATAGATCTTTGTAAATCCACATAATTCTACCACTGAGGTTTTCAGGGGTCTGCAGAAAGAAAGGAGACTGGAGGAGAGACTTGGGAAAGGAAGAGCATAGAGATTATTCTAAATATTGTTTCCTACAGTCATGAGGGCCAGAGTGGTGAAGTCGCTGCTCCGTTAGATTTGTATGGGAGGAAACAACAACAGGTTAGCCATGGAATCCTCTGTGTGGCCTTTGGCACATCCCGCAGTGCAGCCTACTCTACAGAGATGGAAACAAACAACAAGAACCTCCTTGCTCCATCCAACAATGGATTCTGCACTTGTATGCAGTAACTGAAATATATTTCTATTACACATACTTATAATCACATAGCAAGCAGGTCACACTGGTCCCTTGGCCTCTGCCACCAACGACGTGGACTATGCTTCACATGTGTGCATTCTGCATAAAATCAATCAGTCAATGATATTCTACACCAAGACAACCTAAATTCTGTGCCAAGAAAGTCTGAGTTCCGTGACTTTATAAATCCCGGGAATGTGCATATTCTCCTTGTTTTGCATAATGTGTTCTGAAGTTGCTGGTCACAGAGAAGGGCTAAAGTATTGCACAAGGACTGCTGGAAAGGAAGCCCTATTTGTTTACCCATGTGGTTCTCTAGAGATTGCCTGCAAACCGTTTCCAAGGCTAAGAATGTTAGTCAATCTCTGAAGCCCTAAGATTCTCAGTGAGCCACCCTTTGTTCCCAACACCAAATCTCCTGCTTTTTCAGTGCCACGCAGAATCCACACTACCCTTGTTAATGTTGCTAGGCTTCCTGAATTTCTCAAAATCCCACTTCCTTCTCTGCTCATTTTTTGTCTGATTTGTTCACTCTCCATATCAACAGTGTCCCTTTTCATATGCTCAGCCCTGCATCTCTCCTCACTTGCTCAACTTCACACATGAATGGCCTGATATATTGGACAGAGGACCTCAATATAACCTTTTACTGTTACCCTTTCATTGTACAGTAGTACCATGGTTTACGAACGTAATCCGTTCTGGAAGTCTGTTCTTAAACCAAAGAGTTCTTAAACCAAGGTGTGCTTTCCCACAGCAGTGGGGGACTCAATTTACAAATGGAACACACTCAACAGGAAGAGAAACATGTTCTTATTCCAAGGAAAAGTTCACAAACCAAAACACCTACTTCTGGGTTTGCAGCATTCTTAATCCAAGTTGTTCATAAACTAAGCTGTTCTTAAACCAAGGTACCACTGTATGTACAACTCAACATAAGGGCAAGTTTCATCCTCCAAACTTTCAAGTATCACTGTGGTATAATGTAATTCTTAAGTATTTTTGGTTCTTAGTTGGATTCTCAGAGGTTTCCTTTAATTCTCCTACTCACCTGTGACCCAGCTCTATGTTTCAATTTATTCTCTATTTCATATCTTACATGTACAATTGTTTTGTAAGTTTTTACTGTTTTGTATCCTGTGTTCTGCTTTGTTTAGTTTTGTTTCCCATCAGAAAAAAGTTTCAATTAAAAAAAAACCACAAATTGATACAGTGGTACCTTGGTTCTCCACTGACGAACGTTTCGGAACCCAAACTCCGAAAACCCGGAAGTAAACGCTTCTGTTCTTGAATGCGCCTCAGAAGGCAAATTGCTTCCACTGCATGTTTTTCAATTTCTCAATTGAATTTTCAGACAACCCTTTACACCTCAGTTGAACTGTCTTCCAGAATGGATTACGTTCGAAAACTGAAGTATATTTAAAAATATTTAAAAATATATGAACAGCCTGATATCTGGCCACTGTACCTGAAGACTGGCCACTACACCTGTTCTTTAGTGAAATTTCACATCAGAATGCCACTGTTAGCATTCACCTGCATTGCAGCCATATTGAAGAACATAATGCCCCGGCTCTTCCCTCTTCTCAACTTTTCTTTCTTCACAAATAGGCTGTTCTCTTGGGCCCTTTTGAGACTGGGGTGGAGGTTTAACTTGCCCCCTGCACTAGTGGGTCTAGTGGTTAGATTAAGCCCCCTCTCAACTGGTCTCAGACAGCACTTTTGGGACACATGAGAAAGAAGGTTGGTAACGGGCTCTTATATAAATAGACAGATTTATAAAATCTGCTGTCACTACTTCACAAGATGCAGTTTGGAGTGACCACAGTTTTCAGTCTTGCAAACTCAGTCTCACAAATATCCAACAAAACAAACAGTTTTAAAAAGCAAAGTTTTACTGGCCCATAAGGGGTGGGGGGAACCAAGATCCAAATTAGGGTATGATGAAGGAATTAGGCAGGGAAGGAAAGCTTGCTCACAATTTGGTTATTATTTCTTCTTCTTCTTCTTCTTCTTCTTCTTCTTCTTCTCCTTGTTTAGTTGTTTAGTTGTGTCCGACTCTTCGTGACCCCATGGACCAGAGCATGCCAGGCACTCCCGTCTTCCACTGCCTCCCGCAGTTTGGTCAGACTCATGTTGGTAGCTTCGAGAACACTGTCCAACCATCTCGTCCTCTGTTGTCCCCTTCTCCTCATGCCTTCAATCTTTCCCAACATCAGGGTCTTCTTCTCTTCTCATGAGGTGGCCAAAGTATTGGAGCCTCAGCTTCAGGATCTGTCCTTCCAGTGAGCACTCAGGGCTGATAGGTTTGATCTTCTTGCAGTCCATGGGTTATATCTTAGTTTGCCTAAGAACGGTATTTTCTGATGATGGATCCTGGATTGATCAGCTACAGATTTCTCTGTCCTGTGAAGTCAATGGGAACTCCTGTAACACAGCTCGTTTTGTCATGGCTTGGGTAACATGAAAAGTCAAAGCTAAAAAGGATTAGCCCAAGGTGTAGTTCCTCCCTATTCCACTGTTGTTCCTCCTATAAATGAGAGCAATGATGTCATAGCCCTGGACCAGGAATTCTCAGATTCAGAGTCCTTCCACTATGGTAGTGCTGAGAAAAAAAGGAGACTGGTCCTTCACATGTGAATTCACTGGCATCAGAACCCACATCTCGTTCCTGAACCCCAAGTTGACACCTCTGTCACCTGACTGTGATGACTGGATCACAGACTCCCCAGTGGCTCATGAAAGACCCCCGAGAAGCTTTCCTCAAAAAGTCCACTCACCCCTCTTGGTACGGTGTGGCAGTCCCTGTGGGGGGGGGGTTGCCTTATTTTATGTAAGTCATAGAAACCCTCGCCTGCATTGACCACGCATCATTTCTGGCGGCCAGGCCAGAAGTATTTTGATTGCCCCATGCCCAAGCCAAACCTCTTTCATCTGTATTCAATAAAATTGTGTCCTGTTTTGACCCAAAACCAGTCTTGTTGGTCTCTTATTTATATGGGTTGGGGTATGGGGAGCTTGATGCCTGGTCCTGCAAGTCCCTGCAAATTGAAACTGCATTTCCTAGAAGAAGCCAATGACTGAGAAGAAGGCAGAAACTGGCAAGATGAAGAACTTAGGGTTTTCATCCTGACTACCTAAGCCCAATGTATCAGGTTCTGCCAGTTAATCCAAAGTGGGATGTTAAAGTGAAAAAGCAGGCGGTGGTCCAAGAAAAACTGCAAAATGTGATTCCAAGCAACTTGTACCTTGAACAATTACAGACTATTAGGTTTACTACAACCTACAGGTCTCCCAGAAAAGCTTCCAATTGATCTCAATTACAAAATTGATCTCTATTATATAAAAGAAACACACACTATCAACAGAGCATTTTATAGAAATGCTGATAGCTGCGTGGTGCCAGAATCAAGCTGGAGTCTAATAAATAATAACGCTCTGGTGCTTTTACAGCATTATTTCATGTGCAAAGCTCTTTGCAAACATTAGAGTAATTAGTTTAATTGAACTTAATCCTGGCCTATTCAGAGCTGAACAAGTTTTGTTCCCGTTTGATAAGGATTCTGCAGAGGTGGCTAGTAAACATGGGATGTTATCAAGTATAGTGTTACAAAACTGTGGCTCGAGTGCTGTTGTTTCTCATTGTCCCAGCATCCCCTACAAGCCACAGACCTGCAGAGACTATCAACCTTCCTTTAATTAAGTGAACAAAATTGATTGGAGTAAACAAAGGATTTGAATGAGAGTTGAATTATCGTGGATCTGGAGCTGTTTTTTCTCCAGGCTCCAGGCACATATAAAAGTGCACCCCCTCCAAGTGTCCCTATTTTCCAGGAACAGTCCTGGATTTACAGAAACCATCCCTGTTTCTGATTTGATCTCCTAATGTCCCACTTTTCCTTAGGACGTCCCTATTTTCATTGGAGAATTGTTGGGGGGTACGGAGTTATGTGATTCCCAAGCCAAGGAGATAAGTAACTATACAACCTTTAGAAGACATCTGAAGGAAGCCTTGTATATGGAAGTTTTTTTTTAATTTTTAAAAATGTTTTTTAATGGGGCCACCCAGTCAGATGAGTGGGGTATAAAGAATAAAATGATTATGGAATAAGACATCCCTATTTTCATCAGAGAAATGTTGGGGGGTATGAAAATGTTGGTGGGCACATTCCAAGAGTGGGCAGGGCCAGACCCACAGAGCCATTTCCTATGGAAATAGAGGCATATATTTCATAGAATGGTAGCATTCCTAGAAGAGACCCCAAGAGTCATCTAATTAAGTCTACTGAAGTTTCATCTTGCAGTTTCTTCATTAGACGTTTTTTAAAAATTTTTTTTATTACAAAGCTCTCCTTTGTAATAGTTGCGAAAGGCAACTAGACCCAGGTTATCCCCAAAGTAGAGGCAAAATGAGGCCTATTCTTTGCTGCACTACAAGCTCCATTTCCCCCCAATATTTAAACTTTAAAATGGCATTGCAGTCCCAAAATTGCATGCATGATATTTAAAAATCTATTGACACCCCCCCACACACACTTATACACACATACAGTGGTACCTCGGGTTACAGACGCTTCAGGTTACAAACGCTTCAGGTTACAGACTCCGTTAACCCAGAAATAGTACTTCGGGTTAAGAACTTTACTTCAGGATGAGAACAGAAATTGTGCGGCGGTGGCAGCAGGAGGCCCCATTAGCTAAAGTGGTACCTCAGGTTAAGAACAGACCTTCAGAACGAATTAAGTTCTTAACCTGAGGTACCACTGTACATATGAATTAAATGGTAGGGGAAGAGAGAAAGATATGATAGTGTAACTCAAGTTGTGTATATTGAACCTGGGTTTTGTCATGTATATACGAAAAGCTGGAAGGCAGTGCGGTCCCCATGTTTGTGGAGTGGTAATGTCACAACGTTGAACAACTCTAAGATAGGTGGGGGCCGAGAGCTTGAATGGTCACAGGCCAATGCTGACCACCCCAGTAATTGAATGGTTAAATGTGCTCCCTCAAACAGCAAGAAGCACCATTCCTGTTCTGTCAGAAGCCCTGAGTGAGTGAGGATTCCATGCCACAGGTCCACCCCACACAAGCATTGCCTCCACGGGGCAGAGCTGATGTGGGGATCCTCTCAGATCCCTCAGGGCTTCTAACATCACATTTGCTTCATTTTCTGCAGTAGCCACTCACCTACCTCCAAACTAGCGTTATAAGCTCATATCCTTCAACATTTCTCCAATGAAAATAGGGACACCTTATTCTAAGGCCCAGGGGCCTTATCCGGCCCAATCGCCTTCTCAATCCGGTCCGTGTATGGTCTGGGAATCAGTGTGTTTTTACATAAGTAGAATGTGTCCTTTTATTTAAAATGCATCTCTGGGTTATTTGTGGGGCATAGGAATTTGTTCATCCCCCCCCCATATATTCCTGCCCTCCACATGGTCTGAGGGACAGTGGACCGGCCCCCTGCTGAAAAAGTCTGCTGACCCCTGCTATTCCATCACCATCACCATGATTTTATTATTATTATAGCCCACCCATCTGACTGGATTGCCCCAGCCACTTTGGGCAGCTTCCAACACATATAAAAAACATAATAAGACATTAAACAACTTCCCTACACAGGGCTGACTTCAGATGTCTTCTATAGCTTGCCTAGTTACTTAGCTTCTCAGCTTGTGGGGGGTCACAGAACTCCATACCCTCCAACATTTCTCTGATGAAAATAAGGATGTCCTAAGGAAAAGTGGTACATTCAGGGATCAAATCAGAAACCGGGACGGCTTCTGTAAATCTGGAACTGTTGCTGGAAAACAGGGACATTTGAAGGGTCTGTAAGCTGCCTCAAATCCCTCTGATTAAATGTGCAAAAGAATTTTTTTTTAAAAAAAAACCAAAGGTGTCTGAGCAGGTATGCTTAGTATCTTGAGACGCAGCCAAACAAACAAAACAAAACAAAACAAAACAAAACAAAACAAAACAAAACACCAGATGTGTACGTCACCTGCATATATGAATATCTTTATTCAATATGAGTGTGAAATGCCTTTTATCTGGTACCCAATAGCTTATACTCTTACTATCAAATTCTCATTCTATATTCAGTATGCCTTTAAGCTTGATTAAAAAGAATGGTGTAATTATCATTGGCTTTAATGGTGCGATTTTATTGTCCTCTGAGTTTGTGGACTCTGTTCTACAGACCTATCTGTGACACCCAGAATTAGCCCATCAATGCACATTTGATTCTTCCACTTACAGACACATATACCCATTACCCATTTTCATTCAGCGGTGAAAACACACTTAAAAATAATGGTCATGTCAATGCCAAGATCAACGGTCTAGATTTTATTTCTCTTCCCACCGTCGTTTAGATCAGGATTGGGTGTGTTATAAGCTGTGCGCAGCAGCGGTCGAAAGAACATATTCCAAATACATAGTGATTTGCCTCAATTATGGAGTGTTTTGTAAGGGTAGTTTGAAGAAGATTTATTCAGTAAAGATTAACTATCTTTAGTGCTCTTTTCTCTGTTTAAACATCCTCTAATGCAAAGCTACCAAAAGCCAAGTCAGCAATCACATTAAGGCCACAAATTCCTCTTCAACATATCTAGAGTGTTTCCCCACCCCCCACCCCAATTGGATTTGACAGTATTCGAGAGGACTAAATATGGAAAAGGCAATGCCAGTTTTACAATCACTTTTATTCCTCCCTACTTTTCTCTACAGAAAGAGGATTGACCGCCCCCCGCACTCCAATACACACCAAGCGGAATGAACTTTTATGACTCAGCAGGGAAAATACAAAGCTTTTTAGGTGGGGTGGGGTAGAGAGAATAAAAAGTTTTCTCTTGAGTTATCACAATACACCCAATGACTTTGTATCTGGCTTTAAGAAAGGCAATTCAGCAATCAAAACAATTCAGTCTTTTAGCCTGGCCTGTGAAAACACCGTGGAAAATTGTTTGTACTTAAGCTGTGTGCTGTGAATGGAAAACCCCACTTGTTTCTTAAAATCACTTTTTCATTTAACTTCAGAGAAAGTGCCAGGAATAGCTTAGTAATATAAGCCGTGGGCAAAAGGCTACATTCACCTTAAGTATGTATGGCTTTAAAAAGGAAAGAAAAAGAATACAGTATTAAAAAGGAAAGCAATATCTCATTTTTAAACCACTTAAATGTAAAAAAATAAATAAATAATTCATTGGCACAGGGTAGCATGGGCATCCTTTGGCTACTTCCACAAGCTATGGGTATCACCCTCATTTTAAATTATACTCTCTAGGGTCATAAGACCCAATACTCTAAGTCCAACAGCTCTTGATTAGACCGTTGGATTGTGTTCCAAAAGAGAAAGCCCTGTCTCTGCATTCCCAAGGCATTTTGACAAGCAATGGCATTGAAATTTGTAATTATGTGGTTCAATATACCAACCTCTCCAGCTCACAATGCTTAGCTATATTATGAATTGAGCAACAATACTCCCCAGAAGTTATTTCCCTGCTCTCAGCTATGGAGGTAGGCCGACAATGTCTCCTGAGGAGATTCCTCTATTTGAAGAGGACAGTTTCCTATATGAAGGAGTTTTCTATTCCAAGAGTCATGTGATCTATGGCTGACCCCTGCAAGATCCAGAACCATAAGAAAGTAGGAAGGGGCCTTGAAGTGGGGCTACCTTTGAAGGTGACCCAGAAACTACAACTAATCCAGAATGCTGCAGCTAGACTGGTGACTGCGAGTGGCCACCCAGACCATATATGTTTCTGAGCACAATTCAAAGTTTGGGTGCTGACCTTTAAAGCCCTAAATTGCCTCAGCCCAGTATACCTGAAGGAACATCTCCACCCCCATCATTCAGCCCGGACTCTTCATGAGACTGGTGGTAAAGTTGGTGAGTCAATGTCCAGGAGATTGTACAAAACAACCCAAAAAGTGCCTTAGGTTTTCCGAGCTGGGATGAGAGGCAGGCGGCCTTGAGGGGGAGATTTTTTTTCATGCCACTGGCCCCTATAAGCTGCTAGTTTGTGGGGAAAAGAGGAAGGGAGGAAGAAGACCTTGTAAGGAGTGATGGTCATTCAATGTCAAAGGAGCTTCTCCCTCAAAATCTTCTTTTGGTACATGCTCCCAACCCGAAGGCCTTTCCCAGACTACAGTGAATGAAAATATAGCAAGTAAAACAAAAAAAGATCTACTGAAAATAAGAGTTCGGAAGAAACCTATTTTCTGCCCAAACAAGAGGGAGGAAAGCTCAAAAGATTGATCCTGCCTTCCAATCCAGGAGGTCACACTTATCCCTGATATGAAGGTTAAGGCCCTCTTGTGCAGCTGAGCTATGCTCAGTGAAAACACTATTATTGCCTTTTATGCATTGTTAAGTTGTGGGTGAACATATCACACGACATAGCGATTCTTCAAACAGCTCTTGTTTATTCACAGGCCAGAACAGAACTGAACTGAAGGGTTCAGCCAGCCTGCTTATATAGAGCTCCACTACAACGCAACTGTAACACTTTCTGTAACTATCCAATCACTGAACGCCACTTTCAATCCCTTATTTGCATATGTGGACCTGAGTGAAAACTATCTACAGTATCCCCCTGCTGGCCCAGGGTGAGAACTTCAGTACATAACATGCATCAACAACCAAAGCACCCCAGAATATTCTCTGGGGACAAAGTGCATGAAGAGCCCTAAAGTTTTCTAAACCGTACAGTGGGCACTTGGATTGCGAATGTGATCCATGCAGGATGCACATTCGCAACCCGCAGCGTCCACAACCTGCGTCTGCGCACGTGCGGATTGCAATTTGGTGCTTCTGCACATGCGTGACTGCCAAAACCCGGAAGTAACCCATTCCGGTACTTCCGGGTTTCAGCAGTGCAACCTGAAAAAATGAAACCTGAAGTGGCTGTAACCCGAGGTATGATTGTATAATTTCCCCCTTGTAAGAGAAGGACTCCTGGAAGCTCTTCAGTGAGTGAAAATGAAAATGGCAATGCAGAATGTAACACCAGTGCGTGTTCAAGATTCACCCACAACATTGCATTCTGCTTTCTAAAAAAATAAAAGGGGGGGGGGATTCAGCTCATTTGCCGCCATGTTAGAACATAATTGTGACAGCGCATCAGTTCAGCCATTTTGTGGTGTTAGGTTCCAGGAAACTGACGCCAATAAACAGCTTATAAACTTCATGACTATTCTTGGTGGTTCGATGCCCATCTCTGACCTTTCCCAGAGCAGTTTTGTATAAGGCGTCTCAGAATAAATAAACCAAACCGTTATGTTTCCACTGAAAGATAGAGCATCAGAGGAAAACGTGCAGCTTTTCTTCTGGTAAGGTTTAATTCATGAAACATATTAAAAAAAAAACACCGAGAGGGAAGTCATCATTCGTTAATGCATTTTCTTTTGCCTTTTTCTCAGTCCTTGTTCTATTTCACTGAACAGTCCCTTTTCACCAGTAACACAAATGCCATGAGGGATAGGAATCAGACAGATGCCCACCCAGGCACACAACTGATGGGGGCAGGTGGCAATGGGTATAATAACTGGGACCAGAATTTTGCAGTCTCCATTTAATGTGTGTGTTATATGAGAATATTAACACTTCTGTTTTAGACTGGAAATTTTACTCAACAGAATGCAAGATACCTTCTGTTTGACTGCTAAACTGCATTATTTCAATTGTAGCAAAATATTTTGTTGGCTAAAAGTGGCTACCTAGACTTCGTTTTGGTTTCAGATATTAACATATTTTGACATCCCTAGTTCAGAAGGAAAGTTCTCTGAGGTCTTATCACAAAATATGTATTTGTATATTTATTCTACCTCAATGCACACATTTCTAAATGTATTTTACCTTAAGATATACAGCTGTATCTATTTTGGATCTTTTTTTCAGATGGGAATTAAAAAAACCCCACACCAAAGTAGGAAAACTGTGAAATCCAAAGGAAATATAAATTCCAATCCATGTATGAATCCAGGTGGTGTGAGTTAGATCAGCTCACTTCCAAATGCACCAGACAAGATTATGGTTTAATATTATGTCTTTACCAGGTCACCGAGCCACTGATCGCTTTCCTATGTAAAATACAAACATACCAGATGCAAAATATATCTGGCGTTTGAGGTCTGGAGTTGTAAATATGACACATCAGATGCACTTTGTTAATAATCATGCAAATTATGAATATTTAGACGATTGTATTGCTTTTTGCTAGTAACTACAGCCCTTGCAAGTTGAAAATTCTGGCCAATTAAACTTTAGGTAAGTGAATTTGCTCTGTGTCCTTGCATGTGTTCAGAGACAGTCAACAGAAATAATTAATTTCACAAATGCCCTTTGTTGCTAAGCAGATATGACTTTTGCAGTAGAAAAGCCCATGAACTTCAGACATTTTGGGTTATGTTCCCAGATAGCTGCGAGTCAAATTTAGTTGCAGGCCTAATTGCAACTGCAACTGAACATGCATGCTTCCTTATATATTGGGAATTTGATTCAAATCCACTTGGTTTAAATCAATCCAACAAGCTGTGAGTGTACTAACAATCTGATTTACAAAATCAAAGAACAGCGAGTTTTGGCCTCTCCAAGGAGCAATGGATCGACCATAATTCCCAAGCAAATCCCAATATGGGCTTCCTACATTCCAATCTGATCGCTTCAGATGGTGACAGCAGTCACAAAATTAAAAGACGCCTGCTTCTTGGGAGAAAAGCAATGATAAAGCTAGACAGCATCTTAAAAAGCAGAGACATCACCTTGCCAACAAAGGCCCGTATAGTTAAAGCTATGGTTTTCCCAGTAGTGATGTATGGAAGTGAGAGCTGGACTGTAAAGAAGGCTGATTGCCGGATATTTGATGCATTTGAATTATGGTGCTGGAGGAGACTCTTGAGAGTCCCATGAACTGCAAGAAGATCAAACCTATCCATTCTTAAGGAAATCAGCCCTGAGTGCTCACTGGAAGAACAGATCCTGAAGCTGAGGCTCCAATACTTTGGCCACCTCATGAGAAGACTCCTTGGAAAAGACCCTGATGTTGGGAAAGATTGAGGGCCCAAGGAGAAGGGGACAACAGAGGACGAGATGGTTGGACAGTGTCCTCGAAGCTACCAGCATGAGTTTGACCACTCTGGTCCATGGGGTCACGAAGAGTCGGCTAAATGACTAAACAAGAACACCACCACCTTCCAACTGAAAGAGCAGCCATTAATAGGATGCTGTACATTTCACATGAATATGTGCACCCCAACAAACCCCATTCCATTTTTAGGCAAGTTGTGATCCTTGCACATCATTTGCTTCTTCAACCTTTACCTTATTGGTTAGAAAGCATCCAATCTGAAGTATAAATATTATGTGCCTTATCAGAACGCATTGCATAAAATTAAAAAAGCAACTGACTCTTTGGCCTGCTTGTTCCATTTCCCAGATTCCCAAGTGTCCCTGTTTTCCAGGGACAGTCTCGAATTTACAGAAGCCGTTTGAGTTTCCGATTTGATCCCAGAATGTCCCGCTTTTCCTTACGATGCCTCTATTTTCACCAGAGAAATGTTGGAGGATATGGAGTTATGCATCCCCTGAGCCAAGGAGATGAGTAACCACACAACCTTTAGAAGACATCTGAAGGCAACCCTGTGTAGCGAAGTTCTTTGAATGTTTAATTACCGTATTTTTCCATGTATAAGACTAGGTTTTCCCCCTAAAAAATAATGTCAAAAATCAGGGCGCATCTTATACACAGATACATCTCCCCCAATTTTCTTAAATCTGAGTCCCCAAAAATAGGGGGCGTCTTATACATAGGGGCGTCTTGTAGACGGAAAAATATGATATGTTTTTATATATGTCGGAAGCCGCCCAGAGTGGGTGGGGCAACCCAGTCAGATGAGCAGGCTATAAATAAACAAATTCTTATTATTATGGAATAGGAGGCCCCTATTTTCATTTGAGAAAATGTTGGAGGGTATGCATTTCCTACCAACCAGACCTTTAAAGCCCTAAACGGCCTCGGTCCTGTATACCTGAAAGAGCGTCTCCACCCCCATCGTTCAGCCCAGACACTGAGATCCAGCTCCGAGGGCCTTCTGGCGGTTCCCTCATTGCGAGAAGTGAGGTTACAGGGAACCACACAGAGGGCCTTCTCGGTAGTGGCGCTCCCTGTGGAACGCCCTCCCATCAGATGTGAAGTAAATAAGCAGCTGTCTTATCTTTAAAAGACATCTGAAGGCAGCCCTGTTTAGGGAAGTTTTTAATATTTGATGCTGTATTGTTTTTAACACTCAATTGGGAGCCACCCAGAGTGTCTGGGGAAACTCAGCCAGATGGGCGGGGTATAAATAATAAATTATTATTATTATAACTACAATTAAAGCTGTCCCTGAGTAGCATGGATGGGCAGCCCATGCGGTTCTCCAAACTTCAGAGGCGCTTCCAAGCAAAAACAGTTGACATCGATTCCACCATTGTATACATTTCCTCCCTTTTGCTATTTCTCAAAACCACTATCTTTTTTGGGGGAGAGGGGGGCATAGCTGAGTGGTAGACCTTGCATGCAGAAGGCCCCCAGCTTCAGTCCCTGGCATTTCCTGGTAGAGTTGGGAGAAAATCCTACCACAAATCCTGGGGGAGCTGCTGCCAGTCTGTGTAAATATCATTGATCTAGATCAGGCATAGGCAAACTCCGGCCCTCCAGATGTTTGGGACTACAATTCCCATCATCCCTGACCACTGTTCCTGTTAGCTAGGGATGATGGGAATTGTAGTCCCAAACATCTGGAGGGCCGGAGTTTGCCTATGCCTGAGCTGGATGGATTAATGGGGTGACTCAGTAGAAGGCAGCTTCCAGTATTCCTATGTTTGCTCTTGCTCTCATCCATTCCTAGATTGACAGAATCCTACTACATATGTTCTCCAATATTTCTGGTGCTCAATTTCTTTGCAAGCACCACTTTCCATTCTGTTACTCAGTTGGAAGATCCTGTTGCCCATAACTAAATATATCTTGATTGTTTGTAACTTGAGCTAAATTGCTCTTGAGCTTCCTGTGTTGCCAGCACATTTTAAAAATGTGCCAGTGAGCAGTGTAATCAAAAAAACATCTTCTTGTTCTACTCCTTCCTCACTCTCATCTTACACCACATTGCAGTGACAGCTTCACTTTTGCCTTTTACAGAAATTTTGAATTAAACATGCCATGCTCATATTTCCGGACTATACTTTTAGATAATGGTGATTGATCTTTTACAGCATTGCATCGTTACATCATTTCCGAAGCTCAACCAACTTAGAATGACTGGGAAGCATTGCTGCGTATTGAATTTGTAAATGCATGCACACCTTAAATAACTCAAAAATGAATTTGAAAGGTGCTTTTGCACAGAACGGCAGCCCTGCAGATTAGTATACCATACATTTTCTTCCATCTATTTACATTCAATCTATTTTAAACCTCAAGGCAAAATATTCAAAGATAGGATTAATCATCCAGTTATAAATCACAACGGAGAAATGAGGGTCTGGGTTTCTGAGCAAGAGTGCTGAACAGCAAAACTTTGCCTATGTATGTTGACTAATTCAAAGGCGGTTATCACCCAAGTGCAACAGAAAGAATATAAGTGACTTATTCCCCAACATATTCATCATGATCCAAAGCTTCATGGATGAACTAACACACATAAATAGCTCCTGAAAAGTCTATTCACTACAGTAGGGATGGGGAGACACGAGCTTTATTCATTTACGCAAGGGACAGGAAACTTTGCCTCTCAATTCGGTGGGACTACAATTCCCATCATTCCTGACCATTGGCCATGTTGGCTGGGGCCGCTAGAAGACAGAGTCCAACAACATCTGCAAGGTCAAAGGTTCTGCCAGATTTAAGTAGTATCATTTAGGGTGGCTGGTAGTGGTGAGGAGTCATTTTGTCGCTGCTACTGTGAAACGTTTAAACCAGCTCCAAGTGCTCTTGGAGGAAACTGATTTTCTAGACCCATTTCAATCAGGGCTTAGGCCTGGTTTTGGCACAGAAACTGCTTTGGTTGCCCTGGATGAAGACGTCTGTTGGGAGAGAAACAGGGGGAAATGTGTCTGTGTTAATTCTCCTTGACTATTCAGCGGCTTTCGATACCATCAACCATGATATCCTTCTGGAGCGTCTGTCGAAGTTGTGGGTGGTACTGCTTTGCAGTGGTTCTGATCCTACCCGGATAGTCATTTCCAGAGGGTGATGTTTGGTGAGTGCTCGTTTGACCCCTGGCTGCTGTTCTAGGGAAGGAGCATGGGGCAGCTTTGGACTTGTTGGAAACATGGCTCCTTCAGAGGCTCCAGAATGGTTGCAGCCTGACACTGCAATAACCGACCCCAGCTAGTGTAGAATTCAGCGGCCAGGTTGCTCACTGGAGCAAGGCGGTTTGAGCATATTACACCGATCCTGGTCTGACTGCTACTGGCTACCAGTGAGTTTCCAGGCCCAATTCAAAGTGCTGGTTTTGACCTATAAAGCCTTAAATGGCTCAGGACTGCAATACCTCAAGGACCACCTCTTTCCATATGAACCTACCTAGACCCTGAGATCACCGTCTGAGGCCCTCCTTCATGTGCCTCCTCCTCCTCGAGAGGTCCAGAGGGTGGTAACACGAGAACAGGGTCTTCTCTGCAGTGGCTCCCCGTCTGTGGAATGCTCTCCCCAGTGAAGTTCGCCTGGTGCCTTCATTATACACCTTTAGGCGCAGGCAAAAATGTTCCTTTTTAACCAGGCCTTTGGTTGACCTGACGGACATCCTATACCCTTTTAAAATGTGACTCCTTTTGGAGGGGGTTGTTACTGGGTTATTGTTCTTATTTTGATTTTATATATTGTGATTTTTTTCTATACCTGAGACCTCCATGAATGAATGAATAAATAAAATATCCACGCATTAAAAAATAAGGAGATAAATTTGACCACACAGGCACACACACACCTCTCACCCTAGCAGGCATCACCCTGCAAGGGCTTTAGGAGTTCTTGTGAATCCACAACTTTGCATCTCCCCCATGCACTGCTTAGAATTGTACTCTAAATACTGCCCTGAGTGAAGTGCTGGAAGATAGCTAAGATATAAAGCAATAAAATAAAAATAAAAAGCTCTTATTTTGCCACAGAACTCCTGTTCAACATTAAAACAGTTTCAGCATTAAGTTTCATCAAGCTTCTCTGTCCTCTTTTAATGGGGGGCGGGGAGTAACACTCAAGTTTTTATTGGTTTTCATTATTACAACAATAAACAACAGAAAGTGGGAGGGAAAGGAACAAACTCTTCTTTCGCAGAAACAAATTAAACAATAATCCCAGCCTTGTCCCCCTGCCTCTGTGCTACAGCACTCTGCAGCAACAGATTAATAAACAAATGACAAAGCGGAAAGTCTCCGGAAATAGTTAAAAAAACAGAGAGGGAGGCAGAAGAAAGAGTGAGCAGCAAGGGACAGAATTGGTGGCAGAGAAGATCCATCATGCAGAATTATAGATTAGTGTGTGCCTTTTCTTCGAGTAAATGCCAAATGCTTTGCCAAGTGGATGCAAAGGTCTCTGGAGTGCCATGTCTGTTAACAGGCACAGTTCTGGGTCGTTTTTACACCCTTTGGTTTCCCATTTGTTCTGAAGTTCAGCATATCCACTGTTCTGCTGAGCGATGGCAAGGTCTTCCAGTGCTTCAGAACAACCCCTTTAACCAAGGGAGCAGCTGCTCTATATATCCAAAGGGATTGCCCAAAGATCAGGCTCCATTTATTTGATTATTTGTGTGATATTTTTAGGCTGCCCTACAATGAACATCCCCTGAAATGCAAAAGCAAATGGAATGCATAGTACAAATAATAACAGATTACAACCAACCCAAAATCAATCAGAAGTGAAAAGGATACCAGCTCCTAAAAAGGAACATGAAAGCAATAAGCAGGATAAAAAAATTTTTGGACTAGAAGCCTAGGAACAGGCACACACAGAGAGGGAGCGTGGACCTGAGCCTCAGGAAGCAAGACTTAGGGCAGGAAGCAGTCTGTGCTGGATGGCAAACTTCTGGGAAAATCCTAGAGAGAACCGTACGCCATGTTCTCCTTGATGAATATTCTCTAATAGGGGCAGAAGGATCTATCAATTTTGATTCTCTCCGTCTTTCTATTTTCTAGCCTTAAGTTCAGTTCTCCATGTTTCTGCTGCAATTTGCGAATTTTCATTTAGAAAATCCTCCTGAGAATTCTTCAGCATTTTAGTATGCTTTTTTTTCTGGTAACAAACACATTTTTGTATGCAGCTTTGATGAACATACACTTTTTCACAAGCATTTCCTACATTTTGCATGTTACTTTCAATAAGGTGTTCATTTGGGGGCACACTTTCACCTAATATATGCATTTTTTGTAACCATTCCTTGGTTGGGGGAACTGCATGGGAAATTTCAGATAAGTGTGAATTTCAAGGGATGGTTGCTTGTCACTTCTCATATTGTTTCAGAAAGTGCAAACACAATCAGATTTATCCCCGTTTCCTATTCATCAATGCCCTTGGCTCTCGTTTCACTTCATGCTTGCTCACAGTTATTACATTCCCACCCTCTTATCACTTTAAGATAAGGTTCTCAACCTGTGGGTCCCCAGATGTCATTGGACTACAACTCCCATCATCCCTGAGCTCTGGCCTTGCTAGCTAGGGGTGATGGGAGTTGTAGTTCAACAACATCTGGGGACCCACAGGTTGAGAAAGGCTGCTTTAAGACATCATCCTTACCAAGTAAATGGGAGATGCCCACTCACGAATTCCCAGTCCCAGAGACACGCTAAGTGCAACGAGAGAAAAGGAGTTTTGCCCCTTGAGCTGAATAGATAAGTGGATAAGCCACTGGGTACCATTTAACTTGACATGAAGATTCTAGTCTGGGGTAGGCAACCTAAGGCCCAGGGGCCGGATACAGCCCAATCGCCTTCTCAATCCAGCCTGCGGACGGTCTGGGAACCAGCGTGATTTTACATCAGTAGAATGTGTGCTTTTATGTAAAATGCATCTCTGGGTTATTTGTGGGGCCTGCTTGGTGTTTTTACATGAGTAGAATGTGTGCTTTTATTTAAAATCATCCCTGGGTTATTTGTGGGGCATAGGAATTCGTTCATTCCCCCCCCCCAAAAAAAAATATATAGTCTGGCCCACCACATGGTCTGAGGGACAGTGGACCGGTCCATGGCTGAAAAAGGTTGCTGACTCCTGTTCTAGTCCCTGATGAGTAAGGTCTACAACCAGCTGTGTGTACCGATTTGAAGAGTGGGTGCCATGTGCAATCAACGTGTGCCAGAGAACCAATAGCATTCTCTCTGGCAGAAGCCTAGCAGTGGATGATTTTTGCTCGTCTCCTCTTTGAAAGTCAAGCCAGTACTCCTTTGGACAAGCAAAAACAAAACAAAACAAAACAAAAACCAAAGGAGGTGTTTGTCTGTTGCCCTATCCCTGGTTTTCTTGCTTGAAGTATCTGGAGTCTTCTGCTCTGGAGAAAGTTGACCACTATGCACTAATTAGTTTTTACTGCAGAGAGTGGCATAATTAGAGAATTAGCAAACAATGATGAGAGCATAGGATGATTTGTGGTATCGGGGTGTAAAAGCATTGGATGCAGACTGGAATTTGATTGGCACTACTTTATTAAGTTTTGGCAGAATTTAGGGAGGCTGGGAGCCCTTTTATGAAGCTCTTGCACATTAATCCAAGCTCCAGATCTCGTTAATACTGATGAGTGAAAGCAGTTAATTGAATTATGTATGAAGTACTGCTGATTAAATAATATTTCACTCCCTGCTGTAGAATTAGCTCTGGTATATTAATGGCTACTGTTGTCTCTAACTCTGAATGTCAGAGGGACCTTTTTCTTCAACCATGTCCTTTAATTTTTTAACCATCTGTTCTACCTTGCTGGTTGCACTCAAACCACTGGCAGTGCTTTTATAGCATACTGGTCCTCTCAGGTCCTCATTAGCTGTCTCATGTTAGGCAATTAAAAACACTCTCCACAAAATACACTGCGACACACGTTCTCAAACTTTCAACCTCCAGGGCCCATTTGAGATGTCTGAAAGTTGTTGACAAAATGCAATTTCAGGGGCACAGACAGTGGCAAAATGGTGGTATATAGAGACATAATTTGCTGGAAGCAGATTTTTTTAACCCAGATGGAAGTTCACTCAGATTCAAGACCAGCGATTCATATTACCCATATAGGCCATGATCTCATAATTGTCCCAATGATTGTTGTCAGTTTTTGTATTTCAATTTCATTCTTCAATATTTTGCAGTTATTATTTTTGTAGCACTATTCTGAAGTAGAAGGTAATAGGTTGAAAGGAGGTAAACTAGACTTGGATGTGTATGATTTTTTCCATGATCCCTGCAGATGGTGACAGCAGTCACAAAATTAAAAGACGCCTGCTTCTTGGGAGAAAAGCCAACAAAGGTCCGTATAGTTAAAGCTATGGTTTTCCCAGTAGTGATGTATGGAAGTGAGAGCTGGACCATAAAGAAGGCTGATCACCGAAGAACTGATGCTTTTGAATTATGGTGCTGGAGGAGACTCTTGAGAGTCCCATGGACTGCAAGAAGATCAAACTTATCCATTCTGAAGGAAATCAGCCCTGAGAGCTCACTGGAAGGACAGATCCTGAAGCTGAGGCTCCAATAATTTGGCCACCTCATGAGAAGAGAAGACTCCCTGGAAAAGATCCTGATGTTGGGAAGGATTGAGGGCACAAGGAGAAGGGGACGACAGAGGACGAGATGGTTGGACAGTGCTCTCGAAGCTACTAACGTGAGTTTGACCAAACTGCAGGAGGCAGTGGAAGACAGGAGTGCCTGGCGTGCTCTGGTCCATGGGGTCACGAAGAGTCGGACATGACTAAATGACTAAACAACAACAAAAAGACTTAAAGTAAACACCTAGGGTGGAAGAACACATTTGGGATTCAGCCTGCAACCTCCATAGGGCTGTGATCCCATCTGGAAGAAAGTCCAACTGAATAAAGAAGAGCTTACTTCTGAGTATACCTGAATAGGATTGTACTGTAGGTCATGTAGTGACTTGTCGGTGGTTTCCATCAAACGTATCATGTCCATAACAAGATCATTCATTCCAACTGATCAATAGGTGCAGGGTATAAGAGGGAATTTAATTCTGTGACATACTGAATGCCCTCAAGAATTACCGAATTCGACTAAACATCAAGATGGTCAGCATTACGTGGAACCGGGCTGCAATTAACACATACTCTAAAAATATATCATACTTTGTTTCCACTGGCAGGTTGTCTAGTTGACCTCATGATCCTATTTCCCACAGATTTATCTAGAATCCATGTAGTATCCTTATAATTAGTTTTAAACTCTTTTATTGGCATGCTTAATGAAGAAAAGGGCACAGGTTCCTCTCCTCCAAAGCAGCTCATAAAAAAAAAAAATCATAACATTTGGGCAAATGATTCCAATGTTCCTCACTAATGAGAAAAGTCAGAATATGGATAGCAAATGTACAGCAAAATGAAAACAAGCAGAAAATGTCTCGCCATCCCCACATTTTGTTGAGGAAAAGGAATCGCCCTGGAATTAAAAGGGGGGCAGTGAATATGGGGTGCTTCATCTAGTGCAAAACCATACCCTCCAACATTTCTGCAATGAAAATATACCCAATTATGCCCATACAGTGTGTGGGGGTTGGATGGTTGGAGGGAGGGAGGGAGGGAGGCAGGAAGGAAGGAAGAGAGAAAAGAAACAATACACACATAAAGGTAAAGGTAAAGGACCCCTGACAGTTAAGTCCAGTCACGAACAGCTCTGGGGTTGCAGTGCTCATCTCGCTTTACTGGCCGAGAAAGCCAACGTTTGTCCGCAAACTGCTTTTCTGGGTCATGTGGCCAGCATGATTAAGCCGCTTCTGGCAGAACCAGAGCAGCACACGGAAACGCTGTTTACCTTCCCACCAGAGTGGTACCTATTTATCTACTTGTGCTTAGACATGCTTTCAAACTGATAGGTAGGCAGGAACTGAGACCAAGCAACGGGAGCTCACTCCATTGCAGGGATTCGAACCACCAACCTTCCGATCAGCAAGCCCTAGGCTCTGTGTTTTACACCACAGCGCCATATATATACCTGTAAAAAGGTGGGTGGGTGGAGGGGAAGTAATGCCAAAATCTGTGCAAAAATGCAAACAATTGGAAGATCCTGCAGTTGCAAAAAAATAAAATAAAAAATGTGCACCTGGTTTTGTGGACAAACGACCTGACCACCAAGAGCCATTTTTTCAACAAAGTGGAAGCATTTGCACTGTCAATACAGAATCAATTGGACATCTCGGCTTAAAATACTGGCACAGCTTTTATCTGCAGCAAACACTTTACTGTAAAAAGTGATCCATGTCGTGTAATAACTTCACAGTTCGGCCATGACTTTATATAGAAAACAGAAATCAATTTCCACAACCACATACATTCATAACAATGCAACAAAGCAAATGTCTATTATTGTCGGCATGCTACTTTAGAAACCTTGCAACTCTAGCTAAACTAATGCTAGCGATTCCCCCCCCCCCATGCTGTATGCGTCCAGGAAGAAGATGCACCAATGGCATGCGTTTTTTCCAGTCTCCTTTGACTTAATGAAGTGCATTTTCAGAAGCTCTGACAAAGGATATCGATACAAATGCCAAATTATGCTAACAACACAGAAGGAACAGGAGGTGTGCATTCTCTGGTTTCTGCCCCAAGGACTACAAAATGTCTCTTATGGCATCTAGAACAGATTGCAAACGAAATGCAGGCACCCTCTGAATGTTCTGATAGATTGGCTGTGGTTTCAATCTGGCAGAACATGCAGAGGTCCTACAGTAAAGCCATAGACTGAGGTGATGGGGTCCAAATTCCTGGCTGCACAGCTCGGCTGTCTTTCTGTGATCTGAACACTACGCTTCCAGGCCATCCAGGAGTCCCTATTTTCCATGGATATTTCCTGACTTAGAGAAGCCATCCCGGTTTCTGATTTGATCCTGGAATGTCAAGCTTTTCCTTAAGACGTGCCTATTTGATTTCCATTCTGAAGGAAATCAGCCCTGAGTGCTCACTGGATGGACAGATCCTGAAGCTGAGGCACCAATATTTTGGCCACCTCATGAGAAGACTCCCTGGAAAAGACCCTGATGTTGGGAAGGATGGAGGGCACAAGGAGAAGGGGACGACAGACGACGAGATGGTTGGACAGTGTTCTCGAAGCTACCAACATGAGTTTGACCAAACTGTGGGAGGCAGTGGAAGACAGGAGGGCCTGGCGTGCCCATGGGTCCATGGGGTCACAAAGAGTCGGACACGATTAAACGACTAAACAACAACAACAAAATTTGCATCAGAGAAATATTGGAGGGTATGGAGTTATGCGACCCCCGAACCAATGAGATAAGTAACTTTCCAGCCTTTAGAAGACATCTGAAGGCAACCCTGTATACATGGAAGCCATTGGGAAGAAGAATTGAGTAGTAGTTCTGTAAAGAGAGACCTGGAGTGCTGGGTAGACTTTATTTTTCAAATTAGCTATGGCTAAGAAGATGTCCTCTTGGGGATAATTGGGGATCCATGGCCAAAAAGAAATGTATTTATGGCAAGAATAGGCTTTGCTTTGGGTGAAATAAATGGATAATTCATTCATTTCATCATCATCATCATTATTTTTTTTAAAAAACACACATCAAGAAGCAGAAGATATTTTGAACGGCCAGGAATCCTGGCAGAGGAATCTGCAAGCCATATGCCAGATATGCGTGGGCACGACATTTCCACACGCTTCTAATAATATCTCTGCTTTGTGTATGTTTGCAGAAGGTGGATGCAGCCTTCTGGAGAGGTCCGAACAGTTGGAGAGAGCACCCTGAAACAGGAAGCCAGATGGTTCTAGGGTCCTATAAGGAGTCTGCCAGTAAAATTTGGCCTATATGAACTTGTTTTGCTAGGAAGATTGGATTCGTTTCCTTAGTTTTGCAGAGGACCCTGCAATGAAGCTTCAGAAGAGAAAGCAGTTTTTGTAGAGAAATTCTTGGGGTAGGGCGTGGGCAGGTGTGGGGGACTCCCTGGTCCTGAATGGAGTAACTTTGCTCTTGGAGGACCAGGTGCACAGCCTGGGAGTCATTTTGGGCTCACAGCTGTCCATGGAGGCACAGGGAAGAGGATGGAGACAAACTCTGAATACAAAAAACCCATTTTACAGATGGGGAGCTAAAGCATGAAGAGTATAACCTCCAACATTTTTCTGATGAAAATAGGGACCTCCTATATGATGATGATGATGACCCACCCACCCACCCTCTAGGCAGCTTCCAACAAATATAAAAATATAATAAAACATTAAACATTTAAAATCTTCCCTATACAGGGCTGCCTTCAGATGACTTCTAAAGGTTGAAAAGTTACTAAACACCTTGGTTTGGGGATCACATAACTCTGTGCTCTCCAATATTTCTCTGATATTTCTCTGATATCCTACCATAGCCTCCAAGATTTACCGGTATCTAATGGAAATAGGGACATCCTAAGGAAAAGTGGGTCATTCTGGGATCAAGTCAGAAACCGGGATGGCTTCTGTAAATCTGGGACTGTCATTGGAAAATAAGAACACTTGGAGGGTCTGCAAAATGCAAATGAAGGGGACATTTTGCCTCACTTTCTTCCCTGAAATATGGGTCAAAGGGTCAAAGGTTCAGCTCACACTTAATGACAACACCCTAGCAAGATCTGTGCCTCCTGATTCACCTTTCTTTAATATGTAAGCAGTTGAAGGGTTATCACTGATGGAAGAGGTGCACCATTCTATAGAATGACCCAAGCTTTTGGGTGAAACATGCCCTCTATCCTAGATGAAGTACTGAGTTTTGCACATAGCTTCAGGGTGCTCCTGAATCTGGCATTGTCCCTGGATGTTCAAATGACCCCAATAGCTGAAAGCATCTTTTAGCATCTTTTGCAGGTTTGCCACTTATGGTCTTTCTGGTCTGGAGAAATGCTCTCTATGTGAAAGATGCCATTAAAGACAGTTTGTAAATTGTTGTTGTTGTTTAGTCGTTTAGTCATGTCCGACTCTTCGTGACCCCATGGACCAGAGCATGCCAGGCACTTCTGTCTTCCACTGCCTCCCGCAGTTTAGTCAAACTCATGTTGGTAGCTTCAAGAACACTGTCCAACCATCTCGTCCTCTGTCGTCCCCTTCTCCTTGTGCCCTCCATCTTTCCCAACATCAGGATCTTTTCCAGGGAGTCTTCTCTTCTCATGAGGTAGCCAAAGTATTGGAGCCTCAGCTTCAGGATCTGTCCTTCCAGTGAGCACTCAGGGCTGATTTCCTTCAGAATGAATAGGTTTGATCTTCTTGCAGTCCATGGGACTCTCAAGAGTCTCCTCCAGCACCATAATTCAAAAGCATCAATTCTTCGGCATCAGCCTTCTTTATGGTCCAGCTCTCACTTCCATACATCACTACTGGGAAAACCATAGCTTTAACTATACGGACCTTTGTTGGCAAGGGGATGTCTCTGCTTTTTAAGATGCTGTCTAGGTTTGTAAATTACAATCCGTATAAAATATGGCTGCCAAAAAGCTAGTAGGACCACAGTGATCAGAAAGCATGCCATCAACAGGGACATGAGTCAACTTCTTATGTTATAAACATGACTATTCACATATGAAAAGATTGGCGTCTGCATTCTGAAACGCAGGCCAGATGTTACATATTGCCTCTGTTCTTTCCAAGTCTTTTCTTCTCTGTTGTATGCTCTGCCTCCACTTTGATGCTGTGGAGTGCCGGCTCAGTTAAAAGTGAAAGTTGTGAACAGCTTTTGATCCTAAGATTCTTCCTCCCCACCCCCACCCCTGAATTATCCTCTGTAAAGTGAACACCAAGTTGATTATTTCAACAGCTCCTCTGAGAATTCCTCCCACCACAAAGCCCCAAATAAACTAACTTTCAAAATTTAAAGAATTTTCCCCCAGTTCTTCCCTTCCTATCACCCAATCTTCCTCCTCCACATTTATTTCTAGAAATTTTAAAGGGCAAGGCAAGACTTCTTTTCTCTTCCATTTTCCTCTCTCCTTGGCAACCTAGTCAGATGGGTGGGGTACACATAAATTTTAATAATAATAATAATAATAATAATAATAATAATTCCTTCGGTAGCATCTCTCCCATCCTTTTCACAACAAATGCTATGAAATTGTGCCCTTTGGTTTTGACACAATCCGGCAAAGGTTAGTCCCACTAAAATCCTCTTCAATATTCTCAAAGGGCCTTCACTGCAGCTAACATTTACTGATTTCTGTCCTCTATATTTACTTACAAAAATAATTCCCAACTGTTTCTTATTTAAAGCATTCCCCACTTCCCATGATCAGAAACATGGCACTTTCATTTCAGAATGATATTTTGAGCAACTTTCTTCAATTAGTGAAAGGAATTATTAAGTTTTATTATTCATGACATGTGAGCCAGTCTAGCAATAGATAGCAACAGTGAATCGTGCTCTTTGATCTCTCCCCTCTTGGCAGAAACTTATAAAATATTTCTTCAGACTACAGACATCAAGACTTGCAAGCGTCGGATTCCTAAGGGAGCTTGCATGAACATTTCCTTTGGTTCTGATCCAAAGGGATTCAAGCTTTGCTTTGGATTTCTATTTCAAATGTGCCCCAAACTTCCATTTTTTATTTTTTTATTTTTTTTGCTTTACTCCAAAGGTCTTACTTATACAGTTTCAGATTATGCTCCGAGCAAGAACATTTCGGTGCACAGCTCTATTTTGCACTAAGGTTGCCTCCCTGAACTGTGGTTTTGGTTTATTAGATTATACCTGCAAATTGTTTCTGCATCTAAAAACAACATAAAGGAGCAGTTTTGAAATGTGCCTGCATGGCTTGTCAAACTGTTATGAGTGGATATGCCAAGAAGTGAAGAACATGCATTTCTTCAGCTTACTGGAGTTTAACAACAATCTCAAATTGACATATAAACAGATCCCTACTGTGATATTAAGTCATAAAACCATTATCTCCAAATACCGTTAAATGCTCTAGTTACCACAGTTGCAAACCTGTATTCAGAGTTGTACTCTGAAGCCCAAACTCTTCTGTTTCCCTGAGAGCTCTTCCAAATTCAGAAAAGACACCCCTGACATGACGCAGTTGCGTGTGTTCATCCTGTTGCTTCCCTCACTCCAGTTCACCCTACCCATGTAATGCCCTTGAAAACCCGGGTAAGGGTGATCACTTGCACAGTGGTACCTTGGGTTACAAACACTTCGGGTTACAGACTCCGCTAACCCGGAAGTAGTACCTCGGGTTAAGAACTTTACCTCAGGATGAGAACAGAAATCGTGCACCGGTGGTGTGGCGGCAGCTGGAGGCCCCATTAGCTAAAGTGGTGTTTCAGGTTAAGAACGGTTTCAGGTTAAGAACGGACCTCCGGAACGAATTAAGTTCGCAACCAGAGGTACCACTGTATATGAATTAGAATGAGAGAATGGCAGTTAGAGAACAGGTTAAACTTCACCTATGCTGTCACCCTACAGCTCCCATTAAGACCATGTGAGCACAGCTTTCCTATTTTAAAATGGCCATTGGGCTACTATCATTACATGTTCCTGCGTAAAGAATGTAGTTTGAACCCTATATAGACCCTCCAAGTGTCCTCATTTCCCGGGGACAGTCCCAGATTTACAGAAGCCATCCTGGTTTCTGATTTAATTCTGGAATGTCCCACTTTTCCTTAGGGAGAAATGTTAGAGGGTATGGCAGGACATCCCTGTTTTTGTGGGAGAAATGTTGAAGGGTATGGAGTTCTCGTGTGTGTGTGTGTGTGTGTGTGTGTGAAAGAGAGAGAGAGAGAGAGAGAGAGAAGGAGGAGGAGGAGGAGGAGGAGGAGAAGAGAGAGAACCTTAAAAAGATTGATTTTAAATTCAGTACATATCAATTACAGGGAAGGCAACTAATTCATTTAAATTAATGTTCAAATGTGGGGTAATAATAACTAAAGATCATTATAACTAAGCACTAGTAAATCATTTAAATTCATTGTTTGTCTTGTAAAAATCATTAATCTATTAATGTTTTAAAAATTAATTTGAGTAATTCACATGCATTCATAAGATTCTCTATAAGAGTCTGGCTTCAGTCATGGTCACATTGGCACCCCCCCCCCCAAGGGTTTGCAAAAGTCCAATCCTTTGGTCCAAAAAATTAGCCACCTCTAAAGTAGAGGAACCGAGTGTGGCTCTGCAAGAGAGTCCCTGTGACTTTTCAAAAGCCCCATTTAGACAACCAGTTTTGTGTGGCTCCTGCTGTGTACTAAATGCCTAAGTCTCAGGACAGGATCGTATTAGGTAGCACATGCAAGAAAATGACCCATTCTGCCAAGGACCTGGCATCTGCCCAAATGCAAGCTATGAGATGACCTGAAGTGTGTTTTGAAAAATTAAGTCCCCATGCGCCCACTTCTTTATGCCCATTTGAGTGGGAAGAACTGGCATACACCCCTCCCAATTGCTAAAATATGTGCAGTCACCTTGTCCCAAGGGAGAAAGGTAGGCTGCACCTTCAGGAAGTATGGTTCCGTCTCAGAATGACTGAGAAAAATGGAACAGAACATCCACTGCCCTGCCCTGCAATCTTCAAGGAAAATTACCTCTGCAAGTTATTATAAGACTGAAGAGTCAGAGGCACATTCTGTGCACCCGGGGGCGGGGCTAGCCACCCATGGGGGTGGGGCTAGCCACCCGTGGGGGCGGGGCTAGCCACCCGCTAGGGTAGGGCGAGTGTCCCAGGGGGCGGGACAAGCATCCCAGGGGGGCACCACCTGCAGCGAGCAGTGAGCGTTCCAGGTGGTGGGGCGGTGATGTCACACACTCCCCCAGGATGACACCTGGGGCAGACCGCACCCCCCACCCCTTCCTCTGCCAGTATGAAGAGTGCCTCCAATAATCCCCAAAGGGGTGGTGGTGAAGAGAAAGGATGTTCTTGGGAACCATGTAGCATTTATCACAAAGCTTGGGAGATGCCTCTATAAGGATAGTATGAAGAGTGTTCTGTGGGAACAGAAAAGCACTTCTGAACATGTGACTTCCCAGGATTCCCCTTCCCACAGCAGTCCCCTGGTATACATCTCATAGGTAGACTGGTGATTGGGAAAGGCTGCTGGGACCATATAACACAGCTCATGAAAGACCTACATTGGCTCCCACTGCATTGGCTCCGAGGTTGTTTATGTTGGAATGTTCAGGGAGGCAGGAGAGGATATATTGTTTAATAATATCCTTCCTAACTTGAGCTAGCAAGTTCTATAACTTAGCAGAGTTTTAACATTCCCCTTTTAAATTCACAGTGGTTAGCTTGTTGCAGGCTAGTTTTAGCCTTTCAATATAAGATGCCTGGTAATCCTCTTTACTCCCCCTTAAAAAGAATAGACACGACACAGTCTTGTGCAAAAAATATAAAGGAAGTTTACTCACATTCAGTCAGTTCACAGATGGATCCCTGAAGGCACACTTAGGTTACAAAAGTGTATGCACGTGGACTATATCCCATAAGGAGATAGTTCCTTTGTCCTCTGTTGGCTGAAAGCAAACAGGGCGTCTCTAACTAAAAAGATATTGCTTCTTCAAGGAATGGAGTCCGGGGTGTGTGTTTGTTCCTGGTCCTTTTGTAACCTGTACAGGTAAGGTCACACCCATCTCTAATCACATGCAGAGGAAGTTTGTCCCAGCCCTGGAGGAAAGAGGAAGTTTTCTACTGGCTGGATCAAGCATCCCCTTGCATGTCCACTCTAGGAATGTTGAACTTGACTGCTATGTGTTTCACATCCCACAATTTAGGTCTCTAAATGTTAACACCAACACTTTGAATTGTGCCGGGAAATGTACTGGGAGCCAATGTAGGTCTTTTCATTTGGATAGTCACAAGTTTCCTTTCTTTCTTCTCCTAGGTTAATCCAATTATTTTAAAATCCACTTCACCAGCCAGGACACTTCAAAAGAGGCTGTAGAATTCTGGAAGAGGAATGAAAGTACACACGCTGAACTCCACCCTCAAAATAGCACAGGATTCTGGCCGTTTTGCAGCTAATCTTTTGTTTTACAATACATGCCATGCTGCTTAAGTTCTTTGACTTCGATCCACAAGACTCCAATGCACACATGGAGCTCACTGTCAGCCCGTCTTGCTCCATTCTCTTCAGGGCTAGGGAATATTCCTCACACGCGTTCTAAGTTTTGCGACACTTTTTCCTACAAGAAAGAGGACCTGGCCACCCTGCCTACAAAGAGCTCCCCATGTGCGTTAGTTCTACCCAAGTGTGTCATTTTCCTGTGTCTTTCTTCTATAGTAACCACACTGCTATAAATCTACATCCTTTCAAGGGTACAAAAAGAAAAAAAGGAAAAAACAACATTCACAATAGTTGCTCTTGGGGGAAAAAAAACATTAAAAAAAAAATTCCGAACATAAATAAGGAAGCTGCCTCCTGCCAGAACAACAAGATGCATATCTTGAGGGTTCTTCTTCTGTCACATAAATAAATCATAACTCCTCGTGTTGATTTATTTCCACATCTTCACGGAGAAACCACCTTTATCATTCACAATGCAGGTTCCCGATCTTCTTGCATCATAAAAAGTAACTGAGTTATGCTTTCACATAAAGTGTAATTTATCTGTCTTACTTCCTCCTCCAAAAACAACAACAACCACGGTACCATGGGTACCTGATGTCCCTTGCATTTTCATTGCACCGCACGGCTCAGATAATTAACATTACTGATGAATACATTTTTTATGCATTTAGGAAGCCTGAGCGACTAAGCTGCAGAATAGCACTGGCAACATCCTTTAAGGAAAAAGTGTGTACTGGATGAAAGTTGTGGACTAGCACCAGGGAGATCTGGGTTAAAATCCTTACTCAGTCAAGTCCCACTCACTGAGTAACCCTCTCAAACCTAAGGGTTGGGGTGAAGGATAAAAAGGGCAGGACTCATTATGTTACTCTAAGTCAGGCATGGCCAAACTTGGCCCTCCAGCTGTTTTGGGACTACAACTCCCATCATCCCTAGCTAACAGGACCAGTGGTCAGGGATGATGGGAATTGTAGTCCCAAAACAACTGGAGGGCCAAGTTTGGTCATGACTGCTCTAAGTTCTTTGAAGAAAATACAGGTTGGAAATATAACTTGTTATCATAATCGCTGTGGTCAACTTTCAACAAAAGTCGTCAGGGCAGTGAACAATTGACAATCAAATACAAAAAAATAAGCAATAAAACAACAACAACAACAACAACAAAGGCTTAAAGGCATTTTGTCTTAATATTCCAAATCTCTCAGCCTTTTCATTTTAAAAAAATTGACAAAAGAAAGTGGACTATTTGCTCCAGTGTATAAGACTTAATAGCTGTATCTGAACTTTCGTACACAAAGCACACTTGTATTGTATACAACTATCGGCCTGGTCTTAGAAATAATAATCTAGATACAGTGCTCTTAGTAGATGCAACTAAGTAGATCTAGGTATCGGTGTTTCCCACAAGCACAGAGGTTTTTTTTTTAAAAAAAGAAAGAAATGCAAGAAGCTAGGGGTTTTGAGACGTGTGTATGTGTGTGTGTATCTATACAAGTATAAAAAGGTAAAGGACCCCTGAATGGTTAAGTCCAGTCAAAGGCGACCATGGGGTTGCGGCGCTCATCTTGCTTTCAGGCCGAGGGAGCCATCGTTTGTCCACAGACAGCTTTCTGGGTCATATGGCCACCATGACTAAACCACTTCTGGCACAATGGAGCACCGTGACGGAAGTCAGAGTGCACAGAAACACCGCTTACCTTCCCACCACAGCAGTACCTATTTATCTACTTGCACTGGTGTGCTTTCAAACTGCTAAGTTGGCAGGAGCTGGGACAGAGCAATGGGAGCTCAGCCTATTGCAGGTATTCGAACCACCAAACTTCCAATTGGCAAGCCCAAGAGGCTCAGTGGTTTAGATCACAGTGCCACCCATGTATAGTTACATGTGTACACACACACACAAACACACACACACAGTGGTGCTCAGCAAATTGCCCAGCAATGTGCCAATAACACACACACATATAGAGAGGGTTTCTATCTCCCTGGAAACTAAAAGCTCAGCAGTCTCTCTCTCTCTCTCTCTCTCTCTCTCTCTCTCTCAACTTGCAATATGCATTAAGGTCTGTGAAAATTCACAAATGTGGTTATTTTTATTTGCAACCCCTTCTCTACACCAATTCCTTATCAGTCTCACGCAGCCATCCATGCTCTTCACACATCCCATTCATGTACACTCTTACACTGACACACATATTCACACTAAAACTAAACCAAACACCAACCCCCCCTACATGTGCAGGGTCTTTCTCTCCACCCCCATAAATGTGGAGGGAGAATTTCTGTAGCAGGGTGGGGGGCAGAGTATAATTTAGAGCAATTTCAGTTGCGAGGGGTTGCTTTTCAGCAGGCAGCAACACATTTTAATTTTTTATTTCTCACTTAAATGAAAGCCCAATCACCACTGCATATGACAGCTTGGCATGGAGACCTCTGTAGCTGGAGTTCCATCCTTCTAAAAGTGAGCCAGAATGTTTCATGGGACTGGAAAGAACGCTAACCACTCTTTTATGTTACCGGTTTTCTAAACTCTGTTGCAAAACTCTTTCCGTATGTCAGGGACTGAAACCATGCAAAACACCACCATCCAACAAATTTACTGCCTCCACCATCTTCACTTTTAAATAGCCTCCATATTTTCCATATTGTGCAACATCTCAGTGCCGTAAGAGAAAACCAGGTGGGGAAATGTCTGGCCCAGGGTTAAGCCTTGCATTTTTTTTATTTTTTTTTAAATGATATTTATTCCAAATTTAAAATTACAAAGAAAAATAGAAAAACCATACAGAATAAAATAAACATATAACAAAAAACAGATAGTAAAGTAAAAACTTAACAAAAAATATGAAAATACATTACATTAAAATAAAGCAAAAAACAAATTAAATCTTTACCTAACCTTTTTTCCTTTTACTTATTTCCATGACCTCCTCTCACCTCCCAGCTTTGTATTCTAGTTTAAATCGTATTTCCAGCAGATCCTTCTAACCTTCTTTTCATTTACTTATTTTAACATTCAATAATATATTTAATCCTCCTCTTTCCCATCAATTTCTATACTTCATTTTTACTTAATTCATTATATCATATCTGCCAAAACGACCTAATATTCTTTTTCCAACCTCTTTCTAACATTCTTTTATGTTGCAATATTTTTGAAGATATGTTTTAAATTTTTTCCAATCTTCTTCCATCGACCCTTCTCCCTGGTCTCGAATTCTGCCGGTCATCTCAGCCAGTTCCATATAGTCCATGACTTTCATCTGCCATTCTTCTCGGGTAGGCAATTCTTGTGGGGGGTTAAGCCTTGTAAATGATACAATAGGTCATAGGAACCAACTCCTAGGGGCCAAGGTCCCTTGGCCCCCCCAAAAAAATATTTGAGGGGGCCATTCCCGTCCCCCAAAAAGTTCGTGGGCATTGCCATTCAAATGGTGTGTGTGCAATGCATCACGTGATTGATTATGCGGGGCAGGATTTATCTGCCCCACTCACCCAATATTTTATTTAAGTAGGCACCCCTGCAATAAATCAAGTATTACAATTAATCCAGGAACTGGCAAGTGATCGGTCATGAGAAATTAGGATAGGCCATTCTGAATCAGACCAGGATCATCCACTGAGCCTACATACCTGAACTTTCACAATCGCTTTATGTCCTCTGATGACTTGCGTCCTAAAATGCGCTGGTCTTTACAACTAAGTACATGATTACTTTGCAACTAAGTTAAGTGATATTGCCCTGCATCTCTCAATATGTGCACCATCTTTCCATATGCTCGTCAAGTTGTTTTCTAAAGAGCATGTCTGGTCTATGGATGATGTGGTCTGTATGTGTGTTGGGGAGGAATTCCTTAATTTGGGAAAGAAACAGAGTGGTAGGGGGCAAGTGTGTGTGTTTGTGCAAGCGCACGCACGTGCACACACGGCAAGCATGTGGCCCACGGAGGGTTGATGGATTAAAAAATGTTAGTCCCCCCTGCTCTACGTAGATATAGGTGACTCTTACACTGGGATTATGTTCTGGGATAGCACATAAAGCCAAAACTGGATATAGTCAAAGCACAATGGGTTTAATGGCAGGTAGGGTTGCCAAAGTCTTCCCTTCCTGGACACCTGCCCCCTTTCCACACCCTTGTTAGAAAAATCCAAGCAGGTAAAGCTAAATACGCACAAATTAAATGCACGTAAATTGTGAGTTACCTGTATAGTTGTATGTGTGCTGCCTGGCCAAGGGTTTTAGATTACGTTCTTAGGCTACATAAAGGCAGCCTATTTTGTTGTCAACCAATAGTTTTTTATTTCTTATACCAATCAATTGGCCAGCATGCCTGTTCCAAAAAAATGCATCTATGATTTGCTAAACAGGAGACTTAAATCACAGATTTATATCAAATGAGCCCTTTGGTTAGTAATTAAAATGGTTTTAATCAAAGATTTAAATCATATTGATTTAAACCAATTCATCCTGATTTAAGATATCTGCCAAATCCACTCGGTATCTGTGGACAAAAGTCCATTTGATTGCAGCCATCCTTTGATTAAGCCCTTTATCCCAACCAAACTTTCCAGATTTACTGGTTTCAGCTTCCTCTGCCCACCAAAGCCATCATAAAACAGGAAAGTTAGAAGAAGCAAAAATTCTCTTCAAAAACTCTCTCCAGGGAGTCCATTTCTTCTATTACTTTATTTTAATGTATGTCCCAGTTAACCAACTTGAAGAGCAAATTAAAACACCTGGAAGCTTGACTTTCCCCTGAATTCTTAACCCTAGATGCTTCTATTGTCCAGTAGCCTGCCTGAGAGCAGACACGCTGCAGTGTTACGGGGTTCAGCCCAACTGAATTAAAAATTAAAGAGCAAAATGACAAGCGCAATGCTAAAATAAAATAAAAAAGGCTCAGAGTGGTATCTGAGTCTTCTATTTCTCACAGCCGATATTTGCAAATCAGACTTCTTTCTCCCCCTCCTCAACAGCTGATGGGGAGGAGGAGAAGGAAGGCTTCACTCATCCTATGTTGGGAATTTTGGGAACCAATGGAGATAGGGCTGGCAACACTCCCTGTGCTGTGTTTCGTAAGCACCCAACAGCCAGATGGCTGTCAAGCACTTGGGAAACCTGCGCAAGGGATTTTGACAGGTCGGAACTTACCTGTCATCCATGTGATGGCATAGTCCTATCATGTGATTGACAGGTGGGTTTGCCCTGCCTACCTGTCAAAGTTGATTCACGGGTTCCCCACCCCTGACCTAGAGTGTGAGGTACATGATGGATCACTTTGGAAATTTCCAGTAATTTGTGCTGATCAGCACTTGGGCATTCTAAAGGCATGGCTCTGTGAATCTATAATGAACTCCTATAGGGAAGCATTGTATCAGGAAGAGATTTTTTTTTTAAAAAAATGGGGATTGCAGTTGAATTCTGCCTTGTCCTCATCCCATAAAATGAGCAACAGCATGCAATAACAATTCACTAAATCTTACATCTGATAAAACATAATTAAGGAAACACAGAGCTTTGGGCAAGCAAGAAACACTATATGCCATAAAAATCCTATTATTCTGTATTTAAGCAATGAAACCGTAACAGCTTCTCTACAGTGCCTTAGCATATAGCGACTAACATTTATTTGGAGTGCACAGTGATGTGTGGGTCTCTTCATGCCACTGTCAACACACTATTCATTCCTCCACCCAAGAGAGGTACTATGCAACAACCAGTTAAGTGGGGTGCTTATAATTAGTTCCCTTTGCTTTAGACTGGGCTAGGTTGGCATTTGTGCAAACATCCCTAAAAAAGAAATAAATCACACAGTGCAAAAGAAAAAATTGTGTGGCTGTGCTGAAAAATAAGAAGAAAATGTATCAATGAATTAACTCCCCCTCCCCACTATACCTGGGTGAAAGAATTGGAAACCGGAAGAATTTCAATGCATGGTAATAATAATAATAATAATTATTATTATTATTATCATTATTATTATTATTAATTTATTTATTTATACCCTGCCCATCTGGCTGGGCTTCCCCAGCCACTCTGGGCGGCTTCCCAAAAAAATATTAAAATACTGTACTACATCAAACATTAAAAGCCTCCCTAAAGAGGGCCGCCTTCAGATGTGTTCTAAAAGTTGGGTAGTTGTTGTTCTCTTTGACATCTGGTGGGAGGGCATTCCACAGGGAGGGTGCCACTACCTACCGAGAAGGCCCTCTGCCTGGTTCCCTGTAACTTGGTTACAGGGTAGTTACTTGGTAGTTACACCCAGGGGTCTTTAAGAGCAGCCTTGTGACTATCTCCTTTAAGGATGCCCTCACACAAAAATACATTACAATGCAACTTCAACAGAGCTGGCCGATCCCCTTGGCCTGATGGACAAGGGTCAAGTTAGCAAGTGGAAGGCTACACCATTCAATCAATATTCAGTTATTCTAATTTATTACCTGTCCTTCACCCTAATGTCCCAGGGAGAGTTACAATATTAGAACTCAATACTAAAAACAGTTCAAAACAATTTACAAGCACAGAAACAAGGTGGATCCTAAATATATACACCTTAATCTGTCTTGTATATGAGGAAATAAGCTGTTGCCCAAGTCCACTGTGGAATCTGCTAGGCTCCTGAACAGGGTCTTGTCTTTCTTAGAAGTGGGGATGGAGGGAAGGAAAGCAAAATGAACCAGTTACTGACCTATCCTAGGCACTGATATCATATGTATGAGCCTTGCAGGAGGCTGTTGGAACGTCAATTAACATTCTGACTAAAAATTCTGGTTTGCATTTTCTCAGAGTCCCTTTCCTTGGGTGGTGTTCATGCCCTGTGGCTCTGACTTTTGCAAGTAATGCAAAATTCACTATGCAAAACGGTAGATCACAGCACTGAAGGAGCAATTACTGCTACCACTGTCCATCTTGTGCAAGCCTCCAAATTGTAAGGCGAGATGTCACAGCAGCCAAGCACTGATCTGAGATAATTAATTCCAATAAAATTCCCATCCCACATGCTGAATGATGGCAGATGCCCTGATTGAAGTTCATTTTTGGGATATTAGCATAGAAAAGCTTGCTGGGGCCTCTGAGACAAGACAGCTGAATCAAAGCAAGGAGTGCTGATCCATACAGCAACCCCCTGTGAGCAGCCTGTCTATGCAAGAATGCAAGCAACAGAAGGCAAAGCCACATGTCTCACTCAACAGCCTCCAAATTCCAGTGAAGAATGACTTCAGACAAGTTTTAAAACCGCACTCTCCATTTGCGTTTTTGGAAGAAAACACTTTATGCACAGTGGTGCTATAAATTATGCTTATCAGTTCATAGTATGGGACTGTTATAATGATACTAATATATCTGTGGCTTGCTCTTGATTTATGCACCCTTTGTAATTGAGATCAGGGTGCAAGAAGTGGCCATAATGTTGTGTAATGTTTTGGCTGCATTTCTAAAACCGCTTTATAGCAAATCTATCTAATTGGGGTGAACTGCTACTAGTAATGACTTCTGGGCAGCAACCTTTGTTTTCAAGCAAATATATCTTTAAAGTACTCAATTCCTCTTGAATATTCCTCCCTTTTTATATGTTGGATGCTCATTTGAAACACAAAGGTGTCCGCAGTCTTTTCTACTGCAATCCTTGCAGAACCATATGCTTTCAAAACCTTGGACAGCTCTAAAGCAGCAAAGAATGGGTTTAACATAAATTATTGCAGCCTTCCCCCACCGGATGTTGCCCGGATCTTAGGGGTAGCAACTCCCTTAATCTCTTAACACTGCCTATGTCAGCTGTAGATGTAGCTGATGGGAAATGCAATCCAACAACATTTGGTTTGGGAAGGGTCAATTATTGTAATATAATATTTATTTGTTTCGATCAATAACCAGTTAAGAAGCGAATAAAGCGAAATACATAAAACACAGTATGAGACATTAAGTACAGTATTAAATATAGAATTTAAATACAATGTAAAATATAAAAATATGAGGAAACAGAACTGAAGGAGAAGCACAAGTGATACAGGAATCATAGGTATCCCCTCAGACTAATGTTTCTCCATATGCAAAGCTGCTACCCTAATAACTTGGTTATAACCCATTCACCCAGCACAGCCTTGTAGAATTCTGCAAAACCACCTGATACCTGAATGTCCACATGACTAACAGTGATTAGCATGAGCTGCCCATGAGCTACACACACACACACACACACACACACACACAACATCTCCATTCTCTAGCCAGGCAACCATGTTCAATGACACATTCCATCCATGCAACTGAAGAATGTGTGGGTCAAGGGTTGTGCGATGTGTAACTGGGGAGAGGGGTATGATATATGGAGGATCCCGAAAGCCAGGTAGAGATGCTGAGAGGACCACATCCAACCTGCTTGCCAGAGTTTTACCATCCCTGCCTCAGCTATTAATATTTAGGTTCCTTAAAAATATGTGCATTTCAAAAATGCTCTCAAACTATTATTCACCTTACTAATTAACAATAAACATAAATATAACAATTATGCCTCAAAGAAGAGTACAGCCAGCAAGGCTCCAAAGACTTTGGTCATTAACATGCTTACGTATATTTTCCCTGGGCATGGACTAAGGCAGCGGTTCTCAACCTGTGGGTCCCCAGATGTTGTTGGACTACAACTCCCATCATCCTTGAGCTCTGGCCTTGATAGCTAGGGGTGATGGGAGTTATAGTTCAACAACATCTGGGGACCCACAGGTTGAGAAAGGCTGGTCTAAGGCATGGTAGGCAAACTAAGGCCCGAGGCCGGATCCGGCCAAATTGCCTTCTAAATCCGGCCTGTGGACATTCCAGGAATCAGCGTGTTTTTACATGAGTAGAATGTGTCTTTCTATTTAAAATGCACCTCTGGGTTATTTATGTGGCCTGCCTGGTGTTCTTACATGAGTAGAATGTGTGCTTTTATTTAAAATGCATCTCTGGGTTATTGTGGGGCATAGGAATTCATTCATTCCCCCCCCCCAATATAGTCCGGCCCCCCACAAGGTCTGAGGGACAATGGACCAGCCCCCTGCTGAAAAGGTTCACTGACCCCTGGAAGGTACCACATTGCTGAAGCTAAGCAGTTCTTGCTCCCTGGGTCTGGGCCGTGCCTGGATGGGTGACTGCTTGGGAACCTCAAATATGGCACCTTGGGTACCATGAGGGAGGAAAATGTTTCAAAGCATCCTTAGGATGTCCCCTTTGGTTTCTTGCACTCCCCTCAACAGCAACATTGGCTAGAACTAATGGAACTGGCATGAAGAATTGTCATAGACTTCAGCCATGTGGCTTGCACATGTTGAATGCTACCAGACTGGTGATCATGTAAAAACCATGCCACTTGTGAAATGTACAAATTGGCCGTATATCAATGGCCCAGAGACAGTGGTGAACTCAGATGAAGTAAACCTGGATTTGAAACCCTGCTTGGGCATGAAGCTCACTAGGTGGTTTTAGGGCCAATGGCTATCACTCACAGGGTGGCTGTTGGGATATCCCATATAAGCTACCCTGAGATCCTATGGAAAAAGAGAGGAAGCAAATGTGATAAATAAGAAAACTCAATGATTTGCAAATTATCTTTCTCTCCATTCCAGCAGTTATCAGAGAAGACAGAACTGATTACAAGGATTTCAAAAATACGGTGAGACTGGTTCATGATCTCCAAAAAATTATCATGCATGGGGTCATATTCCGTTATGTTTGCTTTCTGCTCAAGACTGCCAAAAATTCACTCTGCTACCTGGGTTCCATTGCAAATGCAGAATCTTTTCTCCCAAATTGTCAATGAGTGGCATTTACTTCTAGAAGGCATTTTGATACACTTCACAAAAGCGCTTTTCAGGTCAGCTACAAGTTTTTCACAAAGAAAAGGCCAGAAGGCCAGACTTTGTGAGGCAGTGTCTTGAACAATCTCAAAACTGACTATCAGGCAAGTTACAAATAATGGGCCTCCTACGACTTCTTTTGGCCCGGGGTTATATAAACAACCTGTGTGAGGACATGCAGTACAGGGAAAAGAAAGCAATACGACACTGTACTTGTACAGAGTTCAGTATCTGCATTTCCCCCACACACTTGGAAGAAAAAAGCAATTCTTGCTTCCATATTGGAGTCTCTTGGGTGAATGCTATTTCTTAAAGCACAGCCATGCTTTGCCAACACGTATTAGTGTGCAGGATATAAAAACGCAACTGTGGAGGTATACGTCTGAACCAAGGATATGGAAGGTATAGCAAAACAATGAACAGGGACTGAAATCCATCCAATGTACAAAATGGCTGTGGCCCTTCATTTTTAATAATAAATGCACTGTATATTACAAGAATGGAGAATCTGTGGCCTTCCAAATGCTGTTTGATTACAGTTTTCATCCCCTAGACATTGGCCATCCTGGCTGAGGCTGAGGCTCCAAAGTCCCAACCCCATGGACTAGCCTGAATTGAAAACTGGGACTGGCAGAAACTCCTGACCTCCTTAGTGGCCAACACAGGGATTTCCCAACTGTCGGTCACCCAGCCCAGTATTGCTCCCAGGGGTCAGGACCAGTTGCGATGGGCTACAACTGCCACACACCCCAGGACTGGGTAAGCAGCCATTCTCATCATCCCAGACATTGGCCATGCTGATTGGCGCTGATGTGAGTTAGGGGTCAAACAACATCTGGAAGGCTCTAGGTTCCCCACCCCTAGCACTGATGCTTTTTAGATGCCTTTTTAATTGAATCAAAGACAAATGTTGTTGTTGTTTAGTTGTTTAGTCGTGTCCGACTCTTCATGACCCCATGGACCAGAGCACGCCAGGCACTCCTGTCTGTGGTGTAGTGGTTAAGAGCGGTAGTCTCGTAATCTAGGGAACCGGGTTTGCGTCTCCGCTCCTCCACATGCAGCTGCTGGGTGACCTTGGGCCAGTCACACTTCTTTGAAGTCTCTCAGCCCCACTCACCTCACAGAATGTTTATTGTGGGGGAGGAAGGGAAAGGAGAATGTTAGCCGCTTTGAGACTCCTGAAGGGGAGTGAAAGGCGGGATATCAAATCCAAACTCTTCTTCTTCTTCTTCTTCCACTGCCTCCCGCAGTTTGGTCAAACTCATGTTCGTAGCTTCAAGAACACTGTCCAACCATCTCGTCCTCTGTCGTCCCCTTCTCCTTGTGCCCTCAATCTTTCCCAACATCAAGGTCTTTTCCAGGGAGTCTTCTCTTCTCATGAGGTGGCCAAAGTATTGGAGTCTCAGCTTCATGATCTGTCCTTCCAGTGAGCACTCAGGGCTGATTTCCTTCAGAATGGATAGGTTTGATCTTCTTGCAGTCCATGGGACTCTCAAGAGTCTCCTCCAGCACCATAATTCAAAAGCATCAATTCTTCGGCGATCAGCCTTCTTTATGGTCCAGCTCTCACTTCCAAATACAAATACCTGAATATATATCAACTGATTATTAATTCTTTAATAGAAGCATGCTCACTATCAATTGTTTCAAACATCTCCTTTGGATACATTACTGCAAATCTCTGCATGTTCTTGGGATTTAGGAAAAGGATAAACAAAAACTAAAAGGCAGTCACTGAACACATTGCTAACATGGCCTGTCAGCCTCTGGAGCAAATAACGAAAACAGAATGGAACATATGATTGCATTTTATGAAGTGCTCACCAAAGACAAATCTCTGCAGGACCTGGAGCATGAATCTGGAATTGCTTAGCATGTTCTACTTAATATTCTAGTTATACACTTGGACATTTAGGGAGTAGCTTTGAGTTTGCTGGGCATTCCAGGCAGAGGCTGACAAAATGGATTTGCAGTTGCTTTGCACTCCTGAGAAACAGTTGCAGTTCTTTTTTATTGTTTGTTAATTCAAGTGTTTCTAAGATGCATTCAGAAAGCCAATATTATGCACTGACATTTGAAAATGTGAACTAGTTAATACCATGCACACATTCTGTATAATACAGGGAAGAAGCCATAGCTCAGTGATAGAACATATGCTTTGTTTGCATGAGGTCCCACATTTAATCCCTGAAACTCTGTAGTTGAAAGAAGAATGAGATAGCAGGGAGGAATATACATTTTTCCAGGATGTTCAAACATATGCCCTCAGTGAGAATAGTAGGCTACTTCTACTACTAATGAGTATCGAAGGCCATTCACAAATCACTTTGTTTTTCTACAAAATTCATATACCAGAGATATACAGTCTGCCACTATTTACATGATCACCAATTCCAGGATGAAAGAGCCTTTAATCTTGCTAGTCATAGTGGGCTCTCTTGCAACCCACTTCTATCTTGTTCAGGGGCTGAAGCAAAATCAGAGGATTATGTTAAGTTGTGAGTTGTTATCCTAGAATAGTTGGGTACACAAGCCCTTAGCCACTGTGGGAAGAAGACATTTTTGTTTGGCATTTTTAATAATATGTGGCAAAGGTATGTGCTGTGTAATAAGCTCTCTGATCTAACGGTCAGCATGCAATTTATGTAAATGTGTCATATGTAAACTGGTGTGGCAGCGCTAAAGACTGAGTATGTCCAAATCAGTTGGGGACTCATAATGGACATGCATAAAGAAATACTGGGCTTATCAAAACTCTCTGACATGTGCCCACATATCCCAGACAGAAGGGAAAACTGCATCTGCCCTCTAGGTTTTATAGTACTTAGCATATACCAGTATGCATATTTCCAATTATCTCATTCCAAAATATCTAAATATCCTGATAAATTCCTCTTGCCTGCATAATCCTTACTGAATATATTCACCTTTCTGGGAATTTTTATTCATTTGGGTCTGAATAGAGACAATGGTTTCCTATCCCATTCAACACTGCCAAGATGATTGTGTTATCACTGTGCACTGTTTCAGTGAAAGTTCATTTTGCACGCATTCAAATACTAATAGAATTGTCAGACTGTACTTTTGTGTTCCGTTTTCACTTAATGCCAACCTTTACATCTTTCCCCCTTTGCATCCATGTATATATGTGTACACACACACGCAACCTGGCAACTGAGGATCACATTCCACACATCCAACAAGGAGTTCTAGTTCACAAAAGCATATGCCCAAAGAAAATCTCCTTGTCTTGGAAGGTGCCTGTTGTTTGAGCCAAAGAAAACACTCCTAGACTTTGAATCATCAACATAGCCAAGTTGAAGATAGACCAGCATTCTATTCTTTGCGGAATCACTCTCTCCCTACAATTACAATGCAGTCTCCCCTATTGTTTCATTATTTAGGATCATTTCTTTCTACTCTTGCGGCTGTCGTTCACTGGAAAATGCTCAGAAAAAAATTAAAAGAGTCTGCCTTTCTAAGATCTCTTGAAGAGAAGGGCCCCACAGATTTCAGTGAGGACTGAATGCACACAACTGCAGCCAAAGGCAGCGGCAAGCTTTGTTGTTCCTCCCCTGACTTCACATAAAAGAAGCTTAAGATGTACGGTTTGGGAGGGAGGGAATCAAGGAAGTTAGAAAGCCACAAGACCTTCCAAATATGTAGCAATGCATCTTTGGCTGAAGTGAAAAATATAGTGCTGATCTGATTTGTTCTTCAGATTTTTGTTACAATGCACAGGTGTACAGGTATCAATACTTCTCAATCTGTTAAATATGATATCAAATAGTACATGCTGGTAAATATGCCAGAAAAGAGCAGCAACCCACACAACCACTGGATTGGAAACTTAGCACCTACCTGGAACAAAACTTCCCTGGACCACCTCTTTATAAGCCCACCAGCCTTCATGGATTTTTGGTGAATTTTGCTGAGCTGTAGGGGGGGAAAATGAAAACAATAAAAATAGGGCAAAATGTTTTCAAAATTTTGATAACTACACTCTTCCATATTGCTTTCACAACATCCTGAAAATACAAATACTATTATGACAGTCTTGTGCAGAACCATCAAGAGTTGGTAGTGGGGACCGTGCTTCAATTCTCAAATTGGATAGCAGGTCCTATTTGTGTCAATGAGGCTTACATGCAAGCATAAGCTGAGAATTGGTCTAAAAGGATGTCTTGCACAGTTTGCTTGCATGTGAAAGGCCCTCCAAGTACCTTGCAATGCATTTACGAAAGCACAGCAAACCCCCAAAACAAACACTGAGTTGCCAAACATAGAAAAATGTGTAGCTTATCTAGGAACAAGCACTGAGGAAGCCAATCAAATATTGAGATTACATGTAGATGGGAAGCATGGCGAAAGGGTCTGTAGGGTGATGAGTTCTGAGCTGCCACCACCAAAGGTGCACTGCTGCCCCTGCCTTTGCCATCACCATTGTAACATTAAGCATAATAAAATATAATGGGACGCTGGTGGCACTGTGGTCTAAACCACTGAGCCTCTTGAGATTGCTGATCAGAAGGTTGGCTGTTCGAATCCCCACAACGGGGTGAGCTCCCGTTGCTCTGTCCCAGCTCCTGCCAACCTAGCAGTTCAAAAGCACTGCAGTGCAAGTAGGTACCGGCAGTGTTTTAAAGCACTGGGTACCGCTGCGGCGGGTAGGTAAACGGCATTTCCGTGCATTCTGGTTTCCATCACGGTGTTCCGTTGCGCCAGTTGTGGTTTAGTCATGCTGGCCACATGACCCAGAAAGCTGTCTGTGGACAAACACCAGCTCCTTCAGCCTGAAAAGTGAGATGAGTGCTGCACCCCATAGTCGTATTTGACTGGACTTAACCGTCCAACGGTCCTTTACCTTTACGTTAATTCCTGCAGCAGGAAATGAAGAGGTTTCTGGACTGCATAGAGAGCCTCCATGTACAGAGAAGGCTGGGCACTGCATAAGCCATGCTTATTGTGCAGGGAAAGTTGAGGGGAAAGTTGAAAATACCTTTTCCCCCTTGCTCACGCTTTACAGATGAACAAGAAAGCCAGATTATCATGGTTTTGTGCCAAATGTCTGGTTGGCAGTGCAACTGTATCAGAAGGGAGCGAATGACCTAGCAAACACTGTGCCAGTACTCTATATTTATAAAATCCTTATCAGGTCAAGAAGCATCAAGTTAAACATACTAAACAGAAAGTCCCAGAGAAAAATACTAACATCCCAACCCTAAATCATGCTGTGCCAGCAACTACGTGTTACAGACAGCCTCACGATGACTGCTAATATTATGTTGGGCTGCAAGGAGGCGAGATGTGTTAGAGAAAATGCCCAGAATTAGGGAGCCAGTGATACCATCTGAAGGTCACTTAAAATAATGGAGGGAGGATAGAAAGCACTGTCAGAACCAATCCTGAACTATAGGGACTGAAAGGAAAACTAAGGCAACATCTATGCTATCAAGCAGGCAAATTGGGGAGTTCATTCCCAAAGGGATGTTCTTCTTTGAACCGCGACATCTCTACATTTGACACCAGTCCAGGGAAAACACACTGGAGAAAATTGTGCATGAAGCAAATGGCTGACATGAATTTGCACTCTGCCATTCCATGCACTGAAGCAGATTCTGATGCCACCAAAGCAGGACTCAACATTCTCCGTGGAATGAAAGAAGGCTCGATTTTGCAGGCACGCATTGAAAGGAAGGAGGGGGTAGGAGAGGCATGCGGTTTCCCTCATTCCTCCAATCAGTCTGATGCAAAAGGCCATGAGGGCTCGAAAGATGAGTAAGGAAGGCGGGTATTTGCTTCAAACCTTAATCCACACCAAAGCTGGATTAGTAACAAAAGTCGCCAAAACACAGGGCTGAGAAATCAAAATGAGATAGCCACAAGAATACCCCTTGCTGAGCATCCTGCCTGGTGTACACATTTCACAGTGGGCCTCTGCTATTTAATCTCATACCCATCTGACAGGATGGCAGGATGCCTGCCTCTCTCCAAAGCAAGGCTGACCTTGCAATTGGGCTACTGGTGCCAACTGCAAAGTAGAGCTTTAAAAATAGAAAACCGAAACAACACTGCCCATATCTTAATTCCCTTACGTGCCTGTCTTACAGATTTATTTGGCTCTGACGAAGCCACAAAGAATCATCTGTTTTGACAGAGAGAGCAAGCCCATCCTATGTGGTGCTATATTAGCTACAATCCCATTATAACTCCTTGGAGAAATGTATCAATCAAGTGAGGTTACACCAAGCTAGGACTCCCTGACTCTAGACAAATTAATGTCACTTGTGCTACCTGTTACAGTATGGCTTTGCCTACAAGTAGTGCTATGAATCTGGCTATTGCCAAAGCAGTAGCATTGGGCTGCCATCAGTATGCTGATGACACCCAACTCTATCTGTTGATGGATGGCCATCCTGACTCGGCCCCAGACACACTGATCAGATGTTTGGAAGCTGTGGCTAGATGGTTACGTGGGAGCTGGTTGAAGTTAAATCCTTCGAAGACAGAGGTCCTTTGGCTGGGACGGGACGATATGGGATTGGGGTGGCAACTCCCATCTCTTGCGGGGGCACAATTAGTGCCAGCACCGTCCGTTAAGAGTTTGGGTGTAATCTTTGACACCTCCCTTTCCATGGAGGTGCAGATTGCAGCTATAACAAAGGTGGCATTTTTTCATCTCCACCAAGTTAAGCAGTTGGCTCCTTACCTCTCTCGCCCTGACCTAGCCACTGTGATCCACGCGACGGTCACCTCCAGACTGGATTATTGTAACTCACTCTACGTGGGGCTGCCCTTGAGACTAACCCAGAAACTCCAGCAGGTGCAGAATGCCACGGTGAGACTCCTTACGGGGTCCTCGCTGCGAGATCATATTCACCCGGTGCTATACCAGCTGCACTGGCTCCTGGTGGAGTACAGGATCAGGTTTAAGGTGCTGGTTTTAACCTTTAAAGCCCTATACGGCCTAGGACCCTCGTACCTACAGGACTGCCTCTCCGGTATGTCCCACAGAGGAATTTAGTCTTCAAACAAAAACATCTTGAAGGTCCCAGGCCACAGAGAGGTTAGGCTGGCCTCAACTAGAGCCAATGCTTTTTCGGCTGTGGCTCCGATCTGGTGGAACGCTCTGTCACAAGAGACTAGGGCCCTGTGGGACTTGACATCTTTCTGCAGGGCCTGCAAGACAGAGCTGTTCCACCAGGCCTTTGGCCAGGGCACAGCCTGACTCCCTCCTTTGGCAATCTTCACAGAACTCTAGCCCAATGGTTGCCATCAATTTGATTTTAATTAATTTTATAATGAAACAATTTTAGAATGTTGTATTATTTTATTATTGTTAGCCGCCCTGAGCCCGGCTTCGGCTGGGGAGGGCGGGATATAAATAAAATATATTATTATTATTTATTATTGATGCCGGCTAACCCAACCAACATCTTGAGTTTTCTTGCATTGCAATTGTAATGCTACAGGTTGTGATAACTGACAACACAGTAGTTTTATAGCTCCTGTGCCTGATCATACACAGTTGTTTACTGCACATCATCTCAGCAGACTTGAGTCATTCCTAGTATTCTCGTTTAAATGTTATCACTGCGGAAATTGGAATGAAACAATGTCTGGCCCCAGCTCCAGTAACTGTGTCCAACTATCTTCCTGTCATTACATTTAAATCAATGCCATGTTGATTGTCTTAAGCAGTGCTTTTTTCTGGAAAAAACTGGGGGAACTCACCACGAAGTTTATTTCTTTGTTTGTTGCAAGGTCCAGTTGCAGTGCTACCATTCCCTCCCCCTGGGCTGTGGCTAAATGTAAGATTTGATTAATAAACTCAGTAAGTCAATGATCTGGATTAGAAATGGCCACAACTTTGTTGATTACAGATATAGATGGATTTTTGGCTCAAACATTGGGTGTATATCCGTTCCAGCTCCTGCCCCCCGACAACCCCCCCCCCAATTATTTAATTTTTTAAAGGTAAGGGAACTCACATGTTTCCAAGTTCCCACTAAAAAAACCCCTGGTCTTAAGAAGGGAGCAAACAGCACATCAAATTCTTAAAAATAATTGTAAGACTGGTGATTTACGACACAAAATCTTCCACAAAAATAACATGAACTTGTTGTGTTCATAAATACAGTGGTACCTCGGGTTAAGTACTTAATTCGTTCCGGAGGTCCGTTCTTAACCTGAAACTGTTCTTAACCTGAAGCACCACTTTAGCTAATGGGGCCTCCTGCTGTCGCCACGCCGCAAAGTTCTTAACCTGAAGCACTGTTTCTGGGTTAGCGGAGTCTGTAACCTGAAGCGTATGTAACCTGAAGCATATGTAACCCGAGGTACCACTGTAGTCAGAAATCCTGTGACATTTCACTACCCACTGAAGATGAAGTCGTACAGTTAACTATAGTCAGCTCAGACTACTTAGGTGCCCCAGATGAAATGTCATTTTCATCAATCCATTTGTTGTATGGCTAAGATCTCCAATGTGGCACTTGTGAGAGCAATTGTCCCCCTGGCACTCTCAAAGGCTCTGAGTCCCTGGAGAAGGTGGTTACCTTTCTCCCCACTCCTGAAAGTACATAGAGATTAAGAGGAAATGGGAAGAGTGACACACTGACACTCTTTCCCACTTCCTCCTTTAGCTCTATGCTCTTTTAAGGCTAAGATCTATGCCCAAGCAGTGGAGCAGAAATTGTGAGTGAGAGAGGGTAGGGGGAACAGGGGAGCAATCTGGGAGACTGGGGGCAGGTGCCACAGGAGTAGGGAGAAAGGGGGAGGTAACAGAGACAGGAAAGAAAATATGCTTGCTTGCCATAAGACAAAAAAGTAAGCTTCTCTTTCCAAACTCTGAATCTTCCAAGATCATGGTGGTGCATTCACAGTTTTTATGACCATTCAGATGTGTTTCAATAAGTAATCAGAGTGGAATGAGGCAAAATAAATGACATAAAAATAGTCCTGCAAAACAAGAAGCCCTTTCTCTGACTTTTGCAAACTTTGAATCAGACCTATTTCATGAAGTTCGATAAAATAATTACTTCTGCTTAAGAAGCTGTTCCAACTCTATGGCATTTTCTACACCTGCAAGGTTATTTATTTGCTATGTCAGGCTTTCCTCTCTCCTCCTGCTCTTTGGCTGTCAGTGGAAGATGGAGTATGTTATTGATCTGAGGGACCATCAGTCAAGCAGCTCTTTTATATATGCAAATCAGCAAATAAAAGTGAAACAGCTCCTCCAGTGATGGATTTTGCAATAGTCCTATATTACTTTCTTAAAGTGAAGACAGGCTCCTGTGCATGGCAATGTAGCCTTTGACGGGCGCCACCATATGAGAAGTTTATTCTTTAGTATACAGAAATGTGATATGAGGCAATCTGCCTAATAATAATAATAATAATTTAATATTTATACCCTGCCCATCTGGCTGGGCTTCCCCAGCCACTCTGGGTGGCTTCCAAAAAATTTTTAAAATACTGTAATACATCAAACATTAAAAGCTTCCCTAAACAGGGCTGCCTTCAGATGTCTTCTAAAAGTCTGGTAGTTGTTGTTCTCTTTGACATCTGGTGGGAGAGCGTTCCACAGGGTGGGTGCCACTACCGAGAAGGCCCTCTGCCTGGTTCCCTGTAACTTGGCTTCTCGCAGTGAGGAAACCGCCAGAAGGCCCTCAGTGCTGGACCTCAGTGTCCAGGTAGAACGATGGGGTGGAGACGCTCCTTCAGAAATACTGAACCGAGGCCATTTACGGCTTTAAAGGTCAGCACCAACACTTTGAATTGTGCTCGGAAACGTACTGGGAGCCAATGTAGGTCTTTCAAGACCAGTGTTATGTTGTCTCGGCGACACTCCCAGTCACCAGTCTAGCTGCTGCATTCTGGATTAGTTGTAGTTTCTGGGTCACCTTCAAAGGTAGCCCCACGTAGAGCGCATTGCAGTAGTCCAAGCAGGAGATAACCAGAGCATGCACCACGCTGGCGAAGCAGTCCGCAGGCAGATAGAGTCTCAGTCTGTGTACCAGATGGAGCTGGTAAGCAGCTGCCTTGGAACAGATGCCCAAATTATGGAATCTGATTACTGTGATGATGACAATTTATATACCACCCTTTATCCAAAGATCCTGGGGCAGTGTGCAACATGAAGAACATAATTTACACATCATCATAAAAAACATAATACAAAGCCGAATAATAAAATAATCATAGTAACAGTCCCCTCTCCCATTTAATAGCCCATAGATTATATAATGGCCAAAGGCCTGGGCAAAGAGGAATATTTTCACCTGGTGCCTAAAGATATGTAATGGCAGCGCCAGGCAAGCATCTCTGGGGAAAGTATTCCATAGATGGGAAGCCACCACAGAAAAGGCCCATGCTTGTGTTGAACTTGGATATCCGGTCTAAGAAAAGTTATTTACTACTTCTGCAGCAGAGCACTACTTATACAGCGGTACCTCCAGTTGCGGACAGGATCCGTTCCGGAGCTCCGCTCAGATTCTGAGGTTTCCGCAACTGGAGGTGCCTGTTCTGCGCATGCGTGCAGCACGATAGAGAGCTTCTGCGCATGCGCAAGTGGCGAAAGCCAGAAAAATACTTCCGGGTTTGCCGCTTTCGCAACCCGAAGTTTACATTACCCGAGGTTCTACTGTACTGAGATATACAGAGTTTAAACTTATTTAACCTGCCACTCTTCATTTAAAATCACAGAGTGGTTTGCCGAATAAAAGAATAATAAAAATAAAAACAACTAAACAATATACTAAAACCCAATAAACCTGCCAATAATCTCCAGCAGCAAGCATCGTAACTTCCACAATCACTTTAGAACAAGTGGATTGGGCGTGGTATAAGTAATAAATTAATTATTATTATTATTATTATTATTATTTAGAGGGAAAATTGCCACGGTTTAAACAGGGGGATGAACTGATCCTCTAAAGTTGTGTCTTTAAAGATACTGTAACTTCAGAGTATAACCATTTTGAAGAAAATAAACAGTATCCAAGTTAACTTCAGCACATAGTAAGCATACAAACTAGCACCAGCATCTGTTTGAAGCAAGTGGTTTTTAAAAAATAAAAATAAAATAAAATGTATATTGTTCCATGCTTATCTATAGTCACTGGTGGGGAAAGAGGAATAGATAATTGGCTTGGTATTTAGATAAAAGGTTGCGACTTGGAAAGGGTTGAATAAATATGTAGAAGGTTGTAGCCTATAAGGAAAACAAAACAAAAGCATGATTTTTTAAAATTGCTATTATTTTTTACCTATGGCATTTTAAACTGTGATATTAATGCTGCATTCTTAGTTTTAGATTTTGATTTATGTGGAAATTGTTTTCCATTTGGTTGTGTATTTTTTTGATGTGGTTTATTGTCTATAACTTTTGTAATTATGTAAATCTTGTCATGTTGTAAGCTACCTTGAGCAATGTTTTTAACTGTGGAAAGGGGGCATACAAATAAAATGATGATGATGATGATGATGATGATGATGATGATGAAAGTTACAGTAGGGATAGTAGCTTTCTTTATCGGCCTAACCAACCCATGCTGAGAAGGACTGATTTTCAAGTTCTCACATTACCTGAAGAAAAATGTGTCTTCGCAGCTCAATGAAGCACGAGAGAACAGAGGCTGGGTCAGTGGTAAAGTACGGTAAAGGGACCCCTGACCATTACGTCCAGTCGTGGCCGGCTCTGGGGTTGCGGTGCTCATCTCGCTTTATTGGCCGAGGGAACCGGCGTACAGCTTCCGGGTCATGTGGCCAGCATGACTAAGTGGTACCTATTTATCTACTTGCACTTTGATGTGCTTTCAAACTGCTAGGTTGGCAGGAGCAGGGACCGAGCAATGGGAGCTCACCCCAGATGAGGATTCGAACCGCCGAGATGAGGGATTCGAACCGCCGACCTTCTGATTGGCAAGCCCTAGGCTCTGTGGTTTAACCCACGTGCCTGCTGCCAATCCAGGCTTCTGGGCTCAAATGCAACAATTGAAACACTTTACATTATTTAGCATCTTAAATCAGAAAACAACTTGATGAACATGATCTCTTGTTCACTTGCCTTCCCCATTCAAATGTGAATGACAGATCAATAGTTTTACAACAAATGTAATCATGTACACCCTATTTGGCATGTTGAAAGAAATAAGATGTTCTACTCCAGAAATTAAAAACATAATGCCACTCTGCCAGGCAGAAACTGTAAGCGAGTCTGTTGGTAGTTAGGCTTGCAGAAGTCAGGAAAGTAACTTTTTAAAAATTTGACCTTGATTGATTTATATGCCGCTCTCGACAACCGTTCCTTCATTTGAGAAGCTTTATAAAGGAACAATGAGTATTGGTTTGAGAAGATATTGAATTATTTAGGTAGATTCGAACAATTTGGGGCAATTAAAATGTTAAAAGTTAAATAAACCTTGTGGAGCGAGGAGTGTTAATGTATATAGAATTGTACATATGGTCGATTTGAATATGATATTATTGATTATGTATACTCAATGTATCAGCTACCTGGGGGTTTTCACTGTTGGGTTTTGGTTGTTGGTAAAAAAATAAAGAATATATATATATATATATATATATATATATATATATATATATATGAAATATGGACAAATAAGATGCCATATAGCAGACATGTCCTAAGTCTGTTTTGGAGGCCTAAACCGGTCCCCATGGCAACAACTTCGGTCAGCCCTCACGCATGTTCACTTCATCAAATCTTGGCCCTCTTTGAAAAAAGTTTGGGCATCCCTGGGGTCAGAGGTTCCTAAAAGAGGATTCTGAAATCCAAGGCACTATTATTCTGAAACTGGCAAACATTATCTTTGTCCTTTACTTTGTGCATTATTATTAATGGGTGTGACTGCCATTAATAGCACAGCTTAGAGAGCATGAAGTCAAATTCAGATTTGCCAGACCATCTTGGTCTTATACACTTCAGAACTTTCAACACAAAACACGATGCTCTTGGTTATACTTATGTAACAAGGCCTTGCCCCTCATCGTAACTTGACCTGTATATTTGAGCAAATGTCTTCTCCTGAATCAGCCTGCCTGTACAGAAATAAATAATAAATAAATATAAAGAAGAAGAAGAAGAGGAAGAAGAAGAAGAACCCCACCCATCTGACTGGGTTGCCCCAGCCACTCTGTGTGGCTTCCAGCATATATAAAAACAGAATAAGACATTAAACATCACAAAGGGCTGCCTTCAGATGTCTTCTAAAGGTTATATAGTTAGTCATCTTCTTGACATCTGATGGGAGGACATTCCACAGGGTGGGTGCCACTACTGAGAAGGCCCTCTGCCTGGTTCCCTCATCTTCCTCATCTAAAGTGAGGTGGGTAGCAAGAGGATCTTTTTTTTCCTTCCTCATCTCTGGGCTTCTTTCTCCATCAGTTTCCTTCATCTCCTCCCGAGAACTCTTTCCAGTCATTCCACTTCACAAAGCCATTCCTCCCTTTCCATAGGATCACTGTGAGGTTTCAATTCCACCCAAGTTGACCATTTTGCAGTCCAGCTCTCACAAGAGAAGGAAAATAGTCTGACCACTTTGATCTACAAGGAGCTAGAACGTTTGCACACCAGCTCAGCCAAACAGTGCCAGAGACTTCACAGATGCTAGTACAACACAATGCAAGCTAGCACTGACTCCAATTGAACACAAGGCCATTTTTTGTGTCCCACAAAAAAGCAGGGGCACAGCATCTCCCCTCAGCTATGGACCTTTCAGATGGGAACCAGAAGTGATAACTGTGTTTCTTTCATGTGTTTGTTTGGCCCCACAGGTCACACAGTGAGAATGTGCTACAAATCAGTCCCATCGTGTACTGCCTACTCCCTACCAGAACTGCACTTCGAAGTCTCACTGCATGGACCACATGCACACAACCATAACTATGATGCTGTGAAAAAGCTACTTTCTTCAGATTCCTCTGTTGTGCCTCCAAACCTTCCACCACCAACCATTAGGCTTTCAGCCATTTGCACTTCAGGAAGCCAAGTTACTGTTTTGAAAATATAAAACCAGTTGTGCAGCATCCCAAATAAGACTGTCAAGTGCTCTGTGCTCATAATGCCAAGGTTTGCATCCAATATTAGCTCTACTGAAGAGCAGACCATTGAAATTAATGGAAAATACTGTCTTGGAACCAATAATTTAAATGCATCTACTCTGAGTAGAACTTAGCTGGATACAACCCCAAGCCTCTGCCAGAATGAGATTCCCTAGGCAAAGTCAGATAATGCTTTTTCCTGACACAGAATTTATATCTTGTCTTTGTAAACAAAACACCAAGTCTTTATCTCTTTAATAAAAACCCAATGTATTATTTAGAATAAAGCCGAATCTGATACACGGAAAGAAGCAGGGGATAGGAAAAGATAAGAATCATCTGCCTTCAGTAAGTGTGATTCATCTGGTTATTTCCTTTGAGATTCTAAAGTGGTGCCATACATCAAAACTATATAATTAGTTTTGCTCCTTTAAAATGTCTTCAAACAAAAATGTATTATTTTGTTAAGCAATATATTTCAGGCTTTCCTGATAGTAAAAACAAAGGGCCCACCTAGAGCCCAGCAAATAAAGGCCTGGTTCTCAGTGAAGAGCTACATTTAATAAATAAGAAGCAACAATTCAGGCTTCGGGTGAGAGTTGGAACATCTTATGACTTGGGGTGCAGAGAAGCATCTGCTAATCCCTTTGGTCCCACAGGGTTTCCTGTATCTCTCACCAGAAACAGAAGCTGTCAGCAGCAGCAGCAGCCTAGTGAGGAAGCCTGCGGCTTTGAGCAACTACTATCTGGTTGCTTTAAAAGCCAGTTACAGGTCAGCAGAGTCAACTGGGCCATGGGAGGGAAGACTTACGCATATTAGTGCTGCCCTAGTAACCGTTATCTATTTTATTGTATTTTAAAGCTGCCTAAAGAACTCTAGTTAGTAAGCAGAGTAACACTCACAAACTTAAACCAAGCAAGCATCTGAAAAATCGGAAAGCAAGATAAACAGAACAGTGTTGTTAAGTGAAGGCAGAGCCATATTCAGAAGGCCTACTGCATGTTGGTGCAGACACATCTACCACAGAATAATAGAATCGTAGAGATGGAAGGAACCACGAGGGTCATCTAGTCCAACCCCCTGCAATGCAGGAATCTTTTGCCTAACATGAGGCTTGAACCCACAACCCCGAGATTAAGAGTCTCATGCTCTACCGACTGACAGTTTCGTTTGTGGATCTGTCCCTCATATGTTTCAAAAGCTACCACAATCAACATTGGACTTGTCCATAAGGTATCTTGAGTTACTGTAGAACTGTTTTCCATTGCTATGGCACAATATAAATGTATATTGCATCCAAGGTTATGCTGCCATGAAACCTTATTAAATTTTGCATTAGGGGAGGGAAGAGACGAGAAGAGAAGAATAAAAAAACAGCAAGGCATTATCAAGGGTTCACTAAATAAAATGCTTCCATAGACAGACCAGGTTTCTTCTTCCTGTTTTGCTCAAAATACATTCAACCACCATTTCATCATCATGCCCAATTTCATAAATCCCATACTTTCTCCATCTCAGAATGCAAATTACTAAATTCCTGTAGGCTTACTAATTTTTAAAGTGCTGTGTTGAACCCCACCCCCTATTTTGCAAAAGTCTTTGCTCCCCATGAAAGAGGCATCATTTTTTGTCTGTCTGGCAAAGTGGCAGAAAATTATATGGAGCTTTTCCATTGTGGGGTCAGGGTGTTGTGCTTACTTAAAATATATATATTAGAGTTTGGAAAAAGGCTAAGGAGTCTTTTCTTTCCTTCTTCTCAAAGTTCTCCCCTACCTACTCTCTTTAGAGCAAAGCAAAGGAAGAGATTCCCCATAATGAATTTTTGAAATAATGATATATATGGCAAGACGGAATCACTGATAATGAAGCCAAGGGCATAAAGGGAGTCAAGCAAGAGAAAGGAATAAACTGTATCCACGCAGATGGATCAAGAAGAACAAGGGCTGAATAAAGACCTTTAGATCAGGCAGAAAATAAATAATTGGTGATTTTGTGAAGGGACTCCTGGAGGCAGAAGCCAGATTGCAGTGGGTCAAGAGAAGACTAAGTTAGAGAAGACTAAGTCAAGACAAATCTCAAAACACCGGGTTGTTAATAGGCAAAAAGACAGAAATCCCCTTTCACAAATTCCCTTCCTGTGATAATGAATGGAAGAAGGACCACGTCCAATGGTCCTGCCCAAGCTTTCCACATTTAGCAGTTCTGGAAAGGATGTCTATGCACATCAGTACCACATTATGATGATATGCAGAAGTTGTGTATAAAGCCAGAGAGGCATGATGACATCAGTGGGGCCCAGTGACTGCGACCGTTGCCCTCCTCCATGTGAAGGAACTTGTGCAAGGATTTGTGCATGGAGAAAATTGGGGAAGGGTATTCAAGGTTATATGGGACGTGGGTGGTGCTGTGGGTTAAACCACAGAGCTTAGGACTCGCCGATCAGAAGGTTGGCAGTTCAAATCCCCGCAATGGGGTGAGCTCCCGTTACTCAGTCCCAGCTCCTGCCAACCTAGCAGTTCGAAAGCCCGTCAAAGTGCAAGTAGATAAATAGGTACCGTTCCTGCGGGAAGGTAAACGGCGTTTCCGTGTGCTGCTCTGGTTCACCAGAAGCGGCTTAGTCATGCTGGCCACATGACCCGGAAGCTGTATGCTGGCTCCCTTGGCCAATAAAGCAAGATGAGCGCCGCAACCCCAGAGTCGGCCACAACTGGACCTAATGGTCAGGGGTCCCTTTACCTTTAGCTTTATTCAAGGTTATACAGTGGTACCTTGGTTCTCAAATGCCTTGGTTCTCAAATGCCGAAAACGCGGAAGTAAGTGTTCAATTTTTCGAACGTTTTTCGAAAGCCGAACGTCTGATGCTGTTGTCGGCTATTGTTTCCAGGGCACCTGCACCAATCAGAAGCTGTGCCTTTTTGAACATTTTGGAAGTCAAAAAGACTTCCAGAATGGATTAAGTTTGGCACTTCTGTTTTGCTATTTATTTTGCGTTTTTGTTTTCGAGGCTTTTTTAGTTAATTTGTTTTTGTGACTGTGTGGAATCCAGTTCATCTACTGATTTATTGATTATGTGACTGTGAAAATGGATAAAAGCCCCCCATCCAAACAATGACTATCATCAGTGCAGGTAAGAAGATTATATATATATATATATATATATATATGTATATTCTACAATACTGTCTTATTTATTTTATAGTACAGTACATTGATTATTGCTTTCATTTTATGGATCAATGGTCTCGTTAGATAGTAAAATTCATGTTTTAGTGATTGTTTTTAAAAGTCTGGAATGGATTAATCCGTTTTGCATTACTTTCTATGGGAAAGTGCACCTTGGTTTTGAAATGCTTTGGTTTTGGTACGGACTTCTGGAATGGATTAAGTTTGAGAACCAAGGTACCACTGTACTTCTAAAAAGCGAGTGTCTGCAATCCTAACTCCACTAACTTGGGAGTGAGCCCCACTAAACTGAGGGGAACTTACTTTCAAGAAGTCATTGTTAGGGCTGCAATGCAAGTTACTTAAATGGGCACTGGAGGAACAAATACTGGACCAGGAGAAATCTTTCCAATATTTGGAAACTGGGAGTTCTCTCCTCTAGTTCTCCTTTAGCCAAGTGTAGGCAGCCCAAGGAGTAAAAGGCAGCGGGCAACACAAGTTACACTGCAATTTCTCTACAAAGTTTTCCAGCTCTGCCTGTCTTTGAGAATTAAAAGTACTTTCCCATAGTCTACGAAGCCAAATGCTGGGTATGGAATATGGCACAGAAGCTTGAGGCTATACAAAAGAAACTCAAGAACTCTGTATCTCTTGCCTTTCATCTACTCCTGCAAACAGAAGTTAGGAAAGCTCCTCTGTGCCTTTGAAGGTACAGAAACAGGCCACTGTATAATGGCTTTAAAAAGGAGTACAGGTACCAAGACAGACTGCTATCCTTCTGTTGCGGTGATCAATATAAGTAACCCTGACTTCCCAAGAAAATCCAGGGTCTCAAAGGCTGATACTCTAATCTCGCTGTGTGGCTTTTCACAAGTTGAAATGAAAACCAAAAGACCTATCACAGGCAAGAACACTAATTAACCTAAACTCAATGATATTGTTGCACAGCAAGCATGCAGTTCTGAATCTTTGTTAGGACATGTTAAAAATGAACAGTTACATTATAAAGTTACTTTTGTGGTCTATTCTGTGCCTTTCTTTGAAGTCCCCAAAACAATTGTATCTAAGATGATAGAAAGATGCTATTCAAACTGACTGTGGGTTGCATCAATGTAGATGAGGAAAAACTTGAAAAACCTACCCACTGATGTTTGTTCCACTGCATTTTAAGGGTTGCATCCAGCTATTTCCCACTCAGAGTAGACCCACTGAAATTAATGGGCTTAAGTTAGACATGTCCATTAATTTAAACGAGACTTGACGAATTTGACTAATGTTAGATACAACCATAAATATTCTGAAATCAGACCCAAGCTATTAAAAGTCTACTCTGGAAAAGCTAGCCTTCATATTATCAGTAATTTTTTTTTGTTATTCTTCAACAGATAAGGGTAAAAATGGTAAAGGAAAAGGGCACCTGGACAGTTAAGTCCAGTCAAAGGCGACTATGGGGTTGCGGTGCTCATCTTGCTTTCAGGACGAGGGAGCCGCCATTTGTCCACAGACAGGTTTCTGGGTCATGTGGCCAGCAGGACTAAACTTCTTCTGACACAATGGAACACCAGAGCGCACGGAAACGCCGTTTACCTTCCCACCACAGCGGTACACATTTATCTACTTGCACTGGCGTGCTTTTGAACTGCTAGGTTGGCAGGAGCTGAGACAGAGCAACCGGAGCTCACTCCGTCACAGGGATTCCAACTGCTAAGCATCTGATCAGCAAGCCCAAGAGGCTCAGTGGTTTAGACCTACCTGTGTGTTAGGCTACTAAAATCAAATCAAGTCTCACCAGAGGCTGTGATTGACTGGTTTGCTGAAAGTAACAAGATATAATGAATAATCAAATGAACCTGCTTTCGTGGTAAAGGTAAAGGGACCCCTGACCATTAGGTCCAGTCGTGGCCAACTCTGGGGTTGCGGCGCTCATCTCGTTTTATTGGCCGAGGGAGCCAGAGTACAGCTTCTAGGTCTGGGTCACGTGGCCAGCATGACTAAGCCGCTTCTGGTGAACCAGAGCAGCACACGGAAACACCGTTTACCTTCCTGCTGGAGCGGTACCTATTTATCTACTTCCACTTTGACGTACTTTTGAACTGCTAGGTGGGCAGGAGCTTTCGTGGTAGCTACTAGAATATTACTAAATCATGTTCATTATGTTTTCTATTCTATGTTGCATTTTGTGTTTCTTTCCCATTTGAAATAGCATGCAGGGTTATCTTTGTTGTGGATTTGTCCACCATTATCAACACAGAAAATCAGTATGTAGACCATACTCTTTCACAAACCAAATAAAAGCCTCTGTATCACGATATGTATGCATGGTTGAAAGAGTTCAGACCATGGGCTATGAAGCTGGTTTGTTTCAAGCAAACTATAGTTAATATTAACTACTGTTAAGAGTTTGGAGGTTACTGAGATTAATCAAAAGCAGAGTCAGAAGTCTCACAGCTACTACTTCTGATCGCAATAAACCATGGAGGGCTAGTGAACTATTGTGGACTTTTTGCAAGGCTGGAGAGAGAAAGAGAGCAATGAATACCCTCCCCATCACCCTGCACCTCCTTATTCCATTCAGACTCGAAGGGCCTTTACCTAGTATTAAAATCGCAACCACCATCTAGTGCACATTCTCAAATACTGCAGAAATAGAGACTCCTGATTGCATTGATACTAACCAAAAGCATTTTAAGTTCCTCATAAAATAATATAGCATCTTAGTGGAAGCTTTGTTAAAGATCCTATTTCAGAACATCCTATTTTCAGAGTATAGTCTAAGCTAGGGGTGGAGCTCAGACACAAATATAAAAGCAGAAAAGTAGGCCATAAAAAAGTGGCAAAGCTGATGGAGCTATTTCTCCTTCCAGCTGTACAGTTTCTTAACGCCAGTCAGTTTCTTACGGCAAAGCCTCACAGATATACCTTTAATGGAGCAGAAAAGATAGCTTGCTGCTAAGATCTCTTTTCTCAAGACCAGACTGCAATATCCACAATTGTACTGAGTAGCAGATTATACCATGAGCAGTTTTCCTGAAATCACAGAAATTCTTTGCAGAGTAAGGAGGTGGTCCACACCAGGTCATTTTAACTCCCCCCTTCAAGAAGAAGAAGAAGAAGAAGAAGAAGAGGAGGAGGAGGAGGAGTTTGGATTTGATATCCCGCCTTTCACTCCCTTTAAGGAGCCTCAAAGCGGCTAACATTCTCCTTTCCCTTCCTCCCCCACAACAAACACTCTGTGAGGTGAGTGGGGCTGAGAGACTTCAAAGAAGTGTGACTAGCCCAAGGTCACCCAGCAGCTGCATGTGGAGGAGCGGAGACGCGAACCTGGTTCCCCAGATTATGAGACTACCGCTCTCAACCACTACACCACACTGGCTCTCAAGAGCACCCATCTAGCATTTCCCTCAACTAACATAGTTTTTTTAAAACAAAAAAGGGAAAAATGAATTACTAGCTCTGTTGACCCTGTTTCCAGAAAAAGATTCGACTCAGGTCTTTAAGAACATATTGGTAGAAGCAGGATGTATTCTGGAGGTATACACCAGCCACAAGATTTGTTGTTTTTTTTAATGATATTTATTAAGAATTTAAAATTACAGAAAGAGAAAGGAAAAAACAAGAAAAAAGAAAAGGAAAAAAGGTAGACAAAAAGAGAAATTAAACAATATAAGCCAATAAAAACAAAAGTCAAAAAAAAAACACACACAACAAAACACACAATACATCAGAATCAAAAAGCAAAAATAAACAAAAAATTAAAAGCAAATCCAATATTCCCAAATCTTTATCTTTCATTAACTTGTTTCATCGACCTCCTCACACCTCCCTTTTTTGTATTCTAGTTATTATCTCAGCAAATCCTTTCCATCTTTCGCAATATTCTGTCATTAAATTACCTTAATCTATTTTAACCTTATCTTACCATAAAAAACCCTAAAGCTTAAAACTTAAATCCTATTTATACCTAATTCTTTTTAACAAAACATATTTATACATAATTCTTTTTAACATTTCTACTAAAACCAAATAGTTTCATTCCAACATTTTTCTAATACTCATTAATTTTACAATGATTTTCTAAATGAATTTTTAAAACTTTCTTCCAATCTTCATCCGTCGTCTCTTCTTCCTGGTCTCGGGTTTTGCCAGTCCTTTTTGTCCCATCCATCTAGTCCATCAACCTGGTGACCTTCTATCCGAGGCTCTTAAGTCTTTTCCATGTCCCTTCTGCAGGTCTTCTTCATGTTTATACCTGCACTTTACTTTATCTTCTGCTGATCTTATTCTTAATTTCCTTCCTTTCTCTCGGGGAGACTCCAACTTGACAATATCTTTATCCCTTCTCGACAAGTCAGCCCATTCTCCATAGTCGACACTGAAATCCAAAAGATATTTGAAGGCATGTTTCAAAGTCCCTCCAAAGTTAAGGGCCCCCACAACTCCAAACTCCCCCTGGCCCAAAGCCAGATCCGAAAAATCAAAACATCCCTGCATAGGGGGATCTATCCAACTTCCCATCTCCAGACCAAACAGTACTCCATCTCTCCAAATCTGACTTTCTCCAGGTTGAGTCGTCAAAAACAGCAACTTATGTTCCTGCAAGGCCGCAGCTCTCTCCATTTCTGGTACTTGAGGCTCAGCAACTACCTCCTCCTTTATCTTCTTCACCACTTGCTCTGTCAAAGCACATTCCTGGATTGATTCCTGAGTGGTTTCTATATAAGTATTCACTGTTTGTCCAAAATTTCCAACTGCAACAGTCATCAAACCCATCTTCTCATGTAGCTGTTCCAGTAAAGCACTTGTCTTGCAAAAAGCAAGCACTAAAGCTTCTTCTAGGCACATTCTTGTTCAAGGTCGGTGTCTAGTTCCCATGATCTTTTATCTCTACAGCTGTAGAATTCCCCAGATCGACTCCAGCAACAGTTTCACAAGCTCCCTCTAGAGGGAACAATTTCTATTTGTATCCGTCTTTTTAAAAGCAGATCTAGCAACAAAGTTCCTTTCGTTTTCCAGATATTTTGTTCCTTTTAAGTGCAAAAGGGAACATTGGAATCAATATGTTTCTCTTTTTAAACTATCTGTCAAAAACGTTTTATCCACAGTCAATGAACTTCCCCAAAGTGTCTGTCTCTGACACCCCGCTCCCAGGATCAAGACGGTGGAAATTTATCTTTCTTTACTTTCTCTTCTGCAGGTTTAAACAGTCTAAAAAGATTCCCCCCTCTTCTCCTGCTTCCAAGGGGGGTTTAGTGATTTAGCTGATGGAAATTTAGTCCTTTAGAAGCGACTTTCCAGACTCTAGCTTGCAATGTCTTTGCTTCAATCTATTTACAAAAGCGGAAGGCGGACTTCCTGTTTAGACCTTCCCGCTTCGGTGCCAAATTAAAAAGTTTCTTAATCCAATTTTCCGTTCTACTCACGGGCAGTTGTTTAAAATCCAATTGTCCACAGGAAAAAGTCAGCGCTCTCCGGCAACAGCAATGCGGCTTCACTCCGTGAAAAGAGCAGTCGATTCGAAGCACCGCGCCATTCACCCCACGTCGCTCCGGATCCCCGAAACCGGGTTTCCCCGCGAGTAGGGGAAGCGCAAAAGGTGCCAGCCGAATCCCACGTCCACAGGCTTCTCCCGCCTGTGGTTTTTAGTGGGTCTCTGCCTCGCCGCAGCGGTCCAGACCCTAGTTCTCACGAAGCGGATTCCTCCTGGTCAGAGGAAATCCGCCATTGCCGGAGGCACTAACCCGGAAGTCTATCCAGCCACAAGATTTGATTCAGATACTAGTTTGGTGTTTGGAAAACAGTCCATTTCGGTCCAAAGCATTTAATAACTTTGTAACTTGGGGGTCAATTTAGCTTGGGGTCCAAAAGAGTCTGTTTCGTCTGTCCAAAGCAGTTTGGGCCCATAAGTGTCCCCTTAGTTTCCAACCATCACCCTGTCACTATTGGGAAATCATAAATGGTTATAACCTTTCTCTCCTTTTGACAGAAGTAAATGAAATTTCTAGGCACTTTAGACCCACTGGAGCTGATAAAGCTCGACAAATTACAGGCAAGGGGCTTTTGTGCACACATCTCATATTTTCAGATCAGATACCCACAAAACCCTAGGGAAGATAAAGTCATTTCTTTTTAACTGTTGTTAACTGACTGGGGGTGGGACTGGGGACCAGGAACCACTACAACTATCCTGAAATTTGGCAGGATGAATTCCCTCTGAAATGATGAACTTGCCTGTAAATCTACTGCAGTTCTGGCCAAAAATGGGGGTGAGGGAGTCACCTTTAAAGGCGTCCAGCTGCCATTTAGCACATGCACACACACAAGGCCCTGGGGAATGGTCCATGAGTAGTAGAATTCATCAAATATTAAAAGCTTCCCTAAACAGGGCTGCCTTCAGATATCTTCTAAAAGTCAGATAGTTGTTTATTTCCTTGACATCTGATGGGAGGGCATTCCACAAGGCGGGCGCCACTACCGAGAAGGCCCTCTGCCTGGTTTCCTGTAGCTTCACTTCTCGCAGTGAGGGAACTGCCAGAAGGCCCTCGGTGCTGGACCTCAGTGTCTGGGCAGAACAATGGGGGTGGAGACGCTCCTTCAGGTGTACTGGACCGAGGCATTTAGGGCTTTAAAGGCCAGCACCAACACTTTGAATTGTGCTCGGAAACGTACTGGGAGCCAATGTAGGTCTTTCAGGAGCGGTGTTATATGGTCTCGGCAGCCACTCCCAGTCACCAGTCTAGCTGCCGCATTCTGGATTAGGCATCAGGCAGAACACAAAATGGTGGCCAGGCTGTCTGTACATATGTTGCTGCAGCCACTTGCAGCAAGTGGCAGGGGAGGGGGGCTTTGCTAATGAGGAAGTGTCAAATAATTTCTTCTCCCCCTGGACAAATTGAGTGAAATGGTCCTCCTAATTTCTCAGCAAACAAAAAAAACAGTGGAGAATTTTGAAAGGCCATTTGCACACAGCTCTTGGTTGATGTCCCTAAGCAGGGAGGTAGGATGACTTGGAATGGAGTAACTCCCCACATTACACAGGTAGGGTGGACAATCAAGGCCACTTAAATCACAATTTAACACACCAAGGGTTGGAGGGCCAATTTTAATCACTGATTTAAAGGAAACTTCTCCCTGGTAATTTGTAATTCTTAGACAGTGAAGCATAAAAATTTGCTACAGTAAAACATGCACATTTACAAACAAATACATTTTTTTACCCTACCTAGAAGGAGATACTTTGGATAATTTTACGCATTATGTAACTTGATATGTTTACTAACTCCAGGAAATGTTACATGGCACACAGCTTGCTTAGTAGATAACTTTGTTCATTATGTTTTTCCTGAGTTACTTAACTTTGCTCATTATGCGTGCAAAGCTGCAAAGCGGTAGGAATGTTGGCTAAAAGGAAATTGCACACAAAATGCACACAAATGTGTTTACTAAACTGAAGAAACCAAACAGTTAAATAATCTTTTCACTCACCCCCAAGTCCCCATGTCTGTTCTTAAAACGTCCAAAAGGCGATGGTCATAATCTCATGAGCAAATTCCAAATAACAGCACCCATCAACAGTCACCCATGTGAACAGCTGAATCTCCTCCAGTTGCTATGCACTGGGGTGGACAGAAGGTAGATCTCAATTTACTGATAGATTTCTGAGTGATATGCAATAGATCAGCAAGGATTTCTGACCCACAGTTGTCTCTAGCAACAGCAGCAGAAAGGAGGTTTTCTTCCTCTTCTTACTTTCCAAACCTAAATTCTACGACTGAAATGAAAAATGCTTGGAGGAACAAGAAGTGGATTTTGTGTGGAAGGACCCTGGGCTCCATTCAGTTTTGGAACCAAAAACAAATTCCCGGGCCCAGAATTCTTTTGTTGTAAAGCTCTACTCAGGCATTATTTTTTACTTGTAAGTAAAGTGAAGGGACGCGGGTGGTGCTGTGGGTTAAACCACAGAGCCTAGGACTTGCCAATCAGAAGGTCGGCGGTTCGAATCCCCGCGACGGGGTGAGCTCCCGTTGCTCAGTCCCAGTTCCTGCCAACCTAGCAGTTCGAAAGCAAGTGCAAGTAGATAAATAGGTACCGCTCTGGTGGGAAGGTAAATGGCATTTCCGTGCGCTGCTCTGGTTGGCCAGAAGCGGCTTCATCATGCTGGCCACATGACCCGGAAGCTGTACGCCGGCTCCCTTGGCTCATAGAGCGAGATGAGCGCCGCAACCCCAGAGTCGGTCACAACTGGACCTAATGGTCAGGGGTCCCTTTACCTTTACCTAAGTAAAGTTAACATGTGAGAGTGAGCTGTCCAAGCCTGCCAACCCCAGGACGGTCAGCTTTATCCCAGTTTGCCATCCCTTCCACAAGTTTGGGGGCAAAAAACCTAAAACAGGGAGCCTACTCTACTCGGTGGCACGTGCCCTTCTGACTTGCACTCTTTATAAAGACTTGAGGAATGAGATTATCACTCCTCTTTTATTGCCCATTCCAGGTCATCCAACCACTGCCACAGTGTCCTTTCTCTTGGCAGATCAAGATGAGCAGGTGACAGCAAAGGTTGCTTGGTTTTTAGCTGGGGCAATCAGAATAAGATCCACTATTTGACTATTGATTCAAACCCCTTAAAAGTATTTTATATCATTGACTTTTTATTTCTATTCTTTGTATATCACACTGTTGTCTTATTGCTATGGCCAATGGCTGATGCAAATATTCTTTCATTCATTCATGAAGGCTCTCTCCGTGGCTTCAAATTCATGGAGGACTCTAAACTAAAACCCTCCAACATTTCTCCCATGAAAATGGAGACGCCCTATTTAATAACTAATAATAATAATAATAATAATAATAATAAATTCATTAATTATACCTTAACCATCTGGCTGGGTTTCCCCAGCCACTCTGGGCAGCTTACAGCATATATAAAAACACAACAAACATCAAACATAAAGAAACAAAATATAACTTATACAAGCAACAAACAAACCAATAAATCAATAGAAACCAATAATAACAATAAACAGTTTACCCATTATACCCAAATTAAAATAACCTCCAACCCCAACTAAACATTTAACCAACACCAACCTGACAAAAACAACACAGAGGAACCAAAATTAGCATCGTTTAAAACATTTTAGCCGGTTGCCCCAACCCAGGAGTTGTTCCAGCTTAATAAAACATTAAACATTAAGAAACTTCCCAATACAGGGCTGCCTTCAGATGTCTTCTAAAGGCTGTATAGGTACTTATCTCCTTGACTTGGAAATCACATAACTCCATACTCTCCAACAATTCTCGATGAAAATAGGGATGTCCTAAGGAAAAGCGGGACATTCTAGGATCAAATCAGAAACTGGAGTGGCTTCAGTAAATCCAGGACTGTCCCTGGAAAATAGGGACACTTGGAGGGTGGGAACAAAGTACAGCTGGAAAGCTGGAGGAAGCAGCGCTTTGCAGAGTGTCCCTGCTCACCATCATGGGACACAAGAAGCTGATAGGCAGCGACTTTCCAAGGTTTCAGACCAAACCCTACCTAGAGATGCCAGGAATCAAACCTGGGACTTTCTGCATGCAAAGTAGTCTACCACTGAGCCCTTCCTCCAGAGAAGGGTGTTTACTTAACCATGGAGTAAAGAAGTACAGTGGTACCTCAGGTTAAAGACACTTCAGGTTACATACGCTTCAGGTTAAGATTCCGCTAACTCGGAAATAGTGCTTCAGGTTAAGAACTTTGCTTCAGGATGAGAACAGAAATCGTGCTCCGGCGGCGCAGCAACAGCAGAAGGCCCCATTAGCTAAAGTGGTGCTTCAGGTTAAGAACAGTTTCAGGTTAAGTACAGACCTCCGGAATGAGTTAAGTACTTAACCCGAGGTACCACTGTACACCCTAACAGGGCTTAACTGCATGTCTTTCTGTAGCTGATGCTGACTGACAGATGTTAGGGTTCAAGAATTAAAACAGATTCTACTCAGCCTGAAGTCTGCTCATCTCACCTGCCAGTTCATGTCTCTCTATATCAATCCCATGACAGCAAATGTAATATATGACCTTGTGATCTCTCTCTCTCTCTCTCTCTCTCTCTCTCTCTCTCTCTGTGTGTGTGTGTTTGTCTATCCCCATGGATTTTATTTACATATCACAGAGGCCTTTAATTTAATGTGTTTGAAAGAGGGCCACTGATCCAGTTTTAAATGATCTTGAAGTGTAGGTTTAACATGCTTGCATTCAGATTCATTCAAAACAAACAAACAAACACCATGATGTTCAAAATGCATTTTTTTAAAAAATAAAAGTCATTCATCTTTATCCACCCTGGATAGAGGTCACAGAGAGAGAAGCCAAGAGATCATTCTGTTACCTCGTATTCTCCTTCAATTCCTCCCTGGCAATTTTGTTAACTCTTCCTTAGAGATTATTTCTCGCACCCATCTGTCCATAGTGGTGTTTATCCACTGAGCTTGGAAAATACTCATTCCTCCTCACCCACCCCCCACCGCCCCCTGTGTACGGTATTTGCTGCCTGAAACAGTAATGTTCCTCTGTCACTGTGATGCTATACTGTTATTTGAGGAGAATGCATTTTCCATGACAAAACAATCCCATTTCTGATTGACGATGTCCCTGGCTAAGAGACTCGCTTTGTCTGCTTTGAAAAGAGAGCGCAGTAAGGAAGGAAATTCATTCAAAGTTGGCTCGTTTTCCAAGCAGTTTCCCACACATGTGAAGAAGTGCTCTGAATTCTGAGACCATTACAAAAATAAGTGTGATAAGCAGGGCCGGATTTAGGTTTGATGAGGCCCTAAGCTACTGGAGGTAATGGGGCCCTTTATATGTCCAGCTGTCCTTCGTCAACAACAAATTGTCACTGTTTTTTGTGTTGAATATATGCTATATGGTAATTTATGGACCTAATAGGTATCTAAAGCCATTTGCACATGTTGCCATGCAACTAGTCCATGCAGAATGTAGGAACCCTATATATAGAAATAAGCAGACCAGGCATATTTTAGGGAGCAGGCTAGCAGACGGGGTCCATTATTTACATCATAGGAGCCTACACAACACAAAACACTGTTGCTGTATGTAGGTTCTATTTTATTTGTTTTTTATCTTATATTTTGGAAATGTACATCCAGGTTTTTTTTCCCTTTAATTTTTTTGTGGGCCCCCAAGAGAGTGGGGCCCTAAGCTATAGCTTGTTTAGCTTATACATAAATCTGGCACTGGTGATGAGCCCCACCTCCCCAACTCAAACATGGCTGGTTTGGACTGTACTAGGAAGCACTTGGGACGTGGGTGGCACTGTGGTCTAAACCACTGAGCCTAAGGCTTGCTGATCGGAAGGTCGGTGGTTCGAATCCCCCTGACGGAGTGAGCTCCCGTTGCTCGGTCCCTGCTCCTTCCAACCTAGCAGTTCGAAAGCATGTCCAAGTGCAAGTAGATAAATAGGTACCGCTCCAGTGGGAAGGTAAACAGCATTTCTGTGCACTGCTCTGGTTTTGCCAGAAGTGGCTTAGTCATGCTGGCCACATGACCTGGAAAAACTGTCTGCGGACAAATGACGGCTCCCTTGGCCAGTAAAGTGAGATGAGCGCCACAACCCCAGAGTTGTTCGCGACTGGACTTAACTCTCAGGGGTCCTTTGCGTGCTGAGGTCCCCCAAATCATCCCTACCCCAATAACTCACACATCACACATAATTTTTGTTTAAGGTTTTTGGCATAATTTTGGCCACAACTTTTATTATCATACAAAATTGTGAGTGGTTGCGTAGGCATTGGTTATGACTAGCTATCCCCCCCGCCTTGGGGGATAGCACTGACTCCCGGATTCCAGCGTAAGTCAGTGTGGAGGAACAAGCAGGGCAACTGGGGCTGCGTTACAGACCCTTCAGTTCCTCCCTGCCTGCGCCTTGGGGTCTTACACGGCCCGCACCCGATTCCAGGGGTTTGGACAAGGGGATGGTAAGCCCCAGAATTCCTTTAACGGAATTCCCATTCCGCAGCAGCATTGGAGGGGTAGGCACAGCCAATCCATACCCCTCCACCAACCAATTTAACCAATGCCTAACCGCCAACCTTACAAGTTGTGACGATTTGCTACGTAGTAGGCAAAACCCAATTGGCACACACTAATCAGCCAAAAGGAAAAATTCCTACTAGGCCCCCGCACCAAGGCGGACGACCCCATGACAGGCAATAGCAAGGTCAGAGCGAAGCCCAAACAAGGGAGGGCGGGCGGGTGATCCGGTGTCCACAGCGAAAGAGAAAGGAACAAGCTGTGGACCCAGTATAAATAACCTCTGACTCCACCCCTTACTTGGCAACATCCAATTTACCCCAGTAACAACAGTCACCAATCAATTCAATTCCCTTGCAACAGCCTGGCTGGCAACTGAGGATGTTTTGTCTGGCCCCATCCGCAACACGTGCTCTCTCTTTAATGAGAACACGCTTTACCATTACTTTTTTAGGAAGCACTTACCAAATTGTACCTCAGTTTCTTGATAATCAATTAAAAGACATGGAAGAAACTTATCCTGTACCAAAGAAGATAATTTGAAGGCATCTTCTTTGGTACAGGATAAGTTTCTTCCAAGGCTTTGAATGGATTATCAAGAAAAGGAAGGTCCAGCTGGCTCAGTACTTTGTACAATGTCTAGTAGCAGCTCCCCAGATTTTCTATCAACTCCACCTAGAGATACAGGGGGTTGAACCTGGAAGCCTTTGCAGGCAAAGCATATGAACTGCTAGGGAGCCACGTGTTTCTGCTCTCCAGTAAAGAGACATGCTTACAGTAGCTTTTCAGTTTAAGCATTGTGGCAGTAGCAGTTGATGAGGTGGGGCATCACTGCTGCATATTGTGATCATTGTTCGAAATTAGCCAGGCACCGGGTGCATTTTGCACCTGTATTTCAACCCCTTGGGATCAAGTGAAGATGCCCAGGCGCCTGACATCTCCACCATCTGGAGGTGTGTGCTTGGGGATCATTGGATCTGGACTGTTTTCACATGCTAATACCCCATCCTGTAGAATTCTATCAATTACAGTGGTACCTCGGGTTAAGTACTTAATTTGTTCTGGAGGTCCATTCTTTACCCGAAACTGTTCTTAACCTGAAACACCACTTTAGCTAATGGGGCCTCCTGCTGCCACTGCGCGATTTCTGTTCTCATCCTGAAGCAAAGTTCTTAACCTGAGGTACTATTTCTGGGTTTGCGGAGTCTGTAACCTGAAGCATATGAAACCTGAAGCGTATGTAACCTGAGGTACCACTGTATATCTTATCTGTATAATTGGAATGAATTTCTGAGGCCAAAATGCTTTTTTTCTGTGAAGCCTGAGCAACCAGCAGTCACCTTTAAGAAAGAGAGGTCGGAATAGACCAATATATGTGGATCAAGCAACTTTTCTTGTTTAGGTTCTCTGAGCTCTTAACCTATAGCTGAAGGTTGCCATCTGAACTAGTGAGATGTTTAACTGAGAATCAATCAGGGTCAGTCCATCCTTTGAAAAATAAGACTTTGTAGAGCCATCTTGCCACACAAAGGCAACTGGACATTCCATTTTGGTGACTGTTGTTGTTGTTTAGTCGTTTAGTCGTGTCCGACTCTTCGTGACCCCATGGACCAGAGCACGCCAGGCACTTCTGTCTTCCACTGCCTCCCGCAGTTTGGTCCAACTCATGCTGGTAGCTTTGAGAACACTGTCCAACCATCTCGTCCTCTGTCGTCCCCTTCTCCTTGTGCCCTCCATCTTTCCCAACATCAGGGTCTTTTCCAGGGAGTCTTCTCTTCTCATGAGGTGGCCAAAGTATTGGAGCCTCAGCTTCACAATCTGTCCTTCCAGTGAGCACTGGCTTAAGGAGCCATTTGGCACTAGAGGGGCGAGGTCTTCCTTAAACTGCTCAGCTGGGGGGCACAAAGCCTCACGTCTCCCAGCTGAGCGAGCCCCCATACCGCTCTGGTTCACACAAGCCAGAGGGGCGGGGGGGGGGGGCTTCCTCAAAGGCTCACTCAGGCAGGCAGATGGAGCTCTCCTGGAACCTTCTCAAACTCCATTTGCCTACCTGCCAGCGCATTTGCCATTTGCAGGCAATTTGAGCCGGGAATATACATCGTGGATCCCCAGCCATCACAATGTATTGCCAGCTCAAAATGTCTGAAACTGGTATTGTGATCTACACGCCATACTGGTTTCAGACAATTTACCAAAATATCGCCCAGCTCTGATCATCACCACAACATCATCATTAGGAGTGCAATATATTTTCCAAATTTAAAATTAAATTCAGAAAAATCAAGCTATTGCTACCCAAACTTTTGATGCCACAGAATGTCCCTGTGTGCTGCACAAAGAATACAGTTCAGTTCAGCACAGCAAAATAAAATAAAATGGGGGGGGGGAGAGACTGCATGCAAAGCAATACATTCAGATGAGTCAGGTAAGTTAGTCAAACCATAGTCTTTGGAGGGACACAGAACTAGAACAGATCTGATTATCAGGGTTGCATCCAGACTGCCGGTAAATTTTATATATATATATATATATATATATATATATATATACACACACACACACACACACATATACACACACACACACACACACACACACACACACACACACAAACACACACACACACACACACACACACAGACAGAGTGGTACCTTGGGTTACAGATGCATCAGGTTACAGATGCTTCAGGTTACAGATGCTTCAGGTTACAGACTCCGCTAACCCAGAAATAGTACCTCGGGTTAAGAACTTTGCTTCAGGATGAGAACAGAAATCACATGACGGCGGCGCGGCAGCAGCGGGAGGCCCCATTAGCTAAAGTGGTGCTTCAGGTTAAGAACAGTTTCAGGTTAAGAACGGACCTCCAGAACGAATGAAGTTCTTAACCTGAGGTACCACTGTAACTGTGTCGTGAAAACTTGAGTTTCATGTTCAAGAAAAAAAATTTAGAAGCCCAATTGACTTCAATGGAACATATTTCTTAGTAGACATAGTTAGGAATGGGCTGTTAAGTCCTTTGGAAAAACCCTCCATCAATCATTTCTGCATAAAATTACATCAATGCAAAATATTCAAATGAATATAAAATATTCAAATCAAAACAAAGTTTTGAGGACGGACACAATTAGTTCTATACTTCCAATTCTAGAATTCCACAGATCATTGCAATTTCCCTCAGAAACATTTCAATGGCCTTTTTTCCCTCCCCAAATGCACATTGTATAATAGCAGTAATTTTTGACAAAGCACTACAATACCAAGATTTCTAGAGCCAATCCTCTATTGATGACTCATTCATTCTTTTCCAGCTATAATCATTTCTGCAGCTGTTAACAAATTGCCAACTATATCTCCATTATTTCCTTCCACACAGAATTTAGTGTCATTAAAGAGGACCACTTTGGGTGTTAAATTAAATTTGTCGCTTAGTTAAAATTACCAGAAAGGGGATTTCGACTAAGAGGAAGAACTTCTTGACAGTACGAGCTATTTCAGTTGAACAGACATCCTTGGAAGGTGGTAGAAGTTTTTAAGCAGTGGCTAGATGTCTACCTGTCAAAGATACAGATTGCCTGAATTGCAGGAGGTTTGAATGAATAACCCTCGAGGTCCCCCCTCCAACACTAGGATTCTGTGATTCTATCTTTATCTAATAAGACTCTGAAATGCTGTCACATGTATAAGAAATATGTGTACGAAGTTGGTCTACTTTGCCACTTAGCTCCAACATTTACCTGAACCTGACTCTGCTCCTTTGTTGTTGTTGTTTAGTCGTTTAGTCGTGTCCGACTCTTCGTGACCCCATGGACCAGAGCACGCCAGGCACTCCTGTCTTCCACTGCCTCCTGCAGTTTAGTCAAACTCATGTTGGTAGCTTTGAGAACACTGTCCAACCATCTCGTCCTCTGTCGTCCCCTTCTCCTTGTGCCCTCCATCTTTCCCAACATCAGGGTCTTTTCCAGGGAGTCTTCTCTTCTCATGAGGTGGCCAAAGTATTGGAGCCTCAGCTTCAGGATCTGTCCTTCTAGTGAGTACTCAGGGCTGATTTCCTTCAGAATGGATAAGTTTGATCTTCTTGCAGTCCATGGGACTCTCAAGAGTCTCCTCCAGCATCATAATTCAAAAGCATCAATTCTTCGGCGATCAGCCTTCTTTATGGTCCAGCTCTCACTTCCATACATCAGTACTGGGAAAACCATAACTTTAACTATACGGACCTTACTATACTGCTTACTATACTGCTCCTTTATTAAACACTAACTATGCGGGACTGGCCCTCAGAAAAAAATAGATGTCTTGGAAGAGCATTCATTTGCGTGTTCAGACCCAGAAACCTCCCCCCTAAATAAATTCACACATGACTCAAATTTTGGTTTGGTTTTTGCAGAATTTAGACCACAACTTTGACTACAGTAAGTGACTGGTTGCATAGGCTCTGATTCAACTAGCTCCCTGCCATGCAGGTAGCGCTGACCCAGGGCTCCAGCATAGGTCAGCCAAGGGTGAACACCTGAATAAGTGGAAAGCTGGGAACAGGCTTTCTCCGCCACCCAAGTGTCCCCCTGGACTCAGGCACGGGCACAACCCCCTCTCAGGGGTTGACCAAACCATTGAGTCCCTGGATTCCTTTAATGGAATACCCTTCACATAGGGATGGCGAGAGCGTTCTCCCATCCCTATCGCCTGAACCAGAGCCTATCCGCAACCTTGCCAGTTGTGACGATTTGCTACAGGCGAAACCCAAATGGCAACAGCCAATCAGCCAAGTGGGGAAAATTCCTGCCATGCCCCTGTCCCAACGACAGACAACACACGACGGCATAGCAAGGTCAAGCGCAAGCCCTAAAAGTACAGAGAGGTGGGCAGGTGTTCTGAATGCACGCGCCGAAAGAGGAAGCTCTGGGTCATGTGCATGGGCATAAATAGGTTCCTCAAACTATTTGGACTGCGTTCCATTGGTCAGATTGCACCCAGCTTCGAGGGACCTACCAATCGGGTGTTGTGGCTGACCAATCGTACCCACCCACAACACAGGGTGTTGGTTTTCCAGGCCTCACCACAATACTCTTTAAGGGAGGACCCCATTTTTGTAACAGGGTTTCAAAAGATACTTTCCTTTTTGACTTCCAGTTCAGCTCCTGCCCTAATTTGAATAGCAATGCTTCTAGAGCTAACTAATAAGTTCTTTACATAATTAACTAATTTCACACCAGGATACTAATGCCCTTATCTTTCCATTTAGCCTTGCAAACCTTTGAAAATTACATCCTTATCCACAATATCAATATTAATTCCAAGTAATTTGGATTTAGACTGATTTAAAAGTCCTAGCGATTTCAACGGGAGAGCTAAGTATTTGCTTAAACGCTCTTATTGCAGTCAATGGGACATTTGAAGTGCTTACTTTGCCATTCCAGATTACTCTGGTTAAACAACTCATTATCTGAAAACTTGTAGAATTCAGCAGAGCCTGATCCCATGAAGAAAAATATCCCCGCGTTCAATGGGACTTATTCCCATGTAAAACAAGTGCTGGCTTGCTGTTGCGGTGAGAAAATTCCCCCAACAAATTAGAGCTAACTTCTTGAATATAAAAGAAAAAAAAAACACTTTAGAAGAAATACACAGGCTTCTTCAAGTAATCAAGATGATAAGTCTTGGAACCACAGCACATTAAAAACCGAAGGGGAGAAAACAAACTAAGAAACATCTCTTTTTGAAGTCAAGATGGCAAACACTAGAAACTGATTAAATACTGCTCTCTTTTTTTGCGCCTCTCCCAGCCTGCTTTCATGAAGATCCATCTGTTTCTCTCTCGAGAACTTCTACGCCACCATATGAATGAAGCATGGAAAATGTTCCTGAATAATAAATAAGAATCTAAGTTCATTATCTCTGCCTGGGTGTCATTACAATTATACCATCAGCAATGGCCACTCGCTCCATAAACTTAATTTTGATCACTGATCCTATTACAGTGCTCAGGGTCAAAACGGAACACAGAGAAAGCCTGTGAAAGTGACCAGGGGAAGGGTAGCCTTCAGATTCTGATTTCAAATGAGAACATGGAAACACACACACACTGGTTGAACGCCATCTTGATGCAGAAAAAGACACCGTTAGAGGGGAAATTTAAGGCAATAATAATAATAATAATAATAATAATAATAATTTATTTATACCCAGGGCTGCCTTCAGATGTCTTTTAAAGATACGACAGCTACTTATTTCCTTCACATCTGAAGGGAGGGTGTTCCACAGGGTGGGTGCCACTACCGAGAAGGCCCTCTGTCTGGTTCCCTGTAACCTTACTTCTCGCAGTGAGGGAACTGCCAGAAGGCCCTCGGCGCTGGATCTCAGTGTCTGGACTGAACGATGGGGGTGGAGACGCTCCTTCAGGTATACAGGACCAAGGCCGTTTAGGGCTTTAAAGGTCAGCACCAACACTTTGAATTGTGCTTGGAAACATACTGGGAACCAATGCAGATCTCTCAGAACCAGTGTTATGTGGTCCCGGCGGCCACACCACTCTGTTATCTGAAGGGGACTGCTAGCTACAGATGATGGGAGTTGTAGTCCAACAACAGCTCAGAGACCCAAGTTTGGGAAACTCTGATTTAGATTAACATGTGGAGCCATGACCAGTTTTGCCACTGCCTGATGATTATCAGCTTTTGATAACATGGAGGTGGGCTTTTCTCACGGGTGGCCCTAGTGTTGTGGACATCTGAAGAAGACATCTGATGTCTGTTTAGGGAAGTTTTTAATGTTTGGTGTTTTATTGCTTTGTTAATAATAATAATATTCTGTTGGGAGCTGCCCAGAGTGGCTGGGGTATAAATAAATTATTATTATTATTATTATTATTATTATTATTATTATTATTTGCCCTTCCTGCTGAAATAATAGAGGTCCCCCTCAATACCGACTCTCCCTCGGCCTTTGAAGACACGCTTGTTTAGTTTTAATTGTTGTTTTGACTGTGTTCATTGTGGCGCTATTTATTTCACATTTCAATGGCTCGTTTTAATGTTTTGATTGAATTATTTTTGTCATCTGAGAAGAAAACAGCAATTTCCATTGTCTTCCGACATTTTCGCTTTCAGCGAAAGTGAAATTTTACAGTTATCCTTGCTTGTATATTTATTGCAATAAACAGTTAGAATAAAAAAAAGAAGCTCAGCAAAGAACATAGCAAAAATCACACTTGAGAACATTATTCTTTTAAAATGTGGAGAAAGTCTTTCCCCCAGTCCCACATAAAGGCCAAATAGTATCCATCCAAATTTAGGAACAAATTATGAAAATGAATGATGAAAGACAGGGGGGGGGGGTGTATGTGCAATCCAGCTTGGACTCTGGAAAAGTTTGTCTTGCACCATTTCCAAATTCATCATGTCCTTGATATATAGTAAGACCTTCAGAACGGACAGAACCGTGAAAGGGAAAGCCAGATTGACTTTTTGGCAGGCAAGCACAGTGTAAACACTAATGGAATAATCTTGGAAAACAGCAAGAATTTCCCCAGAGGCCAACCACTGTGTGGTTAGATACTTCTGAGCAATTTAGACCTTAAAATATTTGTCTCATAAGCTTCGCAAGAAAGCTATTTCAATCAGAATCTTCTTGCAAAGGATGAGAGACTTGGCGCTGGTAGCCATACCGTCATTAAGGGAAATTCACGGCGGCAAAACTGATTCAAAGGCAATTGGTTATCGTTCAAGAGATTGCCATCCGTATATGCTTAATCCAAAAATATGAATGCCCGGATCTGCCTACTTGTGAGTAAGGGGTTGCTCTGAGCTCCTGCAAAGGCACTTGTAGAAAGGGGAAGTTGTTCTCTACACTTTAAGCTATATTATGGCTGTCTCAGCAGAGCCTCATTACATGCAGGAGAGGGACCAGCTAACAATGGGAGAAGAATTATGATGGCAAGTATACTTCTGTTATTTGATTTAAAGACTGAAGCCCATATATGTGATGGAACTGGTTTCTGGTACACAACTGAACTACCAAAGCCCAATCTCCAATTTAGGTCTCGTGCAGCATTTAAAAGCTTAGAATCATAGAATTGTAGAGTTGGTCCCTCAATGCAGGTCCCTCAAGGTCCCTCAATGCAGGAATCTCAACTAAAGCATACATGACAGATGACCGCCTAACTTCTGCTTAAAAACCTCCAAGGAAGGAGAGTCCACCACCTTCCAAGGAAGACCATTCCACTGTCAAACAGCTCTTACTGTCAGAAAGTTCTTCCTGATGGTTAGTCGGAATACCCTTTCTTTTGAGAGCCAGTGTGGTGTAGTGGTTAAGAGCGATAGACTCGTAATCTGGGGAACCGGGTTCGCGTCTCTGTTCCTCCACATGCAGCTGCTGGGTGACCTTGGGCCAGTCACACTTCTTTGAAGTCTCTCAGCCCCACTCACCTCACAGTGTGTTTGTTGTGGGGGAGGAAGGGAAAGGAGAATGTTAGCCGTTTTGAGACTCCTTCGGGTAGTGATAAAGTGGGATATCAAATCCAAACTCCTCTTCTTCTTCTTTTAACTTGACGCCACTGCCCTCTGGAGCAGGAGACAACAATCTTGCTCCATCTTTCATCATCATCATCATCATCATTTATTATTTGTACCCCACCCATCCAGCTGGGTTTCCCCAGCCACTCTGGGCGGCTTCCAACAAATATTAAAAATACATTAAAATGTCACACATTAAAAACTTCCCTGAACAGGGCTGCCTTCAGATGTCTTCTAAATGTCAGGTAGTTATTTATGTCTTTGACATCTGATGGGAGGGTGTTCCACAGGGTGGGCGCCACTACCGAGAAGGCCCTCTGTCTGGTTCCCTGTGACCTCACTTCTCGCAATGAGGGAACTGCCAGAAGGTCCTCGGCGCTGGACCTCAGCGTCCGGGCAGAATGATGGGGGTGGAGACGCTTCTTCAGGTATACTAGGCCAAGGCAGTGCAGTTTTTTCAGTATGTGATCATGGCTATCATATCTCTCTTCTGTCTCCTCTTCACAAGGCTAAACATACTCAACACCTTCAAATGTTCCTCATAAGGCTTGGTTTCCAAGCCCTTGATATTCTTGGGCACCCAGCTCTGCACACACTCCAGCTTGTCAATATCCTTCTTAAACTGTGGCACCCAGAACTGGATGCAGGACTTCTGGTGTGGTTTGACCAAGGCAGAATAGAATGGATCTATTACTTCCCTTGATCTGGACACTATACTTCTGTCGATTAGGGCTGGATGATATCTGGCTTTCAACACGGCGATATATCACCAGATAAACATCTTGATATACTGCTATATCACGATGTCTGAAACAAGGATTGAACTATGTAAAGGCAAACAATAGGGCTGCGTGATATCTGGTTTTCAACTTCGTGATGTATCACCAGCTAAACATTGAAATATGTAGAGGCATTGTCTGGCTTCATGGTTTTCCCCACATTGTGATTTTTGCATAGTACACATACACACACACCATGATTCACAATATATTGCCAGATCAAAAACTATGATACTGGTACTATGATATGGACTTGAAACTGGAACATCAGTCGTGATATATTGCTATGTCAAATACTGTGAAACCAATATTTTGCTGCTGCATCACACTGTTAACTCCTCTTAAGCCTGTTGTCTACTAAGACTCCTAGATCCCTTTCACATGTACTATTAGCAAGCCAGGTGTCCCCAATCTTATTTTTGTGCAGCTGGTTCTTCTTGCCTAAGTGAAGAACCTTACATTTATCCCAACTGAAATTCATTTTGTTAGTTCTGAACTGGTTCTCCAATCTGTTGAAGTCATCTAGAATCCTGATTCTGTCTTCTAAGGTGTTACCTACCCCTCCCAGTTTGGTGCCATCTGCAAATTTGAAGAGCATCCCCTCAATTCCTTCATCCAAGTCGTTTAGAAAGACATTGAATAACAACAGGCTCAGGACAGAATCCTGCAGCACCCCACTTGTCACTTTTTCCAGGATGATGAGGAACCATTCACTTGTGTCAATTTTCTGCATACAAAACTCCTCTAAGCAGCCACTAACTCTTTCCATTCATTATTTATATTAGTCAGGGGTCAGCAAACTTTTTCAGCAGGGGGCCAGTCCACTGTCCCTCAGACCTTGTGGGGGGCCACACTATATTTTTTTGGGGGGGAAATGAACAAATTCCTATGCCCCACAAATAACCCAGAGAGGCATTTTAAATAAGAGCACACATTCTACTCATGTAAAAAACACGCTGATTCCCGGACCGTCCGTGGGCCGGATTTAGAAGGCAATTGGGCCGGATCCGGCCACCAGGCCTTACTTTGCCTACCCATGCTATTAGTTCATCACAAGGGTGGTCAAATCAGAACCCAAGAGTCGAATGCAATTTTCAAGCCATGTGAACTGAAACGAATGAGGAAATCTGCTAAAGTGTCCTCATCATCCTGATCTCAGGGCAGGTAACATTTCATAAAAAGAAAAGTGCAATTTATAAAATGGTAATTACTCAGCAATCAACAAATTCCAGTTGACCTGGGGCCTGAGGAAAGTCTCAGCTTGGCACGGGAATGAAGTTACCATTAGTGCCACCTCAGTCTCTGAGAGGATGGCATTCCATATTTGACACACTACAGCAGGGGATAACATCTGCCATATCCCAATATAACCACTAGCTCCCAGAAAGGGAATGCAGAGGAGATCTTAATACTCAGGTCGGGAAATACCGTATTTTTTGTTCTATAAGACTCACTTTTTCCCTCCTAAAAAGTAAGGGGAAATGTGTGTGCGTCTTATGGAGCGAATGCAGGCTGTGCAGCTATCACAGAAGCCAGAACAGCAAGAGGGATTGCTGCTTTCACTGCACAGCAATCGCTCTTGCTGTTCTGGCTTCTGAGATTCAGAATATTTTTTTCTTGTTTTCCTCCTCCAAAAACTAGGTGCGTCTTATAGTCTGGTGCATCTTATAGAGCGAAAAATACAGTATATGAAGTAATCCACTCAAGTAATTAGGTTACAGGCCATTTAGAGCTTTGTTAAGTCATTGCTTTTTAAATATGGAAGCCAATATCAGCATTTCTAAATTGGTATTAATTTAGCACAGTAACCACTATGGTGCTCTATTGTCTCAAGATTAAAGACCCCCAAAGTGACATAGTGGTACCTTGGTTCTCAAACTTAATCCGTTCCGGAAGTTGGTTCAATAACCAAGGTGCGCTTTCCCATAGAAAGTAATGCAAAATGGATTAATCCCTTCCAGACTTTTAAAAACAACCCCTAAAACACCAATTTTATATGAATTATACTATCTAACAAGAGCATTGATCCATAAAATGAAAGCAATAAACAATGTACTGCAGTCATGCAATTGATCAATCAGTAGCTGAACTGGGTTCCACACAGTCACAAAAACAAAACAAAAAAGCCACAAAAACAGAAATGCAAAATAAATAAAAAACTGACAGACCTCAGCGTAACACTTAAAATGGAAGTGTGGCACTCAAAATGGAAGCGTAACACTCAAAAGGAAGCATGTTTGGCTTCCGAAAAAATTTCGCAAACCGGAACACTTACTTCCGGGTTTGCAGTGTTGGGGTTCCAAGTTGTTTGAGTACCAAGGTGTTTGAGAACCAAGGTTGTTGTTGTTTAGTCATTTAGTCGTGTCTGACTCTTCGTGACCCCATGGACCAGAGCACGCCAGGCACTCCTGTCTTCCACTGCCTCCCGCAGTTTGGTCAAACTCATGCTGGTAGCTTCGAGAACACTGTCCAACCATCTCGTCCTCTGTCGTCCCCTTCTCCTTGTGCCCTCCATCTTTCCCAACATCAGCATCAGAACCAAGGTACTACTGTACATTCATGAACGCATGTGTAAGATTATGCTTTTCATGTATAGGTGTGCTGTTAACACTCCCTGGAATAACTTAATCTTATGAAACTTTACAATGCAGGAAATGTTAAAACAACTCCATGATTCATCTTTAAATGTGAGATCTTGACTTTGGTCAAAATGGCTTGTTACTCACTCTTAAGTGCAAACAGACAATCGCTACTCTCAGAATCATTGGAGAGGATGTATTTTCCAGAACAGTTATTGCTGCCTTTCTGTATGTGAACTCTCCGAAACACGCTGGTGACTTAAACTGCTCTTCAAACCCTAATCTGAAATATTTAGATATGAAACATAATGGGACCTGCTTATGGCTCCATTTGTTTCAAAAGAGCATTTTAGCAAATGCTAGATGTGATTGCTACTCTGGCTGTCCCAGTCTAAAGAAAGAAGTTACTTACTGTATATTCAACATGGGAGATGTAATTTCCTTAGCAAGTGCTAGTACATAATATCACTAATCTGTGCTTGATTCAGCTCTTAAATATCCTTGAACTCTGGGCAATTCAATAAATTCCTCAAAATACCTAGTAATTCACAGGAAAAGACATTATTTCACTTACCTGCTACTTAAACCTAAGCACATGCAGAAACAGGAACAGTGACAGAGTCCACACAGTTGACAAACTCATGCAACTTGACCGGGTTGCCAGGAATCCTCTTTTACTAGCCTTAACTCAAACGTTCAGCCTCCTATGATCCCCTTGTTATCTGGAACAAGGTAAGTTACCCCTCTGCTCTGAGGGGCTACAGATAATTCCATGCAGAAAGTCACAGGTTCAGTCACTGGCATCCCAAGTCTGTGGTGCTTACCTTGAAAATGAAGCATGTTTTCCTTTCTTATCTTTTGTGCTTACAATGAATGGCAACTGTGTTTGCTGAGTTGCTAACTCAGGCACCCTTATACCCAAACCCATATGTGGGCAATAGGGCTTGGCAGTGTATCAATATATCATTGAAAACTGGTTCAAAGTCCATATTGCAATATCAGTTTCATAATTTTTGACCTGGCAATATATTGCAAATATGATGTGTGTGTGTGTGCGCGCGCGCATGTGCTGTGAAAAAAATCACAATGTGGGAAAAACCATGAAGCCAGCCAAAGCCTCTACATAGCTCCATCCTTATTCCAGACATTGCAATTTATCAGTATATCATGAAGTTTAGCTTGTGATATATCGCAATGTCGAAAACCAGGTGTTGTCAACGGGATGCACTTGCACATTTTTTCTTGTTTGCTTACTTCATTGAAAACTCTCATCTTTAAATCTTGAGCTTTTCTTTTGTGCCTTTTTCAATGTCTGAATTATGTTTGTAATTCACTGTGCTGATCACATAGCAAATGCAGCCTATAATCCTGTTGTACAGTGGTACCTCGGGCTACAGATGCTTCAGGTTACAGATGCTTCAGGTTACAGACTCCACTAACCCAGAAATAGTACCTCTGGTTAAGAACTTTGCTTCAGGATGAGAACAGAAATCGCACGGCGGCGGCAGGAGGCCCCATTAGCTAAAGTGGTACCTCAGGTTAAGAACAGTTTCAGGTTAAGAACGGACCTCCAGAACAAATTAAGTTCTTAACCTGAGGTACCACTGTACTAAGTACACCATCAAATCGACCAATTTACTAACTTACTTTCATCTCTACACGTTTCACTCTTTTAACTCCCAAGCAGGTGATGTGATGGTGCAAGAGAACCATATTGGAAATATATTCCCACATCTGCAACCACCATACCTTCAAGTTTATTGTCAGGCACATGGACCCCACCCCCAAGAAGGGTAACAGGGTTGCCTCCCCCCCAAATTCCTCTGCTTCTGTGACCTTGCAGAAATTTAAGATGACGTTTTTCCCCCAGCGAAAAGTGGAAATTGCCAGGCGAGCAAACACTTTTGCCACGGGTAGAAATGTCAACGGAGTGATCTGCAAGGCAACATTATTCTCAAACACTGAAGTTCCAGAATGAACAAACACAGACATGTTATTAACCGCAAGTCAGCAAAGCTGCGTAGAACCTGTGTACAAACTGATCAGCCCCACTTAGGATTACAGAACATTAAAGTTCCTTAAGGTCTGTAGTGGGCAATTTGCCATTTCACAGAGTAGCAACAAGGACATTGTACAGTATATATCCCTTTTAACATCATGTTCAGATTAGTCATGCTGCTAAATAAATTAATACTCCCGGCACCTGATGTCAGCATAAATTCAGCTGACATATTTATGTCTAGCGCAATCCCCTTAAACTGAACCCAGGTGACAGAAGAAAAAAAGAAGGAAAAAAATCATAAAATTGCGGCCCTCTTCACACTTACCCAAGCATAAGCCCCTGTGAAAATATTCAGACTTTCTTCTCCACAGACACTTAGGAATTCATTGTAAAACTATTCAATGTGCTCCTTATATTATTATTATTATTAGTAGTAGTAGTAGTAGTAGTAGTACCCCGCCCATCTGACTGGGTTGCCCAAGCAACTCTGGGCAGCTTCTAAAATATATAAAAAAATATAATGAAGCATTAACATTTATAAACTTCCCTATACAGGGCTACCTTCAGGTGTCTTCTAAAGGTTGTATAGTTACTTATCTTCTTGACATCTGATGGGAGGGTGTTCCACAGGGTGGGTGCCACTACTGAGAAGGCCCTTAGCCCTGGCTATAAGGACTTGATGCAGAAGTTAGAAGAAGAGTTTGGATTTGATATCCCGCTTTATCACTACCCTAAGGAGTCTCAAAGCGGCTAACATTCTCCTTTCCCTTCCTCCCCCACAACAAACACTCTGTGAGGTGAGTGAGGCTGAGAGACTTCAGAGAAGTTTGACTAGCCCAAGGTCACCCAGCAGCTGCATGTGGAGGAGCGGGGACGCGAACCCGGTGCACCAGATTATGAATCCACCGCTCTTAACCACTACACCACACTGGCTCTCCAATCGCCTGGTCTCTTCTACATACACCTGACTCTGAAGTCTTTGATTCTACAAACACACTTTTAATCCTAGCCTAGCTAATGCACTCTTTTCCATTTGTGTTCTTTTAAATCACCCCTTCATCAAAACTCCCCATAATGTATGGATCAAAAAACCTAAACACTTCCTTAGGGAGGAAACAGAAAATGTCACCGATTTTTTTAGAGAAAGAGAGAGAAAGAAAAAAACAAAACAGCAGCACATCACTGAATAATCTTGAAATCAATATATAGGCAGAGAAGATAAGTGGCAGCAAAAGAAGAAAGATTTTACTCTTTACAAAACAAACAAACCCTGAAGATGGAAAAGCAGGATACAAGAGTCAGGTAAGAGAAGATTTGAGATATAACTTGTTTGATTTGAGTCATCTGGTTGTACTAAATTACTATCTCTCTGAAAATGCAAGGGTTTTAAATGTGAGGGCACCTTGTTCTCTTGCATTCTCTGCCTGCAGGAAACTTTAGAGTGATACTATCACTTTCAGCTATTTTCTTTAGTCTCTCCTGTTTTGAGTGGAGGTTTCTTACAACTGGGGGAGGCAGGGGGACATTGTGAGAGAAGTTTTAAATGAAGCCGCCCTTGATTTGGAAATGCAATCTGCAGGCTGTAGCCAGCGGTGCCAGCAGTGGAGTTAGCTGCTCTGGCACTTGGAGTGGCACACATGCTTTGCACCCAGGGATGCGTCCATGGGGGCGGAGCTGAGACACACATGGGGGTGGAGCGAGCCACCCCCTATGGGGGGGGGAGATGGAGCGAGCCGCCCATGGCAGGCTGCTTCCTGGGGGGGGGGGAGGGAGCCGTGCCGCTTTGCCAGCAACCTTCCTCCCTTCCCTCTTCCTTTTGACAGCTCGGGGGAGGCTCCCGCCCCCAGGAAGCAACCCAGTAATGGGGGGCAATTGCACTCTGCCGGCCCACAACTTCCAAGCCTCCCCTGAGCTGTCAAAATGAAGGGGGAAGGCCACTGACAAAGTGGTGCAGCTCTGCCCCATCCCCCAACAGCTCGGGGTAGGCTTGGGAGTCATGGGTGGGTGGCATGCCAAATGTCACCCCCCTCAGTGATGACACCCAGGGCAGACCACCCCCCTGCCCCCTTCATCCACCCCTAAGCAGTGCTGTTCCAGTCATGCTGCAGCATAGCTGTCAACTTACAGATTTGAAAATAAGGGACCAGCAGCCTCGGAAATAAGGGATCAGCAGCCAAAATAAGGGATTTTCAGAGCACAGGTATGTTCGACTTCTGAGCCCCTCCGAGCCAAAGGCAGAAAGCCCAGCCAGCAGCCAAACGAAGCCTCAAGCGGTGGTTCCCACAGCGCAGCAACCCGGCAAAGGGGATGCAGAAAGGAAAACCACCGTCACCTCTCTGCTGGGATGCGCTGAGCAAAGGCGAGTCCCCAGGCAACGCGGCCAATTTGATTGGCACAAGGCATGCAAGCTCCACCCCCCAGTCGTTCTTCGACTCCTTATTGGCTGAGCAATGCAGCCAAGCAACACAGCTGGCGCCTCCCTCCTCCCTGGCTGGCAGGGAGGGAGGGAGAGGAGCTGCTTCTTTTGAAACCCGGGAAATTTAAGGGACATCATCAATAAGGGACAGCAGCAGGACACAGCGCTGGGATAGGAACTTTCCCACCAAATAAGGGACGGTTGACAGCTATGTGCTGCAGACTTGCCCTTGCAGAAGAGAACTTCTTTCTCCTCTCCCCTTCAACTCCTAGGCACTCTGGATCAGATTTTGGGGGTACACAGGGAGAAGAGACAAAGGGAAAGCCACGTTGTGCAAGCAGAACAACTCTCACGGAGAACAAGATACAGCAGGGAAACTGGAGACAGCATTCACCTGACCTCCCTGCTGCATAATAGGATGAGGAGGGGGCAAGGCAACGGGATGGTTGTTGCGGTGCAAATGCACTGGTGAGAGCAGTGAATTGGTTCTGCTGGTGCATTTGCGCCACACTGACTTTGCCGTTGCGTCACCCCTCACCATCCCAATCAGTGGTAGAAGCTGATTAAGGCGCCAAATGGCTACTTAAATAAAAGTTGCAGTCACCAAAATGGAATGCCGAGTTACCATTTGGGGGGCAAGACGGCTCTCAAAGTCTTATTTTTCAAACGAAGGACTGCAATTGATTCTCAGTTAAACATCTGGCTAGTTCAGATGACAATCCTGAGCTAGGTTAAGAGCTTTGAGAACTTAAAAGAGAAAAGTCACTTGGTCCAGGGAAAGTCAACATACATAATTGGCCTAGTCTGACCTCTTTTTCTTAATGGTGACTGCTCCTGCATAGGCTGCACAGAAAAAGCATTTTGGTCTCGGAAATTCATTCCAATTGTGAAGATAAAGTATAACTGATAGAATTCTGCAGGGTGGGATATTAGTGTGTGAAAACAGTCCAGAACTAATGATATGAAGATGGTGGAGATGCTGTGTTTCCAGACGAAGGCTGCAACAGGCCTGGCGGCTGCCGAAAACAATACAAAAACAAAACCCCAGACCTTTTGCAAAGCATTGGAAATCTGCCTGGATGGGGATTTCTCCTTTGGAAAAGAGGACATGTCTACGAAAACCCAGATGTACAACAACCCTGCTCAAACCTGCAACTTTGTCAGCACCACACTTTTTTTTTTACTTTGCGTGGCGATTCCCGCCCCCCACCAGTTGGAATAATAAAGACACAGGACACCAAATTTTAGGTTAATGGGCAAAAAAATGGCCACAACTTTATTGGTTACAGGTAAGAGCGGTATTGGCTTTAGGCATTGGTCCTATCAGACTATCCGGCATGAGAACCGGAAAGGGTTAACACCAGCAGGGGGAGCCCCTGTGATGTACATCCCTAGGCACTCCCCGAGGGGTCACCGCTCGGGGGTGCACTTTAGGCCCTAGCCTCCATAGGTTTTGGACGAGGCAACGCCCCCCAGAATCCTTTATCATACTACCCTTAAATATTTGGGGGAGGTGATGGTGCTCCTCCCTCCCAACTCATCTGCATAATAATACCCCTACCAATGCCTAACCGCCAAACCAAAGGAGTTGTGACAATTTGCGAAAAAACCAAATGGCTTTAAATCAATGCCAATTAGCCAAGCGGAAAAATTCCTACCAGGCCCCTTGCGGCGACCAACCGAAGTCCATAGCAAAGTTTGGGGGGAAACTTAGAGGGAGGGTGGGTGGGAAACCGCAGCTGTGGGCGAGGACGAAAAGGGGAGATCCCGGGCCGCGCCGACATTAAGTGACCCAGGCCCCGCCCCTGCAGCCAGCCAATTGGTTGGCCCTGGGGCTGACGCGGCCCGAGGATTCCCCAGATCGCGTGTGGCCGAGACCAGCCCCGCGCAGATGTTGGTGGGCGTGAGCCCGCAAACCCCCCCTCCTTATGTCGGGAGTGGCTTTTCACGGTTATTTATTTCACTAATTTTACAATTAATTTTACACTTTTACAATTAATTTTGCACTGTGGGAGGCAGTGGAAGACAGAAGTGCCTGGCATGCTCTGGTCCATGGGGTCACGAAGAGTCGGACACGACTAAGCAACAACAATTTTACAATCATTCTGACATTTCAAAACTTGACTTCCTTGCTCCTCTTTCTGGGGTTCCTTAAATTTATTTTTCCTATCTTCTGCATATATCAGCACCACACTCAAACCCACTGAGCTCCGTACCATCTATTCAATTTTTGCAACTTTTCCAGCAGCCCGCCTTCAGAACCACACGTTTCAAAAACAGTTATAGCAAAAACATTAGCGGATTGTTAGCAAGCCATCTAGGAGCAACTTAGCAGTGGGCTGGCTGCTCCAGAAATAGCTATGTTTTACATTTGAAACCTACCTGAGAGAAAAATAGAAGTGCATGAGTATAATGCTAGGAGCTGAAGACACTTGTTACGGGTGGTAGTTTACCAAGTCTTGTTTCCCTAACATTTCTGCAGTCTTCCAAGAGCACAGGTATAATGAGCAAAGCACACCATCTGTTATTAATGCACTTAAGAATAGCTGAACACAACACACCTGATCTGCATGGGCATTTTAAAAACAACCCATCTGGAGGAAGTGTTTGCAGACATCAGAATGTGCAATGCAGATTGAGGTGAAAAGGAACCTAAGGGACTGCACAGTCTTAAAATTTTCAGAGATATCAAAGCTTTCTCAACTCTAAGGCCAGAAGCCAAACTGCTGCACCTATTTAACAGTGATTTGTAGACAAGCAGAGGCACAGCTGAAAGCATTTACTAATCGGTTGCCTAGCCTTGCAAGGTAGCACCTCACATTTCTACAGAAAGCAAATTAACTGAACTCTCCAGAAAAATCAGTGAATCTAATTAGCATTATTTTTCTTTAATGGGCAACACCTTGAAATGGGCAGTCTCTGAGTCAATTCACATGTATGAAGCACTCAATAAGCATCACAGCAAAAGATAACACGCATGTATGAATTAGACCCCCGTCAGTAGGTATCCTGACCCCAAAGGAACCTTTTTGAAGGACGAAGATTTATTATGGTTAACAAAATGTTTTTGCTAAACTACCTGAGAAAGTTTATGTTGAAAGACAGTACAGTGGTACGTCGCATGACGAATGCCTCGCAAGACGAAAAACTCGCAAGACGAAAGAGTTTTTCGTTTTTTGAGTTGCTTCGCAAGACGAATTTCCCTATGGGCTTGCTTCGCAAGACGAAAAAGTTGCAAGTTTGTTTCCTTTTTCTTAAAACCGTTAATACCCAGGGTGCATTGCTTGAAGAGGTGCAGTTGCGACTTGACTTCGAGGAGCAACTCATAGCACACGGTGTGGTAGCCTTTTTTGAGGTTTTTGAAGACTTTGGTGATTTTTGAAGCTGTGCTTCGCAAGGCGAAAAATTCACAAGACGAAAAAACTCGCAGAACGAATTAATTTCGTCTTGCGAGGCACCACTGTATACAAATATCGGGGAGGGGGTTGTGTGTGTGTATTCATAAATTTAATTATGAGCTAATGGTGCTAAATAAAGTCAGGCTCCCATCACCAACAGCTCATTGGAGGCAATCCTGCAATCACTAACACAGAATAAAAACTCAGGCACTTCCATCATGGTACCTAGGAGTTCCAAATGCCTGGCTCAAAAGGTTTCCGTTCCCATAATGCAATGGGAATCACATTTGACAAATAAGGGCTAAAGTTGTTCACAGAAGGAGCAACTTTAACTGGGTGCTGTGGTGTCTCACAATGCAATGTTCCAGCAGAACTGACACTGAAACACACACACACCTGCTGGATTCAAGAGTTGCAGACAGTGTTTGAAATTAGCCAGGCACCAGGCACATTTTGCACCTGACTATAGGCCATTTGTGACCAAGTGAAGATGCCCGCGCACCAGCATGGCACCTGATGTATCCACCATCTGAAGCTGCATGCCTGGGGATCCTTGGATCGGGACTGTTTTCACACACTAATACCACATCTTGTAGAATTCTATCAGTTATATTTTATCTGCACAACCAAAATGCTTTTTCTGTGCAGCCTGAGCAGTGAACAACGTTCTAGTTAATTGTTGTAGCTTGTCTTCATTTACCCCACCCCACTGCCCTGCTCACAGTTGTGAAGAATGGTGAATGGTCTGTGTCATCTTTTGAAAAATAAGACTTTAGAGCTGTCTTGACATTCTGTTTGGGTGACTGTAATAATAATAATAATAATAATAATAATAATACCCACCCATCTGGCTGGGTTTCCCCAGCCACTCTGGGCAGCTCCCAATTGAATATTAAAAACACAATACAGCATTAAACATTAAAAACTTCCCTAAGCAGGGCTGCCTTCAGATGTCTTTTAAAAGTAGGATAGTTGTTTATTTCCTGGACATCTGGTGGGAGGGTGTTCCACAGGGCAGGCGCCACTACCGAGAAGGCCCTCTGTCTGGTTCCCTGTAACCTCACTTCTTGCAATGAGGGTAACCTTGTTTTAAGGAGCCATTGGGTGCCTAGTTTATATATCTGAGTTTCTAACACTGGACTGGCAGAGTTTCTAAATGCAGTGCAGGTGGCAGCTGCTAGTGATACTGACTCAGCATCCTAGGAACCCAGAAAGCTGATAAAATGTAGGCCATCATTCCAGCTTGTTCAGGATTTTGCATGCTCTACCATCAACCTATGGCCCTTTCTCATTTTAACTCTTACTGGGTTTCTTTCCAGATCTCTTGATCCAGGCGACTTCCACTGAAAACACCTCAGGAGGGACTCTTCACACACCTCCTCCCATTATTCAACAAAGGTTGCTTTGTCAGTTGATTAAACCAATGAAAGTTCACAGCCATAGTAAGTAGCAATGCATGGACGCTGAATAACAAGAACACCTACTGGTGAATTGTCGAAGAGGAATGGTATTAGAATAAAATGCCTTCTGGCTGTTCCATGGTACAGTGCTCCCCACTTGGTCAATTACAGTTATAATCACATTTCTGGTTTCCTCGACCAGCTGAACTTTCCTTTATCCGTCTTCAAAAATGACTCCAGGACCATACAGCAACATTAATTTCACCCCAGCCCAAATGTAGTATTTCTGAAAAACTGGCAGGAGAAACTGACAGGAAAACCTCTTGCATATTTATGCCACAGCGGTCAATGGACTGAGTGCTCTTAATAACTCTCCTTTTCCTTGCCCTCGCTTGGAAAAGCTGCCAAAGCTTTGCTCTCAATTCTGACTTTACCTCAAAGGGATATTGCTGGAAACCCACGTATTGCTAGAATGCACCATTAAATCCCTTGATGAGTCTGTAATTGGACGCCACAGCATGTGCAGGAGATCCAAGTTTAAATTTATTAGGCATCAGTCAATCCCAGATGTCTCACAAGGAGAGCTCTCCTTGGGCTATTTGGATTGTTTCTCAGAGGCACTCTTGTTGAAAGAATGAGTGGAAAATGTAGCCACCCAGTTTACTCTTCCAAGACGCAGAAAGCTACATGAAAGGCATGCGAGCTCTGGTAGTGTATGTCACTGGAACAGATTGAAACATTACTGTATGTCACCATGTTCTAGTCTAGGCAGAAGTGCAAACGTTCATGAAAACCGGTTTGCAGAAATCACACTTAAATTCCAAGCCAGATTTGGGCATGCTTTCAAATCTTCCATTCATCTCCGCCAAGCTAAGCAGTTGGCTCCTTACCTCTCTCACCCTGACCTAGCCACTGTGATCCATGCGACGGTCACCTCCAGACTGGATTACTGTAACTCGCTCTACATAGGGCTGCCCTTGAGACTGACCCAGAAACTCCAGCGGGTGCAGAATGCCGCGGCGAGACTCCTTATGGGGTCCTCTCCACTGGATCACATTCACCCAGTGCTATACCAGCTGCACTGGCTCCCGGTGGAGTATAGGATCAGGTTTAAGGTGCTTTAAAAGTTTTAAAACTTTAAAAGTTTTAACCTTTAAAGCCCTATACAGCCTAGGACACTCGTACCTACGTGACCGCCTCTCCTGGTATGTCCCACAGAGGAACTTACAGTCTTCAAACAAAAACATCTTGAAGGTCCTAGGCCACAGAGAGGTTAGGCTGGCCTCAACTAGAGCCAGGGCTTTTTTGGCTGTGGCTCCGATCTGGTGGAACGCTCTGTCACAAGAGACTAGGGCCCTGCGGGACTTGACATCTTTCCGCAGGGCCTGCAAGACAGAGCTGTTCCACCAGGCCTTTGGTCAGGGCACAGCCTGACTCCCTCCTTTGGCAATCTTCACAGAACTCTAGCCCAATGGTTGCCATCAATTTGATCAATTTGATTTGAATTAATTTTATAATGAAATGATTTTAGAATGTTGTATTATTTTATTGTTGTTAGCCGCCCTGAGCCCGGCTTCGGCTGGGGAGGGCGGGATATAAATAAAATTTATTATTATTATTATTATTATTATTATTATTATTATTATTCGCCATTTAGAAAAAAATATATATTTCACACAGGCAATGACTTCCAGATTGCCAAACAGTTGAAAGCAAAAACAAGGACTTCTAAGACTCAAGTCCACCAACTTTGTTTACATAGAGGGCCTGTTGATCAATGTATCAGTAGGTGATTTGGAAAGACAAAGTTACCTGGGTCAGGGACCTGGTTTTGGGGGTGTCTATGCCGTTCTTTTGTAATTTTGGGGGGTTTCTTTATTTACACGAATTGGATTTTTTGCTGTGCTCCATTTTCTCTGTGTCTGGTTCTAAGTCCTTCTGATTTTCCAGGTACCACTGCATTTGGTACTCCTGCTCTTTGGTAAAGATAACTCCTTGATGTACATCTCTCTTGATAACCTTATTTCCATTCAGGCATTCCAGAGAGCCATTGGCATAGAGAGAAGAAAATAGTTTTTACTCTGGTCTGCAACTTGCCACACTCAGTAAGTCCTCCATCATCCTTTACCAAGAGCAAAAAGATGTTGGTGGTCACCAAAGCATGCAAGATGGAGCTTCATTCCATTAAGACCTGCTACTAATAATATCAACAAGTTGTTCTGCAGCTTTTCCTCACGTGCTGCTACCGCATTGCCATAAAAGTGCCCTGCTGTCCACTTCGTTGCAAACCTTTCCTCCAGGAAGGACAAATCAAATTAACTCTGCATGCCAGGAAGAGATGTGCCTGCTCTCGGGTGTGCCAGCTTTGCAAATGCAAGGGGGCTTGATGCTCCTGGAGCAAAATGTGGAGGCACATCTTGCCTCTCCAAATGTACCTCCACGCCCTCTCCAATATATACAATGAAGTGACAGAACAAGCCCACTTCCTGGATGTTAAGTTTGTTCCTTAACCAACAACCAATGGTTTGGCCACATCCAGAGAATCTCAGTTCTAAAACAGATTACTCTGCTTCCTTCTTTGCCACTCTCTTCCCTCCTCTCCCCACCGATTCTCATCACCCTATACCCTTTTTTTTTATTGTAAGTTGCTTTTGCATTGCTGTGATGCACTACTGGAAATTAATAAAACTCTCAACTCTCAACTCCCAACTCTCCCACTCTCCCCTCCAGTATGGATCAATCTAGTTAAGTTTGCCAAAAACCAATCTGTGATTTTGGTGGTTACCATTCTTCAGGTCTATCAGTAAAGTATTTTATAAAAGCAGTGCCTTTTTTTTCTGGAAGGACTCAGGGGTATGCATACCCCTAAACATTTTGTGAATCTTTGTACTTTTGTCCATTTACTGTATTTATTTCCCCTGATTTGAACTATAAAACGGTGATTTTTCCTTGAGTCAAAATGAGAGTACCCCTAATTTTTTTTGGGGGGGGAAGCACTGTATAAAAGTATGCCATATTTCAACAAAATTGTGTACATCAGGGCTGTCCAACAGGTTGATGGTGATCTACCAGTCGATCGTGGGGCGCCCCGGTCGATCCTGATCGATTGCCCTCCCCCTAAAAAGCTGAATAACTTCAGTCAATCCATGGGTAGATCACTTCCAGTTTTTTTATATAGTGGGAGTAGATCGCAGTTTCTTGAAAGTTGGACATCCCTGGTCTACATCATTTGTATTATTCAATGCATGTAACCTCTTTGTTATTTTTTCTGATACAGCAACAGACCATACATTCTGTTTCCAACAAGAGACAAACAGATGTTGCAATCCTTTCAAATTCTGTGCCATTCCTCTGCTCCAGTTGCAACAAAACATGCCTCGCCTGCATTAGTCTCTACAGCCACAGCGGGTGCTGCAACCTTCCAACAGCTGGACTTCACCCCCAAAGGCGTACTTTTCCATTGTCTCCTGAGACAGATGGATGCCAGCAATGAATAAGAAATGCTGCTGTTATGAGAACTGCTCTGTTGCAGAACCAAGCCTCCCTCCCATAGGCTGGAACTACAGAAAAGCCCTGTGTCAGTGTTTTACCTTCCCACAATCCATGTTTACTTTCTAGTTTGCAGCTGCCATTTCTAACACTGGACTATTATATACCATGCTGTAAGAAGCTACAAAGCGCTTAAGCGAGCAGAATCAGCAAATCTGTTGAATTATGGAATTGCGACATCAACTTGCCTGGTGTTTCTTAGCCATCTCAAGGCTCTGTCAATCTAAAGGAGGACTGGGAAAGAAGACTTAGTGGATTAGTCACAACAGGCCATTAATCTCTGCATCCCCTATTTTAATCCTGCCATGACCAATGCGATTGAAAAAAAGAAATTCATTGTGAGCACATGACCACAAAAGCTCCTGCGCAGGGGTTCAAAGATACCTCGAAACCAGCTGAGGTCACAGTTTCTTTATTCAGTAATACTATTTCATAGGAATCCAGTAATTCCCCCAACTCTTCCTGCCTCTTATTTTAGAAGGGAGCCCCACTTCCATGCTGCAGCAAATCTTCCATTAAAGCCAAAGCACTTTATGCTAGTTTCACTTGATACTTCCATTGTAATTGACACATCACAGAAGTTTCATTTGGGGAAAGTGAATCCAATTTATTCTTCTTTTTAGGTACCATGTTGTGAGTACAGCAACATATAAACAGTTTTTTACACTAGACAAAAAACAAAGGTGGGTAATTGTTTTCTGTACAAGGCAGTGACTAAGTTGTGATTCACACACCTTCTGTTTATCACAAGACTGCTGTTAAGTATTGATTGTTGGGTGGGTGAAAATTTTCTTTCTCCCAAATGAATATGTTAAAAAGAATATAAGTTGTAGAACTTATTGTGAATATCTTTTCTGGGAGTACTTGAGACTGGTTTTTAAAAGGGGGGGTGTTAGCAAATGATTACCAACTTTTGTCACACAGGTATTATTATTTTAAAATGTCTATACCGCCCTTCATGCAAAGATCACAGGGTGGCTTACAATATAAAAACACAAAAATGTGTAAAATAGTAACAAACCTGAGAGGTGCCAAAACTGAGTTCCAGTGAGTTCGGGTTGAAAAATTGCCCTGACTGAAGCCATCACAAAGCAATGCCACCCACCCGTAACTCAGACAGCAGCTCCAGAAGGATACCATGCTTGCTGGTATTGAAAGTGGCTGATAGGCTGAGGAGAATTAACAAGGACACATTCCTCTGGTCATCTTTCAGGGTGACCAAAGCAGTTTCTGTTCCACAACTGGGTCTAAACCCCGATGGAAAAGGATCTAGAAGATCCATTTCTTCCAACAGTGCCTGGATCTGGTCTGCGACCACCTGCTCAAGAACCTTGCCCAAGAAGGGGAGATTGGCAACTGGCTGGTAATTACTTAGATTTTCTGAACCCAGGGAAGGTTACTTGAGGAGTGGTTTTACCACTGCCTCCTACAAGTTGGCAGGGATCACTCCTTCTCACAGGGAAGCATTCATCACCTCCCTGGACCAACCAGCTGTCCCCTCCCTGCTAGTTTTTATTAGCCAAGAACACAAGGGGCTGGAGAGCAAGAAGAAGAAGAAGAGTTTGGATTTGATATCCCGCTTTATCACTACCCGACGGAGTCTCAAAGCGGCTAACAGTCTCCTTTCCCTTCCCCCACAACAAACACTCTGTGAGGTGAGTGGGGCTGAGAGACTTCAAAGAAGTGTGACTGGCCCAAGGTCACCCAGCAGCTGCATGTGGAGGAGCAGGGAAGCGAACCCGGTTCACCAGATTACGAGTCCACCTCTCTTAACCACTACACCACAAGAGGTTACCCTAGCTGATCCAAGCACATTGTCCACATACCGGTAAGTAAAAACAAACACACACAACTTAAAAAATTAAAATACCCCCATCTTCAATCTTTATAGGATCCAGTTTTGTTCAGCTGAATGTAAGGATTAGCTAGCAGAAACAATGCTTTGCATTTCTCTTACGAACCTCGTATCACAGTGTCTTACATTTGGCTCCATCGCTTCATGGGCTGCAAGAAATTGTGGCCATATTATGAATGTTCTCTCTCACAAAACAGTGGTACCTCAGGTTATTAACGCTTTGGGTTACAAACTCTGCTAACCCGGCAGTAGTAGCTCAGGTTGAGAACTTTGCCCCAGGATGAGAATGGAAATCACACACTGGCAGCGTGGTGGCGGCAGCGGGAGGCCCCATTAGCAAAAGTGCGCCTCAGGTTAAGAACGGTTTCGGGTTAAGAATGGACCTCTTAAGTTCGTAACCCGAGGTACCACTGTACTACTAACAATAATAAATACATTTCTATCCTAGAGTTTTCTACTAGTTCTTACTCATGTTGTCTCACTTTCATTGTCACACCTTAATGTGGGTGTTGTTGTTGTTTTACAGGGTTTGTGTGTGTTTTTAACAAAAGCTGCAACTGACAATTTATGACTACTGTGCTTTTGACATTGAGAAGGTTCTGCAAGGAGGCACAGTGGCGCAGAAACAAAAGAAGGAGTTCCATTCAGATGAATGTACAGCTGAATACACCTGAAAATGCAGCCTGTGAATAAGATACAGAGTGAAGCATTTTAGCAGACACAATGGACTCTGTTCTAATCCATGAATCAGACCTCTCAATACTTTTCAGTCATAGTTTTATGTTCCATCTCAATCTCCCAACCTTCCATCACAGTCTAGCTCAATTATTCTTAACTAGAGCCATGGGCTGCCAAACACCCCCCAGGGAATATATAAAAATCAGGAGGGGATTCAGAACTTTTTTGGGGGGTGATCTGAATTTCAGAAAGCCCCTTCTCCTCTTTTGTGATGGCTTGTGATAGCTTGAAGGGAAGAGTTGTCGTTCATCTCTACCCCAGCAATTAAATTACTAGAACAAACAGGGATGCCTCCTTCTCCTCCTCACTTGGGGGTGGAGTGGGGGGAAGCATCGCAAACTAACACTCTACCTATTTACAATGAGACTAAGTATGTTGTGATGAGCTTGGCTCGAGCAGCTTGGGTTTCATGGCCCAAGCTGTCTGCAAATATCAAACCTAACATTAGGGAGTTGGCAAATGGCCATCAGCTGCAAACGTTTCAATGAATGCGTGCCTGAGATTTGTGCGTTCTATGCATATATCATGGAATGCAGGTGGCATTGTGGTCTAAAACACAGAGCCTAGGGATTGCCGATCAGAAGGTCAGTGGTTTGAATCCCCACAACAGGGTGAGCTCCCGTTGCTCGGTCCCTGCTCCTGCCAACCTAGCAGTTCGAAAGCACGTCAAAGTGCAAGCAGAGAAATAGATACCGCTCCAGTGGGAAGGTAAACGGTGTTTCCGTGCACTGCTCTGGTTCGCCAGAAGCGGCTTAGTCATGCTGGCCACATGACCCGGAAGCTGTACACCGGCTCCCTCGGCCAGTAAAGTGAGATGAGCGCCGCAACCCCAGAGTCATCCATGACTGGACCTAACGGTCAGGGGTCCCTTTATGCATATATCATAAATATAGCCACATATCACAGACCATCCAAGTGTCCCTATTTTCCAGGGACGGTCCCAGATTTAAAGAAGCGGTTCTGGTTTCTGATTTGATCCCGGGATGTCCCACTTTTCCTTAGGACATCCCTATTTTCATCAGAGAAATGTTGGAGGGTGTGCATATCAGAATAAAGTTTCCTTGCCCAAAATGCTATTTTTATGTTCTGGTTTTGTTTTGTTTTTTGTTACTAAGCAAATGAGGATGGCTTGGCTCTAGAGTGGTTTTCATAGGGCTCCATGGAATGAAGTGTGGGGCAAATTAAAGGGGAGGCTATTGAAGACGGTGCAGAGTGCTGTTGGGAAAAGGACTGGCATTCTCCACCCCCATCAAATCTGACCGGCCTTTACCCAATAGCAGCATCAATTACCATTGTCCAAAATGTAACATTACTGGCTCGAACATCACAGTAGCTGTTAAGGTCATTTCTAATAAAACTATTAGCATGTGATCCCCTGGGCCTAGCAGAGTACAGCTCTGATTACTGAGCAAAAGTACCAAGGCGACTTAGTGTGCAATAGCCAGAGCAGAGAATTTAGCCTCTAATGATCCTGTTGATCCCTATCAACAGAAGGATACACAGCAGATTTATTTTTTCCTCTCTGAGAAGCGCTTAAAACTCTCGGGCCCACTATCTCCTTCTGAGCCATGCAAAAGGCAGATCAAGGCCCAAGTCAGAGGTTGTCAAGAACTGCTCCCCACCCAAAGGTACGAAAAGGTAACCATCAGTATGATACGTTTTCAGACCCGCCAAGTGTCCCTGTTTTCCATAGACAGTCCTGGATTTACAGAAGCTGTCCCAGTTTCTGATTTGATCCCAGAACGTCCCGCTTTTTCTTAGGGTGTCCCTATTTTCATCAGAGAAATGTTGGAGGGTATGGGGTTATGTGACCCCTGAGCCAAGGAGATAAGTAACTTTCCAAGCTTTGGAAGACATCTGAAGGCAGCCCTGTATAAGGAAGTTTTTACAATGTTTAACATTTTATTATATTTTGATATACTGTATGTTGGAAGCCTCCAATGTGGCTGGGGCAACCCAGTCAGATGGGTGGAGTAATAATAATAATAAATATTATAATAATAATAAATGTCCCTATTTCCATTGGAGAAATGTTGGAGGGTATGGGTTTTGAAGTTCTGCCTTAGAAATACCGTATTTTTTCGCCCTATAGGGCACACTTTTCCCCTCCAAAAATGAAGGGGAAATGTGTGTGTGTCCTATGGGGCGAATGCAGGCTTTCGCTGAAGCCTGGAGAGCGAGAGGGGTTCAGGAAGCTATCCGCAAGCCTTGGGAGCCCGCATCCCGAAGCCTGGGCGCGCTGAGCAGTCACGCCCGGGCTTCGGGTAGCTCTGCGCAAGCCGCCGGAGCCCTCCCACGGCTTGCGCAGAGCTGCCTCTACACCCGAAGCCCGGGCACGCTGAGCAGTCGCGCCCGGGCTTCGAGTAGCTCTGCGCAAGCCGTGGGAGGGAGGGCTCCCACAGCTTGCGGAGAGCAGCCTGTTCTGGGGGCTGGGGAAGCTCCAGCTTCCCCCGACCCAGCCCCGCGCCTGGGGGGGAAATAATTTTTTTTCTCTTTATTCCCCCCCCCCCAATATACTAGGTGCGTCCTATGGGCCGGTGCGTCCTATGGGGTGAAAAATACGGTAAGTCATACCATCTAGCTTTGGTAGCAACCGGGCACCCAGCATATTCTACAGGACGAGCACAAGCTCATCTGCTGCTAACATTCCAAACATTGACAAGGAAGAATAAAGATGGACTTTTCCCAGTAGTGATGTATGGAAGTGAGAGCTGGACTTTAAAGAAGGCTGATCGCCGAATAATTGATGCTTTTGAGTTATGGTGCTGAAGGAGACTCTTGAGAGTCCCAAGGACTGCAAGAAGATCAAACCTATCCATTCTTAAGGAAATCAGCCCTGAGTGCTCACTGGAAGGACAGATCCTGAAGCTGAGGCTCCAATACTTTGGCCACCTCGTGAAAAGAGAAGACTCCCTGGAAAAGGCCCTGATGTTGGGAAAGATTGAGGGCACAAGGAGAAGGGGACGACAAAGGAAGAGAGGGTTGGACAGTGTTCTCAAAGCTACCAGCATGAGCTTGACCAAACTGCGGGAGGCAGTGGAAGACAGGAGTGCCTGGCATGCTCTGGTCCACGGGGTCACAAAGAGTTGGACACGACTAAACAACTAAACAACAACAACAAAGGAACTAGCAGTAAGCACAGAGGAAATACATTAGGACAGCAATAAAAAGCCTTACATGTAAGAATCAGGAGCAAGACGCTGATGCAAAAAGCAACTTTTTTTGCACACACTCTCATGGTGTTTCTTTTATGCATCTGTTACATTTGTACCGGGCATCCCATTCACACAGTTCACACATGCAAAAGATTTCTGCTTGCACTGGTCTCTCAGATGTTCACAGTGCTTGTGGAAATGGCTAGGTGCCCAGCAGCCTGCAAGGATATCAGAATCCCCACTACTGATATGGGGAATGTCTAAGGAACTGTCAGGCAGCGGAGGAACCAACCCCCATGGCAGGTTGCCAGGAATGGACGAGACAAGGAAAAGTCCTTACCATCTGCTTTTATTCAATATTCACAGAGAGAGGCTCGGGAATGCAGCCTCTTGGAATAATGGTGTTGTCCTGAGTGATTCTCCATCCCCTTTTTCTCCAACTTCCTCATTCATCATCTCCTCTATGGGTGGCGCTGAGGGCCCTTTGCTTCTCAGCCCTTTGCTCTCCTACTTTCAAGGCCCGCCGTGTTCTGGGAGAGAAGGAGGGGTGGTCTGGAATGCTTTCTAAAGACACTGTGTCCATCAGCTGTTGCCCTCCTGCTGGTTCCTCTTCTTCCTCCTCCTCTCCCATTATTTCCCAGCTTTCCCCCTCATCTGCCTCTGAGCTGAGATCTCCCTCAAACCTCTGTTGTAATTCTGAACTGTCTTCTTTTTCTCTGGAAGGGTCAGGCTGGGGAGGCGGTCTCCACCATTCTTCCTCTGCCCAGTCCCTGACAGGAACACATGAACTTGCCAGTTTCAGGAAAACCACTACCCTTCCAAATAACAACTGCCGAATTCACTGTGGACATGCCCTGTAGGAGGGCAGAAAAGCTTTTAGCAATTTTTTTTTTTAAAAAAATAATAATGTTGAAGGATGGAAATCACTTAACAAATCCTGCAAGCCGAAATGCTGTGCAAGAAAAAGACGTCCACTTGCCCAATGGGGCTTGATCCCCTCTCCTCCCTCCACCCCACATGCACCCCCAAATTCGCTTGTGGGGGCGAGAGAATCCCCAGAACAGTGCACAGAGGGAGGGGAGGGGAGTGGGGATAATTCCATCTGGCAAGCTGATATGCTTGTGCAGGCAAAACATTTGCAATAGTGTGACATTGAATTCCACCCTAAGAGTTATTTATTATCAGCAGCTTGCAGAAAGCCACATCTGACCATGTGTGGTAAGCATTGCATTCAGACAGCTAGGCAAAGAAGTGTTCAAAATGTCAGCTGTTTACTTCTTTGGGTTCATGGTTGACACAGGCAGACAGGCAAGCTCAGACAGACAGACAGAACTAGCTAGTAATTCCTGAAGACCCTAATGGCTCTGAGCTGTACTGTAGAATATTGAGAACCTGCTGCCCTCCCAAGGTTGCTGGACTCCAACTCCCATAAGTCCCAGCAAACATAAACACTACCCAGGGATGATGGGAGTTGCAGTCCAACAATATCCAGAGGACCATGGGTTAACCATCCCTAATCTGGGGCAAAACTAAGAATAAATCATTTTCATTTTATTTTACTGAAAATACATGTATTCTTCTCATTAGCTGACTAAGAGAACTCTGCCACCAAGTAGTCGTCAAACCCGACTGAGACTCTTGTAAGATAGTGTTCTTAAAATAAATTTGTCTTTAAGGTCTGAAGTGGTAATTTAATTAAGAGTATGATTATAAGACGAAACTCAAAAATAGTTAACAAGAGAACGATCTTGTCATCTTGCGAGACACCAGCTGAGATAGCCTTTAGCCTCTGGTTTAGCCATCTGATAAAAATAATTCCAATGGAGAATGCACGCCATAATTAAACTATCCTTCTGTGACATATCCCCAACAGCTAAAAATATGGAGATTTCGGCAATTAAAGGGCTCATGCCGCAGATGCTGTCCAGACAGTGTGATACATGGATGCCCAGGTGACGTGGGCGGTGCAGCTCTGAGAAACTCCCAAGCATACTTATAGGAAGCAGGATTTTGTCCGGTTACAACCCACTTTAGATACTTAGAACCCTAAAGTGCAGCAGTCTTCTTCAGCCCACTTCCTCCTAGCCTTGCTGTGTTGAGCAGCAAGGTCTGATGGGGGCTTGTAATTATATTTGCCTAAATGTACCTTCATGCTTCCCCACAATGCAGAATTTTAACCACACAGGTTCCCAGTCATGGGAAGAACTGCCAGAAAAAAGAAGGTTTTTTTCCTAAATAAAAAATAAAAAATGCTTAGGGGTACTCTCATTTTCCTACACATATTGAAATACCGCAATGAGGCCAAACCTAGATTCACAATATGTTTAGGGGTATGCGTGCCCCTGCATCCCCCCAGAAAAAAGCACTGGGTAAAGGACCCCTGGACAGTTAAGACCAGTCAAAGGCGACTATGGGGTGTGACACTCATCTCGCTTTCAGACCAAGGGAGCCGGTGTTTGCCCACAGACAGCTTTCCGGGTCATGTGGCCAGCATGACTAAACCGCTTCTGGCACAACGGGACACCGTGACGGAAACCAGAGTGCATGGAAACACCGTTTACTTTCCCGCCGCAGCAGTACCTAATTATCTACTTACACTAGTGTGCTTTCGATCTGCTAGGTTGGCAGTAGCTGGGACAGAGCAATGGGAGCTTACACCATCACAGGGATTCGTACCGCTGACCTTCTGATCGGCAAGCCCAAGAGGTTCAGTGGTTTAGACCACAGCGCCACCCATGTCCCGGTTCCCAGTCATGGGAAGAACTGTGAGTATGTTGAGGCAAACACACCTGCAATACCCTTTTTGATTTTACGACTCAATGTGGTGAGGTCAAAGGAGCAACGTGGCAAACAGGGCCCTGCACCTCCTACTTGCTTATAAGTTTAACACCCTTAGACAACTGGTGAGACGGAGCCCTTCAGCACAGGCAACAAGCATTTTAAGCACATCCAATTGACCTGCAACTAGGCGCATTATGTTGCCCCCAGAATTGGCTGGGAAAGGGGGCGAGGCAGGGGGCAGGGCAGGGCAGGGATGAAGCAGGCTTAAACATGCTCGGGCCAGGAATGCAAGCCCCATACAAAATGGTTGTTGCTTGTTATCTGGTTTTGGTAGAATGCCCCTCTCTATCTGCTCTACTGAAAGCAATGGAAGATGCAATAATTAAAGGGACCCCCCCAAGGAATGGGTTTAGAGCAGGCATCCCCAACCTGCGGCCCTCCAGATGTTTTGGCCTACAACTCCCATGATCCCTAGCTAACAGTGGTCAGGGGTGATGGGAATTGTAGTCCCAATTGTAGTCCAAATTGTAGTCCAAAACATCTGGAGGGCCGAAGGTTGGGGGTGCCTGGTTTAGAGTACTAGGCACATCAAGTTGATGGATTATGCCAAAATGGCCATAATGACCAGAAGAATCAGGAAGACCAAAATTTTAATATGGAATGGCGAAATTTTATAACTTATTTTAAAAACCATTGTAAAATTGTTAGTAGGATTGGAATAACACTTGCAGTTTATTGGTGGATTTTGGACACAATGGAGAGGTAAAAGATTTGGATTATCATAAAAGATGCAGGAGGAAATGATTAACAATAGGACCCACAAAGAGAAGGAGGGAAGTCCAAAAAATTCCTTGGAATCTTGTTTTTATGTTTGGATATGTGATTGTAAAATTTTAATGTGAAAAACCAAATAATTTTTTTTAAGAGCTGGAGTACTATGCACTTTCTGAGATGTTATTGTTATGAAGAACACTTGATTTGCAGCTTTTTATTATTATTGCACAAAGATGAAGTGAAAATTATTATAATTTTAAAATGAAGTGAATAGAGGTAGTCAAATGAAACCTATTCATTTTGTTGTTGTCTTTTTGCTATTGTCATCGCAATTATCAATCTCATTTTTATCCTGCCCTTCCTCTAACCAGTGATCCCAGGGTAGGTTATGTAACACAGAGAAACAAAACAATATGGCCCATCAATAAAACATTAAAAATATAAGATTCATAAATATTTCATCCATCCCATCTCTGTAAATCCCAGTGACCTAGATATATTGAACTCCTACACCATTAAAAAGCCTGGAAGAAGAGATTCTGCAATCATAGATGCTTTCTTGATTGCCACTATAAATGCCTTATTCCCCATCCAAGGGGAATCCAAGGATTGCTGGAATGTGTAACATGAAAACTTTGCCAAGTGTGTGAAGAGGAAAGTTCTGTATGTGTGGCTTGTACTGTGCGCATGGGAAGAAATAAACATGGGTTGGCTACACTGCACATATTGAAAAGCAGAATGTGGTATATACTATACCTGTCAACTGTCCCGATTTGACCAGGACACCCAGGAATTACAGAAGCCATCCCAGAATCTGAATGGATCCTGGAATGCCCCGTTTTTGGTAACACAGGAGTTTTGTGCTGTATTTTCCTAGCTGTTTTCATGGATCATGCCACCACTGCTCAGGGGACAAAATCGGGGGTGGTGTTCTAGCCTCATGGAGGAACAGAAGCCTGAATGTGCATAAAAGGTGTCCCCTGTTGTGTCACACGACACCCACTGGTGTGAAGGAAATTTAGTGCGACATAGAAGCATATCGATCAAAAAGTCACAATTCTATGACACAAGAGGTAATAGAGCAAAAGGAACATTTAAGTCTTCAACAGGAAAGCCAATACAATAGACCCCATGTCTGAATACACCCTAGGCCTCTACTGCAACCACACCATATTTCCAACACCTTTCCTCACTTATGATATGACCAGTGCTTTTTTCCCTGGGGGTATGCAGGGGTACGCATACCCATAATCATTTTGTGAATCTACGGGAGAAAAAACTATTTTATTTTATTTTTTAAAAAATTAGTTTCTTCTCTAGCACGGTGAATCGTCAGTTCCATTGCTACTCCCGATGGCGGCCTCATTTCCTGTCACACTGTTTCCTGAGTCTCAGACGGAAGCAAGCGTTTAATGTGTGAAGCAGTGTGGAATGTGGATGTGTGTTGTTTTAATGATGAAAGTTTGGCCTCGTGTGAGCCAGTGTGGTGTAGTGGTTAAGAGCGGTAGTCTCGTAATCTGGGGAACCGGGTTCGCATCTCCGCTCCTCCACATGCAGCTGCTGGGTGACCTTGGGCCAGTCACACTTCTTTGAAGTCTCTCAGCCCCACTCACCTCAAAGAGTGTTTGTTGTGGGGGAGGAAGGGAAAGGAGAATGTTAGCCGCTTTGAGACTCCTTAAAGGGAGTGAAAGGTGGGATATCAAATCCAAACTCTTCTTCTTCTTCTTCTCCTCGTTGAGAGGCAGTATTTCAATATGAGTAATGCATGTTCTTTGTACCTTTTTCTATTTACTGTATTTATTTTTCCCAATTTGAACTATAAAATGGTGGTCAAAATGAGAGTACCCCTAAACATTTTTTTAGGAGGAAAAAAGCACTGGATATGACAACAATTAAAAATCTGCTTTGTCGTCCACAAAGACCTTCCAGTGACTAGTTTTGTTTTGTTTGTTTTTCTTTGGTATGTCTAGTGTTGTTGTATTATGATATACTAGTACTGCTGTTCTTTCTACATTTTAACAATAAAAGGTATTAATCAAAACAAACAAACAGAACATACGAGTTCTAATTAGAAAGGAAAAAATCCCTACCTCCATCTTTCTCTATTGTAGTACAAAACCAAGTATAACATGAGTTTGAGTAGGTTGTGCATAATTTTGCTCCAAGAATTATTTTGCCATTGTGTAAACAAACTCTTCATTTTGGTACTACAATCCACAAAGCCATTTTACTCTATGACCACCATTTTGACTCAGTACATAAAAATGTATCATTTTGCTTCTAATCGAAGAATCCAGCAATTCTTAATAACTACCCTGAACAAGGGATCAGTAGAGATCCACCACTAGTTCACCTATGGAGTGCAATGATCTCCAGCTCAAATACCACACACCTGTGGATACAGGTGTAACATGAATATTTATATAAAGCATGATTAGGGACACATGCAGGCTTAATAACAGAGCACTACCCATGTGTCAACAATTTCTGATTTTACTTTAATGGTCAAAAATAAATTTACCACTAGGAAGGTGACCAGGCTTCAGATACTGCCACAGTGTTTCTCAAATTTGGGCTTCCAGCTGTTGTTGGACTACAACTCCCATCATCCCTGACGACTCATCCTGTTAGCTGGGAATGATGGCAGTTGTAGTCCAACAACAGCTAGAGACCCAACACTAAATCACCGTTCAGTGCAACATGAATGAGCCAGGATGGGCTTCAGGCATGCATTCCATTCCCTTCCCTAATATAATTAGGAGGAGGAGACTAGAAGCATCTGCTTCTGGATTTAAACTAAACAACCAGGATAAACTGAAATTAATAATTATGCAAGCAAGCCATGGTGATAAATTCATGGTTTCCAATCCTGTGTTCAACTGCACATCACTTTGAATTCCACTTTGGTAGACTTAATTGGTAGAATTAATGAACGTGATTAATGGATGTGGTAAGTCAATCATGAAGCATCAGATCATTTCTGAAATTGAGGTACTTCTGACCTGGAAGCTTCCATTTCTGAATCTCAGATACGAGTAACATCACTGTGGTTATTCAGTGGTGATAAAATACTCTGCACATGGCCAGAGCCGCTCTCTCCTATATTCACAACAGGCTTGAAGGAAGCACTCTAGCAAGGCATGGCTTTGTGACTGAGGGCCCCAAAGAATGGCTTACGGTCAGACAGAAGTTTTTTTAGATGTGCAGAGACACAAACATGACCGCACCGAAGTAACACCTTAATGTTCTGGAGTATTACTGAGATGTATTTCATTCTTGTATCCTTCCATCTCATGAATTTATCAACACCTCATCAACAATTTAGTGCACTGCTAATGATCCTTAAGACCAACTGATTTTCACACTTAATGGTGTTAGGTACATAACAGTGTACCTAATTGTAACAGCAAGCTATGTGGCAAATATTAGGTACTCTAGCCAGGAACTGCTTTTTACTGAGACACCATTGTCCAAAACAAAACATCTCACCAGAATGTCTGCCGCTCTGGTATGTTCGTAGTGCCTATCGCCAATGTTTAAAGCAGAGACTCTGTTGTTTTCCATCGCACCTGGCTGACTCCTTCCTAACGTTATGCAAACATTACCCAAGGCTTGTGCAAAATAAATGACAGCGCAGAGAAATGTGTCAGCCATTATGTGATCGGGAGCATCCCACCTACAGCTGCAAATGTTGCTGCTAATTAATCTGTCGTGGCATTACACGGAAAAAGGGATTTGGGCCAAAGGAGCACAGAACACGTAATCCATATGCCTTTTACTCAGTGTCACGATTATCTGAAGGTCCCTGGGAGCGGCAGCCGGGTGGGATCTCATTTTAGCATCCTTGTTTTGACATTGTTTCCTTGGCACAACACTCAATTAATAATGCTTTACTGTAGCATCATTAGGGGGGCTGGAGACCGTGACAGCATCCGACTTCCTGGGAGGATCGGGTTTTCCACAGCACTCAGATGCCACATTTCAGATTATGTGGGTTTTTTTTAATTGTCTATTCTGATAATCACTCAGGTCTTAGAAAATGACAGCTACAAGATGCAAAAAACCAACCACCACCCCTCCTGCTTTTTACCAGAAATAGAAAACATCCAGTTTCCACATAGATGAAAAGTACACGTTATTTCATGAGCAAAAAAAAATAAACACTACCAAGCTTCCAATATAATGCAGAGATGAAGAACACCACATTTTATCCACTTCTCTCTATCAAAACCACTTCTGCCTAATGTAAACCGTGCCAACACTTCAGTAGCTAAAACCCTGGCGTTAACTGAATTACCTGTGTGACTTGATGAGGAATGTTAAGCAGCCAGGGATTGGCAAAATGATAATGAACACATTTTGTTCCCCCATATGGAGCACCCTTAACACACCTTCTGAATTTAAGTGGTCTGCCACAACGCTTCAGGTACCACTAATTTCTGTTGCAGAGCCCCCCCCCCCCTTTGCCAGGAAGGCTGTTAGCAGAAAACTGCTACAATGCTAATTTCAATTATGTAAAGGAAAAAGGAATGTTTACCCAGATTACTTGCAGTGTAATGGTCATGATTAAATGGCTATTACATTGTAGCCAAAGGTTCTCCAAGCCTATTCCTAGGCTCTTAAAACATATTTTTACAACAAACATGGTCAAAAAGCCCAGACTGCTATGTTTAGCTGATTTGCCACAATATTATTCCAATGGGACCTTCCCCATGCATGGAAACATGCCTACATGCCTATGAAGGTAAAAGCACAAATCCTGTCACTAATGCTGAATCCTATCCACCAACAGAACAAGCAAGCAGCCAAAACAAGCAGCAGCCTCTACCTTCCTAACCTACCAAAGGAGGGGGGAAATTGATTTCAATGTTTCAGCTGGCAAATGTACATTTCCCCTCATTTTCGACATTGCTACAGATATGTAAACCTTTAGAAATATTTTCCTTTCCTTCCAGTTACCTATACTGCACACCTGATATATATAGAGAGAGAGAGAGGGAAAGAGAGAGGGTTTCATTCATTAAGTTGTCAATGGTGAAAAAATTCATAGCAGGATTCATTCTATGCTCTAACACGTCTTCCTTTACCCAGCTGTGTCAATAAAGCTACCAACACACACACAATTTGAGTCAAGTAGAAAAGACGGCTATCAAAGGATGCTCTCATACCCTGGACCATATGACAAAACAGGTAAGTGCATCCCATGCACAAAATATCAGCTTGCTATTTGGACTTAGTGTGGTGTTGTTTTTACTTTTTCTTTCCTTCTTTGCCACACTGACATTTGGGTTTTTTTCATTTCCACCAGGCCTATCCAGACTTCTTCTTCTTAATTTATTTTTTAATGCAAGCCCCTATTTGAAAAAGAAGCATAGGATGAACCAGTTGTTCACCCCTCCCACCCTAGTCACCACCACCAAATCCCTGGGGTCGAAACCTTCAGGATAAGATTTATGTTGGCTTTGATGCAACTTAATAAAGCCCTCCAGATGGAAGACTTGGGCACAGGGGGCGTGAGCCACAAGCGGGAGACAGCAGCATTGGCAGACCTACGAGAATGCTCTTGAATAGACAGGGCTCCCAGTGGGTATGCAACTCCTTGCCCTCTCACGTGTGGGAAAGAAGGAGAAAAATCAAGCTTGCTCACTGCAGCATTCGTTTTTGCACCAACTATTACATCAGGTAGCTTTTGGAAAATAGTGAGAGTGTGGATGGTTGCAGAGCTTTTCCTCCCTATAGCAGTTCTTGGCCCAGCCAGTAGGGGGTGGTATTGCAGTGTGCCCCCCAGCTCCCCTTGCAACAGCACCTTGGCTTAGAGCAACAACAGCAGAAGATGGTGGAGAGGGTTTCCGACCTGATGTCGCACAAAATGGAAAGGGCTGGGGGTCTTCGACAGAAAAGCAACTGAGAAGGGAAAGCCCTGCACCTCTCCAAACGAGGCTGGGGGGAAAAGGGGACAGCACTGGTGCATGAGGTGAGAAATTGCCAAGGAGCACAGAGCAGCTGCTGTTGCGAGGCGATTTCCTGAGGGGGCTTTGGATGCTTCTGCCAAATAAAGAGGAGGGGAAAGCAAGAGCAAGCGAGGGCTGGGAATTTATCTTCCTACCTCCTCCACCATGCAAAAGTTATTAGAACTGAGAATTCCGAGAGGCTCTGAACACAAGCATTCCAAACCGAGAACATGGCAACTCTGCAAGGTTGGCCAGCGAGGCAATGGATCAGTGTGTGAGATCAGCCTCAGATGACACCACTCTGGAGGAAGGCTGCCAGGGCAAGGCAAGAGCCAAGCATAGCTGATCAGATTATAAAGGGGGGGGGGGGTGGAAGAGTGGAGGAAAACCAAATAAGATGGAAGTTGAAAGGCTCGCAGTTTCCAGAGCACAGCGGGTGGCTAACTTCAAAAAAAATGGGGGCTGCCAAATCCTAGCCCTGCCAAACAGCAAGGAGAAGCAGAGATCTGGTTCAAGCCAACAAGCCTGAGACAGCGGGGAGGGCTATGTTTTCACTGGCTTGGCAGAAGAGGGCCTCCCCCAGCGGCTTTCATGCTTGCTCCAGTGGCTGCTTCACCTCTGCTTTCAAGCCGGAGGGCAAAGGCATCTGCCTTCAGGGAAGGGAATCAGCAGCCAAGGTCCCCCTCAGGGGAGCAGGGGGGTGTTTGAAGTGCCCCAAACACCAGATCCGAGGGTCCAATCCTCCTCCCCTATTGCTCTCTCTGGCTGGGGCGTTAATTATTCCAGCGCGAGTGACGTGACAAATTAAAGCAGGCGGCCAAGGCTTCTGAAGTAGAAAGAGCATGTCTTCTACCAAGAATAAATTGCTGTAATCCTAAACGCCAGGCGCCAGGCCGTGGCTGGTCATTAATTGGGCAGGAAGGATCTTTTTGACAACTGGAATTACCTGCAAAAACAGAACAAAACAAAACAAAAAACAGAGGAGGGGAGAATGACGGATGCCCAGCCAAAAGGAGGCGAGGTGTCAGGAACCTCGCAGGAAGAATTTGGGCTGCGGAGGGGGGGGGGGAGAGAGAGAGGTGTACAGCATCTCCAATCAGAAACCAATGCTATGGAAACCCTGAAATGTCCCAGAAAACAGAGCTGCCCTCCCACAGCAAGAAGTTGAGCAACTTTCAAAAGCCACAACGCATTCAAGATTAATGAAGCAGAGCAGCGCATTTATTTCAGCCAACACACAAGCCTAGTAGATAAGAGGGATTGGGGGGTGGGAGCTCAAACACCACTGCGTTTCTTTATTACAACCCATGCACAGAGACCCAAATAAAACAACAGGGACAGACGCTCTTGGGGGGGGGGGTGCGCGATTCCGTACACTTTTAAAATCAAGGCAACGCTGTTAATTTCAAAACGTATACTGCTTTGCACGTAATTGGGAGGGGAGGGGAAAGAGAACCCGCTCGTTCTGTTTTGCTGCGTACCTGAAATGCAGATGATGAAATTGGCTTGCAGAAGAAAGAGCACCTCCCAAACAATTTCCATCCTCCGATTCTCATGCCAAGTGCATCCCTCGGCGAAGAAAAACAAGGATCAATATCGCAGTTTGGACGGACCCAGAAAACCCCCTTTCGGACTCGCAGCCTGTATTCCCCAGATGTGCTGACACATGTCCGAGCTCTCCCTCCACACAGCTCAAGCGAGATCCCTTCTCTTCCTTCGCCCTCCAGCAAAGACCAAGGAGCCAACCGCCGGCACCAGCTTCTTCTTCTTCTCCTTCCTCCAGGAGAGCGAGAAAAATCCACCAGATCTCCCAACAAGACATAGACGGGGGAAAAAGCCCGACCGCTGCTCCCCGCTCCGGAAAGTCTCTCTCAATTCCAGGGGACCCGAACTGCCAAGTTGTCCCCGAACTGTGCACGCCTCACTGGGGCATCACCACGGCAATCACACCATCCCGGCGCCTTCCTCTCCAGCTCTCTCACTACAAAATGATCACATGGAGATTAATATACACGTTGCAACGGATTTTAAGCTTTTTGCATGGTTATTTCACCTACATCTAAACCAAGGAGAGAGGGCGAGGGAGAGAGGGAGGGAGGACAAAATACCAAGCGCAGGTTTCCTTGCCAAAAGAAAAAAAAACCAAAAAACCAAAAAACCCCACAGCTCAAGCTCCCGTTAATTCTCCAGCAAAGCAACGGAGATTTTCCGCAATGCAACTGCAGGGGTCGTTCTTCCCTCGCCTACAGATATTTCTCCCTCCCTTCTCTCAATTTCTCCCCCTTCCTTTCTTGCAAAGCTATTGAGGAGAATTCATAGTGGAAAGCAAGCAAATAAATAAATAAATAACTGCGGAGCCAAGCCTCTCTTCTCTTCCTCTCCCCCCCCCCCCGCAAACACACACACACGCACACACATTCATTCCCAGTCTTTACTTGGCACTTTTAACCACTTGATTAGTTTATTGGGGTTAATGAAATCAGCAAAGCGTCCAAAAATTAAAGCGGGTGAGAGGGGGCGCGCGCGGGGGGAGGAATGGCTGTTTTTCTTATATTTAATTTAAACATCAACTGTACACACAAGAGAGGCTCCCCGCTTCTTTAACTGGCTTAAGTGCACACTGGTTTCCCTCCTCCCGGACCCAAGCCCCCTGTTTACAAGAGCGAACCTCGATAACCCAGAAAATATGCAACGCCCTTTCTCTCTCTCTCTCTCTCCCCTTCCGAAATCTGCATGCAGATAAATAAATAAATAAAACGATTACCCATTGCGCGAAAACCGAAGAGAAACTGCTAAGAGAGTTCGCAAAAGTAGCAGTTGCCTGAGCGGACCCCCGCGGTAACACAGTGCAGTCCCAATGCGTGTCTTACTCGGGAGTAAGTCCCATCTAGTTCAGTGTGGGACTCAACACTCCAAGGTAAGGGAGTACAAAGCTTGCAGCCCTTTAAGGCTTAAACGCACTTACCTCGGAGTAAGTCCCACTGAACTCAACGGGGCTTGCTCCTGAGTAGACCTGTGTCGCGTTACGCCGCCATTCATTTAATATCTCCGCGGCGCGCGGTTGCATACTTACCCCTCCCCAAAGCTCCTGTTTCCCCTTCACCTCATATGGGACGCGGGCATCATTCCTCTTTCAGTTTTTCTGCAGTGTCCCCACCACACATACGAAAAATAGCGAGGACCCAGCGGCTGCCAGACAGCCCCTTCGCTTTGGGTACAAAAATAAAATGAAACCACACTTTCACGGCGATTTTCTCATGGGGATTCTCGCTGCCTTTCCCCTCCGAGTCGAGGGAACCGCGCGCTTCGGTCTCCAAAGCGCCCGAGCCAGCCTCCGACGCTCCGCCAGCTCAATGCGCAGCCAAGGCAGGGACCGAGGCGCAAGGCAGAGGCGCGCGGGGACGCGAGCGCTCCGCTACGGGAGGCGGCGCGTGTGGCTCAAAAACCAAGCGGCAGCAGCAGCGGCAGCGGCTGCAGCGGCCATCCCAGGTAGCCTTGGCTCTTGACTGCAGCCCAAGCTGCAATCCCGGCTCTTTCTGGGGACCTGGGGTTGAGGGCGAGCCGGTGAAAGCGCAGCGGAGGAGCAAGCAATCCCTAGCTGCAAAGGAAGGAGGCGGCTCGTTCCGTGCGCAAAGCTTCCAGGCGTTGTTCTCGGGGCACGCTTTCTTTCTCAGTTATTTGGGCCATTGCAGGTTTGTTTGTTTTTTGTTTTGTTTTTACACACTACATTAAAGCGGAGGCAGGTTTATGGCGGAGGGGCGCCAGAGCCCCAGGAGGAAGTTGGAGGGGACCAGAAAAGCAGGGCAAATTTCAAAGCGCACAGACGGCCCCAGGAGGTTTAAGGGCGCATCCAGGCGATGCTCTCCCTCTCCCGGGTAGGTAACCGGAAGTCGCGGAAGTGCTGCTGGCTACCTCGAAAAGTAGGGTTGGGTTTGTGGAAGACCACCAGCGCTCAAAGGCTGCCTGCGTTTAATTCAAATGCTTAAGGGGGGGGGGGGGAGATGAACGGAACGCCCAGTTCCAGGTAACAGTTATGCGCACGGATGCTTGGCACGTAGCCGCTCAGGAGCGAGCTTCACTGAGTTGCATCATCAGGTGAAACACTAGGTAAGTCTGCATAAGACTGCAGCCTTACAGCGCAATCCTGAGCATGTTTACTTGGGAACGAGCCCCTCAATGGGACTTAAAGGTAAAGGTAAAGGAACCCCTGACCATTAGGTCCAGTCATGACCGACTCTGGGGTTGCGGCACTCATCTCACTTTATTGGCCAAGGGAGCCGGCATACAGCTTCTGGGTCATGTGGCCAGCATGACTAAGCCGCTTCTGGCGAACCAAAGCAGCGCACGGAAACGCCGTTTACCTTCCTGCCAGAGCGATACCTATTTATCTACTTGCACTTTGACATGCTTTCAAACTGCTAGGTTGGCAGGAGCAGGGACCGAGCAACGGGAGCTCACCCCATCACGGGGATTCAAACTGCGACCTTCTGATCGGCAAGCCCTAGGCTCTGTGGTTTAACCCACAGTGCCACTTGCCCCTGGGTATATTTACAGGTGCTGGTGCCACCCATAGCTACAGGGAGGGGGTGGGGCTAGCCAGGGGTTTTTTGCCCTGGGCGCCCCTCCAGAAGGGTGCCATTGAGGCTCCCAGCAAATGCATGTTTGTGTGTGCCAAATTGGGTCTTTGACCCAGGTGAAATAAAGCCTAGTTTCGCCCCTGCCTTAGGCATGCCCCAATGAATGTGCAGATGCCAAAGGCAATTAAAACTGCTAGCACATTTGCAAAGCTAAGCTAAGCGGGGTCCAATTAGATAGGGGAGTTCAGGTTGAAATTGCTGAATGGAAGGGGGTTGGACCATGGGCATGGCCTGGGAGACAGTGGGGTACAGCTGCCCCCCCTTAAGTAAATAAATAAGAATACTTAAAGTAGAAATAATCAGAATATTTGAAATTGAAATGCTCGCTGAGGTAACTTGGATGATGACTCATTTATTGCGTTGAAGGTATTCCCCGATGTTAATTTTTTATTTAACTTCCGAGTTTTCAAACGACTGAAAAATCTGACAGATTTTTCTGAGCTCTTGGGTTGAAAGAAATTTAAAACAACTGTTGTTGAGGCATTTCATTCCCGATCTGCTAGACAGAGCCAGACAGAGAGGATGGTGTCAGGAGGGTGTCATCCCCCCCCCCCCGATAAATCTTGCCTATGCCCACCCCTACCTTGGGGTATCTTTCAACCCTAAAACTCTATGATTCTATGACTAATACCCTGAGTCCAGACTTGTGTCTTTAAACGCACCTTTGCCGGCTGCAGGGCCAGTATGCCATTTAAAGAGGGGAAATTACCAAAGCCAACACCATTTCCTCCCCATCCCCCCATACATTTACATTTCTATTTACTCAATCCATCATATTATTTTTTTCTCCTTCCTCCCCCTTCCCTCCGCCTCCACTTGATTTCCTCCACATTATACAATTTACAATAATCTTTGCATTCTACAACCTTCTCAAATCATCTATATATTCTTATTATTTTTCCTTACTAATTTTTCTTCCATCCAGTACTTCACATTTTAATCTAGGCATATTAGCATATCTTTTTTGAGCAATATTTTACCATATATTCATCAAAACATTTCCACTCCTTTTTAAATTTTTTATTCGACTGATTTCTTCTTATAGCAGTTAATTTTGCCAAAATTAAATATTCATTTAGTTTACAAATCCATTCCTCCTTTGTGGGTATAGTTTGTGACTTCCACCTAGCAGCAATCACTGTTCTAGCAGCTGTGCTTGCATATAGAAGAATTCTCCCCCTCTCCCCCATGGTATCTCATCATCTATCAATCCAAGGAGATATGTCTCTGGTTTCTTTGTTAATGATATTTTCAACATCTTCTTTAGTTCTTCGTGTACTACTATCCAAAATTTCTTAATTTTCTCACACCTCCACCACATATGTATTGTTGTTCCTATTTCTCCACCACATCTCCAACAGAGGTTGGATTTCAATTTGTTTATCTTTGCCAACATAACTGGTGTTAACATCTTTACAAAATTTTCTTTAATTTAAAGTAGGTATTAACATGATTCCTTCACTGGTCTGAAATACCTTCCCAAATCTCTGAACCATAATATTCAGAGGGGGGTTGAGCGCCAGCGTCAAACTGGAGGCCTTCAGACTATCACAGGCATCCCGGGTGCATCTTTGACTGCCTCAAGTTTGGCAGACACAACAAGGAGGCCTTGGAACGCCACGAGAGGAGCTTCATCTCCATCTTTCAGGAGACCCTCCATTCCCATCAGCTGAGACTTGGACGATTAGGATTGTCTGAGTAATCTTGCGGGCAAGCTGCCGAAGAACCATCCTCTCAAAAATGGTGGACTGTTGAGTTTAGATCCTGTTCAAGACAGTCAACTGCTTCTGGCCTATAAATGATCAAATAAGGTCTGCAAGGAAAAAAAATGTGGTCCATGAGGATGCACTAGAGGCTCTGAGAAGAAAACGCTGGTTGTTGGTTTGTCTGCAGGCGAGAAGTCCGAAATATGGTTGTGTTGTGCCATGTTCAGTATCTAAGACAGAGGTGCTGTGAACGATCGGTTGCCAAGTCCAGGAATTAATAAGCTGCTTGTTGTATATGAGATTCCATTCCCTTGAAGATTAGTCATGTGATCTGGGGGTACTCCTGGATTTGACCTTGTCAGGTGGCTTCACTGGCATGGAGTGTCTTGTTTACAGCTCCTACCTGTGTGCCAGCTGCAATGGTTCCTTAACAGGGATAGCCTGTTTCTAACCTCTTTTCAAGCCAGCCTGATTTTTTGCCCCTTCGGTTTTGCAACATAAGGAAATGCTGACACCTTCTGTCCATTTTAGCCAAGGGCTTCTACACATACTACACATTCTACACATACTATACTTTTGTCTAATGCGTAGTTGTTTAAATATTCCTCAAGCTGCATGGAGATCATTATGTTTTTAGCTTGGAGAGGTGATATACTAATACTTTGTGCAGAGATCCACACATCTAATATTTCCCAGTTTTCAACAGAAGGAAGCAAAGACCTGAGAGTACCCTGAAATGAAGAAGAGCAATGAAACAGCCATATATAAGAACAAGGCAGAGGGCCTTCTTGGTAGTGGCGCCCGCCCTGTGGAATGCCCTCCCATCAGATGTCAAGGAAATTAACAACTATCTGACTTTTAGAAGACACCTCAAAGCAGCCCTGTTTAGGGAAGTTTTTAATGTTTGATGTTTTATTGTATTTTTAAATATTCTGTTGGAAGCTGCCCAGAGTGGCTGGGAAAACCCAGCCAGATGGGCGGGGTATAAATAAAGTATTATTATTATTATTATTATTATTATTATTATTATTATTATTTATTAAAGCTTCCACTTCTCCCCCACTCCCATTAGCAGGACAGCAACTTAGAGCAACCATGATGGAAGGGAAATATTTAAATACGCCCCATCTTCATGGTTTAAATATGCGATCCTATGTACAATTCATGTACATTTATTTAGTATTCCGTATTCAGACTTACAATTCTATGGCTATTGATTCAAGAGTATACTGTGTAGAGTCTTGGCTGTTGGATCTGGTTCTCTACTTGGATCAAGGGGTAGCTAAAGCAATGCCCCAGCAAGCATGGCCAGTAGTTAAGAGTAAGAAAACTGGCAGCAGCTTTAGATTCTTATGAACATGTATCAGTTTTATACCTAATTAACCTGTGGCTTCCCACAAAGCATTCTGAGAATCATAGAACGGGTAAGCTACTAAGGATTCTCCATTGGAGAACCCAAGCCCCTGCACAAAACTACAGTTCTTAAGGATCTCGGGAGAAAATGGATGGAAGTTAAACCAGTTTGGAGATGCGCTTGAGAGTCTGTGGGGCCCTCTGTTTGGTTGTTTGGCTACAGCTCCCATCCTTTGTTGCCATAAGTTCAACAGCATCTCTAAGAGGTTCACAACACAGGAAGCAAGATGAGGAAAAGATGGAAATAACGCCTAATAGCTAGAAATCAACAGTTCAAAAATGAAACCGTCATTTCATAGCTACCAAGATGAGTTTGTTTCAGAATCAAAATGACCAAACCGTAAAGGCCACATCCAACACTGCCATTCTGCTGATGCAGTGGTTCCATGCACACAATTTGTCAGGGACTGGGCAGAGGAGGAATGGTGGAGACTGCCTCCCCAGCCTGACCCTTCCAGAGAAGAAGAAGACAGTTCAGAATTACAACTGGGGTTTGAGGGAGGTCACAGGTCAGAGGAAGATGAGGGGGAAAGTTGGGAAATAATGGGAGAGGAGGAGCAGGCAGAGCTGGAGCAGCTGGCTGACATGTTATCACTAGAAAACATTCCAGACCCACCATCTCCCAGAACATGGTGAGCCTTAAAAGTAGGAGAGCAAAGAGCTCTAAGACAGACCACTTTATATTTTTAAGAAAAAATCTCAAAGCAGTAGCACATAGCAACACCCATAGAGAAGATCATGAGGAATGAGGAAAATGCAGAGAATACTTCACAAAACAGTGCCCTAAAATACATACCTGGACTTGTTTCGATTAATGTCTGCAGGAACTTTGTGGAGATTTAAGTTATAATTAGAAAAATCTTAATAATTATTCATAAAGGAAACAGCTTATAAGGAGTAAATAAGGAGGCCAGATATAGGGTAAAGGAAGTCTTTTATTTGGTTGTTTGTATTGTTGTATGTTATGCTTATTGTGTTTCTGTATTGGGGGGTGGGGGTTTATGTTTTGTTGTAAATAATTTTTTATATATATATATATATATATATATATATATATATATATATATGTATATATATTAAAAAAGAGAATGAGGAATGAGGAAGTAGGAGAGATGGGGTGGTGGAGATTCACTCAGGACAACACCATTATCCAAGAGGCTGTGTTCCAAAGCTTCTTTCTGTAAATATTGAATAAAAAACGGATGGTAAGAAACTTTTCCTTTGTCTTTGTACATTCTTGGCAATCGGCTGTGGGAGTATCTTGCAGCCGCCTGATAACAATGGAACTTCCTTGGCCTTTCCAGCTCCCTGCATACCCTCCAGAAAAAGAAACCCAAGTTATGGAGTTTTGGAGACCCTCTGGAACAGACTTTGTAGAACCCCGAAGCATTGGAAACCAACATCTGGAATGAGTGCATGAGGCTAAAGTTATCCAAAATCAACAACCGCAACATGCAACCATATTTTTGGCTATAATTTCCATCCATGGTGACATTTCATTCAGTTATTTATTTTATTTACTATTCTGGATTTATGTGAATATGGTTGTTGTTGTTGCCGCTGCTGCTGTTGTTTCTATACCACTTTATATTTTTAAGAAAAAATCTCAAAGCAGTTTACAACACATTCAAACATCAAATTAAACAATCCAGAATAAAACATTGTTGAAGAATGTCAAATACAAAGTACTGTATACATTCAAAGAAAAATGCTTGACAGGAAACTAAAATATTATCTGAAACAATTCAAAAGAAAACTTCACAAAGGAGGTCAGCTACAGAATACACAGCGAACACAGCAAAGTTAACAAAAAACCCCATAAACATTGAAAAGAAAACATTACTGAAGGAAGTGAAAGATAAAATGCACATTTAAAACAACATAATTAATAAGAGAATAAAATATTATCATCAGCATAGAACATATCTGCTGCTGTTGCTGCCAATCCTGCCCATGGCAGTTCATGACGGGCAGCAACTGTGGCAGTTTGGGCCACAACCAAGAGAAAGCCAAGATGGCCTCTGGCCTCTTCAGCAGTCTCAGCTTTTTGTAGCTGGAGTCAATCAGGGCCCCATCCTCCCAGGCTGGGCAGAAAAAGGCCTGCAAAGCTGGGATCAGGTTTTCCAGGACTCACAACCAAGACTGCCTGGAACATTCCAGTACAATAGCCTACAGCATATTTAGCCTTTCTCATTCCTCCAGATGTTTGGTTCCAAATCTCATCTGCCCCAGCCAGCATTGCCTATAGCAATGGATTATGGGAGTTGTAATCCAACAACATTTGGAGGGAACTAGGTTGCAGAAAGCTGTTCTAGAGCATGCATGACTAGTCTGTGGCATGGGTCGTATTATTTAGTTCCTGGAACTCCCTGGACAAGAAAAGAAGAGTCTACAGACTTGGCATTGATTTTCCTATGTATTGAGTATTTGTTTTATTGGGTTGGTAAACACTCTTTGCTTGGTTGAAGCATTGTGTAGATGGCCTCCATTGGAGGCAAAATATTCTCATTCTCTAGGCCGGTGGTTTTTCAACCAGTGTGCCATGGCACCCTGGGGTGCCTTGAATGATGGTCAAGGGTGCCACGGGCAACACCGGCCTCTGTCCCTCTTTCCTTCTCTCCCTCCTCCAATGCCCTCTCGCATCTCTGCCTCCCAAAGGCTTGCACAGCTGTTTGTTGCAGTAGTTCTGGCTGCAAGCTCCCCAGATGAATGGTGCCTCTGGGGCTGGCCAGGGGGTGCTTCCCAGGGCCCTGTGGGGCAGTGTGAGGAGAAGAGGGGAGAAGAGAGGAAGCTGAAGGAACACTCCACAAGGGAGGGTGTTCGAAAAGGGGTGAGGGGCTGCCAGCTGTGCGGGTGAGGGGCCACGGGGTGCCACAGAAAGAATGTAGTTGGTCAAGGGAGCCATGGACCCCCAAAGGGCGAAAACCTCTGCTCTAGGCAGTTCATGCTTCGTCCACCTGCTGCTAGCAATGTGCTTCTTGGAGACCTGATTTCACATATTGTGGTAACTGCTTCCTCACTCCAAATGTCAGCTGGGGAGAAGGCACTAATGGTTCTGATAGGGGAGAAGTGATGTCCCTTCCCCTACTTCTTCCCCACCTGGTGTGACCTCCAGTTACTTTAAGGAACGGAAACACTTTCTTCCCCTGGCTCCACACTGGATCTCAGCGGCCCAGAGAACAAAAGAACCTGTGACTCGCGCACGTAATTCCCTACAATTTAGTCCTTTCAACGAGACATATTACGATGGGCCTAGGGAAAGATGGTTTCACTTCTTAGAAAAGTACACAAAATTGTCCGCAGAAAGCATTCGTCATCATTCCACTTAATCAAAACGTAAGGATTAAATTCCACTCTGGCTTAGACCAGCAGAATCCCACTGACTTCAACAAGTATCCAAGATTGTCCTTGAGCTAATCTGAGTCAAATTCAGTGTTGGTATAAGCAATTCTGCTCCACTGGCCTAAGGTTAATTTTACCTTTGCATTGGCATAGCCTTTCACATAATGCGAGCAGTGGAAGGCATCTGATACAATTAACGTTAATCAAACTTAAACTCAAAATGAAGTCACTTTTCTTCACACATTTCCAAATTGATCATTAAAACTTGCCATCTCAAGATCCGGTAATGAGCAACTGCGCAGCTCACTTTGGTTCCCTTTTTAAACAGAGAGATTCCCAATCATTCAAAGTTGAGATGCTTGGGGCATGCATAATCTTCCTCAGTTTGTCCCAAGATAAAACAACTTGGAAGTGATTTACTATGTGGGAGGTAGAATTCTTTATTATTTTGCTCTTACAGCTGCATCAAATGTTTGCTGTCCAAAATTGCTTTTAAATCATGGTCCTGCCAAAAAAAAAGCTTACAAGGTGATGTGTAACACAATATAACAACAAGAGAATAAAAGGGAAATAGAAAACAAATTGGGAAAGAGACAGACTGACAGTGGAAAAAATCTAGACGTATACATTTGCTAACTAATCCATCCTGATTTGTAGGGGCGATGGATATTTCAGCTCACCAGGATGGTAGACGAGTCTAAACAGATAAAAACATTGGCAGGATTATTGTAATAACCTGCAGTTTCATTTGTTGTTGTTGTTGTTTAGTCGTTTAGTCGTGTCTGACTCTTCGTAACCCCATGGACCAGAGCATGCCAGGCACTCCTGTCCCCCACTGCCCCCCGTAGTCCGGTCAAACTCATGCTGGTAGCCTCGAGAACACTGTATTCTTGCCATCTCATTTTTGACCACATCCAAGATTCATGGTTCTTATATTCCAGGTTCCTATGCAATATTTTTCTTTACAGCACTGGACTTTCCTTTCACTTCCAGGCATATCCACAACTGAGCGACTTTTCGGCTTTGGCCCAGCCGCTTCATCAGCTCTGAATCAACTTGTACTTGTCCTCCGCTCTTCCTCAGTAGCATGTTGGATGCCTTCTGACCTGCGGGTCTCATCTTCCAGCGTCATAACTTTTATATGCCTGTTGTCTTTGTCCATGGAGTTTCATAAGAGTATATATTTAAAGAAGAGGAATAAATGAACAAATTAAGTTAATTTGGATATGCAGAAGATATTAAAAATAAATTTTAGGAATTGCAGCAAGTGGGGGAAGGAAGTCAAGTTTTGAAATGTCAAAATGATTGTAAAATCAGTGAAATGTATAAATTTGAAAAGTAGAAATAATTTCAAAAAAATAAAAAGATTGTAGATGAGTCTTGCCCATCCCTACTAACCAGGTATTCTTTCTAAACTGGAAATGCTGGCTATTAGACTTAAGGCCTGTTACATATTAAGTAGCCATGGTTCCAGTTTCTCCTAAGCATAGGAAATTCTCAGAGAAGATGCAGTTCCTCCCCATGTCCAGTACAGTGGTACCTCTGGTTAAGTACTTAATTCATTCTGGAGGTCCGTTCTTAACCTGAAACTGTTCTTAACCTGAAGCACCACTTTAGCTAATGGGGCCTCCCACTGCCGCCACGCTGCTGGAGCACGATTTCTGTTCTCATCCTCAAGCAAAGTTCTTAACCTGAAGCACTATTTCTGGGTTAGTGGAGTCTTTAACCTGAATCGTATGTAACCTGAAGCATATGTAACCTGAGGTACCACTGTATTGCTCTTTCCTTGCCAGCCTCTTCACATTGCATGGTGTTCAACTAAATAAATGTACAAGTGGAATGACTTCTGCTTTTGCAGCTAAATTCCACCTTCCACTCCCCCCTGAACACACCTCACCAGTCCCAAATCTACTCTGGAAGTTTGTGGTGGAGGGAACCCAGAACAGATTTAGGGGGCATGCAATGGGAGCAGAGGGATTGAAAGTCCTGATGTGCTAACAGAAGTCATTCTGCTCCTGCAAAGTGATGTTTAGCGCTATGTTGAGTGCAACTCGTTGTCTTAAAGAGCTGGTGTGATGATGTTCAAGGCCGGGCACAGGTAGAAAAGAAGGCAGATGTAACTTCTGTTGGATCTCTGGGTGAGAGTAAGGGACCTCAGGTACAGAAGCTAAATACAGTTTTGCAAGCCTTTCTGCCTAGCCCTCAAGACTATCCCCATATCACACCCCTTTTTCACAGGCTACAGCCTTCACATGTCTGCTTCTCCCTGTTTTTGCCTGGAAAGAGTGTGCCTTTGAACTCTGGTAATGCCTCTTCTTTGCCTGGGTGGAGGGTCAAGAGTGGTCTGTGAGTGCACTATACAGTGGTACCTCGGGTTAAGTACTTCGGGTTAAGTGGTACCTCGGGTTAAGTACTTAATTCGTTCTGGAGGTCTGTTCTTAACCTGAAACTGTTCTTAACCTGAAGCACTACTTTAGCTAATGGGGCCTCCTGCTGCCGCTGCACCACCGGAGCACGGTTTCTGTTCTTAACCTGAAGCACTATTTCCAGGTTAGCGGAGTCTGTAATCTGAAGCGTATGTAACCCGAGGTACCACTGTACAAAGATAAAAGTTGTATGATAACTCCCTCTTCCATTTTTGCCTTGCCCTCACCTCTTTGTGACTCCCCTGCCCCAGAAGTTTCCACCAAAAGGGAAAACATCCCTTGGGCTGAAAAAAGTCCCACCATCACAAGCAGTAGTTCATCAGCAAGTTTTTCCAACTCCCAATTGTTTACCAGTAGCAATTTTTGGTCTCGACCGGTGTTTCTCAAACCTGGGTCTCCTGCTGTTTTTAGACTACCATTCCCATCATCCATGACCATTGATCCTGCTAGCTAGGGATGATGGGAGTTGTAGTCCAAAAGCAGCTGGAGACCCAAGTTTGGGAACCCCTGGTAAACAGTTGGAATCTCTGATCTATAGTCAAGACGTGGATTAGTATTTGTTTATGCAGCTCATCCCAGTGTATGGCTCCTAGAGAGCAGGAGATCCTTGGCACCATTTTGAATCTGACCTTAGTTGGTGGACCTCAGGATTCTAGTGGAAACAAGAGAAATCCTGTGAGTCTTCCCTCACCTGTACAAGGCTGACAATTTGGGCATTCATTTATCTTAGCAAAGTTATCTGTGACTATTTTATAATTGCAACAAGTGGGATCCTTCAACTATGGCAGCCTTCTCTAACATGGAGCCCTCCAGATTTTTTGGAATACAACTCCCATTAGCCATGCTGCTGGGAGTTTTCTGGAGCATACCAAATAGGGGAAAGTGATCCGATAGCTAACACCTGGGTCCAATGGTATGCCTGTTGTTAGATTCCAAGCAAGGTACTTGACCAGTAGAATGGAGCTCATATCAGATGTGGCATCGTATGTGCTAAGTACTGCTGTCTGAAGATAAGAAGCACTCTGTAAGTACTAGTAATTACAACCATTGCTGCTTCATCTCTGGCACTGTAATTTTATATACCATTACAGGCATAAATTATTAAGTTTTCTGAGAATAAAGTCAATGTTTGTATAAATAGTTCTATCCTTCCACAAAGGGAATTGATAAAAATTTAACATAATCACCGTAGAGAGCTTCTAAGGATCCGTCAATACAATGGATGTTAAGGTAATTATTTTTCTTTATTGATTGCGACATCAAAATCTTGCTAGTATTTGCATTTTTTTCTTCCTGGTAAATATATTAGAAACGTATACTGATACCTTTTTGGTTAGTGTTTTTTCTTTTTTCTTTTTTAAAAGCAACAACAACGCCCAGAAATATGAGAACAAATATGATGATTAATTTTCTTAGTAGTTGGTTGTCTGTCAGTGTTTGTTTGTGCAAGCTAATATCACAAAGCCTTATTGTCACTCTAGTTTGTTCCTGTATGTCTAAAGACTAAAAAACAGTGTGAATATATCAAGTGTGTGTTGCTTATGAAGTAGGATTAAGTAATAATATTTGAATATTTTACCATTTCATTTCTCACCTAGAGGGAGTCTAAGGCTCTGTCCTAATTTCTTAACAGAATTTGAAAGAAATTAGGACAGAGCCTTAGATTCTCTCTAGGTGAGAAATTAAATAGTAAAATATTCAAATATTATTACTTAATCCTACTTCATAAGCAACACTGGCACTTGGGTTCAACTGAGGTCAGAATTCAAGTCATCACTCATCCATAAAACTCACTGAGGTGACCTTGGGGCTGCCACTTACAAGCCTATCCTACATCATGGGGCCACTGTGAGGATAAAATGGGGTAACACTCCTCATGCTACAGTGAGATATTTGGAAGAGCAGTTCTGCTAATTCCTTTACTTTTATCCTCTCCCTTCAGTTGCTTCTTTCAATGGCTTCTTGGTCCATCTAGCACAGTATTATCTATGCTGACTGACAGGGGCTCTCCTGGGTTTCAGGTAGGAGACATTCCCAGCCCAATCTCAATATACCAAGGATTGAGCCTGGGGCATTTTTCATGCAGAGTATGTTCCCTCCTAATGAGCGACACCCCTGTGCTGTATTCAATGACAAGGTAACAGGAAAAGGTTAAACAAAACTACAAAAAACAGAAGTACTGTTCTTGGGAGACAGGGGGCGGGCTGGTGTGGAGGACTCCCTGGTTCTGAATGGGGCAACTGTGCCCTTGAAGGAGCAGGTGTGCAGCCTGGGAGTCATTTTGGACTCACAGTTGTCCGTGGAGTCACAGGTTAATTCTGTGCCCAGGGCAGCTGTCTATCAGCTCCATCTGGTATGCAGGATGAGACCCTACCTGCCTGCGGACTGTCTCACCAGAGTGGTGCATGCTCTAGTTATCTCCTGCTTGGACTACTGTAATGAGCTCTAAGTGGGGCTACCTTTGAAGGTGACCCAGAAACTACAACTAATCCAGAATGCAGCAGCCAGACTGGTGACTGGGAGTGGCCGCTGAGACCACATAACTGTTACAATATGGATGCAATGCAGCTGCAAACTGCTAGCTTGAAAACATCACATGATGGGAATGTTGGAGCTGACTGTGGGAAACAGCCTTCCAGCCAGCTCACAGGGCAGTTCACCGGAAATTGCACAGAGTGTAATTTGAGACCTTCCTCATGTGATTGTACAGGAAGTCTTTGTCACTTGTTTGCCGGAGTCTGAAGTGAGCAGACACGTTTTATGTTATGCTGAAGAGTCAGAAATAAAGCCATGTAAAACCATTTCTGACTATCTCTTTCCCCTGCCGGGGGAGCAGGAAAGAGTGGGTGTGTTCTTCCCACGCTGGGAAGAATCGCCTATTGAGACCTAGCCTGAGTTGCTGGGGAATGCAGCCAGGGAGGTCATTGGAACTCAAGCCGGGTGCCTGGGAGGGTTGCCAGCTTCTCCCGATAGAGGCTTGAATTCCAACAATAACACCGGTCTTGAAAGACCTACATTGGCTCCCAGCACGTTTTGGAGCGCACTTCAAAGCGTTGGTGTTGATCTTTAAAAGCCCTAAACGGCCTCGGCTCAGTATACCTAAAGGAGCGCCTCCACCCCCCATCGTTCAGCCCAGACACTGAGGTCCAGCACTGAGGACCTTCTGGCGGTTCCCTCACTGTGAGAAGTGAGGTTACAGGGAACCAGGTAGAGGCCTTCTCAGTAGTGGCGCCCGCCCTGTGGAATGCCCTCCCATCAGATGTCAAGGAAATAAACAACTATCTGAGTTTTAGAAGACATCTGAAGGCAGCCCTGTATCGGGACGTTTTTATTGTTTGATGTTTTATTATGTTTTTTATATATGCTGGGAGCCACCCAAAGTGGCTGGGGAAACTCAGATGGGAAGGGTACTAATAATGATAACTATAATAAATTTATTTGAGAGAAACATGTATGCTAACAAATCTCAGTGCTCTTAACGAACTGCACACATGTTTGGTGTGGATGTGACGTCTCTGTTTTTTACTGGGGTAGTGTTGCAGCATCCCCAAGTAGGAGTGGTCACATCATCCTATTCCAGTGCCGCTCGTGCTCCTCTGACCCTGGTAAGCAGGAAATTTGGGTCCCTACAGATGGTGTATAGATGTGAGAAATAAACACAATGGCAGCAGCAGCAGCAGCAGCAACAACAACAACCAAACAATTTACAGACTGTAGAAAACTTGCAAAAGGTTTGTGTATCTTATGGCAAATGCCTAGAATTTGACAAATATGGACATTCCAGTGTCAAAGTTGACAGCAACAAATATCAGCATTTACTGGTATAAGCCTTTCATGTCAGACGTATGCACTGAATGTCAACAATTTCATTTCAATTCCTGCCATTGTTCACTGGACGGAACTCTTTGAGTTTCTGGATATTCACATTTGTTTGCATACACAAATTATGTATATAAAAAACTTGCAAGTGATGCATTGGGCATTTAATCTTTTCTACTCAGAATAAACTTCTCCAGATGCCAATCCTGATGTTGTCAGAGCAGCAAAATCCACAACAGGATTGGTGGGTGGGCATGCTAACCCATTGGGGCGACTCCATTGCTTCCATGTAGTTCTGAATTCCTTGCCCTGATCTTGGACTCCGTGAACTTGAAGCACTGCTTCCAGACTGAGTAGCCTCACCTTTCCTGTCACCTACCCTGAGTATAAAGGCTGCTATGACTCTATCTGTTGCTAAGCCTGTACCTCTACTAGAGTAGAGTTCAGTAAATATATCTACCTTACTAATGAGTAAGAGCCTGAGTTGTTGTGGTCTGAGTGGGAGTCAGGACAGCTTCCTAAATTTACCATGGTTTTCCAATGTATTTCATATTCACATGTCTTTTGTATTTGTATATATACTTGTCCCCTGACATCTTTGGCTACTATAATTATAACTGTTGTTTCCCCCCTGATTGTTACTGTTTTTATTGTTGTGTTTTGTTGTATGTTGTGTTTTTATTGTCCTGCAAACCTCACGGTATTTCTCTGAAACGAAAGGCAGTGCACAAGGAATTTAAATAAATAAGTCTACAGTAAGAGCTATAGCATAAGACTTGCAGACTTTGTATATTTAATTTTGAGTTCATTGCAATATTGGCGTGCCCCGTTATCGATAGACCCTTAAATCAAATTTATGTTTTAAAAGAAGTAGCAAGTTGGGTCACACAGAGTAAGGCACAGTGAATTAATAAACAGACTAACCTCTTCCAAATGTCAGTGGTAAGGAAACCACAACTGTGAATTTTTTGGAACAGCAATGACCATTTCTTCAATACTGGAATAGGGCAATGCCATAGGAAAATAAATAAATAAACAAGGACATTTGTGATGCTGTTTGTTTCTTATTTCATGTATTGTTCAAATACATTATTTTATACTCATTACATAAAAACAAAAACAAAAACCGGCCCTCTTGTTCTTGATGATTGGTGGACATATTGCTTCTTCAGAGGAAACAGGTTAAGTCTCGTGCTTTTTTTCTTACATTCTTTTTCACTAAAGTGAGGACATAAAATAGATGGGAGAAATTTCTCAAACGGATGCAAGGCTAAGTCCCTTGGTGTTTGCAAACTGTTCTGAAAGTACAAAGAGCTGTTTTGTTGCTGAAAATTGCTGCTATTTAAAATTTCCCCCATGTATCAAAGTGTCAGTAGCACCTGCGGAAACACGGATGTGCTATGTTCGAACCCCCACCTGTGCTGAAAAAAAGAAAATGAGAGAGTTAGTGTGACTTGAAAAGTAAGAAGAAAGCCCTCAGACTGAAAGCAAGGCTCTATTATTACTTTTTGAAATCTTTTCTATACGTCATTTAGTGGGTATAGTTTTGAAATGCCTAGAAGGGAACATAAAACCTTACTCTTCTCTCATCATTGTACCACTTAGAAAGTGGAAGGTACGAATGGCCGTAACCCTGCAACATTGTTAACAGAGCTTGGGACCAAAGGGGCTTGTAAGATGGAAGCTTTGATAACCGAAACATAAAGATGTCACTGTCAACTTTCTCCAAATATACACATTTGTTGTAAATGTCACATAAACCTGCAGCTAAGTGATGGATCACAACTGTCTGCATTTTCCAAGGATGGCTCTGGATAGAACTTTTAACTCCTTCGTGAATGGTGCCTCTCTTACAGTGACCATGAAGCCATTACAAAAGGAATTTTGTTCCAGTTTGACAGGCATGATTCTGGTTTTGTTCTGGTTCAGAAAAAGTTCAGAGTTTTGCACACATTTGTATAGCCATTGGTAGAGTCCTGGCAGGGGGAGATATGGTGGTGGAAGTTGAGTGGGCCAAGTGAGGAGAAGACATCTTTGTGCTATCTCACCTGAGCCTTTGCCCAGTTGAATGCCAGGACAAGTGAATAGAAAAATCAGTGTCATCCCAGATTTAATCATGGATGAGGATGCTGACCTGGAAGAGAGAGGGATAAGCCTTTCCCAAATTTGTTTACCAGGTTCCCTGGTGAAGCATCAGCATCAGCTTGGTGGATGGATAGAGGATATTGCTTCGATTCATAGATATTGCAGCTCACTGAGCAAGAGCCCTTTCAAGTAGTTCTTTAGAAATGAGTCCCTGAAATATTGTTGGGTTATTGAGACAGGGTGCTGCCTGATGGCCTTCATTCTTCAGAAGATGGAAGTGGGTGTTGGAGATGCTGTTGAAAAGCCCACATGTAATACTGAGCAGCTTTAATATCAAAGCTAAGGCCTCCTTGTACGAAGGACTCAGAAGTTCACAACTCCTATGGCAACCACAAGAATGTTTTACATTATATATCTGTCCGGTATATAGCTGAGCTTATACTTGATTTGGTGTTCTGTTCAGAATGATGATGATCTGTGAAGTCCTGGGCATATCATTACCTGCTCAGGTTTGGGCTGCTGTTGACGTCTGATACCTTCTACAGGGGTAGGAAGCCAGTTACAGGTGAGCTCCCCTGAAGGTTTATGGATTCAAATAAATTCCTCTTGGGGATCTTCCTACTGGCAATTCTATTATAGCCCCGGTTGATCTTTGGAGGAGAGAAACTACACAGACTATTAGCACAATTGCTTCAAAATGCCCTCTCCCACCACACAAAGTTCAGTTGCCTCCTTGGTTTTGTGAGGAACAATCAAATGGCAAGGAAGGTGACTACAGGGGAAAGCACATGGAAAATGGATTCAGTTTGCATCTACAGATGAAACTACCCAATTCACACTTCCCAAAACAAGATGAGAACTGAAACACTCTTTCAAAATTCACATTTCTTCAAATTTTGCAACACAGTAGCAAAACCCTTGATCCCCTGCAGAAAATCACAGAAATGGCAGACACTCCTTTTCCAGAAGAGTCGCCATTTCATCTCAGCACTAATACTGTACCAATGTGCTCAGTAAGCCGACAGTGTGCACGGCTTCTATTTATATGCTAACTTCATTTTATAAAATACTGCAAGCTGCTCTGCTTGTAAATCTCTCAATAATTATCTGTTTCAGTTCCTTCTTCTTGGAAGCGAGTCCTTTGATCAACAAAATAAGCTTGGGGGCATGATAAATATACAGCATTCTCCTTCATGGCCTAGAGGGCCTAAAGAACAAACCTTTGTGTGTTTGTGTGTGTGTTAAGAAAGAGAAGGTAACATTCTGACCTAAGGTGAACCAAATTCACACCCAGGAAAGTCCGTTCCCGCAGTGTGTTGCCATATCATGTAAATATGAATATTTTTGCTTATTTTGCATCATTGTGTTTCCATGTCAGGTTTAGCACTTCTCTCACATAAGACACAACACGCTGCCAGTTTAACTAGTTGAGGTTTATTAGCAATAACAGGCTTCCAGCAATCCAAGCTTCCCACAACTCATTTATAACTATCGGAGTCAGTTGACTTGACTGGCTTCCTGCCCATCCCAAGGCTAGATATACCAAAGCCCGCCCCCACTTCCTGCTGCCCCTCCTTTGTTCTAATCGCTTGCTCCGCCTCCTACTTCTTGGAGACTCAGGTGCAGCCAATTCCTCCTCCTCCTCGGGAGTTGAATCCAACTCCCTCCTACCACCTGCATCCTGCTCCTTCATCTCTGTGCTGCTGCGAGAACTTACAGGCAGCATCCCAGAGCGAAGGGCTTCTCTCACTTTTGTTGTGTGAAAGAATCAAGTTTCTATTTTCCTCTGCCCACTGGTGGAGGAAGAGGAGTGAGGGGTAGGGTGCCATTGCGGCTGCCCCCTCGTCCGCGCTGGGCGCCACGCCCCTGCGGGCAGTGCGCCATGCCCCCTGGATGCGCGTCAGTCCCACCCCCGCCTGCTCTCTGCCCCCTGGTGCTGGAGCATGAAGCTCCGCCATTGCCTCTGCCTCTTCCTCTGCAGATTCCTCTCTGCTGGCCATGTCTCTGACATTCCACAAGTCAAGAAGGAGTGTGCAGCCATAGATGGCACAGAGCCCCTACCGAACAGGTAGGGAACTTTTAGCCTTCCAGATATTGCTGGACTACAACTCCCATCATCACTGAACATTGGTCATCCTCATGGGGGATGTAGTCCACATCTGTAGGAACACAGCTTCCCCACCCCTACCCTGTCTACTAACCACTGACCTCCTCTATCACACTCTCCAACTTTTGGGATTCTACTAGTTATTGCATTCAATTTCAAGTGACCTATAGCAACAAAAAGCGGAAAGAACAGAGATAGCGATGAGGAAGAGGGTGATGAAGAAGACCCCCCCCCAAAAAATGTTGCTCTTACGGGATCTACACGCACATTCCTAAAGATAACACATTTCTTTCATTAAGACTCCAGAGTCCTCATCTTTTCTTCCTCATTCAGCAGCCCTGTCTTCATTCTTCACTCTTTGCATGAAGTGCTGGGCAGATGCAGTTGCCACAAAATCCTAAGAGTTATCTTTATAGATTATCCTCAGGTTTGATGAAAGGAGATAGCCAGAGGCACATTTCCACTGATAAATTGTTTTTAAAGCACTGGCTCACTTAGAAGGACTCTTACACACTATGATTTATGCACACTGTTAAAATTATATTCTTGCCTTCTCTCTCTCTTTTTTTTCCTAAAAAGAAAGAATATATCTGGGAAGCACAGTTCATGATTTCATGATTCACAGGAAATATAACTAGAAGGGGATCCAAATTGGAGGGGTTAATTTTCTGTACGCTTCCTCGCTTTGCACCCTCTTTTGTCATTCCACCCCAAGGTGGTGGGAAGGAGCAATGATATTCCTGTAGGGGGAGATAGAAGGCTGACATCACAGCTCCACATAGCCAATCTGATTTGTCTGCATTGCCAAGGGCAAGCAAAGCCCTCCCATTGCCCTCACTCTCAAAAGATGTAGGAGGTGCTGGAGACAGAGAACATATCAACCTACAAATGAAATTTACCCCATAGTTCCTGACTGGCAGGACGTGGGTGGCGCTGTGGGTTAAACCACAGAGCCTAGGATTTGCCGATCAGAAGGTCGGCAGTTCGAATCCCCGCGGCGGGGTGAGTTCCCGTTGCTCAGTCCCTGCTCCTGCCAACCTAGCAGTTTGAAAGCACATCAAAGTGCAAGTAGATAAATAGGTACCACTCTGGTGGGAAGGTAAACGGAGTTTCTGTGTGCTGCTCTGGTTCGCCAGAAGCGGCTTGGTCATGCTGGCCACATGACCCGGAAGCTGTACGCCGGCTCCCTCGGCCAATAAAGCGAGATGAGCGCCACAACCCCAGAGTCGGCCATGACTGGACCTAAGGGTCAGGGGTCCCTTTACCTTTACCTCCTGATTGGCAGGGATGGGTGTAGTGGCAAACTCAGAAGTGCAGGGGCCATTCATGATATCCACATCCCACTCCCTCACAACCACACACCCTTCTGAGATTATACAACCTTCTAAGATTATACAATGATGTTATATAGCAATAACGCTTTGGGATCCATGTGCTGACTTACAGGTAGATCTACTATCTACATGGGCGAATGCTTTGGTGTGCTCCACTATGTTCTTTCACAGTCACTTAAATACTGTTTTCCTTGAAGTTAACATGGTAATAATAATAATAATAATAATAATAATAATAATAATAATTTATTATTTATTATTTATAATTTATTATTATCTGGCTGGGTTTCCCCAGCCACTCTGGGCGGCTTCTAACCGAATATTAAAAACGATACAGTGTCAGACATTAAAAACTTCCCTAAACAGGGCTGCCTTCAGTTGTCTTTTAAAAGTTAAATAGTTTGTTCTGAAAATGGTTCAGAACAGAATGTGCACACCACTCTCTTGAAACTAAAGGTGCGTGTATCTTTGGTGTTCCAAAATGCTTAGCTCTAAAGCGTACAGAAAACTCATCTTTGGTGCTCTTCCTTCTGAGCCTTCTGCAGAGGGACTCTAGGAGTCAATCCTCAGTGGCTGGCAAAAAAGGCTCTTCTTTCATGCTGGTTGGGTGGCTGTAGGACACTGGAGACAATGATCCTGCTGCAGAAATAGTAATGACCCTCCAATGACCCTGGACCACTACATTTCCATCTGAGATCATATAATAGTGATTCAGGGAGCAATCCTAGCCTTACCTGTAAAATAGTGGAGTAGCCTTAGGATGTTTCCCAAGTGCTGCTCTACCAGCAGAGATGGAGGTATGCTGGCAGGTGTATCTCTGTTACACACTTTCCCAGTCTTCCAACCCATTCATGGAAATATCTGCAAAGGTGTCCCACCAGCAATGTTCTGGGACTTCTTCTTCTTCTTCAAAAAGTAAGTTGTGTGCCTTTGTTTCCCAGTCTGACCCTTTTACATGGCTTTGTATGTGTTGTGGTATTTTATGCATTGTGACTTGCTGTTGTTTTTTTATTGCTAATAGTTCAGTAATTAGTTATTGTAATTGTGAATTTCTGTTTAACTGTTGTTCGCTGATATTTAATTTCATTGTATAACATTATATTCTAATGGATTATTGAACGTTACTTTATTTGAAATAAGCCGTTTGTTTCAAAGTTATGTTTTATCATTGTACATATTGGACCAGACTGTTACAAGGTGTGGTCTTTGGCAGGCTTTAAATAACTCTTGCAATGATACAGAGACTTTGGATATAATGGAGGATGGTAAATTAGATGGACTTATAATATGCGGTTTAAAAAGTTATTTAAAGAACCCACGGAGGGGAGGAGGGAAGTCTTGAGATTCAGAATAATCTTCTGCAAATTTTAATATTTGTAATAATATTATTAGTGTGGATCAATTTGCAAAATCAAATAAATATGAGGTGTGTTATAAGGTGTGTGTGATCTTTGTTGTTTCCTGAAGTTGTAAAGCCAATGGCATATAGTAATATAGAAAGGTGGTATACAAATTAAAAGTGAAGTGAAATAATTTAAGTGGGGGAAATGGGGTGCAAGACCTCCCACATCCTAAGCCCCTTTGTTTCTCTGACATGTCTAAGGAAATAATCAAGCCCTGGGACTGGCATAGTTAATCCCCTCTTATTATGGTCTGGGGAAGGATGCAATCTCTCTCTCTCTCTCTCTCTCTCTCTCTCTCTCTCTCTCTCTCCCTCTCTCTCTCTCTCTCTCTCTCTCTCTCTCACACACACACACACACACACAAAACAGCAGACCCCGGTTGTGGTGGTTTCTCTACCCTTTCTTTCTGCTGTCAGTTCAAGCAAGGATTGCTTTGTCCAGGGGAAACCTGAACCCAAAGGAGTTTGTTTTGCCTTGCAAGGATGTGTCTTTGAACTCTGATGATGCTTCTTCCTTGCCTGGATGGACAATAGAGAGGGATGTGTGAGTGTGAAGAAATAGCCTAATGTGCAAAAGCAAAGTCCATGTTAGTTGTTCTCCCTGCTTTTGCCTCTGAGGATGCCCATGCTTGGCTCCGTCAAGGGTCCCAATCTGATAAACGAGGGTATTCCTCACAAACCACACCCACTTGCCCAACACCTGACGCCATACGTGGAGCAGGCACAAATGTAGTTACAAAGGAACCGTCAGAAGCTTAAAGATGATTGGTTCTGACAGCAAGCCCCAAAGGGATTGGCTGTACTAGGGAGTTTCCAACAGGGAACTCCTTTGGTGCAGTGTTTCCCAAACTTGGGTTTCCAGATGTTTTTGGACTACAACTCCCATCATCCCTAGCTAGCAAGATCAGTGGTCAGGGACTAAGGGAACTGTAGTCTGAAAACAGCTGGGGACCCAAGTTTGGGAAACACTGTCCTCGTGCATCCGGGAGGGCTCTGTTTTGAAGTGCTTTGCACTGAAACTGTTACATCAATACCCTTTTCTAATTTTATACTGAATATGTGTACATTTCCTAAAAGGTAAAGGTAAAGGACCCCTGACAGTTAAATCCAGTTGTGAACAACTTTGGGGTTGCAACGCTCACCTCGCTTTACAGGCTGAGGGAGCCAACGTTTGTCCGCAGACAGTTTTTTCCGGGTCATGTGGCCAGCATGACTAAGCCACATCTGGCAAAACCAGAGCTGCACATGGAAACGCCATTTGCCTTCCCACCGGAGTGGTACCTATTTATCTACTTGCACTTTGACGTGCTTTCGAACTGCTAGGTTGGCAGGAGCTGGGACAGAGCAAAGGGAGCTCACCCCGCTGCAGGGATTCAAACCGCCGACCTTCCGATCTGCAAGCCCTAGGCTCAATGGTTTAGACCACAGCGCCACCCACGGCCCTAATCCCCAATACTACCTTTTCTCTTTGCAAAGGAGTGTCCAGGAATCCTTGCTGGAAGCATGCCTGCTGAAGCGAGGGTGCAGCAGGATGAAGAAGTCCACCTTCTGCTTGCCCTCAGCTAACCTCTCCTTTCTTGGCCATCATCATACCCTTGCTTCTTTGCATCTGTGCAGCAGTGCCTGGAGATCCTCAGCTACATGCGCCCTCACCCCGAGATGAGTGATAAAAGCCTCCTTTTCTCTCTGTGAAACAACCCCTAATTCGCACCTTTAGGGTAGGGCAAATGGAACCCAATTAGGAAAAGGTTAATTCTGCCCAGAATTTGACATCACTGCCTCATTTATTTTCCCTCTCGCTGCTTTGCAAGCAGAACATGCTTCTCGGAGGGTGTAATGGAATCACGCAGGCATCGTTGAAAATGCACAGCGTGTCACAAGACCGATTAGGAGAGACACCATAGACACCTGAGAAATAGAGATAGATCTATAATCCTGCATACCCAGAGGCCTGGGTGTTGTTTTTCTCCTAGGCATGAAATGGCATGAATAGTTCATCATCATCATCTCTCTATCTTATTAGTTTCTGGGTAATCTCCTTGCGAAGAGCACTGTCTTTTTACTTACAGTTATTTCACAGATTGAAATAAATAAAAAAAGGTAATAAAAATCTGAAGAGTTGAGACCTTTCCTAGCCATTGAAAATGTATGCATTGGGGGAAAGCGCGTGTGCACACAGACACACACACTTCAGTATGCTCTTCTACGGCAAGGGAATTTGCTTTCTGTCTGTCTTTAGGAGCAAGACTACATATTCCCAAAGTAAATTACTTATTTCAAGGTTTTAATACATGAATGCAAAGTGTGCCTAATTATTTCTCCAGCTGGGAGTTTCAACAGGAACAGATCTATTATGCAACAACACTTGGCAGATTTTTGTGGGCATCGGATAATGTTGGGTGCCATGAAAAGAAATATAAGCCATAAACTTTCCCTTGAAAGTTCATCTTCTCTTGAAGACTTGTGGAATCCCGAATGCTGGTGAGATGGAGGAACCATTTCACTGTTCCCACTCTTTTAATTTAAACATTCAAACATCATTGTTATCAGAGAAAGATATTTCGTAATGCTAAATCACACCTAAAGGCAGCTCCTTGATTTGAAAAAGGGAAGAACCATTTGGATTTCTTAAAAATTCCCAGAATGAAAAAGAAGCTTATATCATCCTTCTTCAGAATGGTCAGATATTAGCCCTTGAGTGCCACACAGAAGGTTAGTTTCATTGCTCCAAGTTACAGAGATCTTGTTAATGTGGCTCTTTTTTCCTCCTTTTAATTCTGGCATCTCATTATCTATATACATTTTCCTCACCTTGCTCTGGACACCCTCTACTAGGGACATATTTCATGCTTCCTTAAGGTATCTGTATATGCTGCATGTGGTGCTGAATGTAAATGGGCACAGCCAGGGACAGAGTGCCAGAATAAGGTTTAGTGATGCTACAATAGTACTGCCACAGGCTATAAGCTTGAAAAGGCTTCTAATATTTTTTTGCCTGTATAATTTATTATAGGAATTGCCATTTCCCCCATTTAGCTGACACCATCTTGGAATCCCTCCCTTCTTACTTCTCAATGTTTGGGCACAGCCTGCAGTTGCTATGGGATGAAGTGAAGGCATTCTGCACATGCTCAGAGGCACTGATATTATGCATATTAAAAACACATTCCAGGCCTGAACCTTGGTAGTGATGTCCTGTAGGATACCGCAGGACAACTCCCACGGTGCACAACACTAGCCTCCAATGACTACCGTATATACTCGAGTATAAGCCGACTTTTTCAGCTCACCATTTTTACGCTGAAAATCCCCCTTGGCTTATACTTGAGTGAGCGTCTTTTTCGGCTGCTCCTTTCTCCTCATCCACCTTTGCTGCTGTCGGCGGAGGAGAAACGAGCAGCCCGAAAGCAGCCCTTTTGGGCTGCTTGTTCTTCCTCCACTGCCGCCGCCACCAGCCTCTGCCTCTTGGCAGCACCCTAGGTAGGCAGGGAGGGGAGAGAGAAGTCCCATCTGCCGTGTGCGCACGCGCGTGCACACACACGCATTCCGGCCCACCAGGAGGTTTGTGGTGTGGTGAAACCACAGCACAATAAGTTTCCCCAGTTTTTTGTGGTAAAGTTAGGTGCCTCAGCTTATATTCGGGTCGGCTTATACTCGAGTATATACGGTACTTTCTGGAAATGGCCCTGGAAGTAGGACCAGAAACACTAAAGTACAGTGCCCCCCAACTCCTACCTTCCTGTGATTCTGTCAACTGGCAGAGGAACCAACACCCCCGGCAGGTTGCTAGGAATGGATAAGACAAGGAAAAGTCCTTTACATCTGCTTTTATTCAATATTTACAGAGAGAGGCTTGGGAATGCAGACTCTTGGAATAATGGCATCCTGAGTAAATCTCCACCCCCCTTCTCTCCCATTTCCTCATTCGTCAACAGCAGCATCACCCATACGGTGGCCGCTTAGGGCCATCTGTCTCCAAGCTCTTTGCTCTCCTACTTTTAGGGTTTGCCGGGTTCTGGGAGATGGTGGGTCTGGAATGCTTTCTAGAGATAACATGTCAGCCAGCTGCTCCGGCTCTGCCTCCTCCTCCTCCTCCTCTCCCACTGTTTCCCAACTTTCCCCCTCATCTTCCTCTGAGCTGTGACCTCCCTCAAACCCCTGTTGTAATTCTGAACTGTCCTCTTCTTCTCTGGAAGCGTCAGACTGGGGAGATGGTCTCCACCATTCCTCTTCTGCCCAGTCCCTGACAGGTGCCTCTGAAGGATACTGTGGTCAACTGTATCGAAAGCCACCGAGAGATTGAGGAGAACGAGCAGGGTTGTACTTGCTGACATCTCTCTCCTGATAACTGGGTGGCCAATGCATTTTCAGTGCCATGACCATGGGCATAGCCAGGATTTATATTGGGGGTGGGGGCAGGGCACCCACCTGTCATCATCCTCTGTCTGGCTCTGCCTAGCAGAGTTGGAATGAAATAACTCTTTTCACCTAAAGTGCTCAGAAAAATCTCCAGTCATTTGAAAACGAGGCAGTCAAATAAAAAATTAACATCGGGGAGTACCTTTCGCATGGTTAATGAGTATATTTTGGAAAATTACAAACTGAAGAAATGGGTTTCTGTGCAGTCAGTTTAAAAATGACTCGAACCCCCCCCCTTTTTCTTCTTAGCATTTCTAAAATGCATAAACTTGAGCTCTTGAGCCAAAAGGCTCAGCTGTATAAACAAATGCTCAGAGCCCTCTCCTTTATCAGTTTGTGACGGCAAGCAAAGCCTTGACTGTACCAGTAGAACAGAGAAGACACGTCTGTGCCTTATCTTACGTCCTGACCACAAAAAACGCACAAACCCAGTCTGGGAACAGCGCCAGAGTGTGTTCTCGGAGATGGTGACCTCTTGCTCCAAGATAAGAGTAGGAACAGGAAGATCCTTTTATGGTCAGAAGTACAGGAAGGAATACCCTTTTATGGTTAAGAATACCAGAGCAGGAACATATGTGATGTCAAACTGCGTACATAGGCTGACGTGGTTGAATTCCTAGGGAAGGAGGGAGATGGTGTCTGGAGGATATATATACTGCATGAAATTTCTTATTTCTTTGGACTTGCTGTGGACTGACCACACAAGTGCCTTTTGCTATCCGGAGAGCAGAATAAACTCTTTCTTTGAACCAACCGCGGTGTCATTTGACTTCCTTCCTCCTGTCCAGGAGCAACGCAGACCCAATCGGTGAACTCCAATAAGGCTACAAAACAACACGCCTTCTTTCATCTTATTTCATAAAAAACTAAAACAGGTTTTCTTGGATTTGCTGGAAACCTTTTCAGAACTTCCTTCTCCATTTCCTCCCCCCCCCCATGCAGTTTTTCTGTGCACACTCAATAAGCATAGCCCATCGAGACGCCCTCCTGTCATCAACCTGAGCCAGGTCTATTCTCCGCAAGGTGCTGAATGACCGCTCTATGATACAAGTGGTGCATAGCTGAGCGAAACAGATGAGCAGAGCTTTTGTTGTGGTCAAGCATTTCAATTTCAAATATTCTGATTAATCCTGCTTTTAATTAAGTATTTTTATTTACTTGATTTTTATTTTTTTACTTGACTGGGGAGGTAGCTGTCTCCCTGCCCCTTGCTTGGCTACACCCATGGCCATGAACAGGCCTACAACTCCCCATCATCCTTGAACGCTGGGCGTGCTGACTGGGGTTGACGACAGCTGGCATCTAACAGCATTTGGTCCCCCATCTCTGGTGTAAGCAAACACTTCTGTGTTTCATAATCAGTTCCAACAAAAGATGTTTCCCACTTTGCTTATGTATTTCAAGGCTGAGCATGACTCAAGGCCACTCCTGCTGCTTTGTGTAGATGAATTCCAGCACCATCACACTTGAAACACCTTTGCTGTTCCTAAGAAGAACTTCCAATAGATTTAGAAACCCTTAAAACAAAACAAAACGCCAGCATCAGGTTGGCTAGTGCACAGCTGTGAATAGAGTGTGCTTAGTTTGGGGATCCAGGGGAAAATTCAATGTTTTCCTTGCATTTTCAAACACATAAAGAGCTGCACTCTCCCAACAGCTCTTAGCCATTTCTACCCGCAGCCTTCTCCTGCCTCTTCTCCTTTTGCTACCTTCTCAACCAGTAGTTGTTTCCTTCACTAATTCCATGGGCAAGTTCAGGATCCCTTTCAGATTCAAAGGATTCATTGGCCTGGTTCAGACATCATGATCTCAGTCTACTAAATCATTGCTAATAAGGCAAAGAACAAGCCTTGAGCCAGTATATTCCCTTCCACAGGTACTGGGTTGCCCCCAAGACTGGGGGGCAGGGCAGCACGCATCGCACACATGTGACGTTATGTGCACATCGTGCAATGTCACACATGTCTCTTGGTGCTGTGTGTCAGGAGTGCATGCAGGAGCCAGGCCCTGTGGCTGGTAGGACCACGCAGGACTGGGGCCTTCCCGAGTTTGGCCTGGAAGGGCAAGGCGCGGCCACACAGGTGAGGCTTGACAGAAGACTCGTAGCACCTGGTGGCAAGGGCTGGGAGGGGTATATAAGACCAGCATTTCCCTCTGGCTGTTTGCCACAGCAACACACTACCCACCTAGCTGTACTTCAGCTTCCTGACTCCTGGTTTCCTGATTTGTGGACTCTTGGCTTCCTGACCCCTGGACTGCTGACCCTGGACTGCTGATTCCTGCTTCCTGACCTCTACCCCGGTCCTGACATACCAAGCTGGGACTCGGACTGCCTGTAACCCGGACTGTGACACTGTGCAGACCGGTGCAACCTTAATTTTCTTTTTTATTTAAAAAATGATTTTCAGGTTTATACATTTCAATAATTTTTCTGACTAGTCATTGGGACAGGCTTCTGGAAATGTATCTGCAGCCATCACGAAGAGAGTTCATTAAGTGTACCAGCCTTTACCAGCACTGCTTCTGGTTTACTTTACTTTCTCCTACTTTCCATCCCTCCTTTCTTTCTTTATGCCTGCTATACAGAAGCATTAGCCCTACTGATCCTAGGCTGCTTCCCCATTCCACACCCCCACTGCCTATTCATCACAAGCTGTATGGCTTTCAACACAATAGTTTCAGCACCATCATTCTTTTCTCTGACTTTGCCTTTTGGCTTTCGGCTTCTTCTGCACACATAGTCTTTCCCCCTTGGAAGCCACCAGTGATTGCTTGCCCTTATGAAAAATGTGTTGGTGCCTAAAAGGGGAGCAGCGAGTTCCTTGGGGTCCCCCTTATCTGTTCTATACATCCTTTGAAACACCAGTCCTGATATTGCATCGTAAGGTCCTTAAAGAACAGACCAAACTCTGCATTGCTAGTTTGCTAACAAAATGCTTGTCATTATTATGATGAGAATGCATGCAAAGATTAAGCACTGCAAAGTTGCAAGGACCATTGGGAGTGAGTGTCTGTGTGCACTTTTTGCACACACAAACCCTCCCAACTCAATGTCAAATCCTGGACGGGGGGTGGGGGGGCAGCAAAGCCAGCCATTGTCAAGATCAGAAGGAAGGAGACAGGTTTCACTTCCTCTGCAATAGTGTCCGCAAGAATATCTTGTTTTCTGCATAGGAACTAATTACTGCTGTTCATTTGTTTAGGAGACAATAAAGACTTGTACTATCAGAGATATTGTTAGAATGAGGGCTAAAATGGCACCTGGACCGAGAAACCAGTTTTATCCTTTCTCAACTGTGTGTTAAATTGCAGCCTGTATATTTTGTTTCAAATAAGGTGCTGAAGACCAAAATAGCCTCCATCTGGAGAGGCTTGCCCTGGATTCTATTCTTTGGTCATGCCAGAGCAGACTTTGCCAACAGATATTCTGAACTATAACTCCCATCAGCTGGTTGGGGAAATGGGATAGGATGATGGGAACTGCATTTTCTCTTTCTCATTGCCCAATCTACCAAAATACACAGCTTTCTTCCTCTTAGAGTAAGCTATTCTGCAGTTTTCTTGTTAGGTACTTCACTTCTAACAGCATTTTCCACTTGTTCCTTGGTGAATTCGCCTTGCTTCTACTCTTAAGGGACTAGGCTCCTTCATTCCCCCACAACCAAGCACATCTTTTTCAGCTGCACTCTGGTCTCTAGCTCCTGATACTTTTAAATAACTGAAATGAAATTGGGCTGAGCCCAAACTTCAGAGTTCTCAAAAATCTATGCCTTTCTCCAGATCCTGGCTTTGTATTTCGAGTACAAAAGAAAACCTGGATTTGAACTTCAGGATTCAGATTGAATGTTAAGACAGGCTTTAAATCCAGTACTCTTCACAAATGTCCCAGCCTGTCAAATTCCTTGTCCCTACTGTACAGCTGACTGAAAGATTCAGAAAGCGATTGTCATCAAGCATCAGAGTTGTTGCTCTGCTGTGAAATCATCACAATTCACCCATCATGTGACTCCCACTCTGCGTTTAAGGAAGTTTTAAATATCTAAGCCATGACTGTCTGAAGTAATTTGCTTTCTGGGTGAATCAGAGAGTTGCAGAGAGATTTTGCAGCACCTGGTACCATATCCCACGGATATGGGTTACTTACAATGGGGCTCAGAGAGAGTAACTGCAGGTGATATCCTGGGGCAAGTCCTAATGTGACCTTTCTATTCACAGAAGAAGAGTTTGGATTTGATATCCTGCTTTATCACTACGCGAAGGAGTCTCAAAGCAGCTAACATTCTCCTTTCCCTTCCTCCCCACAACAAACACTCTGAGGTGGGTGAGGCTGAGAGATTTCAAAGAAGTGTGACTAGCCCAAGGTCACCCAGCAGCTGCATGTGGAGGAGCGGAGACGCGAACCCGGTTCACCAGATTACAAGACTACTACTCTTAACCACTACACCACACTGGCTCTCTGTGAATTTGGAGCCATGAACTCTCACAACTTCTCACCATCCTTTCTGCAAACAGAAAAAGGGCAAGTTCAGTTGCTACTTTTTTGTGGAAAGCAGAAGCCAGCCAGAAGAGTGGTCTGCAATGCATATAGCAAGGCTTTGGAACTGATTATCTTAGAAAGGAAATTGCTATCAAAGTCCTCATTTCTGTAGTTAGAGCAGAGCAAGAAGAAAGGATTTCTCTGTCTTGCTGTTGCTTTGACCACAGTCTCCATTCTAAAGGCCACTGGGGTGCAAAACATTTGCCATATTTCTTGTTGATTTCTTTAACATATATATTTGCAGCAGGATGGACATCAGCTGTGTTTTAGATGGAAGACAAAACCAAACAAAAAACCGAACAATTTCAATGTTCCAATATTTCCAGGAACTCCTCTGATCCTTCATTTATCTTGCCTTCGCCTGTGAATGTGTGCTGCAGCTGGTAGGAAGATCGATGAGAGCAATACAGGAAAAATAAATGCACAACTTGGAGATTAAACTGTGGCTAAGAGTATAGATCCCTGAGCAAATGGCTATATTGAAAGATATACATCGCTTTTAGAAGTCTATAGATGCAGTAGGAAATGTAATAGTGCCTAGTATTAGGTAATGTTCTTCTCCATCAACCTAAACTGAAACTGAATGGACGAAGTGATTGCCTTCTCTTTAAAATGAAAGGTTTTGAACAACAACAACAACAACAACAAAAATAGTATCTCCATAGCAGTGTGTGTGCATGTGTGAGAATTAGATTAAAAGTCCTTATCGTACACCCCTTCTTATCTGCTCCATAAGCAACACTTACTTTTATGGTGGCACCAGAAACCCCTTATTTGTCTCTCCAGGCAGCTGTCCTGACCCACAACCCGAGGACCTTGCAATGTGTGGCAAAGGACCCCACACTCCATATCTTGTCGGCTGACATTAAGGCTTCAATTGGCTCCAGCTTCCTGTAGATACAATATCTCCCTGTTGTTGACTTTGGAGGGGAATGCTTCAGCCAGCAGGACTCTCACTTGAAGTTCTCTGAGATCCTGTTCTTGTCTGATCTGACTTTGCTTTGACCTACCTACATTAGACACTGCCTGTGGGCCATAGACCCGGACATCAGTTGATGCTTCTGCAGTATAGACAATATGATTCTTTGCAGACTCTAGGCTTCTAATAGAAGCTGTTTTCTATCTGGGGGTGTAGTGTTTACTTCTCTCACTCTGTTTAGTCATTGTATGCTGTGGAGTCACCACGGCCCTTGGAACACAATGTACTTTCAGAGTAGGCACTCAGTTCTGATACGGAAAGAATAACAGCTAATAGATAGTTAGCTGTCCCTGTTGAGAGTACATTTCAGGAACAACAACCACTCCACCACTCTGTATAATGGCCTCACCCTGCATAGATATGCACTCTTAAAGGTGTGTCTATGCACACTAAAAGGGATGCAGGTGGTGCTGTGGTCTAAACCACTGAACCTCTTGGGCCTGCCGATCAGAAGGTTGGCGGTTCAAATCCCTGTGATGGGATGAGCTCCCGTTGCTTCGTTCCAGTTCCTGCCAACGTAGCAGTTCAAAAACATGCCCCCCCCCCAGTTTTTTAAAAGTGCAAGTAGATAAATAGGTACCACTCTGGAGGGAAGGTAAACGGTGTTTTCATGCACTGCTCTGGTTTGGGTGTTCCATTGCGCCAGAAGCGGTTTAGTCATGCTGGCCACATGACCTGGAAAAACTGTCTGCGGACAAACGCCAGCTCCCTTAGCCTATAAAGCGAGATGAGCACCGCAACTCCAGAGTCGTCTGCGACTGGTCTTAACTGTCAGGGGTCCTTTACCTTTACATTTTTTTATGCACACCGGATATAGGCAGCAGTGAAAGGCTGGATAGATCTGCAAGTTCTGGATAGAGCGTTCTTTCTGTTCACTTATTATCCTATTAGTAATTTGAGCCATGCAAATTCTTCACACAGGGTCTGGGTTCCCCTTTGTCAATTTAATAGCTAAGTGCTCTGTCCTGGGGAACACTATGCCCAGGGCTTCTTCTGCCTTCCTTCTGCCTTCGCAAATGGGGAGGGTGCAGAAATCAATGGGAAGCAAAGAGGCCAAACCTTAAGGCAAATTCATCACCCGAGGGAAGGCTATCCATGCCCCTGTTGCTTCCTTGCTGATGTTATCGATCCTTTCAAATGGCTTTTAAAACCCTTAATATGATTCTCATAATTTTAAACGTTGCTTTCAAGATCTCCTTCCACTAGCCAAAGGAGGTATTGGCAGGGAAGTACGGTATGATGAAGAGAATAGCCAGTTGAGCCTAAAAGATAAACTAATAATATAAAGAAAATGTATGCGGTAAGGAGAAAGAAGGCTCAGAAATTGATTCAGCGGTGGGTTGGAATGCTTCTGGGGTCAATGTGAAATGTACAGTGCAGTGGTGGGTGGGGACAGGGGTGGGGAACCTGTGGACTTCTAGATATTGCTTGACTCCAACTCCCCCCACCCCAAAGAACCTTGTTGGCTCAAATGGACTGGCCCAAGGTCACTCAGTGAGTTTTATGACTGAGCAGTGATTTGAAATTGGGCCTGTCCTAGTCTGATGTATAACCACTTTGACACACTGTTGCACCCATCTTCCTCCACACTGATACCACTGTAACACTGTAAAGTTAAAAACTAAAAAAAAATTCAATGTATGAACAAAAGTGGGGGTTGTCAGATGTATTCAGACCACCTATCCAGTGCTGCACGTTCGCTGCAGACCTGATAGAGAAGCTCATTGTCATCTGAAGGCTACATCTGAGAAAGGAATGCCTCCAATGAAACTGGCAGCCGTCTTCTTCAAGCTTTTGGGAAGTGGTATTTGTCACTTCTTAGTGCACTGGCACAACACACAATGCGGCGCCTTGACGATGTGGTCAATGGACTGCCACGTTCTAGACACTGCTTTAAATCACTAGCTTCCATTGATGGATCTACCAGTTAAACTGATTGACAGTGCAATTCTCTGCAAATTTACTTGGAAGCACATGCCACTGTATTCAGTGAGGCTGTAGAGAGGATTGCATCCCTGCAACAAACCCTTTATAGAATCATAGAGTTGGAAGAGACCACAAGGGCCATCGAGTCCAACCCCTTATACAGCGCAAGGGATGCATGATGTCCCCTGGAAGAAGGAGAGAAATGCATATCACTGCCAGCAGCTCTGGTGAGTCGAGGGTAGTTAGCATAATTCCTTTCTTCCTTCTCTTCCACCTCTGTGTGTCTACATTGGTCTTCAACTGATAGGTAGCTCAAGACCCCCTCTTGGGCCATGGCTTGATCTCACATGGGTCACAGTAACAGCATTATTGGCATTCAAACATACGGGGGGGGGGGGATTACTTGGCCACCTGGACCACATAACACCAGTCCTAAAGGCAGCTGCAGAGGACGCCGCTTGGGCATCTGGGGTGGCGCGCCCAGGGGCAGGGCAAGCAGCCCATAGGGGTGGGGTGGGGCAAGCTGCCCATAGGGGTGCGGCACACCACAATGCCTCTGGAGTTTGCTTGCCTCCTCCCAAGCAGCCGCCCTACAGCTGGGGGGGGGGAGGGGAGGCAGCAGGCAGACCACTTGGGCAGCGCAGAGCCTGCGCATGCCCAAGCCACCGCATCACTCCCAGGAGAGAAGCGTGGCTTGGGAGCACTGCAGGCCCCGCAGTGAGTGCCGCCCGGCATTTTGTCACCCCCCCCCTCAGTAGTGACACCCAGGGCGACCCTCACCCACTGCACCCCCTTTCCTCCGCCCCTGCCTAAAGGATCTGCACTGGCTCCCAGTACATTTCCAAGCACAATTCAAAGTGTTGGTGCTGACATTTAAAGCCCTAAATGGCCTTGATCCTGGATATCTGAAGGAGCATCTCCACCTTCACTGTCCAGCTCAGACACTGAGGTCCAGCTCCGAGGACTTTCTGGTGGTTCCCTCACTGCAAGAAGGGAAGCTACAGGGAACCAGGCAGAGGGCCTTCTTGGTAGTGGCACCTGCCCTGCAGAATGCCCTCCCATCAGATGTCAAACAGATAAACAACTATCTGACTTTTAGAAGACATCTGAAGGCAGCCCTGTTTGGGGAAGTCTTTAATGGTTCATGTTTTGTTGTGTTTTTAATATTTTGTTTGGAGCCACCCAGAGTGGTTGGGGCAACCCAGTCAGGAGGGCAGCATATAAATAATAAAAATATTATTAATAATATTAATAGCCACTGTGATCCACCTGACGGTCACCTCCAGACTGGATTATTGTAACTCGCTCTATGTGGGGCTGCCCTTGAGACTGACCCAGAAACTCCAGCGGGTGCAGAATGCTGCAGCGAGACTCCTTACGGGGTCTTCACTGCGAGATCACATTCACCCGGTGCTATACCAGCTGCACTGGCTCCCGGTGGAGTACAGGATCAGGTTTAAGGTGCTGGTTTTAACCTTTAAATCCCTATACGGCCTAGGACCCTCGTACCTATGGGACCGCCTCTCCTGGTATGCCCCACAGAGAAATTTACGGTCTTCAAATAAAAACATCTTGAAGGTCCCCGGCCACAGAGAAGTTAGGCTGGCCTCAACTAGAGCCACGGCTTTTTCGGCCATGGCTCCGATCTGGTGGAACACTCTGTCACAAGAGACCAGGGCCCTGCGGGACTTGACATCTTTCCGCAGGGCCTGCAAGACAGAGCTGTTCCACCAGGCCTTTGGCCAGGGCACAGCCTGACTCCCTCCCTCGGCAATCTTCGCGGAGCTCTGGCCCAATGGTTGCCAGTGGCTTGAATTAATTAATTTTATAATGAATGATTTTAGAGTGTTGTTTGTGCTGTACTTTTGTACTGTTTTATTGTTGTTAGCCGCCCTGAGCCCGGCTTTGGCTGGGGAGGGCGGGATATAAATAAAATTTATTATTATTATTATATAAGAAAGAAAAGGAAATGGGTTGCCAATTGCATGTTTGGTTTAGCAGGTTGGAAAGACTGCTGCTCCACAGAATCCTCTGCAGGAAACATGCATAAGGCATAGACCCATCTCTCCAATCCTTTAGCTCATATTTTATTGAAAAGGCAATCTTATTAGGAGGCAAGATCTGCTCCAGCATCGTCAAGCAGCAGAAATAATACACAGCTGCACCAGGGATGATCTGAGACACGTCAACTTTGAATGGGAGATGAAATAAAAACCAGAGCAAAGTTGCTGTCACAGAAATGAAATCAGTGTGTCTGATGTCCTCGTTTACACAAAAGCTTTCTTGGGGATTTAAGGGGCTGCCTGAGTCAGGCCAATGATCCATGCAACCCGGTACCGTCTGCTTTTGATTGGCAGGAGTTCTCTTGGGTCTTGTCCAGAGAGATATTTCCAAATCCTACTACCTGAGAGCTTTTAATTGGACATGGTTGGGATGGAAGCTTGGACTTTGTGCTTTCAAAGTATCTGCTTCAGCAGAGGCTCTAGGATCAGGGGTGAGCTTTTTGTTTTGTTTTAGGTGGTGGTGGGGACCGTGAATGAGAACCACAAGCTTTCCTGTTTGATGCATATATCTTCAATCCCTTGGGTGGGGGAAGGAAGTTACCACCTTACAATTGTCATGGCTCAAGTGTCTTAACAGCACCCCTCCCACCCTCAATGTTCTGATTTAATGCTTCCAGGCCCTGGCTGTAATCTATTAAATTAATAAATAAATAAATAAATAAATAAATAAATAAATAGACAGACAGACTGTTTTCAGTGATATCTATTTATTTTAAAATAGTTCTGTGCTGCCTTCTGGTGATACACCTACAAGGGGGCTTACATATTTGTTTTAAAAATCAAAACCACAGTATCAACAACTAACAATGAAATGTACCAGGCTCCAGTTCAAGAAGACTTCTCAAATGTTATCATAGTGAGCTTCTTTAACTGAAAGTTAAAACTCTCTGAAGCTTCCCAAGTATATAAAAAGAGGGCTTATCTGCACGTACACTGTAAAAGGGAAAGTTGAATGTGATTTTTTCCCCTCCGCAAAGAAAAAGAGGCCCAGAAACTAAGCTATGTTTGGAGTGGATGTGAAACTGTCTGTGCTAGTCAGAGAGCAGGCGCTGCCGCAGTTCTGAGCCTCCTTCCCTTCATAGAAGCATAGAATTGTAGAGTTGGAAAAGACCCCAAAGGTCCTCTAGTCCAATCCCCTACAATGCAGGAATCTCAGCTAAAGCATCAGTAATAATAATAATAATAATAATAATAATAATAATAACAATAATAACAACAACAATAATAATATTTTTTATTTATACCCCACCCTCTCCGGCCAAAGCTGGGCTCAGGGCAGCTAACACCAATAAAATCACAGTAAAAACATAATGGGGGGGGGGGGACAATTTAAAATACAGGTTAAAATGCAATTTAAAATGCAGCCTCGATTTTAAAAGTAGCTGATAGATCAAGACCATAAGGGGAGGGAAACATAAGGGTCAGACTGAGTCCAAACCAAAGGCCAGGCAGAACAGCTCTGTCTTGCAGGCCCTGTGGAAAGATGTCAAGTCCCGCAGGGCCCTAGTCACTTGCGATGGTTACCCAACCTCTGCTTAAAAACCACAAGGGAAGAAGAGTCTACAGCCTCCCTGGTTTGCTTCCTGGCTGCATGGAATGGCAAGTTGCTGCTCTCTCCTTTGAGTGGATCTGTTAAAGAGGATTGACTCGTTTAAGGCCTTCTCTGCTATGGGACAAGCTGGAGATCTGCCCATCAGTGGATGTTTGACATGGAAGGCATGGGTGTTTACTCACAAGGAGTTCAACTCTATGGCTGCTTGGTTATTGACTTGCTTTGGTTATTGCTTCTAACCCCATTAGACTCCGGAGGAGTTTTAGCTGATTGAGTCTGAAGCATAGTTAATACTTCATTGTGTCAAGAAGTGGTCCCTGTTGCCTTGAAAGAGGTGGTGATATGACCACTCTTAAAGAAGCTGGCATTGGACCTGTTGGTCTGGACTAACCACCAAGTGGTTGCAAATAGCCCCTTTTTAGGGAAGGTGGCAGAAAGGGTTGTGTGACAAGACAACTGCAGGCCTTTGTGAATGCTAACAATAATCTAGATGTATTCCATTCTAGGTTCAGGGCTGGCCATGGGGCTGAATTGGTCTTGATCACCCTGACGGATGACAATAATAATAATAATAATAATAATAATAATAATAATAATAATTTATCATTTATACCCTGCCCATCTGGCTGGGTTTCCCCAGCCACTCTGGGTGGCTTCCAACTGAATATTAAAAACAATAGAGCATCAAACATTAAAAACTTCCCTAAACAGGGCTGCCTTCATATGTCTTCAAAAAGTCAGATAGTTGTTTATTTCCTTGATATCTGAAGGGAGGGTGTTCCACAGGGTGGGTGCCACTACCGAGAAGGCCCTCTGTCTGGTTCCCTGCAACCTCACTTCTCGCAGTGAGGGAACCGCCAGAAGGCCCTCGGCACTGGACCTCAGTGTCCAGGCTGGACGATGGGGTGAAGACACTCCTTCAGATATACAGGGCTGAGGTCATTTAGGGCTTGAAAGGTCAGCACCAACACTTTGAATTGTGCTCAGAAACTTATTTATTAATAACAGGACAAAGTGTGACCTTGCTCTTTCTTCTCAATCTCCCTCCAGCTTTTGAAACCATAGACCAAGTATGGGGAAACTTTGATCCTCCAGATGTTGTTGAATTGCAACTCCCATCGGGTACAGCAAGCATGGACAACGGCCAGGGGTGATGTATGCAAAAGGTTATTAGAGAAATAGGACTCTTACAATTTTTTTGCAAATCATGGGGTCCTGTAGTTCTTGTATGCCTGATGTGACCCCAGCCTGAAGGTATTTTGCCACCCGTCTCAAGTTTTATCCAGGAAGTTGTGGGATGAATAGGGGAGACATGGAGAACAAAGGCTAATTCAGTGGTGACCTCTAAGTAAGATACGGCAGAGAAACAAAAGAGAAGAGGAGACTCTTCAGAGTTCAAGTCTTGCACCAGGAACAAGGGAAGAAGACAGAATCAGATGTGGTTTCTATCTCTATTGGAGAAACAGCGTGATAGTCTGACCTCTGACTTCTTTTTAAACAACTTAGTCATATCCTAAGGACAGTGATTCATTGCAGCCAACGTTATCAGCATTTGAACAGACTCTCCCACAAGGCATGCCTGCGTTGCACACTGTTAAGTACAGATGCAATACATCTGTTCCTCCCTATACTTTTCAGAAATAGGTTTACAAAATTGAAGTGCTATTTTCTCCAGTGGAAAATATTATAAAGCATGCAACCGATAATGAGATTTAGACAACTGGAGCCAAGTTGGCATTGGCTATTGCAATTGAGATCACGTACTCTTCCAGCTGGCTAATTCCTGTCGTTGAAAGGAATGTCTCAAATAGATTAAGTCTGCACTCCTGTATAAACATATCTAGGAGCAAACTGCAGCAAACACAGAAAACCTGTGGCTTTCCAGATATTATTGGGCTATTATCCTTGACTACTGGCCAGGCTGGCTAGGATTGACAGAAGTTGACAAGTTCCTCATGCCAGTAGTAGGACTTGGGGGTATTGTAGTGAAGATGGGTGTAAGAATGCAGTCTTAATCCTGCCAAATTATATGGGAAGTCTTAAAGTGCAGAGCTTGTTTTGTTCTCTAAATTGGTTATTGTCCTACTGATTTAATTATGGTTACGATGACCATGGGACCAGCTCTCTAGGAAATGCGTCTATGATTGTGTCTTTAGACATTAACACTTTTATGTTAGAAGATTTTTTTTTTTTTTTTTAAACCAATTCCTGTTCATAGCAACACTGTTTTGGGAAGAATACATTTTTTCTTCATCTGTTCACTATAAATTGCTGGTTCTGTGAAATGACCTTTTTTGCATTAACAATTTGATATGATGATCAGTGGTTATGAATTTTGAGGTTTCCTTTTTATTATAAAGCATTTCATTGTTAGTTGTTGATACTGTGGTTTTGATTTTTAAAACAAATATGTAAGCCCCCTTGTAGGTGTATCACCAGAAGGCAGCACAGAACTATTTTAAAATAAATAGATAGCACTGAAAACAGTCTGTCTATTTATTTATTTATTTATTTATTTAATAAAATATACATACCACTTGGTGGTTAAAAAAACAAACAACACCAAACCTCAAAGTGGTTTACGAAAAAAGAAACCAGTTAAATTATCAGCAAAAAGAATGAACGAAAAGCAGCTGTTTAGAAATCTGAGAAAATAATTAGAATTAGTGATAAGCTAAAAAGATATGAAAAGACATGTCAACATGGGGTTTACAAGGAAGCCTATCTTGAGCTCCTCTTGGGAAAGGTGGGATAAAAATGTAATCTGTATGGGCTGCCTGATTTTGGTTGCAGACCCTCCTAATTTGCAGTAGTGTTTAAAGTTCTGGAAATGTCTAACTTTGGAGTTCAAGTTTTATGTGATGCATACAGGATATAGAGGGACACGCATGACACTGTGGGTTAAACCACAGAGCCTAGGACTTGCTGATCAGAAGGTCGACGGTTTGAATCCCCGCAACGGGTTGAGCTCCCATTGCTCAGTCCCTGCTCCTGCCAACCTAGCAGTTCGAAAGCACGTCAAAGTGCAAGTAGATAAATAGGTACCACTCTGGCGGGAAGGTAAACGGCGTTTCAATGCACTGCTCTGGTTTGCCAGAAGCGGCTTAGTCATGCTGGCCACATGACCCAGAAGCTGTACGCCGGCTCCCTTGGCCAATAAAGTGAGATGAGTGCCGCAACCCCAGAGTCAGTCACGACTGGACCTAATGGTCAGGGGTCCCTTTACCTTTACTTTTACAGGATACAGAAGTATGGAGCCTCCATTGAAAACAACATTTTCCGGTTAATAATGAAATGCTTATTGCAAAGTCCACTATTTCAAAACATTTCTAGACTACTGAAGGTGATGGAAACAATGAATTTACTTTGCTTACTGACTACTTTCATCTGAGGCCTTGACTTAGCATAAGCCATTGCCTTCGTTTTTGTGTGTCAAATGGTGGAAGCCACACTGTTGTGGGCATAGCACCAGTAAAGAACAAGACTCAAAAACCCTGAGTAATGTGAACATTGTCTTTACTATCCTTAACTCTGGTGTCTATGGCAACCTGAAGTGACATGATAAATGCAGGAACTGTTACTGTTAGCAGCCTATGGCTTTTCACTTACATGGGGAAAAACAGAGGAACTGATTCTCAGTTCTTGATGATGAGAGCTTGGACACTTCTTCTCTACAGAGATGGGGAATCTCAGGTGCTGGGAGCCAAATGTCTTATTCTCTCATATATCTGAGAATATGAAGCTTTGTTTGTGCTGCCAGGATGACCAGCTGCCTGCAGCTTCCATGTGCTGTTCACATGTTATAGTCAACAAGTGTAAAAACTTTTTATTCAAGCCCATAAACACTTGAGTTGTACACTGAGTTATTCACATGTAACAATCTGTGAGTGCATTTACCTGTATGTGTAGACAGTTGAGACGTATGGCTCAATAAGTGTACATTCTTTCACACAAACACTTGTACGTATGTGAAGAGTGAGACAGCTCATACCTGGGTTCAGTGTAATGTGTGAAAAAGCCTATAGGGTCAGCTTGTGGTGGTTAGCTGATAACCATGGACTGAGCCTATAGTTCAAATTGAAGGATAAACCTTGAGGCTGGATGGAGGAGCATGAGATATTTCAGGACTGAAGGACAACCAAAGGCATTATGAAAACTGTAGAGCTCAGGAGAGCCTTGCTGATCAAGCAAAGCATGGACAGGAAACCTGATTTTAGTTCTTCCTGTCTAGAAGGATCCAATAGCCAGCTTGAGTAGGTGGGGTCAGTGCCGGGACTTGAGATACTAAACTGCCCATGCAGATACAATGGCAGATACTTTTGGACGGTTCACCACCCAACTCTGTGAGACTCCCAAATTGAGCCCCAGCAGCTCCTGAAACATAGCTTGCTCCTTCCCTAAGGGCAGTTGAAAAAACCACAAACCAAGTTGTGTCTAGACGGATACCAAAAGCAGAATACAGTGGTGCCTCGCAAGACGAAAAACTCGCTAGATGAAAGGGTTTTGCGTTTTATGAGTCGGTCCGCAAGACGAATTTCCCTATGGGCTTGCTTCGCAAGACGAAACGTCTTGCGAGTTTGCTTCCTTTTTCTTAAAGCCGCTAAGCCGCTAAGCCGTTAATAGCCGCTAAGCCGCTAAACCGTTAATAGCCGCTAAGCTGCTAAGCCGCTAATAGCCGTGCTTCGCAAGACGAAAAACCGCAAGACGAAGAGACTCGCGGAACGGATTAATTTTGTCTTGCGAGGCACCACTGTATACAGAAAGATGATGACGTATGGACCAAAGGCTGTCATTCTTATTTCTGGATTTGCTGTTGCTGCTCCTTTTAATTTGCAAGATAGCACCCTTCTCTGTTTGAAATGGGCTGCCACCGAAAAGCTTGTTGGTGTTTCTTTGCTTTCTCTGTGTGTTTTGTTCCTGGATTATTGTCTTTGCCATGGTGCTCTCTCATTTTGGACTATGCTCCAGGTAAGCGGAAGTGATAAATAGTTGTGTGGAACTGAGGCATGGGCTCTTCTTGCAGTATGTTTTTAACTTCTGAGAATTCCCTTCTCCGCTTTTTTAAAAGAACAAAACACCAAAGGGCGGCACTGGTAATGATGTAGAAGTTGGTGCCTTACGCTTCTTGTAATGCCCAGAACAGATAATGATCCATTGCTAAAAGTAAAATAATTTGATTGGATGTATCTACAATAACATAAACAAATGAGAAGTTGTCCTCTCCTCCTTCTCCTTCTCCAATGCCATTCATAATCCTTAGGGTTGCAAAAAGGTACAGAATCCATAAGCATCTGGGTATTCAAGTTTTTTGATTAAAAAGCCCTCATTATCGTTTATGTTCAGGGGAGCCAAATGATCTAAAACAGGGATTGGCGAACCTGTGGCCCTCATAATGTCATTGGACTTCAACTCCCATCATTCAGTAGCAAGCAGATTGAGATGCTTACCTGAGCTCCTAGCAGGTGAGCCACTGCTGTTTACTGGAAGTGGCAAAGTCAGTATGGTGCGAACGCATCAGCAGACTCATTCCTGGTGGCGCATTCACACTATGCTTCTCTCTCTTCCCACACCTCCATTCTCTCCCGCCCAGTAAGCAGTAGTGACTGACCTACCAGGAGATCAGGTAAGTGTCTGAGGACCACCGCATTGTCCAATGCTGTCACCGTTCCTAAATATTGGCCATGTTGGAGTCCAACAGCCCTTGGAGAGCTACAGGTTCCTCATGTCTGGTCTGAAGGCATGTGGTGCAGCAAAACCTAAAGCAGGTTTGTGAGCAGTCAGTACATGGATGGGCAGTCGACTAGAATAGAAGCCTCATGTATGCTGTCTTGTACCCTACCATGAATGAAAGTGGATATGAACAGAGTAGCTGCAAGGAGGGAATGTCATGTTTCAGTGCTCACTTGCAAGGAAAAATAAACACTGCATGTAAAAATCTATCATCTCAGGGATAAGGGTTCAGCCTCACTTTTTCTATGGCATGCTATTTTTCTTTATTTAGATTTGAAGTATTCAAAATAATAATAATAATAATAATAATAATAATACTGCCCTTCATCAAAAGATCTCAGGGCAGTTCGTCCGTAGAATAAAATACAAGATAAAATGAAAGTAAATAATTAAACCAAAACAACAAAACAATATACACCACCCAATTGTGCCTGAGATGATACAGTTCAGAAGAAGGTTCAGCACTCATTTCTGTTGAAAGTGTAAACTAGGCCTCCGGGTGGGGGAATAGAATTAATCAATTAATTCACTTCAGCTTATATGTTCTTTCCTTCTCTATAACAATGGCCAGTGATGGGAGTTAGAGTCCAACAACAGCCGCAGGTTCCTGCACCCCAGCATAAGAAATCTCTTTATATATCCCACCAGCTTAATTTGACAGAGACATACAGTGGTACCTCGGGTTAAGTACTTAATTCGTTCTGGAGGTCCGTTCTTAACCTGAAACTGTTCTTAACTTGAAGCACAACTTTAACTAATGGGTCTCCTGCTGCTGCCGCGCCACCAGAGCACGATTTCTGTTCTCATCCTGAAGCAAAGTTCTTAACCTGAAGCACTATTTCTGGGTTAACGGAGTCTGTAACCTGAAGCGTATGTAACTTGAAGCGTATGTAACATGAGGTACCACTGTATATAAATATACCACTGCCTTGAACAGAAATCAACTGTGCCTGCTAAGGCATAGCAGTTCTTTTGCAGGTGAGCGGTGCGATTCTCCTGCCGTATCGCGTTTCCTGGAGCTAGAGGTGCAGGCCTCTAAATGCACAGGGAATTCTAGTTGCAAAATGTAATTACCTGAGCTGGAGCTTGGCCAGGACACCAGGGTTAGCAGCACCTCCGTAATATTAATAACACAAGGCACACCATTAGTTTATTTACTCTGTGCCGCGCATAATAATGGACACCTGCAGCAGTTTTCCTCTGATTATTTTTCATTCTTTTCCTTAAAATAATTAGCAGCATGCTTGGTATTAGCTGAAGTGGGTCAGATAGTAAGGAGGGGGAAAACATACCTCCTGTTTCTCAGTCTAAAGCAAGCATCCCTTAATTATTATGAAAAATGGGTAATCTGCAGGGAATTTTTAAAAATAAATTAATTGCTAACAGTATATTAATCGGGGTGGATGTACTCAAAGGGCTGGACTCAACAAAACAGTTGCACTAGTGAGAGCTGGTGCAAGGATTTCTGGTGCGACAGGGAATATTTCCTTTCTGGTGCGACAGGGAATATTCTCCTCTCCTCCACCCGGCATGCCTGTGAACCCCTCAAATGGCTCAGGGTGTGTGTCAAGAAAACCTCCAGAATAGCTCACAGGGAGAGGAGAGGGGAGATGGTTCTATTGGGCAAGCATAAGTGCTTGTGCTGGTGAACAGTGAGACTAGTGTGGTGTTGAATGCCACACAATATTTTTAGCTGGTGCCAAGTTATATGCAGCTTGTGTAACAGGACTGAGTCACAGTTTTTGCTGTATTGTATTGGAGTATCTTACTGTGCCAGGAACTGGTGCCCTAATTTAATAATGCTAATGGCAGTAATGGCTCTGTGTTACTAAAAAGTCATGAAGAGCGGACCTGTGAACTGGCGCTCGGGTTTCTATAATAAATGGCAAACGTGCACCTTTCACAGTCTGAAGTACTTTGCCGGTAATATGGCTAGCAAGATGGTTCAAGCTGTAATAGTGCAGCCAGGCTCCAGGCTTCTAGGATTTTCTTTCTTTTACTTGAACATTGAGGTCCACCAGTGGGTAGAGCCAGTTGCCTAGCGTATCAGGGTTTTCTCAAACTTGGGTCTCCAGCTGTTTTTAGACAGCAATTCCCATCCCTTTGAAGGTGACCCGGAAACTGCAATTAATCCAGAATGCGGCAGCTAGACTGGTGACTGGGACTGGCCGCCGGGACCACATAACACTGGTCCTGAGAGATCTGCATTGGCTCCCAGTACATTTCCGAGCACAATTCAAAGTGTTGGTGCTGACCTTTAAAGCCCTAAACGGCCTTGGTCCTGTATACCTGAAGAAGCGTCTCCATCCCTATTGTTCAGTCTGGACACTGAGATCCAGCGCCAAGGGCCTTCTGGTGGTTCCCTCATTGCGAGAAGTGAGGTTACAGGGAACCAGACAGAGGGCCTTCTTGGTAGTGGTGCCCACCCTGTGGAACATCCTCCCTTCAGATGTGAAGGAAATAAGCAGCTATCCTATCTTTAAAAGACATCTGAAGGCAGCCCTGTTCAGGGAAGTTTTTAATATTTAATGCTCTACTGTTTTTAACATTTGAGTGGCTGGGGACACTCAGCCAGATGGGTGGGGTATAAATAATAAATTATTATTATTATTATTATTATTATTATTATTATTATTATTATCATCATCATCCCTGACCACTGGTCCTGATAGCTAGGGATGATGGGAGTTGCAGTCCAAAAACAGCTAGAGACCCAAGTTTGGGAAACCCTGGTGACCTGCATCATAAAGTACAAAATCTACATCCAAAACCAGGACCCTTCAATGTTTTTTTAATGCAACGAGTATGCAGTTGCAACTCATGTCATGTGCAGTTGAGATGCCTTTCTCAAAAGCTGTGCTTCTGTTCCAAGCTGTTTCATTGCTGTTCTTGTTAAATAATTGGACTGCAAAACAATTGGGCTACAAAAAAACCCCTGGGTAATCTGCTATGGCAAGTTCTTAAAGAAATGGGAGTGCCTGATCACCTCATCTGTCTCCTGAGAAATCTCTATGTGGGACAAGAAGCTACAGTTAGAACTGAATATGGAACAACTGATTGGTTCAAAATTGGGAAAGGAGTATGACAAGGCTGTATATTGTCTCCCTGCTTACTTGACTTATATGCAGAATTCATCATGCGAAAGGCTGGGCTGGATGAATCCCTAGCTGGAATTAAGATTGCCGGAAGAAATATCAACAACCTCAGATATGCAGATGACACAACCTAGATGGCAGAAAGTGAGGAGGAATTAAAGAACCTTTTTTGAGGGTGAAAGAGGAGAGCGCAAAATATGGTCTGAAGCTCAACATCAAAAAAACGAAGATCATGGCCACTGGTCCCATCACCTCCTGGCAAATAGAAGGGGAAGAAATGGAGGCAGTGAGAGATTTTACTTTCTTGGGCTCAATGATCACTGCAGATGGTGACAGCAGCCATAAAATTAAAAGACACCTGCTTCTTGGGAGAAAAGCAATGGCAAACCTAGACAGCATCTTAAAAAGCAGAGACATCACCTTGCCAACAAAGGTCTGTATAGTAAAAGCTATGGTTTTCCCAGTAGTGATGTATGGAAGTGAAAGCTGGACCATAAAGAAGGCTGATCGCCGAAGAATTGATGCTTTTGAATTATGGTGCTGGAGGAGACTCTTGAGAGTCCCATGAACTACAAGAAGATCAAAACTATCCATTCTGAAGGAAATCAGCCCTGAGTGCTCACTGGAAGGACAGATCGTGAAGCTGAGGCTCCAATACTTTGGCCACCTCATGAGAAGAGAAGACTCCCTGGAAATGACCCTGATGATGGGAAAGATTGAGGGCACAAGGAGAAGGGGACGACAGAGGACGAGATGGTTGGACAGTGTTATTGAAGCTACCAGCATGAGTTTGACCAAACTGCGGGAGGCAGTGGAAGGCCGGAGTGCCTGGTGTGCTCCGGTCCATGGAGTCACAAAGAGTTGGACATGACTAAACGACTAAACAACAACAACAAGGCTAGTTTTATTAGCCTAATGGTTAATCCGTTAATCCATCCCTGCTTGACTATAGGCAACTGCTGTGTGATGGCTGCAACATATAATTTAATTCAACCCTTATTATCTCCCTCTTGCTTCTAACCTAGGGGGGAGGCAAATTGAGTGTTATAGTTCCTTGTAGCTATGTTGCCTGATTCACTGTCTCTCCAGAGTGCCAAAATGGCTGAGCTGAGACCTCCAGGAGCAGGGAGCAGAGATATGATTTGTTTACAAAATGTTTAGACCAACCTTCAGTCACACAGCGAACCACAGGGTGGTTCAAGCAACATATTAAACACAACAACAAGAAGGATGCAATGGCAATTAAAGCCAGTTATAAGTCTTCACTACGGAGCATGTCCTTCCTCACTTTGACACATAGCAAGCTACGCTCTTGCTGGTGGGACAGCAAGAAGAAACCTCCAGCAATCTCATGGTCTAGGCTGGCTGGTCTGGAGAGAGGCACTCCAACAGATAACTGTGTCCCAGGTCATTCAGGGCTTTGTATGTAAACATACAAAACTATAATTAATCCAGAATGCGGCAGCTAGACTGGTGACTGGGAGTGGCCGCTGAGACCATATAACACTGGTACCGAAAGACCTACACTGGCTCCCAGTATGTTTCTGAGTACAATTCAAAGTGTTGGTGCTGACTTTTAAAGCCCTAAACAACCTCGGCCCAGTATATCTGAAGGAGCATCTCCATCCCCCACCGTTCAGCTTGGACACTGAGGTCCAGCGCCGAGGGCCTTCTGGCGGTTCCCTCACTGCGAGAAGCAAGGTTACAGGGAACTAGGCAGTGGCGCCCGCCCATCAGATGTCAAGGAAATAAACCACTGACTTTTAGAAGACATCTGAAGGCAGTCATGTTTAGGGAAGATTTTAATGTTTGATGTTTTATTGTGCTTTTAGTATTCTGTTGGGAGCCGGCCAGAGTGGCTGGGGAAACCCAGCCAGATGGGTGGGTTATGTATGTATGTATAAATCAATCAATCAATCAATCAATCAATAAAATTATTAACTCCAAAACCATAAATCAGGTCTGGTGACATATAGGCATCTAGTGCGGATTCCACAAGATGGGCGTTATGTGACTTAATGCACCTGTCAACACTCTAATAGCTGCATTTTGCACTAGCTGAAGTTTCTGCACCATCTTCAAGGGAAGCACAATGTAAAGCACATCACAGTAATCCAGACACAAGCATACTAGAGCATGTACTATTGTGTCAAGATGTCCTGGTCCAGCAATGACTGTAGTGGGCCTCCAGTCATCCAACGTTATTCCCAGTTTATGAATTCCTTCAGGTGGAGTATGACTCCATGAAAACCCAGTTTCTGGACATGAGAATGCCCACCAACAGTGCCACCATCTTGTTGGGATTCAGCTTCAGTTTATTGACCTGCATCCAACCCATTACTACTCCAAGCACTTGTTCAACATCAACTCAGCTTCATCTGGACCAGCTGCTATGGAGAAACAGAGCTGGGTATCATCTACATATTGGTGATGGTGATGAGGTAGGATGGGAGAAAGAGAGCTATCCTGGTTTACAGGATTTCTGGGTCAGCCTCATTCATTTTTGACAGTGTGTGGTTTTGCTACAGCTTTTTTTTTTAATGTTCACTGTTACTGTCCCCCTGTGATTACTGACCCTTTTAGGTTGGGGGCATGCATGCATACATCAAGAGATGTGGGTCACATTTCTGCACACGGCCTGTGATTCTTAAATCCCTGTGTGAGCCCTCCTTCTGCTGAGTAACCAGCTGCATTTTTCAAGATGAATTCTTAGCAGTATTGTTTGACCCAGAATGACACTGCATTCCCTTCACACATATACCATGGATCAAACTATTGCACTGAGCAGGGAAACCTAGGAGTGGAGCAGAGACTTCTGCTCAACTAGAATCCAGACTGGAATCATGGCATTGCCAGAGTGGAATCAACACCCATGTCTTTCTGGTAGGTTCAGAGCTATTTCTGTGAATACATGAAACATGGAATAACATGGCTTGGGATATTCTAGGGGTGTCCTACACCTATATCCTATATCTGAAGGTCTCCAGTTTGGCAAGGGATAGCACTGTTTTTGCTCTATCAGCATACTAGGGTCCTTAGATTGAGTCCTTGTGGAAATTAGGGGACATCTGTGTGTCTATCGGGGCTGGATTGCAGAATCCTTTCTGAATTTGAAATTCAAATTTTGGTCTCCACCAAAATGTTTTGGTGCAGGATATAGCAGAGTTCTGAGGAATCTGTGGTCTTTGGATATTTTTGGACAACAGTTGTCATCACCCTGGACCATTGATCTTGCTGACTGGAGAAGATGGGCATTGGAGACGAACAGCATCTTGAAGACCACAGCTTTCTTGTTCTGTTGACTAATTACACCAGCCAAGGGTGCCTCGGGGACCTACATAAGCAAAAGGAACCAATGTAGAATATGCTGGATATTTTTCCAAAGCCAACTTCTACCATGACAAATATGTAAGAGTTTAAGTCATGGAAAATATATTTCCCCTCACATGTATTGGACTGCTTTTTTGCATTAGTACCTGTGTAACCCCATTTGAATTTTTTAAGGCATATATTTGTGCTGCCAAGCACTCCATCTGTCCCCAGGACGGAAGCAGCACTTTCTTGCTGCTGTCAGCAATACCATTTTTGTGAGCTGCCGGGATGCTGGTAATTCACCAAATTTGCCTGCTAGAGATGGTTTTAGAAACCTGTTTCACCGGAGACAATTGGAGATGGTACACCGCTCTCTCCCACCCCCAGTTAATTGTTGGCAGGCTTGTGACATCCTTTCCGTATCCATTGTGAATGAGATTAGAAAGAATACGGGAGTTAAGCATTTAATCAGTCACAACTGTCAGGAACAGTTAGGGTGACCTTGGCTATTCAGCTTGCGTGCTCTGCCACTACACATTTCGCCATTGCAGGTCTTGTTGATGCACATATAACTTGCTCTTCTGACTGGTGCTTTTCTTATTGATGGAAGGATTCTTTAGCAGTGGAAGCCATCATTATTTCTCTCTATAACAAGCCAGTTCATGGGAATCCATCACACGTTAGTGGAATGTAAAAAAAACAAAAAAACCACAGAACCCAGGGTGGGTATAAGCCAAAGAAGGAGTTGGCCTATGCAGATAGCAACCTCAGTCTCAACTCCCATTAAATTCTATGGGACAAAGAAAACAAGCTGTAATCTGAGAAACAGCTGAGGACAAAAACCTGACCCACAACATTGTTGTTGTTGTTGTTAGTTAGTCATGTCCGAGTCTTCGTGACCCCATGGACCCGAGCATGCCAGGCACTCCTGCCTTCCACTGCCTCCCGCAGTTTGGTCAAACTCATGTTAGTAGCTTTGAGAACACTGTCCAACCATCTCGTCCTCCGTCGTCCCCTTCTCCTTGTGCCCTCAATCTTTCCCAACATCAGGGTCTTTTCCAGGGAGTCTTCTCTTCTCATGAGGTGGCCAAAGTATTGGAGTCTCTGCTTCAGGATCTGTCCTTCCAGTGAGCTCTCAGGGCTGATTTCCTTCAGAATGGAGAGGTTTGATCTTCTTGCAGTCCATGGGACTCTCAAGAGTCTCCTCCAGCACCATAATTCAAAAGCATCAATTCTTCGGTGATCAGCCTTCTTTATGGTCCGGCTCTCACTTCCATGCATCACTACTGGGAAAACCATAGTTTTGACTACACGGACCTTTGTTGGCAAGGTGATGTCTCTGCTTTTTAAGATGCTGTCTAGGTTTGACCCTCAACATAGACACCAGGAAAAGGAGGCAGGTTGAGGCCCCCATCTGGATGGGATTTCAAAAGGCAGCCTTTATTTTCCTCCCACTTCAATGAATGGTTGCCACTAACTGTCAATATACTGTGGCTATTGCTGGTGTAGTACATAACCACATGGCTGGAGGCTGCAGTAAAGTGGAAATGGAGACTTTGTGATGCTTCATGTATTGTTGGACTCCACCTCCCATCATCCTTGACAATTGGCCATGCAGGCTGGGACTGATAGGAGCAGGAGTCCAATAAACATGTTGATGGCTGTTGGTTCCCCAATCCTGCTGTAAAGTGAACACATTTTGCAACTAAAGTGAGTGGAATGAGTAGGCAAATAAACAAGTCCATGAGCTACTGAATAAGCCAGCAAAGTGAGTCACTAAGATGCCTCTTTATTCACTTGCTCACTTTTCTTTATTCACTTGCTCATTACTCAGTTATATTCCACACATCATAAAGACAGGCATTTTGTTACTCCAGTAATAATTGCAAAATCCCTGGGGAAGAAATAATAGGAACCAGCAACTGTGTTTTCCATGTGTGCTTGCTGCAAAGAGGGGAGACCATGTATTACAGTGTGTGCATTGCACCTGAAAAATAAAGCCTTATTTGATCTCAAGGATAGCAGCAGAAAAGTCTATGCAATCCCGGTTCTTCTGCACTGACCTTTGGGGATTTGCTGGTAGATTGCAAAGGGCAAACATAAGACAATGTTCATCTTATAGCGTTTAGCCTTATTTGTCCAGGCTGATGATGTACAAACAGTGTTTGCACCACTGGGAATATGCTGTGAGTGCTCCCTGCTCCCATTTTCATATTTACGGTATATATTTGGAATTAGGGAGTGAGCAGGTCTCTCATGATAAGACAGGGGATTAAACAAGTTGACATGGAATTAAACAGGCACCTGATGGGCCACTGTGAGATCAAGATGCTGGCCAAGATAGACCACTGGCCTGATCCATCAGAGCTCCTTTTATGTTCTTAAGTAGTACCATGTTGGGCTGGATGGGGGGGGGGGACCACACCAATCCAAAACTCAAGTAAGGTAAGGGCAGTTAGGAGGAGAAGAGCCATAAAAAGCCATCAGTGTTGACTTAAGCAAGTGTGTCCTAGAATTCAATGACCATTCACTTTTCTTCTTCTTCTTCTTTGGCAATCACTTGTAGCTGAGTAAGATTGTCTTCCATAAACACTGTTTTAACAGTGAGTCCTTAAGTGATTGTGGAGGGCAGTTCTGGATCCACACGTGCTTCCACAGTGGGGACATAGGTTTCCAGGTGGGAGTTGATCACAGTGAGGGTTTGCCTTCCTCTTAGTACGTTTCTCCCTTTCATCCTGAGTTTGAGCGCCTTCAAAGCCCATGACATCTTTGGTAAAGGCTGTTTTGCAATTGGAGTGCTTGCAGGCCAGTGTTTCCCAGTTCTCAGTGCTTATACTACATATTTTTTTTTTAGATTTGCCTTGAGACAATCTTTAAACCTCTTTTGTTGAGCATCAGCATTATGCTTTCCGTTTTTAAGTTTGGAATAGAGTTGAATGGTTTTCGAATGTCTTATGTAGATTTTTCAGTTTCGTTGTTCTGTATGGGACAATGACAATAAAGATTATCGTATTGTATTGTATCGTATTGATGCTTTGGAAGACAATAATCAGGCATCCACACAACATGACCAGTCCAACGAAGCTGATGTTGAAGAATCATCGCTTTGACACTGGTGAACTTTGCTTCTTCCAGCACACTGACATTAGTTCACCTGTCTTTTCAAGTGATGTGTAAATTTTTTTCGGAGACACTTTTGATGGAAACTTTTGAGAAGTTGGAGATGGCGTTTATAAGTGGTCCACATTTCGCAAGCATACAGTAAGGGTGGTAGTACAATAGCTTTGTAAACAAGCATTTTGGTTTCTCTGCAAATGTCCTAAGGGGATCAGAGAAGGTGTGAAAGGTTTCTCAGAACTGCCCCTCCAGATTCTATAGAGATAGAAAGCTTTTTTTGCTACCACTGCCATTTATTTCCAGATCCTGGCAGCAAACAACATTTCCTAAAATTGTGGTAGTGAGTTTTTCTAGAGTGAATCATAGAAGAATAGAACTGTAGAGTTGGATGGGACCCCAAAGATGGGGGAGCTTTACTCTTATTCTGGATAGGCTTGATGTCAGCGCTATCTGATGACATAGCATCATGTTGCAGCAATACTATTTGCTATTGTAAAACCAGACATAATTAGGGGAATGTTTCCTGCCAATGGGATCATGGGAAAGAAAGAGATGGCAATTGCCAGGCCCTGAGACTTTGGGAAGCACCATAATCCCAAAGTTGCTCAAAGCTGCCTACTTTGCAGTCAGGATATATGCAAGGATTTAATTATTATTTTTTAAATGTTAATTTTAAACCACACAAATAATCAAAGTCCCAGTAAAATATTCCCTTAATTTTACCTCTCAGAAGACAGAGAAACAGATTAACATTTAATAAAGAGACATTAACTTAAACTGCACTGGAAGCAAAATTAACTTCAAGAGGCTGTATAATAGCAAATCACTTAACATGTCTAAACATACTTCTTATTTTCAGCAAATTTATTTGTAGTTCATTAGGTGGTAAATGCCCTCTCATTCCTTGAAGGCACTAATAGGACAAAATCTCATAAAACTAATATTAGAAACTTAATCCTTTTGCTTGTTCTAAACAGATTCCTGACTACTGAGCTAAATGAACACGGTTTGAATACTTAACACAGATCTTCTTTTAAAGAAGGGGGCTGTATTTCCCTTCTAACAACAGGATGTTGTTGAATAAATTTGCATGCTATTATACTTTAAATTATGTATTTGCAGATTTTGTGTGCAATCAACTAGTTGGGGGGAAGATATTTATTTTAGTAACATTTCAAAACTAGGGATGGAAGAGAATTTTGTCCAGCCTGCATTTTTTAGTGAACCAACCTAATTCTCACTCTTTGGAATAATACAAGGATTGGATTAAAGTTATCCTTTGCATTTCCCCTGAATTTTGGGATACAGTTCTTGGCTCAAAAACCACACCAACATGTGCAAAAATGCACATTCTATAATAAAAGGAATTTATAATGTGCACATTGAGATAATATATCTGTTTAAATCCACATTGTCACACTTATTAAAACCACACACAGATTCATGCAGAAACAGGATCGAACAGATTTATGAATGAACACATGTGAATCTGATGTGGAGAAATGTCTGATTCATCCATCCATATGCAAAGTATTTTTTTTTTTCTTATGGCAAGAATGTAGACATGTGACTAGGGATGCTGGAGGAATCCATTGAAAATTGACGATCAAGTGGTTTTTCTTCTGTCCCTCTGTTCATTCTCTGTTGCAGCACAGACTCTTGCTATGAATACTTTTTGCCTTAATTCTCTACAATGAAAGTTTGTTTTCTTTTAAAAATGCACACCTCTCAGAAATGAATTCATAAATTGCTTTGCAGTGAAAGTTATTTACATATTTACTGTCCAGTAATTGCCACTACCACTGTCCAATAATTGTCACTACCACTGTTGTTTGTTTCCATTGGAAGCCTAAATGCACTAAGATTGCTCTCCTCACCTAGGGTTGCCATATTCCAAACAGTGAAAACCCAAACAGAAAAAAATATTGACCCATATGTCTGGGACATTCCGGATGTATGGCAATCCTAACCATGCCTTCTCAGAAGGAAATTCCCACTTAATTCAATGAGACTGACTCTCAGCTAACTTGTTTCCTTTTATGAAACTTAAAACTAAATGGGATGCATTGCTCATTATTGTTCTTTTCACATAGAAATAAGTTATCTCTTTTATCTCTACTCCTGAGTTAAAATTCGAGCCTCTTTGTCAAAGTGGGGAGAACCATTGGGATTTGACTGTTCATTTTTTAACCCATATAGCAATACTGTAGCAAACTTATTCTCCAAGTGCTGATCTTTGGGAAGGTTTGAGCAGGCTTAGGAGTTCACAGTTCATGAGCTATTTATGTATTAGGCAATGCTGTGTTGACATATGAGTGAAGTCATGCTTTTAGTCCCACTCCGTATGTAACCTCTGCTTCCTAGAACAACCACATGTTCTGCACTACTGCTGGTAAGGAAAGTTCAGAAAGTGCAAACTCTTGATAGCACAGGGGTTCAATTTGACTGGGATTCTTAGTTGTGCTGGTCAGAGCTTGACTTCATCAACATCAGGAAATCTAAAAAATATACAGGGGAAAAAATGTAATACAATATTGTTTATATTTGCATATTGTTTCCTTTCTACACATTTTAGTGCCTTTTTCTTTTCTTTTTCTCTTTTTCTTTGCATCATTTTAATTCTTTATAATTAAAACCTTTTCAATAAAAATATTAATACCAAATGAAAAGAAAAGAAAAGGTCAGAAAAGGTCAAAACAAAACAAAACCACCAGGAAATCTCCAAGCTCCCCAACTTTGATAGAAATGATAATGTCACAATAATTTGATAAAAGGATAGTTTTAGAGGGTCATTTTCAACATTGTCAACTTTGTGTCAGGAACTGGCAGGGCAATGGGGAGGAGGAAGAGGATCCTGGCAAGGGGTGTGGTCGGGACTGGGACACACTGGAGTGAGCTGGGCATGGAGAAGGAGAGGTTGGTGTAGGAAGTACTCACGGAGTGACGGAGGATGGCAAGAGGGTGGGGGTCAGCGCACAGGAACCAGAGCAGCAAGACCCATCACCGCAGCCAAAGGGGCCCCTGTTTCCACCAACACGGCGGACTCTGAGGTGTAAGAAGCAGCCTCCAGGAGGCTGATGCAGGCAAGAGACCACAGCCCAGCTCACTAGCTAGCCAGGTGGGGCTTGCTAGCTCTGGGAGGAGGTGTGATTCCTCAGCTGGAGTAGAAATGGAACAGTTGAGGGTCACCTGCCTCATCAAGTCCAGATGCTGCAATCCGCAGGAACAGTATAAAAGGACAGCAGAGCTGAGGTGCTGGGTCTGCTTTACTGCCCATGTTGAAGGACCTCAGCTTGGATGTTCCAGGATCTCAACGGGACTGTGCTTCACTTTGGACTTGTGCATTGACCCTGGACTGGGGACTTGACATACTGACTTGCCGCCAGGTAGTACAGGGGTTTAGGACATTGAGAAAAATGGCATCCGTTACAGATATTGGAGAACATTCTGCCATCCCCTTCCCCCCAGAAGCTTTCTTTCTTTTTCTTTTTTTAAAAAGGCTTCTAAAATAAATGAACTTGGGCTTGGCTCCAGTATCAGGAGAGCTGACCTGACTATGAGCTTTTTGGCCATTGGCAACCTGGTTGTAATACAGCCTTACAGTCTTCTGTTGATTCCCCTTGAGGCTTGAAAGACAAGATCTGCTTTCCACTACATAATTTTGACTCCCTCCAGCTCTCCCTCAAGGCATTTTCTATACATTAAAATATATTACATGCTTTCTGTAAACAGTATGTGAGCACTATCCTTTCCCCCTTGTATTCCCCCCTCCCCATTCATACATAATGCACAGATCCTTTGATTTGGGCACAATCCCAAATGTGCAATATTTCACTTGTCAGGAGCCTCTTTACACTGCCTCTCTATGGCAGGTAATTCTTTCCTCGCGGCGCATGTCCTCCATCTCTTTGGCCGTGATGTGCAGAGTGGCGTTAAAACAGTGTTCATAACTCATTCATCATTGCTTCAAGGAAGCAGATACCATCAGAGCGGAATCAAAAATGAACATTAAAATGGAGGCGAGGAGGGAAAATATATATAACTCTGGTGACATGTACAGCATCGCAGCGGAGGTACAGAGAAGCGCAAAAATGAGGCCTTGCGTTTTTCCTTAGGATTTTAGTAAGTCATTCTTCTTCACTTTGGTGCCTGCAATGAACATTGATCAGCTTGATTTTAAAAGGTGGTAGAATGCTAAAATTATACAGTATTGCTGGCAATGTCAGTGTTATTCATGCTCTCAATGGCCCATTACCTATATATTGTTCTTCAGAGGGAAAGTAATACATTAATGGCTTTCTTCCTTGCCTAAAGCTTGTCAACAATTGGTCTTTAAAGACTAGAGCAATTACCATTTGCATAGGAAACACCCCCCTCCTCCCAATTTAAACCTAGCAGAAGTGGGAATATTTTTTTGCCAGAGGCCTGCCTGACTTTTGAGCAATGAGCAAAATGCTTGTTTCTGACATGTTGCCTGCTGTTGCCCGATTATAAGAATTGTAGGGAAACGTACATAAGAAATTATCAACATTTAGCGAAGGGGTGTGTGTTTATCCGGCAGTTAATCCCATTAGGTGCTAGTGCTTTGGGGCTTATTCCTAAATCTGTGTGCGTAGAGCAGAAATCAGAATAGGCTGTCTCTGCTTCAGGAAAGCGTGAATGAGTGGTATATTAACTGGGATAGGTCAGGGCCTGATGGCTTCCAGGCTGGCATGGACTGGTGAGCAATGCAGGGGCGGAGGAAGGGGGCGGAGGGGAGGTCCGCCCCGGGTGTCACCACTGGGGGGGTGACAAAATGGCTGGCGGTACTCACCGTGGGGCCTACAGCATGCCCGAGCCATGTGTCTCTCCTGGGAGTGACGTGGTGGCTTGGCTGCCCCAAACGGTCCGCCCGCCGCCTCCCCCTCAGCTGTAGGGCGGCTGAGTAGAAGGAGGCAGGCAGACTCCTTGGAGGCCCCACAGAGCGTCCTGCCCCAGCTCGCCCTGCCCCACGGGTGGCTGGCCCCACCCCTGGGCACAGAGGATGCGGGCCGCCCCAGGCACCTGATCGGTTTGCTCCGCTGCTGGAGCAATGCACCATGTTTCTTGTGGGGAACATCACCAAAATTTGCTTAGCTGGCTTTTAGAGGGATGGATAGTAGCTCCACCACCCAGCAACCCCTGTGCCACCCTGCAGCTCCTCTGCCACCCTGCAGTCACCCAGGACACCAAGCAATCCACGGGCTGCCCTGAAGACCACACTGATGCCCAGCAGTACCTGTGCTGCCCTACAGAACCCCCTGCCACTCTGCGGTCCCACACAATGCCCAGTGAACCCTGTCCCCCCACTCCTCCCTTCCTATGCTACTGGGAAATGTTACAATTTTGGGGGGGGGGGGCTTTTGTCCTCCAGATGTTGCTCAAGTACAGCTTCCACCATCCCTGGTAAGCATTGCTGGGGATGATGGGAGTTGTAGTTCAGCAACAACTGGAGGGCCAAAAGTTCCCCACATCTGTGTTACATAGTTCATTGCAATGATCTATTTCATCATGTCAAAAACCATATTGCAGAAAGGAGGGGCAAATTTAATGGATTCTTCTTAATTCCTGTAATTCATTAGTAATCACAAGACTAAGGGTTGAATCCAATGAAGTCTTCCCATTAGTGCTTGGGTATCAGAACTTCCTCTTCCTCTGCTCGCACCATGTGCCCCCCAAATCCCTTCTGGGTTTCCCCCCAAACCTCCCCAGTGGAGAAGGAGTGGAAGTTCTGTTGTTCCAGTTGGACTTTTTGCACTAATGGGACAATTCCATTTGCTATCACGTTGAGGGTCAAAGGCAGTGTTCATTTAAATGCATGAAAACAATCAATGTGCTTATTTAATTATGGATGTTTATTTTAATGTTTTGATGAATTCGTTTTCTTGGGTATTTCTGAATGGCCATATTTTTCAAATGGGCTTTATACCTGTAAATGGCTTAGAACCCGTTTTGCCAATGTACCGTATTTTTTGCTCTATAAGACTCACTTTTTCCCTCCTAAAAAGTCAGGGTGCGTCTTGTGGTCTGGTGCATCTTATAAAGCAAAAATACGGTATATAAATTACAAAATACTAATCAAATTTCCCTTAGCAAATGACACAGTTCATGCAAATCAACTTCCCAATGACTTTTGGGGGTCATGAGGCAGGTAGGGTGATGTGCCACGACTTGAAGATTCACAAAACTAAGAACTGGGAGACTGCATGGTTTATCTCCTGACAGCCCAGTCAAAGGCTTTGTGTGGGGGTGGGCTGTGAGACATTTGTAAGTCACGCTCACTTCCCATGTGTTTCCTACAGGCTCGTGGTTCTAATCATGCTTAGGACATTACCTGCTCCCTGGAAATTGTTTTTCTCCCGGTCTTTTCAGCAGTTTCATCTCACCAACAGTGCCGTTGGTTTCCCCCTCCTGCTTCGTGTCAGATAAGGTTTCAATTCCACACATCTCAGGTGGCCTAATAGCTGTTTCGTAGGTGGCAGTTTTTTGATTTAGGAGACAACAAAGTTCACCTGGGTACCCTGGTCTGCACTTCAATTTGAGTTTCTGCAGTTTACGCAAGTTGTTTTTCCCCCTCCCCTTATTGACTATTATTTTTATACAGATCACTCTATTCTTACAGTTACATTGCAGTTTCAACTGGGCTTCAGTTGGTTGGAGGGAAAAAACAGATTACTCTTCTGAACCATACTAAATTCAGCAACACAAAGTGGAATTCCTTAATGCCATCAGCCTAATCTAAGGTGGGTTGCAATGGAGAGGAAAGCAGGGGAGTGGGTCAGTAGTAGTAATAATAATAATAATAATAATAATAATTTATTACTTATACCCCACCCATCTGGCAGAGCCTCCCCTCTCTAGAGAAATCTTGAGAGCTCCAGAAAAACATCTGCTTCTGCTTCACTGACTAAGCATAAGCCTTTGACTGTGTCGACCACGGCAAACTATGGCAAGTTCTTAAAGAAATGGGAGTGCCTGATCACCTCATCTGTCTCCTGAGAAATCTCTATGTGGGATAAGAAGCTACAGTTAGAACAATGGATTGGTTCAAAACTGGGAAAGGAGTACGACAAGGCAGTTTATTGTCTCCCTGCTTATTTAACATATGCAGAATTCATCATGCGAAAGGCTGGATTGGATGAATCCCAAACTGGAATTAAGATTGCCGGAAGAAATATCAACAGCCTCAGATATGCAGATGACACAACTTTGATGGCAGAAAGTAAGGAGGAATTAAAGAACCTCTTAATGAGGATGAAAGAGGAGAGCGCAAAATATGGTCTGAAGCTCAACATCTAAAAAACGAAGATCATGGCCACTGGTCCCATCACCTCCTGGCAAATAGAAGGGGAAGAAATGGAGGCAGTGAGAGATTTTACTTTCTTGGGCTCCATGATCACTGCAGATGGTGACAGCAGTCACAAAATTAAAAGACGTCTGCTTCTTGGGAGAAAAGCAATGACAACCCTAGATAGCATCTTAAAAAGCAAAGACCTCACCTTGCCAACAAAGGTGAGTATAGTTAAAGCTATGGTTTTCTCAGTAGTGATGTATGGAAGTGAGAGCTGGACCATAAAGAAGGCTGATCGCCAAAGAATTGATGCTTTTGAATTATGGTGCTGGAGGAGACTCTTGAGAGTCCCATGGACTGCAAGAAGATCAAGCCTATCCATTCTTAAGGAAATCAGCTCTGAATGCTCACTGGAAGGACAGATCCTGAAGCTGAGTCTCTAATACTTTGGCCACCTGATGAGAAGAGAAGACTCCCTGGAAAAGACCCTGATGTTGGGAAAGATGGAGGGCACAAGGAAAAGGGGACAACAGAGGACGAGGTGGTTGGATAGTGTTCTTGAAGCTACTAGCATGAGTTTGACCAAACTGCGGGAGGCAGTGGAAGACAGGAGTGCCTGGCGTGCTCCGGTCCATGGGGTCATGAAGAGTCGGACACGACTAAACAACAACAACAACGTGGTTGACCATAGTGGCAACTCAGGCTGCCGTGGCCTTGAGAGCTGTCTATGTCATTATATGTTCATTCTGAGGCTGCGAAAATGTAGCTTATAGCTGTTTCTTCCCATAATTTTTAAAAGAAAAAGTAGCATTAATTCCAACATCATTTAGGGATACTGAACTTACTCCTAACTTTTCAACTAACATTTTATGTGCTTTTTTTTGACACTGGAAACTCTTTCATTATGAGATAATGATTTCTAAAGAAATGTACCAAACTGACAAAGAAATAAGATTTATACTGAGCGGTTAATTATTGCGGGTAAAGGATCCCAGCGCTCTCATATCACAAAGCAGACTAGTGAGCCATCTTTATTTTCAACCGTAAATGTCCTAATGCAGCAGTAGATTTATAGCTTTACAGTTGTAAATTCATCACTCTAACTTGCCCCAGTTGGATACCACCAACTTATGATATGGGCCAGGCAGTCTTCTTGAACCTAATGCACATTAAGTATCGTTTGTAGTCTCTTGGTGCTTAGAAGAGGATAAAAAGGGCGGACTTTTCCTGTTCTTTTGAGGCATATGCACAAATGTTTTGGGGAAAAGATTCTGATTGTGGACAGCATTCACAGATACTAAAATAATAATCAAATGATAGCATGAAATCCTTTGTTTAAAAATAAAGGTCCTTAGAACAAGTTTACAAGGTGGTCTGCCTTTTAATTTCTTTTAAACAGTTTAGCACCATGAAGCAATAGGGGAGTGGCATTGCTGTGATTATCATATATTACGCCTCAGAGGGATTTCCAATCCCATTTGTTCTTGTTTTTTATTATGTATTTTGTGTTTTTATCTTGTATTTTTATGTTGTGATCTGTTGTTGTTGTTGTTGTTGTTGTTGTTGTATTTCAGCCTGTGTAGGCAAAGGCTGTGGTTTCCAGGAGCCTGAAGCTGACAGAAATTGCTGAAGAAAGAACAAAATAACAAAATAAAGCAAGAGTAATACAGTGGTACCTCGGGTTACATACGTTTCAGGTTACAGATTCCGCTAACCCAGAAATAGTGCTTCAGGTTAAGAACTTTGCTTCAGGATGAGAAGAGAAATCGTGCTCCGGCGGCACGGCGGCAGCAGGAGGCCCCATTGGCTAAAGTGGTGCTTCAGGTTAAGAACAGTTTCAGGTTAAGAACGGACCTCCGGAATGAATTAAGTACTTAACCTGAGGTACCACTGTAATTACAAAACTTAAAAGGCAACTGTGGGAACACCTTATATAATTTGGCATAGGTGTGGACCACATTCCAATTCCCAAATTAGTTCAGTGGCTGTGGATCAGACGAGTTGTTCACCCTATAGCTCCAAATCATAGTTTATGGGATCAGGAATCAGCATACTGTCTGCTCACCACCTTTTCCTCTTTTCCTTGCCTTGTGGTCTTGTCTTCATGGGAGACTCCCTGGTTTGTCAAACCGCAGTTTGCTGTGACATCCAACTTATCTAACTGTGAAACTGAGCATATGGCTTGTTCTTGGTTTTCTCGAGTGCTATGATCCACTGAATTCTTATTCGCCAAACCAATGGGGAATATGACATCTGAATGCAACATGTGAATTCAAATCTATGACATAACTTCTGTTTTCTTAATACAGTTGCAACTCCTTAGAGGCCCACTAGGTGGTGCATGAGATGTAAGGAAGTTAAGTTGGGTAAATATTTGTTAGAAACCATTTACTGGTGGCATTTCTGAATATAGAGAGATGCTGAAGTTTATGCTCCCATTGAATGAGGTTGTCTTGTAGTTTCTGTGGTCGTTCATTCTTTAGTGGCCATACTATTAAATAGTGTTTTTGAACCACCCCCCCCCCAAACATCAGAAGTCAATTTCTGAAATAATCTGTTTGCTCTAATGACCCAAGTCACATTAATGTTAGAGTTACATTAATCAATGTGCCTAGTTTCTATGCTAAGAAATTGAATCATTTGCAAGTAAAGGAATTTGGCTGTCTATCTGACCTTCAAATGCTATAGTGTGAGTAGCAAACAGATAATATTCAAGGAAGGAACTAGGGGTGGGGGATAAATTCATTTTGTATTTTGATGTGAACCTACCTAATTCACACTTCTGGAAACAAAATGTTGCTGCCCTTCAAAATCCACAGTTCTCCAAATTCTGCATTGCAGACCTCAAAAGAAAGGGCTACAAAATGTGTGGGAAAATGTGTATATAAGTGCCCCTAAAAAGATATAAAAAGGTAAAGGGACCCCTGACTATTAGGTCCAGTCGTGGCCGACTCTGGGGTTGCGACGCTCATCTCGCTTTACTGGCTGAGGGAGCCGGCGTACAGCTTCTGGGTCATGTGGCCAGCATGACTAAGCCGCTTCTGGTGAACCAGAGCAATGCACGGAAACGCAGTTTACCTTCCCGCTGGAGTGGTACCTATTTATCTACTTGCACTTTGATGTGCTTTCAAACTGCTAGGTTGGCAGGAGCAGGGACTGAGCAACGGGAGCTCACCCCATCGCAGGGATTCGAACCACCGACCTTCCTATCGGCAAGTCCTAGTATCTGTGGTTTAACCCACAGCACCACCCGCGTCCCATAAAAAGGTATATATTTGTGAAAATTTCAAATAAGTATGCATTTTGTTCCGGGGAACTGCTTGTAATAAATGTGTATATGGGGGTGTGGGGGGGAGACTGCATGGGGATGTACCCATTGGAAGAAATGCACATTAAAACTGTGACTTTTTAATTTAAAAAAACACAGAATGATGTGGAAATGAGGCAAATGGAAAAACGAGAAACCGGGTTCTTCAAGAAACATGGTGGGTTTTTTGGGGGGTGGAGGGGGAGCCTGAAAGGCTTTCAGAAATGGGAACTTGGGAACCAGTCAGATCACTGGTCGTTCTCCCTACAGTACCTTGTTTTCCATGAATTTGGACGAAGATCTTTCCCAGCTTTATCTGCAGATGCCTGCATAGAATGACTTTCTGCATTCAAATACAGGATCTTGTATTACTTCTAGGCTTTAAAACCTGTGATCTTGCATCCATGCATGCATTTATATGCATATCCTATTTAAGTTCATAGGCTTTGTTTACAAATTTCTGGTGGCAAGATTGAACCCAGTAGTGATGGCATGGTGAGGCAGAGCGACCCTCGAAACATCATCTCTGCTGTGGTTTAGCTGGATAGTGCTGGGGTGGGATCCGGGGTGCACAGCCCCAGTCTTGCTGCCCCCCCCCTGCCCCATTGCTGCAACATCCAAGCAAGCTGCAGCTATGCTGGTCTTAGGGATGGAGGAATCTCTCAATTCTGCTTTCTCATTTTCCTAATATTAAATTCAGGTTTTCCACACTTTATCAGCAATTTTCTCTCTTTTTTCCCTCTTAAGAAAAAAAGATCCTCATGAAAATTCATCAGCACTGTAGTGTAAATTTCTCTGAATAAACAGATTTTTGTATTCAGTTTAGGCTAATAGTCACCTTTTTTTTCTTTTTCTTTTTTTGCAAAGCCATTTCCCCTAATGCAACGTGTTCTTGTATCTTGTTTCCACTAAGGCGTGCATTTTCATTTACACATCCCACTGATATATATGTCTTTGTTTGGCTGGAGATCTGCATCGCAAAATTCGGAAAAGGGCAGACTTCAAAGGAGAGCTGTGTTTCAGTTTGCAGGCTGGTTTGAGAATGCAAATCAGGTAGTTTCCTCTTAAAAGGCAAACGAAACCGAATTCCTCCACCCATACACTGCTGTCTGGAGGGCTGCTCTGTGGCTCTGTCCCCATACATTGGTCTCTATGGATTGCGCCATCAGCCTTTTTACCAGTAAACCAAAAGTGCTAAGAAGAAGAAGAAGAAGAGTTTGGATTTGATATCCCGCCTTTCACTCCCCTTAAGGAGTCTCAAAGCGGCTAACATTCTCCTTTCCCTTCCTCCCCCACAACAAACACTCTGTGAGCGGAGTGGGGCTGAGAGACTTCAGATAAGTGTGACTGGCCCAAGGTCACCCAGCAGCTGCATACGGAGGAGCGGAGACGCGAACCCGGTTCACCAGATTACGAATCTACCGCTCTTAACCACTACACCACACTGGCTCTCACACTGGCCCAAGGTCACCCAGCAGCTGCATGCGGAGGAGCGGAGACGCGAACCCGGTTCACCAGATTACGAATCTACCACTCTTAACCACTACACCACACTGGCTCTCACACTGGCCCAAGGACATCCAGCAGCTGCATGTGGAGGAGCGGAGACGCGAACCCGGTTCCCCAGATTACGAGACTACCGCTCTTAACCACTACACCACACTGGCTAAGAATTATAGTCCTAAATAAACAAGCCTTACAAGGTGTGAGGGACATACTTGGAATCTAAATTCAAAATATGTTTCAGTCCTGTGCCCCATGATATAGTTTTACATTTTAGGAAGGTTACCTTGGGTATGAAGATGAGTGAGGGAAAACACACACGAAAAGCTTAGGTGAGTACTTTCCATAATCCAGCTGTTCATCATGCAATTCCCCCTCCTAGCTGCTTAGAAAGGATTTGAGAGCGTAATTGTGCCATGGGATTCCTTACTGGTTGACTCTGCAAAGTGGAATGATTTTATAGGGAAATTCTACTTTCCTTTTTTTTAATTGCTCAATTTCCACATAACAAATTATCAAACCATATAATCACCAACATATTTCCCCCCCTTATTCCCCCCTCCCCCCAAGACTTCCCTCAGCTCCTCTCCCTGATTTCGCTGCACATATTTTCTCTGCATATTATAAAATTGTATATATCCTTACATATCTGTCCATCATGTTATCAACAATAAATTTGTGTATGTTTATTCAAAACCTGCCAAGGAGTCCAGTTCATTTTGTTGTATTTTTAAATAATTTGTGAAAAGTTCCCATTCCTCCTTGAAGTCACAGTTGTCCTTGTCTCGCAATCTTTATGTCAATTTAGCCATTTCTGCATAGTTCATCAATTTCTCTTGCCACTGTTCTTTTGTCGGGGTTTCCTCATTCTTCCATCCTTGTGCTATCAAAACTCTTGCCGCTGTTGTAGCATACATAAATAGGTTCTTTATTTTCCTTGGCAGGTCTTGTCCTACAATCCCTAACAAAAATGCTTCTGTTCCCCCCCCCCCCAATGTCATTTTAAACATTTTCTTCAATTCATTATATATCATTTCCCAATTTTTTTTAACTTCTCTACATTCCCACCACATACTGTATGATAAAAAGTCCCTTCTTTTTCTTTACATTTCCAACAAATGTTAGAGCCAGTTTTATACATTTTTGCTATCTTTACTGGTGTTATATACCATCTATACATCATTTTCATATAATTTTCTTTCAGAAGGGAACAATCTGTGAATTTTAAATCTGTTTTCCACAATTTTCCCCAGTCCTCAAATTGTATAGGGAAATTCTATTTTCCTAGGAGAGACTTGTGAGGCAAGACAGTGCAAACTCAAGGGTTTGCTCTTTGTCAAACTTTCTCCCAGTGGAATGGAAGGACCTGGAAGGAAACCTTGCATACAATTCTGAGAGAGATGTGGTGGTCTGTGATGAAACCAAACCACACCAGAAAGATGGGTCGTCATTTCACACCAGTGGTAGTTTTGTTATTGACTTACATTGCTTCCAGATGACTTCTTTATGGAGTGTATTCAAGCTGTTCCATTTGCAGGGAGGTTAAACAATGCTGGCCATTCAATAAGCTTTCATTCTGATATGTTTGTGGAGAGGTCAGATGACGTCGATAGGGTTGCCATATTTCTAGAAGTAAAATTCAGGACACAAAAGTTGTTGAACTTTTTGGGAAAATGAAACTCAAAGCTGTTGAGCTTTTTAGGCCATCAACTTATAAATCCCAGAAATCCCCCCTGGACTCTATTATGGCCAGTTAAATCCCAGACATGTCTGGGAAATTCCAGACCTATGGCAACCCTAGTTGTTGCATTGAAGCAACATTTATACCACACTTCCTGGTGCATTTTCCTGTCACTTTCCTCATTGCAAAAAAAAGTCCAGTCTTTTGGAGAATGAGGTTTTTGCACAAGGCCTTCCCATCAATAGCAATTGCACGACCTGAATTTGCCAGTATGTGATAAAATCCCACCTGAAAATAGCAACAGTCTATGGCACAAGCAGTAGTATATTTTGCTTTTTAGAAAGGTAGTTGTGTTTACATTTCATCTATATATGCAGTCAAGGAGAACAATAATTCAGTTAATCCATGTGGTATTTATCAAAGGAGAATGAATTATATAATCAATTCAACTCTGTTCAAAAAACTTGGCATGCCTATAAGTTACCATTCCTTCTTCATAGTTCCTTAGATTAATCCTAAATTAGTACATATTGAAAATAACAACAACTACAACAACAACAATTTATTATTTCTAACCCACCCATCTGGCTGGGTTTCCCCAGCCACTCTGGGCAGCTTCCAACAAAATATTTAAAATACATTAAAACATCTGTCATTATAAACTTCCCAAAACAGGGCTGCCTTCAGATGTCCTCAAAATGTCAAGCACAGTGGTACCTCAGGTTACGAACTTAATTTGTTCCAGAGGTCTGTTCTTAACCTGAAACTGTTCTTAACCTGAGGTACTACTTTAGCTAATGGGGCCTCCCGCTGAGCCGCCAATGCACGATTTCCGTTCTCATCCTGGGGCAAAGTTCGCAACCGGGAGCAACTTCTTCCAGGTTAGTGGAGTTTGTAACCCAAAGTGTTTGTAACCAGAAGTACCACTGTAGTTATTTATTTCTTTGACATCTGATGGGAGGGCATCTGATGGGAAGTACATTTGCAGAACAAGCCTAATTGTGTCTACTCAGAAGTAAGGAGAGGTTGAATTCTCCCCGGTAAGTAAGGTTAGGATTACAGTAAAAAATGGCAGTATAATAAAGTACAACACCCTATAAGATTATAAAATACAAATAATTAACCATAATAAAAAATCATTCAAGAATATTATTTTAAATTGGCTTGAATGACTTAGAGCAGTTAATGTGTAACTCATATTGATTTCTAATAAAGTTTATAAATATAACCCCTGGTTATTATAAAATCTTTCTTTCCTTTCATCATACCATAGGTGAATGTACAGTGTAACCTTTGACATTTTCATGGTATTCCAGAGTTTAACAAGTCACATTGTCAATGGACTGACCCTCCATTTTGTGTCAATCGCTTATTTTCCAGCTCACAATAGGTTCCATGCTTGCTTATAATGTTCTTACTCTACTGAGTCTTTCAAATAACTCAGTAATGTTGTGGGCAATGGTGGTTTAATATATATAACTTAATATGAGATATAATGATTGATAGATTCTTTCCCAAAATATATTCATTTTGGGTTTCCCCCTCTGATGTGATACAAATTAGCCATATTTTGAGTGCGACTCCAACACTGACCTGTTCTTTTTTTACGTATTATAAACAGACTGTCTGGAGTCAAAGTCCACTAATACAGAAGCTTATAATTATTCTCTTTTATGTTTTGACAGATTGTTTGAGCTGGGCCTTTTATAAATATAAAATGCTGCATATGATGTGACATGTTTGAACTAGTCATTTTCCCCACATGCTTCTTAAAAACAAACAAACAGTGGCCTGTTCTCCCCCTCCCCTCCAGAAGCAGGGGAAATCCCTGCACAACCCTGTAGGAGAGGCTGATTTTTTTATTATTATGCCCATCCTGTGTGGGGCAGGTGGAGGCAGAGACCAAGCTTGCTAAAGGCTGTAAAACCTTTAAAACGTACCCTTTCAGTGAGTCCCCAAAATTCCCCCCTTTAAAAGATCTTTCTAAGCTATCCCACTTCCCTAGCATAGAGACAGACAACGCATTTGGTAAGTCATAAATTGGTTTACTTACAACGTTTTCCAAAGGTCAGATTCATGTGATTTTCCATACAGAAGTCAGAAAAATGCGAAGGCAATTTAAAATGTTGCCTAGTTGTAAAAGAACTTCTGATCAGCCCTATGGGCTTGGCAACCCTATCCCTATGTTCTTCTTTCATTCATTTATTCCGGGCAGACAGGGAAGTGGATACCCCTGCCTATGGCTTCTTTGTTAATGACCCCAGCTATCTGGCCGCTGATTGTCCATTGGGAAATTTCTTCCTTTTGGTGCTATTCTTTTATTTAATTAGATTGCATTACTGCATTGAAGATAGAGGATGGCCATTTCTGTGTTTCTTTTTATCTCCCTTCTCCTGTGAGTGATGCATGTGTTTCAGCTGAGCAGATAGCTGTAAAGCTTATGTTCTCTTTGTTGCAAGGATTTCTAAGCAGTGGTATGGCTATCAGACTCCAAATAGTGGACAGAAAAGAGAGACAAGATGACGCCGGGATCTGCTATGGGCCAGGGCCAAATTTGACCCTACTATGGGAAGCATTTTACACTCTCCACTTGCCCATTTGGTGGTGGTGAGAGTTGGGCAGAGGAATAATAATAATAATAATAATAATAATAATAATTTATTTATACCCCGCCCATCTGGCTGGGTCCCCCCAGCCACTCTGGGCAGCTTCCAACAAAACACTAAAATACAATAACCTATTAAACATTAAAAGCTTCCCTAAACAGGGCTGCCTTTAGATGTCTTCTAAAAGTTTGGTAGTTATTTTTCTCTTTGACATTTGGTGGGAGGATGTTCCACAGGGCGGGCGCCACTACTGAGAAGGCCCTCTGCCTGGTTCCCTGTAACTTGGCTTCTCGCAGTGAGGGAACTGCCAGAAGGCCCTCGGCGCTGGACCTCAGTGTCCGGGCAGAATGATGGAGGTGGAGATGCTCCTTCAGGTATACTGGACCGAGGCCGTTTAGGGCTTTAAAGATCAGCACCAACACTTTGAATTGTGCTCAGAAACGTACTGGGAGCCAGTGTAGGGCTTTCAAGACTGGTGTTATAGCATTGGCGGCAATAATTCTGGGCATTTGGGGAAGAGGATTTTTTTTACCTGTGACCCAACACATTCTGAAAGTGGCTGTCTGACAACTATAGCTGCTGACCCTGGTAGCAGAGATATCAGGCCAGAATGGTAACCACTTTGGTCCTCAGGATTTCTCCATTTCATTCTCTCTCCTACAGTCTTAGGACTAATTCTCACTGAAATGGTAAAGAAGAAGAAGAGGAGGAGAAGTTTGGATTTGATATCCCACTTTAAACCTATGCCTGGGCTGTACCACTTCGCTGCAGATGGGTGTCTGTCCGTATGACCTGATTAAGTGTTTCCAAATTTGGGTGGGGTGGGATGCACACACATGGAGAGGTAACATGTCAGGGAAAAAACTAAGCTAGAGCCCTCCCCCCATCTAGTTTTCCTTGTGAATGTGTTGTTGCTTTTTGGATGAGGTCTTGTTAAGTCTGCAAATTAGGCAAAAAGTGATGGTGGGGGGCTGGATGGGGAGGCACAAAGCCTCTCAAAGAGAGTTCATATAAGCAGCCCCCAAGATGTTTGTGTATTCTGGATTACTCCTAGTGGGAGAATAACAGAACAAGCCTAAGCAAGAACCATAAGTGTCTTTCCTCACAAGTAAGATGTGATAATGAAGCTCTCTAGGAGAACACAGCTTCAGGCTGGAATGGAGAATGGAATGGGGGGAGAGACAGAGTTTTTACTTCAATCCTGTTTAAAGTTATTTCCAAGAAGTTCAGCCCCTGCTGGACAGGCACAAGATATTGTATGGAATTATGTGGATGTCTCTTTGATCATTTTTGTTCTGTTTCGAAGAAAGTTCTGCAAGTAAAGTTTTGAATCATGATTATGGGTCTGGACAATGTTTTATTCCAGGAGGAGTAGGTTTTTATGATTCCAGCTGCCTCAAGCTGCGCAATATTAATATCTGCAATAGGAACAATCCAAGTCATTAGCCAAGTAAGTCACTCTACGTTCAACAGAACTGACTCCAGAGAAGTGCTCCTCAACTTTGGGTGTCCAGATGTTGGACTACAACACCTTGACCATTGGCTAAGCTGGCCAGGGAGGATGTTAATTGCAGCCCAACAACATCTGGGGAACCAAGGTTGACAGCACATTGCTCTACAGACCTGGCACAGGCAAGCCACATCCTCAGGCATGAGGAGCCACTGTTGCTGGCCGGCGTCCTATTTTCTGGTGTTCCCCTGAAGAACGTCAGACAGCTACCAACGTCATTGCCAACAAGGTCCTATAACACTTTAGGGAAGAGTGATAAGTTTTAATGACAGCTTCTGGGCATGCATTGAAGCACCACTGCCTCTTCTGCTCTCTCTTCCTCCTCTGCTAAGCCTGTCCTCCTCCCCACATGCATGGAGGAAATAATAGCAGCAGAAGGAGAAGGGCTGAACTATCATGCCACGAGCCTCCTCAAACCTTAAGTAGGCCTTATATTTTTAGGACTGTAATTTAGAAGAGCATATGGATCAACAAAACAATATAATGCTTGGTTAGTTTCACATTTATCACCCAATATTCCAATTAAGACTAAATTTAGGGTTATCGTAGTGTTCCTAGTTGTCATTTTTTTTATATAAAAAAAAATGATGGTGTGACTGTGATATAATTAAGTCCTGTTAGCTGGAATGAATGTGTCACACTGCTATTTACGGGTTCTGATCACATGGCAATACGATGTGTTGACTAATAGACTGATGCCGGAGTCTGAAACCGATGCGTGATTTTATTAAAATGAGTTGTTTTTGCCTGTTAACAAAATGTAGATGATAGCAAAGCAATCTCCCGCTAATCACTATTAATGCCTCTGGCATTCATGGTACAGTATTAATCATGAATGGGCTCATTTGGAATACACTTAATATGATCTAAAATTGTCTAGCAATTTGCAAGTCGTCAATGAAATCCTTCTACAAAAATGATCTGGGGCTTGATATGGGGAGGGGGGCATTTCATGCATAAAGCTTATATAAAGCTAGTCTTTTAAAGAGAAAAACCAGAGCAAACAGCTCGGTGTGTTGATGGAGCGATGGCCGTTGTGCTTCCTGTTTCAGACTCTATTACTACGAATTGTCAATAGTGCCGCACCAACAGTTTCACGGGCACTGTGTAGAAATTGGCAGTGTGCTGACTTTACCCACCTGTGATTTGCATCCACAGAAGTCATTGGCAGGGGAGGAGAAACTTGTGCTGCAGTGATTCCAACTCACACAGTGCATGGTCCTGAACTATTTGAATGGTGAGTAGGAAACTCACCATTGAGATATCACTTTCTATGCTGATTGTAAAGTCTTATCCCATAACAGTCACCGTCTATATCGGATGGGTATGGCAAGGCTTTGGTGGGGAATGTCAGGCTGTGGGCAGCACTCTGGGAAGAGCCAGGAGCTGGGGAACAGTTGTCAGGACCAGAATGCAAGTCACAACCAAAGACATCTCAGAAGCAAGGCAGCAGTCAGGACTGAAGGCTAAACCAGGAGGCAAATATGTAAGGACCAAAGACGAGTCAGTGATGCAGGAACATGCCAGAATGCAGGAAAACCTTGAACTAGAACAAGAAGTCCTCTTCTTTGTTTCCTGTCCAGGAGAATCCAATAGCTATCTGGAGTCAATTTGTTGTTGTTGTTGTTTAGTTGTTTAGTTGTGTCCGACTCTTCATGACCCCATGGACCAGAGCACACAAGGCACTCCTGTCTTCCACTGCCTCCTGCAGTTTGGTCAAACTCATGCTGGTAGCTTCGAGAACACTATCCAACCATCTCATCTTGCCATCTCATTTTGGACCACATCCAACTTACCCAGGTTCATGGTTCTTACATTCCAGGTTCCTATGCAATATTTTTCTTTACAGCATTGGACTTTTCTTTCGCTTCCAGGCATATCCGCAAATGAGTGACCTTTCAGTTTTGGCCCAGCCGCTTCATCAGCTCTGAATCTACTTGTACTTGTCCTCCGCTCTTCCTCAGTAGCATGTTAGACGCCTTCCGACCTGAAGGGCTCATCTTCCAGTGTCATAACTTTTATATGCCTGTTGTCTTTGTCCATAAAGCTTTCTTGGCAGGGATACTGGAGTGGCTTGCCGGTTCCTGCTCCTGGTGGATCACGTTTGGACAAAACTCTCCACTATGACATGTCCATCTTGGATGCCCTGCTCGGCATAGTTCATAGCTTCTCTGAGTTATTCAAGCTGCTTTGCCAGGGCAAGGCAGTGATCCATGAAGGGGTCTGGAGTCAATAGAGTTGCAAATGGAACAGGAAGTCCTTTTATATGCCTTCCTGCCCAGGAGGAACCAGTGGACAGCCTGGGTTGGTGGATTCACTCTCCAAGCCACTTGGTTCCCTCTTTGCCTTTTATGTGGCAGAGGGGAGATGGTCCTCCATCAGAAATGCAAAATCAAGGTAGCCAAATTTCCCATGTCTCCTGCACCCTGTTTCCTGTCTTGACTCCCATGAGTCACATCCTAAAGAAACAGACAAGCAAGCAAGCAAGCAAACAAACAAACAAGTAAGTAAGTGTCAGTTTAATCACAACTGGGTTTAGCAGATTTTATGAAAGGCAGTTTTGACATTTTCCACACTGTAATGTTTAATTAAAACATTTTTCAAAACAAATAAAGAATTGGGCTGACATTTCCCATGCAAGCCTACCTGAGCTCCAAGAACGAATCGGGAAGGTAGACTTTATGAAGCAGTCATGTTAGGCGTGGATGAAGTGTTAGACTGTTTTATGACTGAAGGACACCTGTGGGAATAAGTCATAGCCAGGCTTGACTAAATAAATCAATATTCGAAGTGGGGGCGGAGGGAGGGGGAGGGTACGTGGACGGCCTGATGTCAATTTTTAGAAGTGACAGGTATTGCTAAAACATTTTGAAAAGGATTTCATTTAATCTTCTACAGCCTGACAGTCTGCCCAATTGACACTATTAAATTAATATGCAAAAATCATGCCAGGAGCAAAGAGAAGTAATTCTAAAAGCTGACCACTCAAAGGAAAAGAAAGCAGACACTCTAAGGCAGGGGAATAAAGGCTACTTTTTGCAAGTCCCAGGTAGGGTCTTGGGGACCAGGAGATACCAGTTCCATAATGAACTCTTATTACATCACTTAGCAGTAAAAAGCTCACAGCTTTGCAGCACATAGGCTCAGGTATTGCATCACACACAAATACTGCATACACAATCCTTAAAAAAAGGATTTATTTAAACAAGGACATACACTTTAATAACATACAATAAAAAAGAAAAAGAATACAACTGGTTAAAAATGAAAATGAAACATGCACATGCACATGAAGTATAAATTTAGGCCACTTCATTCATTTTTCCTAGGAAAAATAATAACTGGCACTTGCAGACCAGCGTTTCCTAGTTGTCATTGTTTATACTACATTTTTTAAGATCTGCCTTGAGAAAGTCTATTGGCCTCAAGGTCTTATGATATTCTCACTTAAAGCTGAAAAGTTACTAAGAATTCAACTTGGTAGCAAGGGGCCACTAGGGGCACGTCAGAAGATGGCTGACAATAACATCTCTCCGACCCACACGAGGTAATTTGGAGGCTGTGATGGGAGTAATAGCCTCCCTACCCCCCCAAGGTTGTGGGGGCGGGCTGCCCTTGCCTGCTGTGCCCTATACCACCCCCGAATTTGAGGGGGTGGGGACACTAGGCAGAATGCCCTTCTGTGGATATCGGCGCTCCTGGACGCTGCCTCTGATCCGCGCCTCTAGCTGCAAGAACTTCAAAAGAAACGATTAGGATGAAGCGAATGCACATATTTCAAGGAAGGAGGGGGAGTAAAGACTGCTAACAGAAGAGATCTCTGATAAACGAGACGAGTCGGAAGAACAAGAATTAACCAGATGAAGACACACCAAGACTCGGTATGGCAAAAGGACTGGATGGAGGAGGGGAAAAAATTTTCCTTTCTTTCCTCTATGTGATTAAACAAGAATCCCCCCCCCCCCATAAGTCAGAAATGTCGTTTGAAGGACTTAAGCTGTGGATTTATGTCTGTGTGGAGATAAACTTTCTAACCAAAGCATGTTTTAAGAAGAGCGTGGAATGTATAAGGGCTTTGGAATGACGCAGTTAAAAATACCGTCGCCATATTGGGAAGTTCTGTCGGAGGACTTAAGTCTGGGAGGAGAAATAGAGAAATAGAGCTGTTTTTATATTGTGGGTGAAACTTCTCAGAGGGACTTAAGAACGACAGTTCTGTGATTAATGATGGAAAGAGCGATGTTAACTATGAATGCGATGATATATGGAAACCATCTCGATTTGAGGATTGGATGAACAGAAAATTCACACAGGATTATTATTGGTGTTTATCGGCTTAAGGAGATTATCAGAAGAGATCATAAAGAAAAAAGAGAGAATATACGAACAAGATGAGATGCGGAAACAGCAAGATAAGACTAGATAGAATTATGAACTTTGTTTGGACTGATTCGGACATTAACGCAGTAGCAAGAAGATGATCAGAATCCCCCTTCGGATCTTGAAATATGGGTCCCCTCAACAAAATTTAAAATTCGGCTTTGTAATTCAGAATTTATGTGATGTGATTTGATTTGATTTGATTGGTCGGTTAATAAAAATTATTTATATATATAAAAAAAGAATTCCACTTGGTAGCATATTTCATAGGAGGCTTTGGAACACTGTTATCTTGGGTATAAAAATGTATATATTTACCACAAAAGGGACGCGGGTGGCGCTGTGGGTTAAACCACAGAGCCTAGGACTTGCTGATCAGAAGGTCGGCGGTTTGAATCCCCCGACGCGATGAGCTCCTGTTGCTTGGTCCCTGCTCCTGCCAACCTAGCAGTTTGAAAGCACATCAAAGTGCAAGTAGAAAAATAGGTACCGCTCCGGCGGGAAGGTAAACGGCGTTTCTGTGTGTTGCTCTGTTTCACCAGAAGGGTTTAGTCATGCTGGCCACATGACCTGGAAGCTGTACGCTGGCTCCCTTGGCCAATAAAGCGAGATGAGCGTCGCAACCCCAGAGTTGGTCACGACTGGACCACGACTGGACCTAATGGTGAGGGGTCCCTTTACCCTTTACCTTTACCACAAAGTTGAAAACGAATCTTTTTGTTTGTTTGTCCACCAGTATACCTTAAATTTTGACTATAGCATGGATCCTGCATGCAAAAACCAGAAGGGAGATGCAACATGAAAGTGTGGAACTTCTGCTCCTTATGATGTGAAATCATGCTTGGCAGGCCAAGAGAAGCAATATGAATTTTTGTGTGTGTGACAGAGAGGGAGCACATTCTCATCTAGTTGGCCATCCCTAACCTAGAGAATAGACCATAAAGAGCTGGACCATAAAGAAGGCTGATCACTGAAGAATTGATGCTTTTGAATTATGGTGCTGGAGGAGACTCTTGAGAGTCCCATGGACTGCAAGAAGATCAAGACTATCTATTCTTAAGGAAATCAGCCCTGAGTGCTCACTGGAAGGACAGATCCTGAAGCTGAGGCTCCAATACTTTGGCCACCTCATGAGAAGAGAAGACGCCCTGGAAAAGACCCTGATGTTGGGAAAGATTGGGGGCCCAAGGTGAAGGGGAAGACAGAGGACGAAATGGTTGGACAGTATTCTCAAAGCTACCAACATGAGTTTGACCAAACTGCGGGAGGCAGTGGAAGACAGGAGTTCCTGCTCTGGTCCATGGGGTCATGAAGAGTCGGATATGACTAAACAGCAAATCTAGAGAAAATAGTTCTTCCAAAAAGGAAGGACCCAGTTTTACTGCAGCAGAAATCTGGGTTTTGTAACTCAGGAGAAATGCTGTTGCACTCGGGTCTTGTGGGATTCTGGTTGGTCACTGTGAGACTGGGATGCTGGACTAGATGGACCACTGACCGGATCCAGCAAGCTTTACTTATGGGGACACGGGTGGCACTGTAGTTTAAACCACTGAGCCTCTTGGGCTTGCCTATCAAAAGGTCAGCAGTTCGAATCCCCACGACGGGGTGAGCTCCCATTGCTCTGTCCCAGCTCCTCCCAACCTAGTAGTTCAAAAGCACGCCAGTGCAAGTAGATAAATAGATACCACTACAGCGAGAAGGTAAACAGCATTTCCATGCGCTCTGGTTTCCATCACAGTGTCCTGTTATGCCAGAAGCACTTTAGTCATGCTGGCCACATAACAGAAAGCTGTCTGCAGACAAATGCCGACTCCCTCAGCCTGAAAGCGGGATGAGCGCCGCACCCCGTAGTCACCTTTGACTGGACTTAACTGTCCAGGGTTCCTTTAGCTTTTTAGCTTTTAGTGTTGAAATGTGGGAAATGGCAAATTGGGGAGGGGTCATGGAATAGTCCAGTGGTTCCCAAACTTGAGTCTTTAGCTGTTTTTGAACTATAACTCCCATCATCCGTAGCTAGCAGGACCAGTGACCCAAGTTTGGGAAACCTTGGAATGGACTGTGCTGGAAGAACAGACTGTTCCAAAGTGGATCATGCAGTTGTGTAGTATTTTGTTTCAATTCCAACTTTTAGTCACATTGCTGCTGCTGTTGATGACAACGATCAGTAAAGTCCCATTGACCAACACTATGATATGAGAAGCTGTAACAGCTCTGAAGCAGGCATCACTTACAGTATTTCCCCCCTCTTTCCTCCTTCTCTTGTCCCCATTTACTCTTTGCTTTCATAAAGAGCCTGTCACTTTCAGTCGTTTGTCAACAGCTATGGCGTCTGACAATGGCACTATATAGGTAACAATGTTATGAGCTGCCACCAGTTATCTTCTGTTACCATAGGGAGTTTTCTGTCTCATTCAGCTTGTTCTAAAATAGCATGCTGGGCTGGATCACCCTTTGGAGCATCATCTGTTTTAGATTTATTACTGCAAGGAACTTCTCATTTTCCGTAGCTCCTTTGTAGCTCACAGAAGGGGATGCTAGAAATTCCGTGCATTTTTTTTAATATTATGAAAAAAACCCACACTTTAAAACTGTCCTTCTGTCTACTTCACAAGGTTTAAAAATTGCCACACTGCAGTCAATCACATTGAAAGGCAGCCTGGCTCTGTGGTGGATCAGTTGTCATAGAAACAGGTAAGGAAACCATATATGGTTAGGAAAGTCTCCTTTCCATTCTTGTTAGAAGCAAAAACCTCTCCTTTCTGAGAGCTCCTTCAGAACCAAGGGGGTATTTCTGGACCCACAGCTCTCAGGACAACACATTTTAAAGATGAGTGTGGTCGTGTAAAGGTAAAAGGACCCCTGCCTGTTAGGTCCAGTCGTGGATGACTCTGGGGTTGCTGCGCTCATCTCGCTTTATTGGCCGAGGGAGCCGGTGTACAGCTTCTGGGTTATGTGGCCAGCATGACTAAGCCGCTTTTGGCAAACCAGAGCAGTGTACGGAAACTCCATTTACCTTCCCGCCGGAGCAGTACCTATTTGTCTACTTGCACTTTGACATGCTTTCAAACTACTAGGTTGGCAGGAGCAAGGACCAAGCAATGGGAGCTCACCCCGTTGTGGGGATTTGAACCGTCGACCTTCTGATCGGCATCAAACGGGGAGGAAAGAGACAGATTTGCATAAAATGTGCATACATGCTAATTTGTTTTCATATACACAAATCTAGAAATGATTTTATATATATATATATATATATATATATATATATATATATATATATATGAGAGAGAATGATTTTCAGGTTTATACATTTAAATAATTTTACAGTCATTGTAACATTTCAAATCTTGGCTTCCTTCCTCCTCTTTCTGCGGTTCCTGAAATTTATTTTTAATATTTTCTGCATATCCAAATTAACATATTTTGTTCATTTATTTATCTACTTTAAATATATACTCATATGAAGCTGCAAGTTATTACAATAATCCTGCCAATGTTCTTATCTGTTTATTCAATAAACCATTTCCATTCTTTTATAAAAAGTTTGTCATCTTGATTTCTTACTTTTCCGAGAAGTTTTGCCATTTCTGCATATCCCATATGTTTTCCTATCCATTCTTCTTTTGCTGGGACTTCTGCTTCTTTCCATTTTGGGGCAAGTAACATTCTTGCCGTTATAGTCACATACATGAATAAATTTCTGTACAGTTTGGGTAGTTCTGTCCCTATAATTCCCAAAAGTAAAGCTTTTGGTTTCTTTCTTTTTACAAACATTATTTTAAACATATTTTCCCATTCATTATATATTATTCCCTAGCAAGCTTTAACCTTACTAGAGGACAACATGTTTCCTATAATTTCGACAGAAGTACAATATAGCTCATCATAGTGGGAAAGAGGATGACAAGGGGGCCCGTGTGTCTTCTCCATTTGCAGTCCAGGCCCTACTAAGTGTTGATGGCAGCTTCAAACTTGTCCCCTTCTTGGAGCCAGTGTGGTGTAGTGGTTAAGAGCAGTGGACTCGTAATCTGGCGAACCGGGTTCGCTTCCCCGCTTCTCCACGTGCAGCTGCTGGGTGACCTTGGGCTAGTCATAGTTCTCTGAAGTCTCTCAGCCTCACTCACCTCACAGCATGTTTGTTGTGGGGGAGGAAGGGAAAGGAGATTGTTAGCTGCTTTGAGACTCCTTTGGGTAGTGATAAAGCGGGATATCAAATCCAAACTCCTCTTCTTCTTTGGGATCACCATCTTTGAACTGAACGTGGACTGGCCAGCCTGTCAAATAGAGGACTGTCAAGTAGGAGGGCATGGGCAGCCTAGTGGTAGCTGTTCTCTCACATCTGTTTCAAGTTTTCCCAGAAACATTGATGTGGCATATGGAGCTGGTTGGTAATAGCAAGTGACGTTGGTGGCATTCGGGATGAGGTGTGGCTCTACCAGCATTCTGAGTGCCAGAAGGGAGATAAAATTCTGTATCTGCCTTTGCTCATGTCCCATGAGGCTCAAAGTGCTCTCCTTCACTACTTCATGCAAGATAGTCGTATTTGCTTCTGTCCTCTTCAGGAAAGTGGTTCAGGAGATATGTCTCCAACTCTATGAAGAACCTAGAACACATGTAATGTTCTAGGTTTTTTTTTTTTTTTTAAAAAAAAATCTCCTCTTTGTCCATGGGCTTGAAGTCCCTCCCAAGCAGATCGCTGTACCTCAGGAGGCCTGTGACCATAATAAATCATTCATTCATTCATTCATTGATGTAGAAGCATGCACTTTTTAAAGGAAGATTGTTAAGCAAGTGCAAGATGTGTGACAATGTGTTCCCCCTACCCTTCAGACCTCCCTTCACTGTGTTGTGTTAGGCTATCAAAGTCACAGGTGGGAGCCATTTGTCTCTCTAGATCAGGGGTCAGCAACCTTTTTCAGCCGTGGGCCGCTCCACCGTCTCTCAGACCATGTGGTGGGCCGGACTATATTTTGAGGGGGAAAATTGAATGAATTCCTATGCCCCACAAATAACCCAGAGATGCATTTTAAATAAAAGGACACATTCTACTCATGTAAAAACATGCTGATTCCCGGTCTGTCTGTTGGCCGGATTGAGAAGGCGATTGGGCCCCATCTGGCCCATGGGCCTTAGGTTGCCTACCCACTCTAGATGTTCTTGGACTCCAACTCCCATCAGCCTCAATCAACATGTGCAGCTGTCAGAGACAATGGGAATTGTAGTTTGACAACATCTGGAAGGCCACAAGTTCCCCACCCTTATTCTTCAGTGTTTGTGTCCAATTCCTGTAGAATGTCATTCGAACAGCCCAAAGGCTGAATTTCTGTTGGAACTTCTGTGTCTTGCACCAGTTGAGCAGAGAATCTTTAGATGGGCTTCACTGTATGTGATAGGAATACGGATGTCTAATTACAGCTGTAATTAAGCTGTCATTAGCTGCTATTTGGTAGACCCTCCGGCAAACTTCATTTAAAGCTTGAATTACTAGGACAGCTCAAACTAGACATCAAGTGTAATTTTTATCATAAAAATTAAATGAAACAACAAGCCAAAGGCATGACAGATGTTGCCCATGCATAATAGTGCGTGAGGTGTTGATAATGGCTGAACAAAGCTATATTTGTAGCCCTTTGTCCTTGAAAGTTACATTATTGTTATTATTGCTCATTTTGTTTACTCGTTTCTCCTCCGCTTTTGCCCTGGCTGCTCTTTTCGCTATTGCCCGAAAGGCTGACTGAAAGACTCAAAGGAAATCTCAAGAAACAAACTCATCAAAAATAAAGAAAGAATAAAGATTTGGTGGTGTTTAATCATTAACATGTTACTAATGCAAGTGATCTTTAGCCCTATTCAGGAATTTTTCATTCCTTATGAGCAACGTTACCTTGGAAAGGTGCTAGTTCCCCTTTGCTAAGACACCCCCTGCCAACTCTGCCTCCATATTGTCCACTTGTTGAGAGAAGGTGTGAAGAGGAGAAGCCTGCTGAATGCTTGTAGGCCAGGGGTTGCCCATGTTCCTTGGTCCAGGGGGCACATTTAGAATTTTGAGGAAGTGTCATGGGCACCAGTCACAAAATGGATGCTATGGGCACTTGACAAAACACAAAATGGACCATAGGCAGTTCTGGCACATGGGTGCCATACTTGGGTCCCGTTGTGTAGGCTGCACCCATGAGCTTGTACAAAGTGGAAGCTCATGGGGGCTGCCTATGCATATTCAGGAGGCTTCCTCACTTCAGACTTTGCCACACCCCAGTAATGCCTGAATAGGCCGTCAGTTCCTTTAATGGGCTCCATCCTTTCGCTCTTGTTGGCACTTATGCCTCAGACACATTCGCACAACACATACATTTGTTGTTGTTGCTGATTAGTTGTTTAGTCGTGTCCGACTCTTCGTGACCCTATGGACCAGAGCACACCAGGTACTCCTGTCTTCCACTGCCTCTCACAGTTTGGTCAAACTCATGCTGGTAGCTTTGAGAACACTGTCAGGGAACTGCCATCGGAAGGAAGGGAAGTGAAAGGGCTCACACAGGTTGGGAGAGACTCAGCAGCTGAAGAGGGAACCAGTAGGGGGAGAGGAGCTGGGCTGAGGGAAAGGGAGCTGGAGGGATGGCTCAGAGACACTTCCAGCGAAAACAGTGGGGAGGTTTCAGGACCTCCTGTAGGGACACCCACTCCTCGCCGGAAACTGTCACGCAGAGAGTCCAGAAGACGTGTTTCCGTTAAGGAGCTTTTATGTTGGAAGCGATTCCGAAAGCAACCACTGTCGGAATCTGCCAGCGACTGACGGAGCCATGTTTAAGGGGCTCCGTTACAGACAGAGGTTTGCAAACTTGACCAAACTCTGAGGGACTAGGATTTTACACACAAGCAGCTCATCGTCCCATCACAGCATTCCGACAGTCTTCGTGAGCAGCTTGTGCAGGAGAAGGCATCATGAGCAACCCAGCCGGAACCGGAGAAGCAGGAGCTGGAGCGGGTCCAAGCCTGGAAGAAAGGTACCGGGTGTTGGAGGTCCAGCTAGCGCTGCAGACGGCGAGGCTTGAGGAGAGGAGGGCTCAGGATGCAGACAAAAAGGGGAAAGACACCCAGCTCGTCAGAAAGGTACCAGGATTGGTGCAGAAGTTTGGGGGGGAGCCCAAAGACTATCATGGCTTTCGGACAGAGATGCAATATGCCCTCAATCTGCAGTTTGATGAATTCCCTGACGAGGAATCAAGAGTGGCTTTCGTGATTGGGCATCTTGAAAAGGGGGCGAGAGACTGGGTTAGACCCCTGATGGCAGCGAATAGTGACGTCCTAAAGGACACGATGAAGTTCTTTCGCGCCATGGATCTGATGTTTTCCAGCGATATTGAACAGGGAGTGGTCCGCAGACAGTTAATGGCTTGCAAACAGGGGAGCCGATCTGTCCGTGAGTACTGGACTGAATTCACCATGTTGATCCATAAATTGGGGTGGGATCTATCGGCGGAACCCATTCAAATGCTTTTTGAAGAAGGGCTTTCTTCGGCTGTGAAAGACGAACTTTCCCGGGCGCCCAGGGCGGAGTCTATGGACCAGCTGACCAAATCAGCGCTGACCATAGGAGCGCGCCAGGAGGCGAGAGCATTGGAGAGGCGGGAAGGGAAGGGGGAACGTTGGAAGGAGTTCCGCATTCCAGACATTCCAGAGCCAACTTTCCCGCCGGCAGAGCCGATGGAAATCGGAACAGCGCGCGCGCGCGCAGTTTCAAAGCCCAGTGAGGGGGGAAAGAAGGAGGGAAAAGGCGCCCGGAAATGCTATCTCTGCCAACAGCCAGGTCACTTTGCCAGAGTCTGCCCCCAGAGGAAGGAATGGCAAGGGATGGTAGGAGCTGTGGAGGGAAGAGAGGAAGAAATACCGAAGCAAGTAAAAGCCAACGCCTGGCTGCCACCGTCGGGGCACAGCAGTCAGGCCAAAGAGCAGTGAAAGTGCCCACGCCAGAACCTCCTAAACCCGCCCTAGTGATAGAAGTGGCGCTAGAGCTGCCAAACGGACACCCTCTAAAGATAAAGGCGCTGTTGGACTCAGGCAGCTCCTGCAATTTCATGAGCAAAGAGTTTGCAGCTGAACACCAGATACAGACGATCCCTTTAAGCAACCCCCTGCAGGTGACCACGATCGATGGCAGGGAGCTGTTGGGAGGAGAAGTCAGCTTGCAGACCGTCCCAATGATAATGAAGGTGGCAAGGCACACCGAACTGATAGCGTTTAATGTGGCCACCTTGGGAGGAGCTCCCATTATATTGGGGATGAGCTGGCTAGCGTTACATGATCCGCTGGTGGGCTGGCATCAGAGAGTGGTTTCTTTTGGTTCAGCACATTGCTTAGAACACTGCAAAGAGGGAAAGGGTTTGGCAGGGGCCCAAGCCACCCTAGCAGGGACTGAAGTAACGGAGAACGTGAAGGTACCACGACAATACGCAGATCTCCGCGACGTCTTCAGCGAAAGGGAAGCTGACCAATTACCCCCGCATAGACCCTTTGACTGTCAAATCAATTTACTCCCTGGGGCACAGCTCCCTGTAGGCAAGCTGTACGCCATGTCAGACAGAGAGATGCAGGAGCTAAGAGAGTTCATTGACAAGAACCTGAAGAGAGGGTTCATCAGAGAGTCCAGGGCGGTGGGGGGCAGCCCAGTGTTTTTTGTGGATAAAAAAAACACGAACAAGCCGAGGCTTGTGTGTGACTTCAGGGCCTTAAATGCAGTGTCAGAACCAGTGGCTTTCCCTATGCCCAGGATTGACGACATTTTGACAAGGGTCAGGAAGGGAAAGATTTTTACTAAACTGGACCTAAGGGGGGCGTACAACCTGATACGAATAAGGAAGGGGGATGAATGGAAAACCACCATGTTCACCCCTTTGGGGGCATTTGAATATTTAGTTATGCCCTTCGGCCTACAAGGAGGCTCCGCGTGCTTTCAATCGTTTATGAACCACGTCCTGGGGCCTTTGCTTTACAAGAATTGTGTGGCCTTCTTAGACGACGTGTTGGTGTATTCTGAGAATGAGGAGCAGCATGTGAGAGACGTCAGAGAAGTGTTGAGCAGGCTGCAAGCCAACCAGCTGTGGGTGAAACTGGAGAAGTGTCAGTTTCATACCAAGGAGGTGGAATTCCTGGGGTATCGCCTGTCAGACAAGGGATTGGCCATGGATCCCGGCAAGGTCCAGGCGGTGCTGGAATGGAAAACACCCAAAACAAGGAAGGATGTGCAGAGGTTCCTAGGATTTGGGAACTTCTATCGTAAGTTCATCCGAAACTTTGCCCACCTGACGGCGCCCATTACGGACTGTCTCAGCAGTAAGAAGAAGTTCGTTTGGACTGAGGAGGCGGAGCGAGCATTTGAGGAACTAAAAAGGGCCTTCGCCTCGGAACAACAACTCCTGCATGTGGATTTACAAAAACCGATGAGAATGGAAACTGACGCATCAGACAGAGCGATTGGGGCGGTGCTTCTGCAGCCAGGGAAGGAGGAGTCAGAGTGGAGACCGTGTGCCTTTTTTTCGCGAAAGCTGAACAAATCCGAGAGGAACTACACGGTGTATGACCGAGAACTACTAGCCATTCATGAGGCGTTCCGGAGATGGAGGCACCTGCTAATTGGCGCACAACATAAGGTGCAAGTGTGCACTGACCACAAGAACCTAGAGTATTGGAGGACGGCACGAGTGCTCAACCAACGGCAAGTGAGATGGGCCCAGGAGTTCTCCAAATTTAACTTTGAGATTTGTTACGTGCCAGGCCCAGAGAACATTAGGGCGGACGCTCTCTCACGCAAACCTGAATATTTGGAGGAGGAGGGAGCACCCGAAGAGAGACATGTCATTCCAGAGGACCGCTGGGTGTGTGGGGCGGCATTGGTGGGACAAAGAGAACTGGTAGAGGAAACAGAGAATGATGAATACGCCCAGAATAAGCTCAGAGGTCTTAGGGGTGAGGGAGAGGAACCAGGGGGTTTCGAGGAAAGAAATGGAGCTTTGTATTACAAAGGGGCACTGTATATCCCTGAAGGAGACTTAAGGGGGAGGGTACTCAAGCAGTTGCACGACAGCCCCACGGCGGGGCATTTTGGACAACACAAAACCATGTGGTTGGTCACCAGGGAATTTTGGTGGCCTAAGGTGAGGGAAGATGTACGGGAGTATGTAAGAGGGTGTGAGCAATGCCAGCGAGCCAAAGGGGAGAGGCGGGCACCGGCGGGGCTATTAGAACCCTTACCAACCCCAGAACGACCTTGGGAGGCAGTGTCGATAGATTTTATGACTGATCTGCCGAAGTCCAAGGGGAAAACAGCCATCATGGTGGTGGTAGACCTACTAACAAAGATGTGCCACTTTGTAGCCTGCTCGCATGCAGTCACGGCGGAAGAGACAGCGAAGTTATTTGTAGAACACATTTTTAGGTTGCACGGGGTGCCATTGAGGGTGGTCTCAGACCGAGGAAAACAATTTACTTCCAGGTTCTGGAGGAAGCTCATGAGCTTACTGCAGGTGGAGGTCAACTTTTCGACTGCCCGGCACCCTGAAACCAACGGGCAGGCGGAAAGAGCAAACGGGGTCCTCCAGCAATACCTGAGGTGTTATGTCAATGACAGAGAGAATGACTGGGTAGAAAAGTTGGCGCTGGCGGAATTTGCCTACAACAATGCCGAGAATGTGTCCACAGGGATGAGCCCCTTCTTGGCTAATTATGGGTGTCATCCCAGGGCTTTCCCAGGGGGAGAAGGGGAGAGATGGGGTGTCCCGGCAGCCGAGCATTTTGTAGAAGAAATGGAAGCAATCCATCGTCAGCTCCAACTCAACTTAGAAAGGGCGAAGGAAGAATACAAGAGGCAGGCAGACAAGAACCGAAGGGAAGGTGAAACCATAAGGGTGGGAGATAGGGTGTGGCTGTCAACCCAAGGGTTGCCGTTCAAAGGAGGTTGTAAGAAATTAAGACCCAGGAGATTGGGTCCCTTTGAGGTCATTCAACAGGTCAACCCAGTGGCTTTCAGGCTCCGGTTACCCAACCACATGAAACTGCACCCAGTATTTCACAGGTCGTTACTGTCACCGTATGAGGGGGGACGAGAAGGGATGGCCACTCGGGGACCGGTCATAGAAGAAAGGGAATGCAGCAGCCATGTGGCAGAAATCCTCGACGCCAGATGGAAGGGGGATCAGGTGGAGTATTTGGTAGCGTGGGAAGGAGAACCGGAGTCAGAAAACACTTGGGTAATGGCAGAAGATATCAATGACGAGGTATTGATAGAAACGTTCCATCAAAGGTTCCCAAGGAAACCTCAGCCTGTGGAGAGGTTCCGGAGGGAATACTTTGGGACCACCGATGAGGAAGAGGAGTTGGAAGGATTCTCGGAATCGGAAGGGGAAGGGGAGATGGACTCTGAGGAGGAGGAGTACTTCGAGACCAGGAACCGCAACAGGTGGAGAGACGTGTTCGGGACATCGGAAGATGAAGGAAGTTCATTCCGGGGTTTTGCCTCCTCACCGCCCGTAGAGGAGGGGGCGAGAGGGGATGAAGGGGGCCCTGGAGGGGAGGTGGATGTCAGGGAACTGCCATCGGAAGGAAGGGAAGTGAAAGGGCTCACACAGGTTGGGAGAGACTCAGCAGCTGAAGAGGGAACCAGTAGGGGGAGAGGAGCTGGGCTGAGGGAAAGGGAGCTGGAGGGATGGCTCAGAGACACTTCCAGCGAAAACAGTGGGGAGGTTTCAGGACCTCCTGTAGGGACACCCACTCCTCGCCGGAAACTGTCACGCAGAGAGTCCAGAAGACGTGTTTCCGTTAAGGAGCTTTTATGTTGGAAGCGATTCCGAAAGCAACCACTGTCGGAATCTGCCAGCGACTGACGGAGCCATGTTTAAGGGGCTCCGTTACAGACAGAGGTTTGCAAACTTGACCAAACTCTGAGGGACTAGGATTTTACACACAAGCAGCTCATCGTCCCATCACAAACACTATCCAACCATCTCATCCTCTGTCGTCCCCTTCTCCTTGTGCCCTCAATCTTTCCCAACATCAGGGTCTTTTCCAGGGAGTCTTCTCTTCTCATGAGGTGGCCAATGTATTGGAGCCTTAGCTTCACGATTTGTCCTTCCAGTGAGCACTCAGGGCTGATTTCCTTAAGAATGGATAGGTTTGATCTTCTTGCAGTCCATGGGACTCTCAAGAGTCTCCTCCAGCACCATAATTCAAAAGCATCAATTCTTTGGCGATCAGCCTTCTTTATGGTCCAGCTCTCACTTCCATACATCACTACTGGGAAAACCATAGCTTTAACTATATGGACCTTTGTTGGCAAGGTGATATGTCTGCTTTTTAAAATGCTGTCTAGGTTTGTCATTGCTTTTCTCCCAAGAAGCAGACGTCTTTTAATTTCGTTACTGCTGTCACCATCTGCAGTGATCATGGAGCCCAAGAAAGTAAAATCTCTCACTGCCTCCATTTCTTCCCCTTCTATTTGCCGGAGGTCATGGGACCAGTAGCCATGATCTTCATTTTTTTGATGTTGAGCTTCAGACCATATTTTGCGCTCTCCTTCTCACATCGCTTCACAAGACCATGACTCCTTTCACACAACTCCCGAGTCTTTACCCTGAACTAAAACCAAACATTTGTGCATATTATTTTCCTTTAACAATGCCTCACCTTTTCTATTTTCTGTTGGTTGCCTCCTCTTCAGTTGAAATTTAGGGCGTAAGCTGCTTCCAGGCAGGATTTTATATTACACTATTGTCATTCTACCTTTTTATAGCAGCTTGATCAAATTGTGCTATACATAAATAGCGATAATTTTGTGAAAGGATAGGGGGTTGGCTTGGATGATGCCCATGCATACCAGCTAAGCCTGTGATTTCACATCTGCAAGATTGTAGTCCGTGGTAGACAGTGTCTCATGAACGGGTCAAACCAGTTTCTTTAGTTATGCACCCTTCATTTATATGTCAGAAGAAGGTGATGGAGAACAGATGTGTTGCCATAGAGACAACTGACTAGTGATGCTCTTTCAGGAGGGGTAGGCCTTCCCCACTCCCTTTCCTGGCTAGAGGCCATGTCAATCTGCAGGTAGGAGAACAATAGGAAGAGCTAGTTTTTGTTTTGAGTCTGAGCTGCAGTTGGAAGCTGGAAGACACAGAGGCCTGACTTCCTCTGTGTTCTGAATCCAAAACGATGGCTTTGAGTTCTCTGCCTCCAACAAACAAAACCTAGTGTTGAAACAAGATCTATTGGAATGATAATGGTATGAGCCCTTCCATTCTGTGCTCAGGTTGTTTATACTGTATGTGTTAATAAAACCGTATAACCTACAGACACCACAGTTTCATTCCAAGGAAACCAAACTCTGGGCAAGTCCTGGAATCCCTGGATTCTCCTGCTGCTCGGAAATCAGAACGAATGCAACACTATGCTTATTTATTTCTTAAAACACACCCACACTAATTTTCAGAGAAGCTTGAGTCATCTTACAACACAAAACACAAAACAAGGATGAAACAATACATAGAATTGCATTCTTAGTCACACTGAGCAACTCTTTTGCACAGAACATATCAATTGATTCAGCCCATGGGACAATCAGCACAAAGACTGAAGCTTGTGAGGATTTAAGATTGTACAATAGAATTGCCCCCCTTTTTCTTCTCCTGTGCACCCTCTAAATCTGTGCTTTCTCCTGACCCTCTGCAGCAGATTTTGTGAGGGTGTGGTGGTGGTTGTTTTTTGCACACACATGGCAGGCACAGAATGCAACCAGCTCTTTATTAACAGAAAACAACATCACAGCAGAGTCCTCTGGTTCACCTTAATCCAGCTAACACATTGCTGAAACTGACCACTAGCTCCTCTGTTCTCCCTCTAACCATTCACTCTTGATACCTCCCAAGCAGATGAAGGTTGCATCAAGGGGGTGGGCTCCTCTGGGCCTGTCTGGCCCATTGCTCAGCAATGTGCAGGGACTCTCCTCAATCAGGGTGTCAAAGGGGAAGGCGAGCCAGCAGGACTGGGACTGTCCTGCTGCTGTGTAGCAGAGCCAACCTCTAAATATCTGAGTCTGCACTCATACTGTGACTCTCAGCCTCTAACCCCATCTTGGAAGGCCCTCCTCCTTCAGTCCCTTCTTGATTGCTCAACAGCCCCTGCTTCTGGCTCCTCCCAGATCATCCCTTCTGCAGACTGCACTTCAGTGTCCCACCACCAGGATCCAGGATCTAAGTTGTCAACTTCTGTGCCCTTCCTGGATGTGAGGCTCTTGGGCAGGTGGTTTCCACCACTCTTCCTCATCTGGCCAGTCCCTGACATGGAATGTGTTAGTTGGATACCACCCATAACAATAAGCATGTCCTACACAGTGCTTGGTTTTGCATGGCAAGGCCCTGAGCCCTCCACCATTTCTTGGATAATAAAACACACAGACACCAATATTTTGGGTGAATGGGATAATTATGTCAGGAAACGCTGGAGGGCCCACACAGCCCCTGGGATGAGCAAACCTCTCCGGGAGTCTACCTGGTGTTGTGCAGCTCCGGGAAGTCCATAAATCACCAGTCCCGGCATGCTCCAGTGACACGCAGCAGATGCCTACGTGCACACTCACTTAGCAGAGATTTAGCAGAAACGAAGTGGAGAATTGTGGGCTCATTCTAAGCTTTTATTCAGCAATATTTACAGGACAAACGATCATGGCGTTCTCTCACTTCTGCTCCGAGAGAGAACAGAAAGTAAAAAGTACAAAAACACAGAAAGCGGAAGAGATGAGGCTAACTTCCGTTCTCAGGCTTTTCCAAGCCTAGAAAATAAACACAGGCATGTGATGTAACAATCACACACCCAGCAATGGAGGACTGATATACTAACAAAGCAAGGCCACAACTTTATTGGTTACAGATGTGAGCGGTATTGGTGTAGGCATTGGAACTGAGCCAACTGTATCTGACTCCTGCCCACCGTGCAGGTAGTCTCATAAGGGTCAACCACCAGTAGGGGGAGCCCTGTTGATGTACATCAACTGCGAGCTCCCCCAGGGTTCCCAATGGGGTCGTGGCATGGCCCTAGTCCATACCCGGGCTTCAGACCGCCGGGTCCCTTTAATGGAATACGCTTAAAGAGGAGGAGCAGGTGAAGGTGAAGGTGAAGGCCACACCTCCCCTCCAATCAACCAGGTTTTACCAATGCCTAACCAAAATCAGCCCTGAGTGCTCACTGGAAGGACAGCTCCTGAAGCTGAGGCTCCAATACTTTGGCCACCTCATGAGAAGAGAAGACTCCCTGGGAAAGACCCTGATGTTGGGAAAGATTGAGGGCACAAGGAGAAGGGGATGACAGAGGACGAGATGGTTGGACAGTGTTCTTGAAGCTACCAGCATGAGTTTGACCAAACTGCAGGAGGCAGTGGAAGACAGGAGTGCCTGGTGTGCTCTGGTCCATGGGGTCACGAAAAGTCGGACATGACTAAACGACTAAACAACAACCACCACTCAAGCCAAACGGCTCGCTGCCAACACCCTCAAACCTGTAACCAACACCTAATGCCCTCAATGACATTGGCTAAGCCCCCTGGCCGCATGGTGGTTTAAATAGGGCAGGCCATGCCCACGGTCGACCGGATAGGTTGGCTTGGGGGCATGATGCGATCAGGACTCCCAGTGACGCAGGCGGCTTTACCATGCCCCCTGCTGTTTGCGGGGAGTGCACGAAGGCTGCCTGCAACCCTGCCCCCTTGGGAAGGGGAGCGGCTTTAGCAGACCACTTGTATACGGACATGGTATTGTACAGAGTGTGATCAACAAGCCACCTGGGTTGGAATCTGCTTTTGACTGATGGCAAAAGGGAATAAGGGAGGGGAAGAAATGTGAGAAGAGAATTTGGGAAGATATTAGCTATTAAATTTCATGTGCAGTTTAACACAGCACACAGCATTGCCTGCAGGGGAAGTCTTTTTGACCCCTTTTGTCCTTTGACCATTCCGCATTGCCGAAAAAGCCCACAACTCCTCAGAGGGATGAGTGACAACAGTAGCAAAGACCTGCGTTCATTCATAATATAATCCCATAACCCTAAATAGAACTCTCCTAAAGCTGTCAGAAAGAAGAAAGAGGGAGGCGAGAAGACAACATAGAAGGGAACAGCAGACTTTAGGGCTAGCATAATTTATCATATCAGATAGCTCGCAACTATCATTTCAAAGAGGCCTCTTGCATTCCTGCACATCTTTTTTCATCTTTACGTACTTGGAGATTCTCGCTAAGAGAACTTGCATATTTATGAGCCACTTGGATTTAAAATATTGCATTGCTTTCAAAGATAACTGCACTGTGGTATTTTCTTTCAAGTGAGTTCTGTCAGAAGCCTGCTATTGCAGGTTGCGTGTGTATGTGTGTGTAAACTAAAATGATTCTGCTCTAAATTTAATACCCGGCCTATCATTTGCTACTGCTGCCTGCATTCAAAAGATGAATAATATTTAAGGGACACTTTCATGCATGTCCTTAAATTGCACCCATAAACCGATTTACAGGAAATATAGGGTGGGATTTTGTGTGTGCATGGAACTAGGTCTGTTCATTCAACAGCACTTCCCCCCCTGCCCCCAGGGCTGTTAAATCCACTATGAATGGTTGGGGGAACCCCTAAAACAGGTTTATAGGTTTATAGAGGGTGGAGGAGGGGGGACCTTATTGTGTGAGTGAAACAACAACAACAACAACAACTTTATTATTTTTACCCTGCCCATCTGCCCAGCCACTCTGGGCAGCTTCCAACACACAGTGGTACCTCGGGTTAAGAACTTAATTTGTTCTGGAGGTCTGTTCTTAACCTGAAACTGTTCTTAACCTGAGGTACCACTTTAGCTAATGGGGCCTCCTGCTGCTGCCGTGCCACCGTCACACAATTTCTGTTCTCATCCTGAAGCAAAGTTCTTAACCCAAGGTACTACTTCCAGGTTAGCGGAGTCTGTAACCTGAAGCGTCTGTAACCTGAGGTACCACTTCTATATGAAAACATAATAAAACATTACACATTAAAAAGTCTCCCTATATTGGATTGGCTTCAGATGTCTTCTAAAGGTTACTCATTTCCTTGACATCTGATGGGAGGGCGTTCCACTTTTGTTTGTGTTTGGAATTTTACTCCTAGAAATATGGCAGACCTAAATTAATGTAAGTAATTAACACCTCTGAATGGGGCACAGCACGGCCTGAATTTCATAGGTCAATCTAGGAGAAGCTGATAGGTGGGTGACTTTTTTGGGAGGTAAGCTGCTTTCTTAAGTGGCTTCCAATTATAAACCTATGAAGTGTCTCTTTCATTGTCACAAACATCCTAGAGCCCTCTTCATCTGTGACTGTTCCTCAGCCATTTCATCAACTCCCCTTTAATCACCAATGGTGGCTTGATGACTGCATTTTGGTCTGCTTGCTTAGCCAACACAGAATGGCTTCTTTGATTCTTGTAAGACCCTGTTCAGTCTGTTTTTGTTTGGCTGATCAGGAAGTCAGGCATGTTTCTAACACAGCTTGTAATTATTCTCTCCAAACTCTCCAAGCATCTCCTGGTGTTGTGGGTTTCCTTGAGGTATCTGGCCTCCTGCTACTGCAGACAGAATGCTGACCCAACAAGACATTCCTTATGTCCCGTTTTCCATATACTGGGCAGCTTTGAACTCCTTCCTTATTTAGTTGGTTTCTTGTATCAGCCATGGGGAACCTGCCGACTCCCAACTCTCATCAGCCCCAGTCAGCATGGCCAGTGGTTGTCAAGGATGGAAGTTGAAGTCCAGTGGAATCATTCTTTCTTCTGGATGTTAGTTTCACTGCAGACCCTAGTTGTGTCCTTGTCTTATCAGCTGTTCCTACTGCATAGGAATGCTCTTACAGCAGGTTTTCTTGCCATGTAGATATGCATGCCCTCCATTTGTCCTTTCCTGTTTCTATTCTAATAGTACAACCCCCCCCCCAAACTAAAGTAAAAAGACGGCCAGATGGGCTTTGGAGGAAGAGATCTGGAGCTACCCCAGATATACAGGTGCTTGCTAAGCGATTTCCCTCTAAGCTCTCCTGAAGGGGTTGTGTTAATTCAATAAGTGCAAATTATAAAATACCTGGAAAGAGAGGGGGGTCCATTGGAGGATAAAGGGATCTGAAGCAACCCAAAGACAAACAGTCACTCTTGATAAATACCAGGTGGAATGTAATTGATTGCAATGCTGAAGCATTACATAGCCATTAGCCACGAGGGTCTCTCACTAATTCGGCCTCGCGTCTAGCCAAAAATAAAACCAGATCTTTCTTAATAAGATCAATCAAGGCTGTTTAAAGATAATTAAGTCATTTTTCAACTATTGCTTTGTGAAATGGCTTATTCCATACATGACCTGGATAGTAAAAGCAGTGGCTGGAGACAAATGCTCCCTCTTCACTGCAACCCTACCATGTAGAAAAACAAAAACAAAGAGCAGCCTGGCTCTTTTGCTGGTCCAGTAAGGGATCTGCTTACCAGTTCTGAGTTGGTTGGGTATGAAGGCTGCCCGAAGTGTGGCTCTCTGGATATCTTTGGGAGAATTGCTATCTCAGTGATTCAGTTTAAAATAAGACGTGTCCATTTTCCTAGTACCGTATTTTTCCGTGTATAAGACTAGGGTTTTTTCTTTAAAAATTAGCTTTAAAATTTGCCCTCGTCTTATACATGGGTAGTGCAGAGGGGGGTTGCAGCTGCAAGCAGGAGATTTTCTGTGGCAACAGGGCAGATGATTGATGGCTGTGTGAAGGGCTGTTTGCGATTGGCTACCTCTGTGGCAGTAGCGTGGTTGATTGGCGGCTGCTGGTCTTCGGCGACACGCAATAGTCAGCGGCTGGTGAGCGATTTTCGGCAATTCCCCCCTCCAAAAAGCTCAACCACTGTTGCCATACTCCCCCCAAAAGCTCAAAATGGGCAATTTCCTCCAAAGAAAGCTCAACAACTCTGCCGACGGTGGGACAGATGGGAGGCAGATCTAGCGACGCATGTGGGCGAGTGATTTTCAGCCATCCCCCCCTAAGAAGATCTTAGCAACCCTGGCCAATCCTCCACAAAAAAAGCTCAACAACTCTGTGCCATCTGCCCCCATTTTCTGAAATTGGAGTCCCCCAAAATAGGGGTCATCCTATACATGGGGGCTCCCTATAGACGGAAAACTACGGTAGTTACAGCATCATAAAGAGATAGAGATTGGCAATATTTATGCACTGATAGCTAAAAATACCTTTGTGCATGAACAGAACACATTATCCATTATTATTACACCACATGTTTCAGGTAGGGATGTAAGAACAAAAACATAAGATTGGCCTGGCTCATTCTGGTACATATCATCATCATCATTAATCAATTTTCACATTATGTGTCAAGGAAAGGAAATTTACATGTTAGCAGCAACTTGATGGACAGAAGAAGAAGAAGAAGAAGAAGAAGAAGAAGAAGAAGAAGAAGAAGAAGGGGAGGAGTTTGGATTTGATATCCCACTTTATCACTACCTGAAGGAGTCTCAAAGCGGCTAACATTCTCCTTTCCCTTCCTCCCCCACAACAAACACTCTGTGAGGTGAGTGGGGCTGAGAGACTTCAAAGAAGTGTGACTAGGCCAAGGTCACCCAGCAGCTGCATGTGGAGGAGCGGAGACGTGAACCCGGTTCACCAGATTGCGAGTCCACTGCTCTTAACCACTACACCACACTGGCTCAGAAATCTGCATCATCCTGACCATGCTGGATGGGGAAGATGGGAGTCTGAGTCTGACAACATCTGAAGGGTTACGGGTTCCCAGTCTCTAATTTGCAACAAACAGCATCATGCATTAATAGATTAATTGTGTCACCTAGGCTGCAACACAATGTGCCAGAAACCTGTGTTTACATAAGGCTTGATGGCATCTGCATCTGGTTGATGCAAAATGGACTTTGGTCGACTGCTGTCACTGGGCTACACTGCATATCACTTTCTCCTTCCCTTTTTCATTTGATTTTTCAGCACATGCTGATTGGCAGCTCAGTGTGCGAAATGAGCATTATCGGAAAGAACTAGGTTTGAGATTGGATATGAGCCTATAATTTTACAGAAGAAATAAACTTTATGGGAGGCAGGAAACCCTCTTCCCCAGACAACACAGTGAAGATTGAACTCCTCCTCCTCCTCCTCCTCCTCCTCCTCCTCCTCCTCCTTCTCCTTCTCCTCCTCCTCCTCCTTCTTCTTCCCTGCTTCCAGTACATATAAAAACACCATAAAAAGTCAAACATTAAAAACTTCCCTAAACAGGGCTGCCTTTAGAATTCTTCTAAATGTTTCGTAGTTCTTTATCTTTTTGAATCTGATGGGAGGGCATTCCACAGGGAGGACACCACTGCTGAGAAGGCCCTCTGCCTGGTTCCTGTAACTTCACATCTTGCAGTGAGGGAACCGCCAGAAGGCCCTCGGAGCTGGACCTCAGGGTCCTGGCTGAACAATGGAGGTGGAGATGTTCCTTCAGGTATACTGGGCTGAGGCCGTTTAGTGGGTATGGGACGCTCACTGACGATTGAGGGGACAGGGCACTGGGGTGGCATAATGGAACAGAATACAGTGGTACCTCTGTTTAAGAACAACCTTGTTTACGAACTATTCGGTTTTTGAACTCCGCAAAACCGGAAGTAGTGTTCTGCTTAGCAAACTTTACCTCAGTCTACAAATGGAAGCCAAATGGTGGAAGGGCACTGGCAGCGGGAGGCCTCATTAGAGAAAGTGTGCCTCAGTTTAAGAATGGCTTTGGTTTAAGAACAGACTTCCGGAACGGATTAAGTTCGTAAACCAAGGTACCACTGTATCCTGAAAGCAAGCATGCCTGTAGGTTTGCTATCATTTGTTGCTGTACCTCCTAGGGATTTTTCTCCCCCCCCTTACATAAAAGGCACAGACATTTGAGGCCTTTATCCTAGAGAAAGTGCCCCAAGCCCTTTGATCTTTGAACCCGCTGCTAGAACAGGGGGTTAAGGAAGGAGAACAGCTAGTTCTGCCACTTGGGTTGCAGATCAGCTGGTCAAGAAAAAAAAATCACTCCTCAGGCATCACAATGTCTGTTTCTGGTGTCCACATTCTGGGGTGTCAAAGCAATTACAGTTAATGTGGGATTTGACACCCAGTGGATGATCTTCTAACTGCTTTCCCATGGGTGAGATGTGTGTTTCTCCTGTTTGCACCGTTTCCACAGTCCCGTTGCCGTTTCCAGTGGGTGCAGCTCTCTGAAATCCTTCTTACCATTTATTGCTATTATCCATCAATACGGCAGAGCACAGTTCTACTGATTTTAATATAATTGAAGCAGATTAATTTTAATAACTAAAATGCGAACATAACCATTAGATGAAATGGGAATAAAATTGCTGCCATTGCAAGATAGATTACGGCTTCTTCTTTTTTTAATAAATTTTAAAACAGCTGATTCTGAATTCCTACCTTTGTTAAAAAATAAAAAGTAAAAAGGGCAAGAGGAGGCAGACTTGCTGTTTCAATTACCCTAAAAGTGGATTTTACGCAGAACTCAACGAAGTAGTATAAAGATAAAAATGCAGCACAAAGGCAGGGAGAAACATCCAACACATTCGTTTTCTGATCACCCCCCCTCCCTCCGCCCTGGTTTTGCATGGAGGGAAACAATCTGAGCTTTAAATTCCCAAATCCAAAGGTGGAAATGTGGTAGCGCTGCTCCACGAACTCTTGTGGAAGTGTTAGTGGAAGTCTTCTAACAGCACCACACTCTGTTACGAGGTGCATTAAAGCAGAGATTGGGGACCTGTGACTCCCAGATGTTATTAAACTCCAACTCCAACCATCACTCATCATTGACCATGGTTGCTGGGCTGATGGGAGTTCAACAACACCTGAAGGGTCTTGGGTTCCCCATCTCCGCATTATAGTATGAGGAACACAATGAATTATATAGTAGTGGGAGTACAGTGGTACCTTGGGTTACAGATGCTTCAGGTTACATACGCTTCAGGTTACAGACTCCACTAACCCAGAAATAGTACTTCGGGTTAAGAACTTTGCTTCAGGATGAGAACAGAAATTGTGCAGTGGCGATGCAGTAACAGCAGGAGGCCCCATTAGCTAAAGTTGTGCTTCAGGTTAAGAACAGTTTCAGGTTAAGAACAGACCTCCAGAACGAATTAAGTTCTTAACCCGAGGTACCACTGTAGTAGGGAAGAATTGTGGACTGCCCCTTTAGATTTCACACACTGACCTGTAGAGGTACCGAAGGAAACTGATTGATTGTGTGTGACATATTTAATGGTAAAACCTATTTGGTGTTTCACAACTTTCTGACTAGTTGCAGGACCTTAGCCAGACCTTGCAGAGTAAACGCAGAATCCACAGAAGCAATTGGCAACTTGGCTGCAGACACGATAGACGAAGCAGGAACCAGGAACTTGTAGTTAGGTGTTTATTACATACAGTGGACTATTTACAGGAACAGAACACGGATCTTTTGCTAGCTCTCTCTGACACGACTCACAACTCCTACACTGACACAGAACTCTGAACTCTGAACTAACACATTCCAGTTAGTAGGCCATTAATTATCACTCCCTTGAGAGAGCTTGACCAATCAGGGAGCTGTCTCCATGTCTCTGTTATCACCAGGCAGACTTACTCCTTCAGATTGCCTTCTGGCTGTCTGCCAAACCTTAATTGACTCTGTGTCAGTAGCTGCACGTACGCAGTTTCCCAACAATATTCACATACCTTTTAGTCCTTTCCTTCTTCTTTACCCTTTGCCAGAAGGATAATCATTCATCCCACCTTGGTACGGGCCATATGGGAAATGAAGGTTGGCAACAGCAACGCTGCCATGTGGGAATCTCTTGCAGATGGCCACAGTGCCTGAAGACAACCAGCCAGTTCGTGTATCCACAGCAGTGACTAGAGTGGGAATGACCACTGGGAGGAGTGCAGAAAGAAAAACATCAACAACCATGGTGCACCTGCAGCAGCACGACTAGACACCGTCATCTGCCCCAGCTGCAACAAAACATGTCTCCTGTATCAGTCTCTACAGCCACAGCAGGCACCGCAACTCTCCAACAGTTGGACTCCATCTCCAAAGGTGCACTCTTCCATTGTCTCATGAGACAGACCAGTGCCAGCAGTATACAGAAGGTCCCAGGCTCAATCCCACAGCATCTTCTGGTAGGGCTGAGGCTGGGGGTGGGAACTTAGCCTACGAGAACCCTAGAGAACTGATGCTAGTCAATGCAAGTTATAGTGTTCTGGATGGATCAATGTACTCAGGCTATGCTCCTGTCTTTGCTATCCAGCCCGTATCCTTGTATATTTCATTTAGAGGGGGAAGGAATTGCCTTCAAGGTACCCAGTTTACATTGTGTCAGTCCACGAGTTCCTGGAAGGGTGTTCATACCTGTTGCTCCCACTGTTAGCAGGAGTTTAATAAGAACACACACACACACACACACACACACACACACACACAACCCCTACAGATTCAGACTTTCCATTAGCCATGAAATCTTTAAGGACAACATCTGAGCCGACTGGTAAAACAGCCGAAGCTTGTCATCTCGTCTCCGGATAGTTGGACGGCTTCTGCAAATTGCCCAGATGCTGCCTAATTCTGCCGCTAAATCAGATTCTTCCTTTAGGCATGGAGATTTGTGACAAAGCTACTGCAGGTGCTACAGGAAATGTCTCTGTCTTGGAGACACTGACCCTCCATTTGATGGCATCATGAGGTCCAGGCTATTCACATATTCTATTGCTTTCATAAATTGAGGACTAAGCACTTTTATTATTTCTGTCACTGTTGCTATTTCCTTGGACCTTTTGGGTAATTGATTTCTTTTTCCATTTACTGGGCTGAACATGTGCCAGCCCAAATATATTTCTCTTTAGGCTCAAGCTGCATCTCTCTTTTTAAAGTCTGAGTATATTGGCATGCCTATAGTGTGTGTGTATCTATATATCTATATCTATCTATATCTATCAGCTAATGGAAGAAAATATGCTTTGGCATGTATGTGTTTCTTAAATGAGCATCCAGCAAAATGCATTATATATTATTTTTTTCTTTCTAATTTTTAAAGAAATTATAATATCCATCATAACATCTTAGAGCTTTCTTCATACAAAGGGAGCTACAGTGGTACAGTGGTACCTCGCAAGACGAATGCCTCGCAAGACAAAAAACTCGCTAGACGAAAGGGTTTTTTGTTTTTTGAGCTGCTTCACAAGACGATTTTCACTATGGGCTTGCTTCGCAAGACGGAAACGTCTTGCAAGTTTGTTTCCTTTTTCTTAACACTGTTAATACAGTTGCGACTTGACTTCGAGGAGCAACTCATAGAACGCGGTGTGGTAGCCTTTTTTGAGGTTTTTAAAGACTTTGGTGATTTTTGAAGCTTTTCCAAAACTTTCCCGACACCGTGCTTCGCAAGACAAAAAAAATCGCAAGACGACAAAACTCGCGGAACGAATTAATTTCGTCTTGCGAGGCACCACTGTACCTCAGGTTACATATGCTTCAGGTTACATACACTTCAGGTTACAGACTCCCCTAACCCAGAAATATTACCTTGGGTTAAGAACTTTGCTTCAGGATGAGAACAGAAATTGTGAAGCGGCAGCACAGTGGCAGCAGTAAGCCCCATTAGCTAAAGTGGTGCTTCAGGTTAAGAACAGTTTTAGGTTAAGAACAGACCTCCAGAACAAATTAAGTTCTTAACCTGAGGTACCATTGTATTATATCTATAAAGATATCAGGGGGTTGGACTCGATGGCCCTTGTGGTCTCTTCCAACTCTATGATTCTATGATTCTATGATCCCTCTTCCTTTATACAATATACACCAAAGAGCATTATTTCAAACAGTTCACCTAGACCCTGTCTTCACATTATTACTTATCCATTATCTCAAGAAAGTACCTTTATTTCTCAAAAACTTGAAAACTCAGCTTCTGATTGAGGAAACAGTAGGTTCTTTGTACAATAGATAATGCAATGGAGATTTATCACATGTCACGAGATTTGTCTAGTAGACATAGGTAGGCTTGTCCTCCATGATTTTATCTAATCCTCTTTTAAAGCAATCCAAGTTGGTGGCCATCACTGCTTCCTGGGAGAGCGAGTTCCATAGTTTAACTCTGTGCTCTGTGAATATTTGCCAATCCTTTGTCCGGTGCCCAAAGCTTGGGTAGTGCCCCCCAAGTAGGGAGTAGGCACGAGGGTCTCCCAGCTTCCTGCTTGAGTTAGATGCTCATAGCTAGTAATTAAGTTACCATGTAGTTGTTTGTTATCAATGATACAGCTGAGATCTCTTTAACCCCAAGATTTATCTCACTTCTCCATTGCGGAAACTGAGATTGTGTATAGTTCCACCCTAATTGCCCCTTCCAGAAGAACCAGCCCTTCCAATATGTACCAATCCATACTGATGGCTCAAGTAAATGATTGAGATTTGCAAGAATCCAGAAGATAACAAGGATCCCTAAAGGCATCCTATTCCACATGACCTTTTATGTTTCAAAAAATGTAAACAATAATGTGCAGTATGAGTATAAGAATCCAGCTGCAAATGACTGTGGTTGATGTTTGCCAATCCATCTAAAGGCCACGTTTTTCTCTAATTGCTGGAGAATTCTTCCTTTTCTTCACGTTCCCTGCATGCTATATAGGAAAAGGTCACAGAACCAGTTCAATATAATCCCCATTATTAGCAATGCTATCAGGCTACTTTATCTAAAATCCAATTAATTATTCTATCCTCTCTTTTACACAACCTTGTGGGAACATCTACTACTTGATAAAGATTAATAACCCTAAGAAAAGTACCGTAATTCAGCTTTTCCAGTTAATATGTGAAGCTCCCAGAATTACTAATGACATTCCGGCACCTGATATCCTACCAGGAAGCTTAATAATAATTTTAAAAAGTCTTTTGACCTGCTCAAGCACTTTTTATACTATTTCTATTATTTATGATAATTTTTTAAGATGCCGGCTGCAAATAAATGTTGGTATTGATTCCCTTTGTTTTTTAAAAGACGGCAAATGGAAATAATTGAAATAGTCATTTGCATCTAAATCCGGTGAGCTCTTCTCGAAAGTATGTGCCTGAAATTTCTGAACGCTGATGTCACTATTAATTCTTTAGGCTACGTCGCCATCAACTCCTCTTGTAGGATTCCTTTGGCTCATTATAGACATAGCATTCCACCAAACCAGGGTCAGGAAGTCAAGAGAATGCTTAAGACTTGCACAATGCTTCCACTTCCCCCTTCCTTTCCCTTTCAGAACTACCCATTGTATGACATGGTGCCTGGACTGATGTTAGCGCCCCTCGTTCGCTCTAACTATGATTTGCAAGCCAGTTTCTTACCCTGATTTCAAACTCTCATCTAGCCATGGTCAGGGCTTGGGATGAATGAGTTTGGTGAATTAGTTCAGAAATCTCTGAAGCACCCCAGTTCCCATAATGGCCAGGTGAACGGAACGGGAATTAAATTTGCTTAGGGGTAGAACTTTGAATCCAACAAAGTCATTGTGCGAGCGCAACAACTTCTACTTGTGCAACAACTTCCACTATTTGCATTTGTGGGACGGGGGAGGTTACTGTTTTGTTGTTTTGGTTTAATTATTTACTTGTGTTTTATCTTGTATTTTACCGTATTTTTTGCTCTATAAGACTCACTTTTTCCCTCCTAAAAAGTAAGGGGAAATGTTTGTGCATCTTATGGAGCGAATGCAGGCTGCACAGCTATCCCAGAAGCCAGAACAGCAAGAGGGATTGCTGCTTTCACTGCACAGCGATCCCTCTTGCTGTTCTGGCTTCTGAGATTCAGAATATTTTTTTCCTTGTTTTCCTCCTCCTAAAACTAGGTGCGTCTTGTGGTCTGGTGCGTCTTATAGAGCGAAAAATACGGTATTCTGTGAAACGTCCTGGGGTACCTTGATGAAGGGCGGTATAATAATAATAATAATAATGGGGGGCCCAATGCAATATCCTGACATCTCACATGCGATGTCACAAGGAGGCAGGGGAGAGAACTGAGTGCCCTCTGAACATTGGGAAGGGGGCTGGCCCCCTCAAAAAAAGAGCCCCCACAGTGCTTTGGTCCCCAGGAGGTGGGGCCTATGATGTTTAATAAGCGTATTTGGCAGTAAATCTCATTTAGATTGCTTTCCTATGCACACTAACTTCAGAGTAAGTCTGGATAGAATTTTGCTGTTTACTAAGCAGGATGCAGAGGGTGTTACTGTTAATTACATAGGATGGGCTAGTAAGTACATTAACCACACTTTAAGGAGCACAAGTACAAAGTAACAGCACAATCCTATACACGTCTACTCAGAAGTAAGTTCCTCTGAGTTAAAAGGGACTAACTCAGGTAGGTTTATATAAGGATTGTAGGATCTCCACTCAAGCCTACTTTTAAAGCTCTACATGGCTGTACACGAGCAGGAGAGAATCCTGGATAATATTTGTACACGTCTCCTTTTCACTCCTCTTGTTAAATTAGTATTATTAGTCCTGTCACATTTGTCCTTTTGAGATCTGCGGAGGAGACTTGCCTCCCCATTCTGCTGGAATTACAACATAATCAACCACAGAAAGTCTGAGGTCTTGGAACAAGCCTGCCTTTCCTGACAACACTTTATATCTCATCACAACGAGGCGCACAGATGGCAAAGCGTTTTAGAGGGCAGAAGACTATAGATCTTTTGGGGTATCAGTGACATAATGAAGGCAACACCTGTGGTTAAATAAGATAGATAACAGATCAGAAGATCTCTCCCCTTGGCATTGAGTTAGTGCTTAACAATCCTGCAAAGCCAGAGTTGTTTATTAATATGAGCTTCCTGGCTGGGAATCTTGTGAAGCTGGTGAGAGTCAGCAAAACTTTGCAGGACTGAGATGCTGAGAATTACCCCAGGGGGTAACAAGGAAGTCTTGTATAGCAGCAATGATGCCCCAAAGCAATTTGTTGCCCGGAGCAGAACATCCAAATGGTGCCCCACCAAAGTGATAAAAATCTAAAAATAAATGAAAGAATAGGCAGCATACTGTCTTTTAATGGCACCCTGAAATCCTTCACCTACACCTAATGTTAGGCACAAGACAGGAAGAAGTTGAGAAGCTGTGCTCACTGGGACTCATGGAAGTTGGAGTCCAAAGCATTTGGAGGGTACCACATCATACCCTCCAACATTTCTCCGATGAAAATAAAAAGTAAAGGTACCCCTGACTGTTAGGTCCAGTCGCGGACGACTCTGGGGTTGCGGCGCTCATCTCGCTCTATAGGCCGAGGAAGCCGGTGTTCGTCCGCAGACAGCTTCTGAGTCATGTGGCCAGCATGACTAAGCTGCTTCTGGTGAACAAGAGCAGTGCATGGAAACGCCGTTTACCTTCCCGGCGGAGCAGTACCTATTTATCTACTTGCATTTTTTTTTTAAATAAATGTTTATTAGGATTTAAAATACAAATAAATATAATAAACGATATAACATATGTCTTAACATAGTTTCACATCTTCTTTGGACTCCCTCACATCTCCCGCTCCCACTTTCATCGTTATAACTTTTTGCCAGCAATTTATCATCTTGTTTGTATTCTTATGTCCCATCTGTTTATTTTAATCTTGTAATTCTCAAAAAAGTTTATATTTTCTCAATCTCACTTATCATCTTAAATCATCTAATTTAGTGGTGCTCAATTGTTTATGATCTAGCATCCTATTTATCTACTTGCATTTTGACGTCCTTTCGAACTGCTAGATTGGCAGGAGCAGGGACTGAACAATGGGAGCTCACCCCGTCATGGGGATTCGAACCGCCGACCTTCTGATCAGCAAGGCCTAGGCTCTGTGGTTTAGACCACAGCGCCGCCCGCGTGAAAATAGATATGTCCTAGTGAAGCATCATCATTATTCTATTATTTATACCCCACTCATCTGACTAGGTTGCCCCAGCCACTCTGGGCAGCTTCCAACATCTATAAAAAATAATAAAACATTGTAAAACTTCTCTATACAGGGCTGCCTCCAGATGTCTTCTAAAGGTTGCCTAGTTACGTATCTCCTTAGGGGTCATATAACTCTATATCCTCCAACATTTCTCCAATGAAAATAGGGACATCCTAAGGAAAAGCGGGACATTCTGGGATCAAATCAGAAACCAGGACAGCTTCTGTAAGTCCAGCACTGTCCCTGGAAAATAGGGACACTTGGAGGGTCTGCCAGACTGGTGAAGGCTGATCTAATGTAATAGGCTGGTTTTTCTTTGTCTGTTTATACAGCTGGGATTTTGGGCTGTGCGCAGATGATAATGAACGATGTGTTTGTGTGCAGTCTCACCCAACTACTCAGTGCCACAGTAGGTTCAATCAGAGTTCCTGTTCCCTTTATTGGAAACCCTATACAGTCTGTCTCCTTTAGAGTAACACCAATCATGCATTGGTCAAAGAGTGTGCCTAGCATGCACAGTGTTAATGAAGAAGCGATGCTTCCCTTGCATGTTCTCACTTGCCCATTTGTTCATTGAAACTGAATACCAGAAGAAGGCTATTGTTTATATTTTCATGGTACAGATTCCCACTCTTTCATTGTACATTTATTAGGGGTGCAGACTGCCCAAAACGTTCAGTTCAGAAGTATATTTGGGGCTGGGGAAAATGGATGAATTCAGTCTCAAGCACACTGTAGGCTATCTAATTCAGTTTGGATCCAAATCCTGATTTGGAAAAATGAAGCTTTGTCTGCACCCTCTCCCCTGATTCATTATTAGAGGAAAAAACAACAACAGCCATAGCTCCCTACTTAACAGAATTGGATGAAATTTGCAGGCACAGTAGCATCTTCTGGGTGGACACAGCACACCAGATTACAGGCAGATAACTCTAAGGGGATTTATTCTGGACACCTTTAATTTTATTTTTTAAAGGAATCATATAAATTTTAAACTGTCAACTTTCAGAAGACTATCTACAGAGATTTTCCTACAAGGGCAATCCTTACAGATTTATGGCAGTTGGAAAGGATTCATTTAACCACCCCTATAGTTTTGTGGGAAATTTGTTAAGAAGCAGCATGTATTTTGAAATTGTGAAAGCAAGCCTGCCCTTAACATTCGTCAACTTTTTTGCCTGGGGTGGAGCCCCCTCCCCCCAAAAAACTGCCTGAAGCACATTGGCTGTTCTGGTGCTTTCCATCACAACCCCTGACAAGAAAACTTTGCTGAGGGTTTTGCGGGTGTAAATGTATCTAGTGGTTTTTTTGTTTTAAAGCATACAACTCTCAGGCCCTTTATGAGTTTACTGATCCCCCCCCCCTTCTTTGGAGGAGAAAAATACCATATTGGCCTTGTCAAACCTAGAGTGCAGATGGATGACTAATCATCTCAAGAGCTATGGCAGTAACATCGCGGAGGCTGTCTTCTCCACAGTGGCAGCTCCACAGATTCCTTATTTATTTAGTAGCCAGAAGCTTTTGAGTTTGATCAGAGAGCACACAATGCACAATATTGTCTGTTCTATATACTTGCTTGGTCTCCTGTCAAAGATGTGCTCCTCTTATTGAGCTAGTCAGTAGCTGAATCATACTTCTTGTTGCTGGAACTTTGCCTCTAGGCATGTTTTGTTACCTGTGAGACCAGAGGAAACTTTGTTAAGCCCATAACTTTTGAATTGCTCAAGCTGCCAGCTGCCCAGTTGTCATACTATTTATTGTAACCTACTTTCCCGCTTTCTGGTACATGATGGCACTCCTGGTACTTCATACAGTATCTGCTGCTTGAAAACAAGTCCCCTTGATGTGTGAAACTTGCAGGACTCTGTTGATTCTGGTGGGTTTAAGCATACTTAATTCTGTATTGGATTGTGACCATTGATAGTGACTTCAGCAGCTACCATTTTCCATTACAGTATCTGGAATTCTTGGACAATAATAAGCTTGATAGATGAAAACTGCTTATGGAAACTCATCTAGATCAGGGATGGGTGACCTCCAGATGTTACTCACTACAAGTCTCATCATCCCCAACCACTGATCTAGGTGGAGCTAGCTAGCTAGTACCCTAGTCTCTGCTAAAATGAGTGAAAATTGGAATTGATAACTCCTTTGATATTTGGTCTTCTCTGATAGGAGTGGAGGCTCTCAGCAGTAGAACATATGTTTTGGAGGCAGGTTCATTGGCTAGTGTAGACATGGGGAACTTGTGACCTTCCAGATGTTGGAGTATAATTTCCATCATCCAGGACCATTGTCCCCTCTGTCTGCAGCTGATGGGAGTTCAACAATACCTGTAGAGCTTCTAATTGGTTGGGAGTGTGAACCTCTTCAGATTGGTGTAAATACTAGGAGCCTGGCTTTCTGCCCTTGCCTGTCTGATCAGTAGGGCAATACCTTTTACATGCTTCACTTCTGACTTTGATATCCATCTAAGGGACCCTGGCATAAAGAACACATACCCCAAGTTTAGATTTGGATATGGTCACATTGGTGCAAGCTGCTTGATGTGACTTCCCACACCTGCAGCAACTTAAACATGCAGCTCTTATTTTAGTTCATCAAATCAGATATTTTCTGGGCTCTGACACTCATAATGAATGCCGATGCAGCCTATTTTTTTTATATTTAATGAAACATTAGCACACCACAGTGGTTCCTAATTGTTCACTGGTGAGAAAAAAGTGTCTTCCCTTTACGCCGGTACAAGAGAGGAGTCATTTAAAGCATCATTGTGTCATTCCTAAGACAATTAATTATCAATGAGGGGAATTCAATAATTTGATGGAACCCAGCAAACAGTACTTGGAACTACTAATACAATAATTAATGATGATCAATTGGATCATTATTTGAATTCTTCTTGAAAAATGGATCAAGTCTACAGTAATCGTTGGCGTGGTAAATTGCATGTTTTATTTTAATGGATGGTACATAAATGGAAATCTGGAAAAAAGCAGACTAGATGGCAAAGTGAGTTGAAATTTCAGTGTGTGCTAGAGGACTTCTCTTAAGTGGCTGATGGTTCCATTACAGCAAGTGGGGAGGGGGAGGGAGAGAACAAAAAACACCCAGCCTGAATGGTAATAAGAAGATAATATTGCTAAGTGGTTCCTAAAATGTTGCAAGCAACCCTAATGAAATTTTTTTAAGGAAGCGCTAAATTAAGGGTTTGAACTGATTTTCCAAATAAGTCCACAAAAATGATTAGTCCTTAAAAAGTGCTGACTTCCTCACCTGGCCACACATATACAGTATGTTTGTGGTCTACACAACAGGGGTGGGGAACTAACTAGATTTCCTAAAATCTCTCTGTCTTCTTGCCCCAAGCTGGTTCCTATTTCACACAAGTGCCCCAGGAGAGTAGCTGCTTACTATGTTGGTTATATGTTAGAAAACGGCACACTACTTTTGTCATTAAAAAATTCAAAGAGGGATCTGAACAAGACCATTTGTGAACACCTTCATCTGCTATAATTAAGGGATGGGGAACCTTTGGTCTTCCAGGTCCAACATTCATGACCATTCAGAGTAAGTGCCCACAACATCTGGGGAGACTATGGCTTCGTACACACTGTACATTTAAAGCACATTCTATACCACTACCAAATAATGATGGGAACTGTAGCTTACCCCTTACAAAGTTACAATTCCAAACACTCTTAACAAACTACAGTTCCCATGATTCTTTGCAAGGGGAGTTGCAATGTGCTTTAAATGTGTTTAAAACATACTGTATTAGTGTGTACAGTGGTACCTCTGGTTAAGTACTTAATTCATTCCGGAGGTCTGTTCTTAACCTGAAACTGTTCTTAACCTGAGGTACCACTTTAGCTAATGGGGCCTCCCACGCCACCACGGCTGCGCGATTTCTGTTCTCATCCTGAAGCAAAGTTCTTAACCCGAGGTACTATTTCTGGTTTAGTGAAGTCTTTAACTAAAACGTCTGTAACCTGAAGCATCTGTAACCCAAGGTACCACTGTATAGGGAAGTTAAAATGTATAATGTTTTATTATGCTTTTATATATGTTGGAAGCTGCCCAGAATGGCTGGGGCAACCCAGTCAGATAAGCAGGATATAAATAACAGAAGAAGAAGAATTAATATTATTATCAGGGCTTTTTTTCCAGCTGGAACTCAGTTCCGGCACTTCTCATGTGCAGAGGCAGAGCAAGGTGGGTGCAGTGGGTGCAGTGGGTGCAGTCTGCCCTGGGTGCCATCCTGGGGAGGGGGGTGGTGACAAAATCCCAGCCGGGTCCAATCGCAGATAATGAAGATGGAATAGGACACCCCTGTTTTCACTGGAGAAATGTTGGTGGGTATGTTATTGGTTGCTGTGGAAGTGCTCCTTGCTTTGGGCTTTGTAGCCCACTATAGAGGAATTTCTCTTGTTTGTTTTACACCTTCCCTTGCTTCTTTCCTTTCTAGGATCAAGCCACTTTCCGACGCCCTCAACGACCTGTACCTAGAATTCAACGCCCTCAAGGAACGGCTTGGAGAACTGACCACGCTCTTTGAAGGAGTGGAGTCTTTTGTGGATGAGATGAACCAAAAAGGCCAGAGACAGCCTGCTGCTAAGACCCCCCTCAGGGTTGCCCAACCAGAGGTGGAGAAAGCAAGTTTCCCCTTGCCAGCCAAGCGCCGAAGGGTCCTGATTCGGAATGGGAGAAAACCCACAGAATCACTGACAGGTGGAACACAGTAGAAACTTTGCTGAGGGGTCTCCTCCTCTGTTCCGGAGTGTTCCGGATCTTACCGACTCCTTTAGAGACCAAATGTATCTGTCTGTCTATCCTTTTCCCCCCTCTGAAAGTCTGGATTCAGTGAGAGACAGAGACCTAGATAGAAGCCTTTCCTTGGCTAGTGAGTCTGCGGCAACAATTTCACTCTGTGCTTGCACTGCAAAAGGTATAAGGAGGATGGATTCTGGGGACTGTAGAGTTTAGCTGCATGGTTCCATCCAAAGAGGGTGGTTTGATTCTCAAGGGGGCCTGTTCCTTAAAATCCTCTCACACAGCTCACAAGCCTTCTTGTGAAAACAGTACATTGGTACCTCGGGTTAAGTACTTAATTCGTTCCGGAGGTCCATTCTTAACCTGAAACCGTTCTTAACCTGAAGCACCACTTTAGCTAATGGGGCCTCCTGCTGCCACCGCGCCGTGGGAGCCCGATTTCTGTTCTTATCCTGAAGCAAAGTTCTTAACCTGAAGCACTATTTCTGGGTTAGTGGAGTGTGTAACCTGAAGCGTATGTAACCTGAAACGTATGTAACCCGAGGTACCACTGTACACAGCCACAGGTCAGCCACCTTGTGTAGTGATTCAATATCTTCAGAACCTCATGGCATTAGAACACACATTATTATTCTAATTTTTATGTCACCTGCTCTGGGATCACTATTTGTGATGAATAAGTGAGTGATACAAATTTTAAATAAAATTTAAAATGTATGTGCCCAATACTCCACCTGTATTCATTCGCCTGGAACATGGGCTTTAAGGAGTAACTGCTTGGCACACATGCACTGCCTAATCAACACTGGCCCTCCAGATGTTTTTGGCCTACAACTCCCACGATCCCTAGCTAGCAGGACCAGTGGTCAGGGATGATGGGAACTGTAGTCTCAAAACATCTGGAGGGCTGAGGTTGAGGAAGCTCGGTCTAATCTTTTCTTCCTTGGCTCTGGCCTTGGATGGCACTGATGGGATACTTCCTCCTTGGCTTTTGTTCTGCCATTCCTCCCTTGTCAAAGATAAGGCTCTTCTGTTCTCCATCCCCTTGGTTCATCTGTTGAAGTGGTCACTGCTGAAATAACAAAGCCTGACATAGTCATACTGATGCCACTCCAGTGGGTTCCAGTGGGATGACACCTTTGAATCTTCAGATGAAGCTGCCTGCTTCTTTGGCTTGCTTGTGTTTAAAAGGGAGTGGAGTTTGCTTGCTCTTGGGAGAAGACCTTCATGCTTCATCAGGTAGAGGGTTCAGCTTGAGTTTGTGACCTGGGATGCCCATTTTCTTCTGCACTCCAGCTCAAGCGTAGCATCAGGTACATGCATTTTAAAATCCCCCGTGCTCCATTTTCTCAGGTTCACTTACAATGTTGGGTAATGCAAGACACACTCTGGAATGTTCTTTCCGCGTTGGAAGAAGAAGAAGAAGAGTTTGGATTTGATATCCCGCCTTTCACTCCCTTTAAGGAGTCTCAAAGTGGCTAACATTCTCCTTTCCCTTCCTCCCCCACAACAAACACTCTGTGAGGTGAGTGGGGCTGAGAGACTTCAGAGAAGTGTGACTGGCCCAAGGTCACCCAGCAGCTGCATATGGAGGAGCGGAGACGCGAACCCAGTTCACCAGATTACGAGACTACCACTCTTAACCACTACACCACACTGGAAGCCATTTATGTAAAAGTTAAATTTGATTTTGGTGCTTTCTGGTATGAACTGAACTGGCCCAACTCTGCATTGTCCAAATGAACGTTTGGATTGGAATTTTAGTTATCCGCTGTCTCTTGCATTTCCTGCATGTTCAGATGCAGTCCTTGGCTCAGATAATGTGTCTTTTGAGAGAAAACTTGTTCACAAATGCATCTTTTGAGAGAAAATGCTTCCAGGGCTAGTATCAAGGGTTGGCTTGGTGATGCATCTGTTTGGGCTGTCGAGAGAGAGGTGGGTGGCTTGCTCAGTACCGGACTCAAAGCTATGTATTGGGGTTCTCCCTTGGAACCTAATGCGGAGGCAAGATCTGTGGAGTGTTAATGCTCCATCATATGCTCAGGTTCCATATATTTGTAAACAAAACCATACAAGAGGTGACAGTCTCCACTGGCCTTCTTTCCAAGGGAACTGGACCCTGAGTAAGCACTGGACCTCCTAAAGTCTCTTGGTGCCTGGAGGTTGGGTTGCGCACAATACAGTGGTACCTCGGGTTACAGATGCTTCAGGTTACAGACTCCGCTAACCCAGAAATAGTACCTCAGGCTAAGAACTTTGATTTAGGTGAGAACAGAAATTGCGCGGCGGCAGGAGGCCCCGTTTGCTAAAGTGGTACCTCAGGTTAAGTACAGTTTCAGGTTAAGAACGGACCTCCAGAAGGAATTAAGTTCTTAACCTGAGGTACCACTTTTTTTTTAAAGCAACATTTTAAAAGGTGGCAGTTGAGCAACCAGAGGCTTGCACTTACTATTTTTTTGTAGGAAAACAGTGCCAGAGGCTTTAGCTTGTAAGGGCTGGGGAGCGGATGCTGTGTGTGCGATGTTGTGACTTCCTGACGTTGCATGCGTGAGCATTGCACCTCCCTCCCTAAGCTGGGCAGAAGCTTCCCAGGCTTTGGGAGGGAGGCGCCAGGACTATGACAGGATGTGGGAGCCCTCCTGCCTCCTTCCCAAAGCTGGGCAGGCTATGTGTCAGGGATCAGACTCAAGAGGGCGAGATGAAGGAGGAGGAATGGGGAGGAGAAGAGGGAGACAGCCTTGACAGGGCTTTGAGAGGTTTGAGGAAAGTCACAGCTCAGAGAGAGACGAACAGAAAAGTGTTAGAAGAAGGGGACTGCAGCAGGGCAGCCAGATGACACGTTGTCACTGGAGAGTATTTCTGATTCCCCTTCTCCCAGAACGTGGCATTCGTTAAGAGTAGAGGAACAAAGGACTCCAAGACTTTTGACCATGAGTGGCCACTGTCAGGGAAGATGCTGTTGCTAGGGAGGAGGGAGGAGAAGCCCAGTGTGGAGCAACACCATTGTTAAAGCTTGTTGCGTTCTTCTCTCTCTCACTATTAGGATTGAATAAAACTCATTAAAGAGGACTCTACCTTGTTTTCCCTGTTCTTGCTGCAACCAGGGGAGGAATAGGTTTCCTGAAGTCTTGACACTGTGGAAGGTGGAAGAAGGGCTCTTGGACCCATTGAAGCATCACACCTCCCTCTCTAAGCCACGTAGAAGTTTCCCAAAGGCAAGAATAACAAGCAGCTCTTATTGTATGATACTTTTTATTCAGTTATTTAGTTGCAAGACAAGAATCCATGTCTCCACACAAAGAGAGATGTTGGCTACTCTGAGTCGCGACTCTCTCACCCCAACAAGTCCTGCAGTTTGGTGCCTTTTTTGAGTGAATGGGACGGCGTCTGAATTTTGGTGAAAACCGTGGTCAGGGCCCTGAGGGCTGATTTTTTGGGTTACATGGAAACACGGCGTTTGCACCGCCCAACACTGCATAAGGTGTTTTGCAGGTATTTGGTGCCCTTTTCAAGTGAATGTAATGACGTCAGCTTTTTGGCAAAAACTGTGACCTGTGGCTCAGGGCGTCGAGGGCTCATTTTTTGCCTATCTGGAAACAGAGTGTTTGCACTGTCAAACTCTTCAGGGGGCAATTTGCATGTGTTTGGCACTGTTTTTGATTGCATCGGACTACGTCAGAATTTTGGTGAAAACCATGACCCTAACCCACAGGGTCACGGTTTGCGCCAAAAATCTGACGTCGCCTGATTCACTCGAAAAAATGGTGCCAAACACCTGCAAAGCACCGTGTTTCTAGGTAAGGCAAAAAATGAGCCCTCGGCACCCTGACTAGTCCCCCTAGTCCACTGACCACACACTACTGTCAGCAACCCTTGAATGGCGCTGCCTTTTCCCTTTGACGACACTGTTTTTACACTGCAGTTGTCTTCCCTGCACAATTCTATTCTATCCTGTTCTCTTTTTTTAACTTTCATTCTCACCTAGCTAATCCAATGCCTCCCCTGTCCTGTGCCAGTGCTACTACTGCTGCTGCTAATATTTACTCTAATCCTAACAAGCCTGTTCTTGGAGCTGGCGCTGAGGAGAACCTGGACTCCTTGGGACTGATTGTTGATGCGGCTCATAAGTCAGCAGTCAATATTATCGATTTTGCCGGGTGAATTGTGCACTCCTTGCAAGGCAGTGGCACAGGCTGCAAACTAATAGGCCAATGAAGTTGCTTGACAGCCGGCGGTGTTCCTGCGAAATACTCCAGCAAAACGTGTCTACTGCTTGGAAAGAAGGGAGGTGATTAGTTCCTGCCACAGTTGGGAGATCCTTACGAGAGAACAAAGGGAAGTGCAGAGATGGTCCTCCTCTTCACCCTCACATGCAGGGAGAGTGCTGTGTGCTCTGGTGCACCACTAGGAGTGTGCAAAAATGTCCCAGGGGATGGAAGGTGCTTTCACCCAATGATAGCCTCACAGCTTCACTATGTTGGGATTTGGACAATCTAGGAAAATTTCAGCTTACTTACCTCATTTCACCTACCTTCTTTCTCAAGTTTAATGTTTTCTTGTAGGTTTGGGGTGTGTTAAGTATAGAGGACATCTTTGGGCCCCTTCAAGGCCTGTGGTCCTGTATCTGTGAGCTTAGAATCTATGAGAGGAAACATGCTGAACCAGTCAAACCAGTTCCTTTGTTGGTGTATTGGCTTTAGTTGCTCAGCTAAGTACCTGCCACTGGCATCTAAAAGAATGAGCCCTGTTGCCACACCAGCAAACGGGTGGGCCTTTCCCCATTCCACCTGGCTAGATGCCACACCATCCTAGGATGGAGAACAATAGGCCAACAATGGTTATGCATGTTTGAGAGAGTTTTGGCTGGAAACTATGCATGTAACCTGCACAATTTGTGACCAGTCAAACCAAAGGCAGCCATTGGCTATGCAAGGCAGCCCCTCAGGGGCTCAAGAAGGCTACTGGTGCTTCCTACTGCAGAAAGATGGATTGGCAACAAAGCCCCAATAGACAGCTTATGTAGGCCCACAAGCTGGGTGCCATTTAAATTGCAGTCTGCCCTGAAAGCATTCATGAGCTAAAGGGCAGGGGCAGGCAGAAATTTGATTTAAATGGCCTGATTTCATGCAGCGTTTGGGTCTTGCAGGTGGCAAGGAGGGTGAGGGATGTGGAGAAAGAGAAAGAGAGGAAAGGGAGGGTGCTCACACACCTTTTACTCCAGCCCCACCCACTATTGGCATGGAAGATTATCCTCCAGAGCCATCCAGGGCTGCCAGGGGGTGGGGCATCAGACAGAAAGGCGGGGCAGGTTTGAGTAGGAAGGAGGAGAAATGACAAAAATGATGGACCTACTAGGTAAGGCTGGGTGTGGGTGGATGTCTTTGCCATATTTCAGTTGGCGGTATCATTCCACACAAATGTCTGATGTGTGCTGTAATCTTGTCATTCATCACCTGTGTTTTAACCCATCAGGATAATCGGTTTGGTCTCATCAATGAAACTCTTCCACACTGAAAACGGAAACATAATGGCACCTCCCCTCCTTGTGACAGCATCATTCTGACCATCTCCTCACTGCTAAATGCAGAGGGATGTCGACATCACATAGCATTTACTTTTCCCATTGAGATTCATATAATTTATTTCACTTTGTCCTAAATCACTTGTGACAGTTGGTGGTAGTGCATAAAAAAATTACAGGGTCCAGCGACACTTGCCATGGCTTTCCCTCAGCAACTGATTTTTTGACAGATTTATCTTAATTAGGGGCATCAGGAGGAAGAGCACAGGGGAAATGGAGACAGAGAAATTTAACTGAGTTTGAGCGAGATCTTAGTTAAGAGCTTTCGGTTCACAATTCATATTTGACAGGAAAAAGAGTGATGCAGTTCCAGTTCATAAGTTCAGCAGATTCCAATGGCATTTCCCTCCTAGACTCTAATGCAGTCTTCTCCAATTCAGCACTGCCAGATGTTGCCCAAGCACATCATCCCTGACCATTGGCAGTGTTGGCTGTGGCTTATGTGTATTGTAGTCTAAAATAACTGGAGGCAGGCCCCCACAACAGAGGGTGCCCAGGGCTTGCTGACATCACTCATGCATGTCGTGGGGATGTGCATGTCCCACAATGTATATGTGGAACCGCATAGCCTGGGGAGCCAGCCTCCTTATTGAAAATTTGTGGGTGCCTGGGCCCCTGTGGCACTGGATAAATGGCACCTACGTATGTCTGGAGGCCACCAAGTGGGGAAAGCAGCAGCAATAATTGAGGTTACAGTAGTGGGGTTCCATGAAATTCCTCCAAAAACAAACAAGCCCACACATGGAAAGTCAGACCATTGAACTTCTGAACTGGTGTCTAGTGATAGTACTGGAGTAGATGAGGGTGAAACAGTTTTACATGCATTTTCCCTGAAATACATGTTTTTACTTGTTTGCTTGTTTTGAGATAAGACTGCACTGAAAAATTCAGAGAAGTGTACCATCCTAACTGTAGTCTGATCCCTGTATTAGCCCAGAAAACACAAGTTAGGTTGACTCCCTTAGAAACTTGGACTGAACAAAATTCTTGGTTCTTCCATTTCTCTCATACACTGAGCTTTGCTACGCTCCATAATGAATAGCCTTCTCCCTTTCTGCAAGACATTTTTTGTCTTTGAAATTCCAATTAAAAAGAGAAAAGGGAAGATGCTTTCTCCACATGAACTGCACCAAGTGGCCGTAAGCATCAGATATCTCAAGTGGGGTGGGAGTGTAGCCAACGGCATTAATACCCTTCTTTTTTATGATGCCTCATGCAGTTATACAACTTCTTTTTGAATTTATTCGCCTTCATTAAACATCTCATAATCTCAAACCTTTTCTTGTAGTGCCACCAAAATCAAAGAGGGCAAGTCATAACAGGGCCAGCTGGTTAGATCAGCCAAGAGCCAAGAGGCTCAAAATGGACAGTATTGAGCCAACAATTAAATATCTTGACACTCTGAAGATGAGTTGTAAACTTTTTGTTAGTTATGCAAAGTCTTGGGATCAAAAACGTTTGTGTTCCTCTTTGGACAGCCCTTAAATCAAATTATATTGTGGCCTGAGTACTGGAGTGTTTTTAGATTTCTGCAAACATCTGCAAATGTTCTAACGAGGCCTGAGAACATCACTTTGCTGCTGTTTACCACAATGCACCTTTTACTTTTGGTTTAGGAACTTGGGATTTGAATTGTGCTCTTTCTTGTTTTAGCTAATGGCCACCAGCTGCTTTTCAGGAGGTAGAATGATTAATGCTACAGTTTGCAGTGAGGCTCCTAGACTCCATCATCTGGACCGCAGAGAAGTGTTGAAAATCAGCTGAAACTGCTGGGTCCTCCTAGTTGCTAAGCTCCATCTTAAATCACTCTGTAGGTTTTTATACCCTTGGGGTTGACCAAGTGGAGCAAACAGCAACTTTGATATGTTATGGGGTGATTTGGACTAGGATAATAGCATGGAGATAATGGTTAAGGGACTTCCTGCCTCTCCTACCCCATATGCCCTCAATATCTGTTCTAGGGGTTCATATAACCCTCCAGGGCAGATTTAAGGATGGCATGGATGACCACTGAAACAGGTGACAGCAGTCACGAAATTAAAAGACACCTGCTTCTTGGGAGAAAAGTGATGACAAACCTAGACATCATCTTAAAAAGCAGAGACATCACCTTGCCGACAAAGGTCCGTATAGTTAAAGCTATGGTTTTCCCAGTAGTGATGTATGGAAGTGAGAGCTGGACCATAAAAAAGGCTGATTACTGAAGAATTGATGCTTTTGAATTATGGTGCTGGAGGAGACTCTTGAGAGTCCCATGGACTGCAAGAAGATCAAACCTCTCCATTCTGAAGGAAATCAGCCCTGAGTGCTGACTGGAAGGACAGATCCTGAAGCTGAGGTTCCAGTACTTTGGCCACCTCATGAGAAGAGAAGACTCCCTGGAAAAGACCCTGATGTTGGGAAAGATTGAGGGCACAAGGAGAAGGGGACAGCAGAGGACGAGATGGTTGGACAGTGTTCTGGAAGCTACCAACATAAGTTTGACCAAACTGCGGGAGGCAGTGGAAGGCAGGAGTGCCTGGCGTGCTCTGGTCTATGGGGTCACGAAGAATCAGACATGACTAAATGACTAAACAACAACAATAACAACAACAACAACAACAGCATGGATGACACAAGGAGAAGGGGTACAAGTGTTTATCCTTCTGTTGACAGGGCAAGTGAATAGAATAACACCCTTTGTTTCTCAGACTCTCTAGAGTTTACCCCAGAACCACTCAGAGCCCATGAGGGATCTCCCCCACCCCACTCAACTGGGAGTCTTTCAGTCTACATAATACAGACATTAAATTCCCCACTCATATTTCCTCTGTGGAGGCAGAGCTTCATGGCAGGCCTATATAAACCATCAGTTGGCTCCAAATCATTGCTGGAGCAACATTTCAGGTACTCTGTTGGTCAGTGGTGAAATAGATTGCTCACCCCTTCTTCCCTTTGGCAAATGACTGTACTGTTGAAATGGCGACAAGATCTCATTGGCCTATTTATTCTGAATGTTTGTAAGTGATGCCAATAAAGGTTTGATGATGATTTACATGTTCAGCTGAAAACATGAGAGATGAATTATGTAGCGGGTTCAGGACCATAAATATAAATGTCTCCCTGCCGCTTCCTACTCAACTTTTGAGCATTCAGCATGGAAGGGAGCTGTCTGTGGTGCTGATCTGCATCTTGCCAAAATATCTCCCTGGGGTCCAGCCTAGAAGGGTAGAAATATTTTACTCACAAGGCATAAAATAGATTCTCAAGAATATAGTTTCAAGAACAACAATCAAATCCCTCTAAAGAGCCCTCTTAGCCACAGAAAACCATCCCACCGAAAAGAATAATAATACTGTTTCTCCCACAATTTTTTTTTAAAGAGGTTAGAGAATATCTATTGCTAAATTGGAATTTAAAACCAGGTTGAAAGAGATCTTTGTTCAGAATGATTTAGCCGTAATGGCTAATCATAAAACAGCACCCTCCCATTCAATGATAAAATTTCATCTTAGCCTGGAACATTATTTAACTGATTTATCCAGGTTTGAAACTCTCACGCCGCTGATATTTCAGCAATTGCCTTTTGCAGCATTAGACACAGCACACTTTTGCGATGGTATTCACCAGTGTGGAGTACCATCGCCTCATTTTGCTGACCACAGCAGCCATTGTGTGGAACCCATGACAATTGTATAAAGATATGAGTAGTGGCGCCTCAATTGTCTTTTCAGGTGGGGGGAACACTCACCCCTCAAAAAGGACTAATTAGACATGTGATCATATAATGTACCTTTTAAATGGTGGTGAAGAAGGTCCATAAGCTATGGTCTGTCCCAAAGGAGCAGAACAAGCTCCTTTGTTTTCGATTAAAGAAGTACAACCATTGTTCATATCAATAAAAGGTGGGATTTCTGTTTGCTTACCTCTGTGACTTTAGCATAATATCAGTCTGTACAGGGATAGGTTCTTTCAGACATATGCAAAATGCTTCTCTCTCTATTGTGACAAATATCTAAATAGTTATTTTTTTAAAAAAATCACCTGAATGGTGGATATAGAAATGTTGGAATCTGCCTTATGCTATGTCGGATTATTTCTCCATCTAGAGATGACAACGAATTTAATTTAAGGAATTTAAGGAAGATTGGAAGGACTTTCTTGTATATATACAGGAGCAATGTACGCTGGACGCTGGTTAATACATTAGCAGGATTCTAGAAATACTTGTAATGATATTATGAATGGACAATAAGCAATTTCAATGATTTTTCAATTTAAAATGGAGATGTGGTATGATGATAAACAATGGAATCAGGGAAGGGACAAGGGGGAAGTCATTTTTTCCCTTTTTACTATGTTTGATTATGAATATGTCTTTTTGTTGTTGTTTTTTTGTTATTTTTTGAAAATTAATAAAATATTATTTAAAAAAACATATTATTTCTCCATCTAGCCCTGACAGGCAGTGGCTCTGCAGGGTCTCATGCAGAAGTCTTTCATATCACCTGCTCCCTCATCATTTTAACTGGACATGGTGATACTTTCTGCAACATATTTTTAACTGGCTTAGTTAAAGTATTTAAAAAATAATAATCTGCTTTTTAGTAAAAATAAATGGGTTGGTGGGGGCAGCCAAGGAAAATAAATAAGTGAATAGAAAGAGAACCTACCCAAGTAATGCTGAATAAAATAATGTTAGCTTTACCACTCCTTCCCCCCTCTCCCTTTCTCTTCTCCCCCAACCTTATATATAAAAGGTAAATGACCCCTGGTTAAGTCCAGGTCATGTGGTCAGCATGACTAAAACGCTTCTGCTGCAACGGAACAGCGTGACGGAAACCAGAGTGCACGGAAACACCGTTTACCTTCCCGCCACAGTGGTACCTATTTATCTACTTGCACTGGCGTGCTTTCGAACTGCTAGGTTGGCAGGAGCTGGGACAGAGCAACAGGAGCTCACTCCGTCACGGGGATTTGAACCCCATATCTTCTGATCAGCAAGCCCAAGAGGCTAAGTGGTTTAGACCACAGTGCTACCTGCATCCCTTTTTACCTTTACCCCAACCTTATACTGCATTAATGTCTCACATTGAATGCAACCGATCAGTAGAACTGATTCTATGTCCTGAAAAAAAGAGACAATGCACACACATTTCTAACCCAAGTACCATATTTTTCGCTCTATAAGACACATATTTTCCCCTCCAAAAATTAAGGGGAAATGTGTGTGTGTCTTATGGAGTGAATGCAGACTCCTTGGCTTCAGCAATAGCAACGCGAAGCCTCTGAAGCACAGTGGGAGCGCTCCCAGCGCGCTCCGGAGGCTTCGGGTTGCCTTCACTGAAGCCTGGGGAGCGAGAGGGGTTGGTGCACACCAACCCCTCTCACTCTCCAAATAGCCGCCTGAAGCCTCCGGAGTGCGGCGGGAGGCTTTGCGTTGCTTTCGCTGGGTAGCTGCCCCTTCAGCTAAGGTGTAGGTGCCCCTTCAGGGTAGATGCCCCTTCAGCTAAGTCGCAGCATCCCTTCAGCTAAGTGGGAGGAGAAATGGAAGGGGCTCCGTTTCTCCTGCCACTTCACTGAAGGGGCGCTGCGCAGAGGGGAAGAATTTTTTTTCTTGTTCTCCCCCTCTAAAACAAGGTGTGTCCTATGGTCGGGTGCGTCCTATAGGGTGAAAAATATGGTAAATCTTTAATAAAATTATTAAAATAAAATTGCTGTCAGAGAAGCTTGAAAAGATTCACAATACCTACATTCCTCTTTTCTCCCTCTACTCTGCATGCTCTTTGCCACTGGTCTATGGCCCAACCTTTGCTTTGAAGACTGGAAGATTCCAGGAAAAAAGGTTGCTCTAAATGTAGTTCATGACAAGATGGATATGTGATTAGGGTGAAGCCTTTGCATTTCTGTAGGGGGGGATTTTTCCTTTGCCTGGATATTCTGTTTCTAAGTGGGTTTGGATATTGTTGTGGCTTTCCCCCTGTAATTATACCGATGTTTCCTGTGGCCCATGGCTGAAACCCAAGAAGCCTAAGTAAATAAGAAAAGCACGACATTCTGCAAAACATATGGTGGAACACCATAGAGATATGCCGAGTCAAAAGAGAATGAGAAAACTATTGAAATGGAACACAGAGCGAAGGAATTAATATATGTGTGGCTGCCTGCAAAGAAGCTATGCATGAAATAGAGGGGCAAGCTACATGTCTGTCACTCCTGAAATGCAAATGAAGGGAGTTAATCCAAGCTGAGAAGGATTCCCCAGGGATGTACCATTGCTGCTAAAATGCAGTGTGTAGTTAATGTGAAATCTGGTGCACTTCCTAGCACACACCTGCCTAGATCACAGGAAGCTCGCCTTATTAACCTCTAAATATATTTAAGGTATTTTCAGATGATGTATTTAAACCTGCATGAAAAAGATAGGGTGGGCAAAGCCATCATGCTGACAGCATATTTTGTTGTTTAGTCGTGTCTGACTCTTCGTGACCCTATGGACCAGAGCACGCCAGGCACTCCTGTCTTCCACTGCCTCCTGCAGTTTGGTCAAACTCATGTTGGTAGCTTCAAGAACACTGTCCAACCATCTCGTCCTCTGTCGTCCCCTTCTCCTTGTGCCCTCATGGGAGTTGTAGGCCAAAAACATCTGGAGGGCCGAGTTTGAGGAAGCCTGCTATAACCCCTCCGGGGGTGCCATTTTGCGACCCCAATTGTTTTATTGTCAATCCCCATACTTACTTGATGTTGACTTATTAGTCACTCACTACAAAAGAGCCTCTGATGGCTTACGAAAAATTAAAAGGCCAAAGCACTTAAATCAATCCTCTAATTGTTGGTCTCAGAAAAGACAGAGGAAAGCAAATAAACACAGGATGGAAATGACTGAATGGCCGCGTTGTGTTGGTGCTGATATAAAGTGAGTGAGCAAAGCATGACAATTCCACATTTGATGCCTAATGTGAAAGCATCCTCTGTGTCCACCAGGTCTATTTCTGTTCCTTCTGTTTTCTCACTGCAGATCTTGGCGTGCTGTGTCAGACATTTCACCGAAGTCTCCACATTTTGCTGTGTTGTGTGGAGAGCAGCAGATGGAAAGTGGGGAGCTCTGGATGCCACCCACAGACTGTGGTCCTGTGTTCAATTATCTGGCTCAGATAACTAGCTAGAGCCCATGCAACCATATTTTTCACTGAACCGCTCCCATCTATCAGCTTTTGCTGAAACTGCTTAATTCTTAGATTGGAACAAAGCATGCAAGCTATTGCATTGAAATTCCCTGCGAAACAGGTGAGGGCCAATAACTATCTTGCGATGTAAAATTAAAAGATAGTCGAAGAGAATCCAGTGCAGTGAATAATGTCATTGTTCACTCTGATACTTCTGTTCCCTGGCTAACTGGATTGTTTTCAGGAAGCGAGCAATATTAAAGCCATCTTTTCCCCCTCCTGTCAGCTGCATCAGGTGCATCCCTCCCTTATTGACATGTACTTAATAAGCTCAGATCTTCTCACTTTCATCTTCCTGAGGTACTGCAGTTAAACTGAAGGCCTTTTGGTTTTGCAGGGAGATTTCCCTCTGCTGTCACCTACCCAGGAAAGATAATGCTCAGACCGTTCCCCCCACCTTCTGGGGCTGAGTCAGGGTGGGCAGGAGGGAGAGAGATTCATTATTACCACTCATCTGACATAAAGGCAGATGCTCACAGCAGAAACCTGTCTCCAACTGATATGTGTGCAATAATAAGCCTTATGACAAGCAGGCTTCCCACAGGAGGAAATGAGCACATGTGAGAATTAAACACATAACAATGTAAATTAACAGTGATGGAAAGAGAATGGAAGGAAGCCTTTGGATAAATAACCTCATATTGATAATGATTAAGTTTGTGTGCATGGACTAGTTCAGGATACCATGACTATCAACACAAGTTATATACCAATACTCCAGCTACTGAACCATATCATTATATTGCCACCACTGCTTATTAGCAGCTTATCTGGATATCATTCTTATTTTGACCTAATGTATGTCATAAAAGGTAAAGGTAAAGGGACCCCTGACCATTAGGTCCAGTCGTGACTTACTCTGGGGTTGCGGCACTCATCTCGCTTTATTGGCCGAGGGAGCCAGCATACAGCTTCCGGGTCATGTGGCCAGCATGACTAAGCCGCTTCTAGTGAACCAGAGCAGTGCACGGAAACGCCGTTTACCTTCCCACTGGAGTGGTACTTATTTATCTACTTGCATTTCGTGCTTTCAAATTGCTAGGTACCCTCCAACATTTCTCTGATGAAAATAGGGACGTGTCAGGGACTGGGCAGAGGAGGAATGGTGGAGACCACCTTCCCAGGCTGACCCTTCCAGAGAAGAAGAAGAAGACAGTTCAGAACTACAACAGGGGTTTGAGGGAGGTCACAGCTCAGAGGAAGATGAGGGAGAAAGTTGGGAAATAATGGGAGAGGAGGGGGAGGCAGAGCCAGAGCAGCTGGCTGATACATTATCACTAGAAAGCATTCCAGACCCACCCAGGGGGTGTAGGAAGGGGGCAGGGGGCAGCTCGCCCTGGATATCACCCTGAGGGGGGGGTGACAAAATGGCAGTTGGCCAAGGGCTACACTCATGGATGGCACTCGAGTGGTGCTGTTGGTATCGGCGCCGTACGTAGCAGCACTGTGCATGCACTGCCAGGCAGTTTGCCCCGCCCCTCGACACCCCACACCGGGTGTCAGAGAGCCTCCCTTCGCCTCTGGACCCACCATCTCCCAGAACCCAGAGAGCCTTAAAATTAGGAGAGCAATGGGCTCAGAAGTGAAGGGCCCTCAGTTAATTGCTTGACAGAATACCTGAGTTGATGCATTTGATTTATTGGCCTGTACCTAAAGCCAGTGCTGCTGATAGCAAAAATTCCCTGTGTGCGTGCACAAAATTACTTCTGCAAAACTGACCTTCTCTCTGCTTTAGTAATCCAATCTCACCATTGTAAATAATGAGCCCTGGAGTTATGCTAACTGACATATCTACTCTTTGTATATTGTGCAGTGGTACCTTGGTTTACGAACTTAATCCGTTCCGGAAGTCCGTTCTTAAACTGCAATTTCACTAACGGTGCCACACGTCTGGTGTGAGCTGTCAGACCACATGCTGCTTGTTCCCTGGACATTTGGAGCTAGACATTTGGAGAAGAAAGAGTCAGGACTATTCTTCTTTGAGTTATAGGCTGAGATCATCCTGCTAGTGATCTCTTTGCAAAACAGATTGGTTTGATTTCCCACCATATGCAATGTTCAGAAAGAGATATGAAAAGTTTGTGTCTCCAAACATTTTAATGCTGGTGATGGAGCACAGATTTTCACAGAACCGAAAGGGGCTTGGGAGAGTCTTTGGTTCCCAAGGGGCAAATACACCCATATCATCATCATCATCATCATCATCATCATCATCATCATCTAATATTATTTACACCCCACACATCTGGATGGGTTTCCCCAGCCACTCTGGGAGGCTCCCAACAGAATATTAAAAACATGATAAAACATCAAACATTAAAAACTTCCCTAAACAGGCTGCCTCAAGATGTCTTCTAGAAGTCAGATACAGTGGTTCCTTGTTTTACAAACATAATCCATTCCGGAAGTCTGTTATTAAACCGAAACCGCTCTTAAACCGAGGCACACTTTCCCTAATGAGACCTCCCGCCACCGGTGCCCTTCCACCGTTTGGATTCTGTTCTTAGACTAAGGTAAAGATCTCAAACTGGGACACTATTTTCGGTTTTGCGGAGTTCGTAAACCGAATCGTCCTTAAACAGGACTGTTCTTAAACCGTGGTACCACTGTATATGGTATGTGTGAGAGAGGGAGGGAGGGAGGGAGGGAGAGAACCACCACTCTGGGCAGCTTCCAACATATATATATAAACATAATAAAATGTTAAAAAACTTCCCTATACAGGGTTGCCTTCAGATGGCTCTAGGTTCACATAGCTCCATACTCTCCAACATTTCTCTGATGAAGTTAGGGACATGCTAAGAAAAAGTGGAACATTCCGGGAGCAAATCAGAAACTGGGATGGCTTCTGTAAATTCGGGACTGTCCCTGGAAAATAGGGACACTTGGGGGGACTGTCTTTGTGTTGTTTGGGGGCAAGGTACAGTACACCATCCTTCCACGAGCATCCATGAAGCTCTCAGTATTCTTGGAGGGTGCCTTTGCTCACTCCCCCCCCCCCGTGTTAATCACTGTTGTTTACATGGCATATTTCATCCAATGATGTGGCAGCAGTTCACAAACAATCGCTTATTAATGGGGCTGGCATCTCACCACCACTTTGCAGCACACATCTCATTAATCAAGGGCCGACAGGTAAATGGAAGAGCCGAGACAAGACAGAGTGGGAAATGGTTTTCAGATGCAGGACTTTGACCAGCTTGCCTTTTTGCTTCGCTAGCGTGTCGGTGGCATCCCCTCTGCTCATCTGGTATTCCGGAGTGCTCTTCCCCCTCCCTTTCTCCTGCTAAATAGGAAGGTGGTATTCATAAAAGATTAAGGTAATGATAGAGGACCAGTTTAAATGGAACGCAGAATGAGAAGTAGGTGGAACAAGATGCAGAACTGGGTGAGAACCAGAAATATACCTAAAAATCTGTTAAAATAACAATGGTACAGATGTTATCTGCATCAAGCGGATGTCAACATAGCTGACATCTAAGAAAAATATGAGATATGGGGGATACTCTAAAATTTATATTATATTGATAGATAGATAGATGATAGATAGATATCGACATTATATATATATAATTACACAGTAACCATATGGATGTGATTGGTCAGCTCACCTCATCTATATGGATCAGCAATGTGGCTAATGTTTGGTGACAAAATGTCTGTTACAAATTCCTTGGCCACTGAGGAAGACCTCTAAGGGTCAAAATTAGGGCCGATTTGCCCTGTTGCTACCCTGGTAGCACCTGCCCCAGATCCGATCCTGCATGGTGCTTTGTCTATTAAAAATGAGCCCTTATGACCAATAACTTGTCATAACAGGAAGTAGTAAGATATTGGTTTATTACACGGAAATGAAAGGGAGAATAGATCGAGTGGTCTAACAGCAAGCTGTTTGCTTTCGACACTGGAACTAGAAGCCGATATATAAAAACAGATTTATTTATTTTAAGCTAACTGTTTTCATACAATCCTCTTGCTCAGCAATATCTGCAATTTTCTGCTTGGTTTTCATAATTAAATTTAGAAGCAGATAAAACTGCTTCTATAAAACCCAATAGAAAGATAGGCCTATTACAACAAGTCAGGCCTATTCCATTTAGCTCTGTATTGTCTACACTGAGGGCTGATTCACACTTCCACTTGTCCCCTAGAAAGCACAGGTCCAAGCAGTTTTCTGCTTGACCCATGCTAGGCATGGGTCTGAGTGGTTTTGCCCTTTGCCCTGCTTCTTTCCCAGGGAAAGCCTGCTCTTTAGTGCTAAATCGGAGCAAACGTCAATCTGGAGATAACCTAATTGCTGTATGCTCCGATTGAGCACTAAAGAGTGGTTTTCCCCAGGGGAAAGTAGGGGAAAAAACAGAAAGTGTGGCTAAGCCCTGACTGGCATCAAGTCTGCAGGCTTTCAGATAAGGAGTCTCTCCCAGCCCTACCGGGAGATTCTGGGGATTAAATTTGCAAAGCAGATACTCAATCACTGAGCCGCAACACTTCAAAATTATGTAATTGAATAATACGCAGATAAAGTCTAAGTTGAAGCAAAAGTAAGAATAGAGACAGGGTTTATCCCTTGGTGACAATAGAAAGAGCCTTGTTCTGTAAACATTGCCACCATGAGAAAAAGGACAGGCAGAAAACATCCCTGGAGGAAACTTTTTTAAATACTTTACTCAACACGAAGAGGCAGAACTGCATTCTGTTGTGTATCAACAATATGTTTGCCAGCAGACTTTATTAACCTATTAAATCAGCAAGATCGAATAACCACTTTGCTCTATTTAATTTAAAACAATAAAACTAAATAATAAAAATTGCAGCTTCATAATAAAGCCTTATGCTGGATGAGAAAAGTGTTTCATTACAATCTTACGATTCCTCCTGGTATTAATATAAGATTGTTTACACCCCCGTGTTTAAGTCGACGCTCTACTTTGGGGTTGTTTGCGCACACGATATAATTACACATGTGGAAGTCTGTGCCATTCACGTTGCTGAAATTGAGGATGGAAGAATGTGCAGAAGCCAGAACACATGGGGGAATAAGGCACTGCAAGGAAATTCATTGTATTGCTTAACCTTTGAAACTCATTGCCACAAGTCAGATCCATTGCTCCATCAAGCTCACTATCGTCTACACTGCCTGGCAGTGACAATCGAGGACTTCAGATAGCAGATCCTACAAGTGTCCCTATTTTTCCAGCGACAGTCCCAAATTTACAGAAGCAATCCCAGTTTCTTGTTTGATCCTGGAATGTCATGCTTTCCCTTAGGATCTCCCTATTTCCATCAGAGAATTGTTGTTTATCTGACCCCCCTGAGAAAATGAGATAAGTAACTATACAACCTTTAGAAGATGTCTGAAGGCAGCCCTGTATAGGGAAGTTTTTTTTAAAAGAAATGTTTAATGTTTTATTGTGTTTTTATATATGTTTAAAGCCGCCCAGAGTAGCTGGGGCAACCCAGTCAGATGGGTGAGGTATTATTATTATTATTATTATTATTATTATTATTATTAAATAGGACGTCCCTATTTTCACTGAGGGACACGGGTGGTGCTGTGGTCCGAACCAAAGAGCCTGGGGCTTGCCGATCAGAAGGTCAGTGGTTCGAATCCCCGCGATGGGGTGAGCTCCTGTTGCTCGGTCCCAGCTCCTGCCAACCTAGCAGTTCGAAAGCACATCAAAGTGCAAGTAGATAAATAGGTACTGCTCCAGCGGGAAGGTAAACAGCATTTCCATGTGCTGCTCTGGTTCACCAGAAGTAGCTTAGTCATGCTGGCCACATGACCCAGAATCTGTCTGTGGACAAACGCCAGCTCCCTCGGCCAGTAAAGTGAGATGAGCGCAGCAACCCCAGAGTCATCCGCGACTGGACCTAACGGTGAGGGGTCCCTTTACCCTTTACCTATTTTCATCAGAGAAATGTTGGAGGGTATAAGATAGGCGACATTCCAAGCCCTATCTGAACATGCTGAGAATTGAGCCTGGGACATGCTTTATGTAAAACAAATACTTTACCCTTCTTGTTTCTTCTTCTTTTTTTTAACCGCTTCCAAAATTACTGCATCTCATAAAGTCCCATATGTTGAATTCCTGCCTGCTGTTCATCTGTTAGATTTATAGAGCCTTGCCAGAAAGGAGGCAAGCCTAGTCACTCCTGATCTGGCTTATTCTCTGCAGATCCAATCCTATGCACACATATTTAAGCATAAGCCTCACTGAACACAGAGAGGAACTTCCGATTAAACAGTCCGGCTGTGCATACTTTGTACACAGCACTGCAGTGAATAAGCCCATTGTTTCAATGCAACGGGACTGAGTAAACATGCTTAGGCCTGAACTGTACTTACACCTCTCAAAGTGAAGCTTGTAGCCACCTTGGTACTGAGCAATACATAATGACAACAGGCACATATTTAAAAGGGCATTTTAGAAATGGCCAATAAAGAATTTGCTTTGAGTCCCAGTGGTCATTTTCACAGGGGAATCAACTTATACAGGTATTCAGGGACAGATTAGGGTAGCAGTTGCTTGGGCTTGGGAAAAAAACCCCATTTTCTCTTCAGCCCTAAGAGGAAGCATAAGGGCAATATGCTAACCACTTTGCAAATGGCGTAGGAGTTTTATTTACAATTAAAAGGTAGGTGGATGTTGTTAAATAAGCAAAAAAATTACTACAATCGCAAAAGGTCTTCAGCTGGTAGTACTAGGAGTAGCTGTTGGGGAGGGGTAAGGGGGGAGGTCAGCATCGTGCAAGTGCACTGGTAGAACCAATCTGGGGCTCCCACTAGTCTCCCCCCAACAGTAAAAAAAGGTAAAGGACCCCTGGATGGTTAAGTCCCGTCAAAGGCGACTATGGGGTTGCGGTGCTCGTCTCGCTTTCAGGCCAAGGGAACCGGCGTTTGTCCACAGACAGCTTTCCAGGTCATGTGGCCAGCATGACTAAACCGCTTCTGGTGCAACGAGACACTGTGAGCATGGAAATGCTGTTTACCTTCCCACCACAGTGGTGCCTATTTATCTACTTGCACTGGCATGCTTTCGAACTGCTGATTGGCAGGAGCTGGGACAGAGCAATGGGAGCTCACCCTGTTGAAGGGATTTGAACCACTGACCTTCTGATTGGCAAGCCCAAGAGGCTCAGTGGTTTAGACCACAGTGCCACCCGCGCCCTTTTTACCCCAACTGTGACCTCTCCACTGCCTCACCCCTCCCTCTTTATAAGTGGCAGTAATGTTGTAGCGGGATGCGGGTGGCACTGTGGTCTAAACCACAGAGCCTAGGACTTGCTGATCAGAAGGTCGGTGTTTCGAATCCCCATGATGGGGTGAGCTCCCGTTGTTCAATCCCAGCTCCTGCCCACCTAGCAGTTCGAAAGCACGTCAAGTGCTCTGGCGGGAAGGTAAATGGCGTTTCCTTGCACTGCTCTGGTTCGCCAAAAGCGGCTTAGTCATGCTGGCCACATGACCCGGAAGCTGTCTGCGGACAAACGCCGGCTCCCTTGGCCTATAGAGCGAGATGAGCACACAACCCCAGAGTCGTCCGTGACTGGACCTAATGGTCTGGGGTACCTTTACCTTTTTAATGTTGTAGCTGGCAGCCCAGATGCACAATGCTGCCCCTTGTTACCTCTCACTTCTGGGTAGTACAGTGGTACCTCGGGTTACATACGCTTCAGGTTACACACTCTGCTAACCCAGAAATAGTGCTTCAGGTCAAGAACTTTGCTTCAGGATGAGAACAGAAATCGGACTCCGGCGGCGCGGCAGCAGCGGGAGGCCCCATTAGCTAAAGTGGTGCTTCAGGTTAAGAACGGTTTCAGGTTAAGAATGGACCTCCGGAACGAATTAAGTACTTAACCCGAGGTACCAATGTACTGTTTTCACAAGATGGCTTCTAATAAAATTTAATTGAAATGAGCCTAATAAATTCAAGTTTTCTTCCTTGCTGAATATATAGGTACTTCATTTCCCCCCCTTACTGGTTGCAACTGGTGCTGAAAGGGCAAGGAAGGACTTTTGCTAAGAGTGCACTGCTAATCAAAACACAAATTCAGAATGCTGAAAAGGTCACAATGCATGTAGCACTATGCCGTATCTCATGGAATGCATTAAGCATTTCATTTCTGATAACTCATTCGAAGATTTAATGAAGCTGGCAAAGAGCTAAAAGCTTCCCTTAAAAAAACAACACCACAGCTGGGTGGGGAGAGAATGCAGATTGCAGCAATAAAACAAACCCCCACTTTATTATTGTTTTGTATTAGGATTTCTGTTGGTGCATCCTGGCTTGCAAAAGTTCACTTTTCTTCATGATGGATGGATTATAGAGATGTCTGTACTCAGTTACAACTGGGTCATCCTAATTGTCAGGGCTGGTTCTCGGTATAAAGTTTTATGGTGATCTTCATGATACAATGAAAGAAAAACAATCTTGTTAAGTTGTGGGTGAACATATCAGACGACACAGGGATTCTTCAAACAGCTCTTGTTTATTCAGAGGCCAGAACAGAACTGAACTGAAGGGTTAAGCCAGCCTGCTTATATAGAGCTTCAGTACAACGCAACTTTAACAACTTTCTGTAACTATCCAATCACTGAACGTCACTTTCGATCCCTTATTTGCATATGTGAACCTGAACTATCTACAGTATCCCCCTGCTGGCCCAAGGTGAGAACTACAGTACATAACAAATCTGATCTACAAGAAATAATAAAAAAGGAGCTAAAAAGGAAGAGAAGAGAAAGAGAACTATGTTGTCCTCTCTCACTGCCATATCTTAACTTTTATCCCATGCAGAAAGAGCTCTTGGCTGGGATTGTTCCTCTCTTCTCCAACGCCTCTTACCCTGTGAGGCCTCTCCTTCCCTGCCTCTCACACAGGGTCCTTCAATCTATTCTTCACCTTCATCTGCTTGCAATTCTTACTGTTTTTGGGTAAGAGAGAATAATGAAAAGATGATAATAATAAACTTCCAAATGGAAAAGAAGTTGGAAAAAAGATAAAAGATAAAAGGGACCTCCAGCTATCCCTTGGTTACCTATAAAATTATTCAGGGTAGACAAATGCAATAATAATAATAATAAATAGTAGTAAATTATTTATACCCTGCCCATCTTCCTGGGTTTCCCCAGCCTCTCTGGATGGCTCCCAACAGAATATTAATAATTGTAATAAAATCTCAAACGTCAAAAACTTCCCTAAACAGGGCTGCCTTCAGATGTCTTCTAAATGCCAGGTAGTTGTTTATTTCCTTCACATCTGATGGGAGGGCGTTCCACAGGGCAGGCGCCACCACCAAGAAGGCCCTCAGCCTGGTTCCCTGTAACTTCACTTCTCACAGTGAGGGAACCGCCAGAAGGCCCCCGGTGCTGAACAATGGGGGTGGAGACGCTCCTTCAGGTATACTGGGCCAAGGCTGTTTAGGGCTTTAAAGGTCAGCACCAGCACTTTGAATTGTGCTCGGAAACGTACTGGGAGCCACTGTAGGTCTTTCAGGACCGGTCTTATATGGTCTTGGCAGCCACTCCCAGCTGTCCCTATGCTGGTTGCTGCCCTTCCAGAGCTCTCCTGTACATTCTGGGCTGGTTCTGATCATTACAAAGCACAGAATACAGAGGAGGCTGACCACCCCGTGTCAAAGGCACAGCCATGCATAGACTATGACACAGGGACACTGGGAACTGTCTTATATGTTGTTCCACTTAGATCAGAACTGTCTACATGGAAGGGCAGCAGCTCTGTTACAGGCCACACAGAAGTTGGTCCAAGCCAAAGTACAGTGGTACCTCAGGTTACATACACTTCAGGTTACAGATTCCACTAACCCAGAAATAGTGCTTCAGGTTAAGAACTTTGCTTCAGGATGAGAACAGAAATCGTGCTCCGGTGGCGCGGCAGCAGCAGGAGGCCCCATTAGCTAAAGTGGTGCTTCAGGTTAAGAACAGTTTCAGGTTAAGTACAGACCTCCGGAACGAATTAAGTATTTAACCCGAGGTGCCACTGTACTGGTGATGGGCTGACTGATTCTTGGTATAACAGAATACAGCCAATATTATCGGCTGAGAAACCAACATGCCAGGTGAGAGCGGCAAAGGGCAAGCACAATCCATATTCCTTTTATAACATATGGTGAATGTTTATTGAATACATAAATTGTTCACACTGTGGCAGGAATCCACCCAGCACTCACAGGAAAATGTGGCGTGATCTCTTAGAGTAATCAAATGAAACTTTTAACACATGGCATGATAAAAGTCTGTAATTTTATCAGGACAAGTTATTTGTTGTTTCCTGCTGTAACAACTGCCTTCTCCAAGTGTATCTTCTGTACATGAAAATAAATAAAAAGATTACAAGGGGGGCAAAAAAAGTTGTCCTTTTCTCTCCCCCCCCCCCATGTTTCAATTTATGCCCAACAAGTTATAAGCTTCTGCTGCAGCTTCTTATCTGTAAATACTGAAAAGAGGAAAACACAAACCTTCATTTTTCTGTATTATTTGATCACGTGACATGGCCTTCCATGAATCAAAAAATATTTAAAAATCATCATTTGCTTTAAATGTCATCATATTTCTCCTGGTAACAGGAAGAATTCTTGCTCCTCTGAAACGCATTACTATTACCAGTAACTCCCGGAGGCAAAGCTGAGGCTCCCAGGGATAATGTTTCTTCAGTGTTTGTACCATATTTTATTTTAATATTTCCATTCTGATTCTCATTGTTTTCAGATTTCTCTTTCTTGTTTGCTTAACCACATGCAAACCATAATCCTGTAGTCAATTCCCCATGACTCACACATCTATGTAGAAACAGCCAGGCTGAAGCATTTAACATTATTGCCTGATAACTGCAATGTTTGCTATGGAATGTTTTTCTTTCAAATTAGGAATATGCATTATTATACATTTCACTCTTGGTGCCTTCTAGATCCACATGCACTTATTTATTTATTTAGCATTGCATTGCATTGCATTGCATTGCATTGCATTGCATTGCATTGCATTGCATTGCATTCAAAATTACTCATGGAATGTCAAAGAGAAGTGTTTGAAATATCTATATCATCTATCTATCTATCTACAGTCATACCTCAGGTTACAGACGCTTCGGGCATCACGATTTTGGGTTGCGCACCGCGCCGAACCTGGAAGTACCGGAATGGGTTACTTCTGGGTTGCGGTGCTTGTGCATGTGCAGAAGCACTAAATTGTGCTGTGCACATACACAGAAGCACCAAATCGCAACCCGCACATGCTCAGATGCGGCGCTGCAGGTTGAGAACGTGCTTCCCGCAAGGATCACATTTGCAACCCGAGCGTCCACTGTATCATCTATCTATCTAGGCAATAATTCTTTCTTCACCACACCTACTCTCCTCATCTATGAAATTGACAGTTTAGCTCACGTTCTCATATGTGATCTTACTTTACCATATAAACAGGGGCGTCTTACCCATAGAGGCTAGTGGCATGGGGCGCCAGGGCGCCAAGTTCTGGAGGGTGCCAGGGAAGAGGCAGAGGCTGGACACAGCACCTCTCAGCATCAGCTTGCCACCCTCGCCCACCTCTGCCATGCCACACCGAAGCAGTGCCGCGCGTGGAGCCTCTGTCTGCCGTGGCCACCGTGGCATGAAGTGTCCAGCTGAGCTGGGAGGCGCCATGTCCAGACTCCGCCTCTTCCCTGCTGGAGGAGCAGCCCTCCAGCTGCTGCCCGCCTCCTCCAGCCCTGCAGGGGCAGGGGCGGAGGGAGCTTTGCACCACGGCACCGGATATGCTTAAGATGGCCCTGCATATAAATAAAGAATATTCTCTGTTACAGTGGTACCTCGGCTTACATACGCTTCACGTTACAGACGCTTCAGGTTACAGACTCCGCTAACCCAGAAATAGTGCTTCAGGTTAAGAACTTTGCTTCAGGATGAGAACAGAAATCGTGTTCCAGCAGTGCGGCGGCAGCAGGAGGCCCCATTAGCTAAAGTGGTGCTTCAGGTTAAGAACAGTTAAGTACGGACCTTCGGAGCGAATTAAGTACTTAACCTGAGGTACCACTGTATTTATATAATCTATTACCTTTCAGTTTACACCTAGAACATGCCACCCATTCAATAGCCTTTCTATATGTCATAACCCCTATTCCCAGGCCACACCTCCTCAAGCTCCTTTGCTTGCCTAGAGTTTGTTCTTGAATGTGACAATACTTGTTTGGCTGGCTGGAGTGTGTGTGTAGAATCCTCTGACTTCTGTGTGGCTAGAATGTAGCCCACAGTCCAAGGGAAAGAGTCACATCCACAGTTCTGCCGACTTTTGCCACTGGCCCTGCCACCAGTGGCATCGCGTGGGGGGTGCAGGGGGGGCCGGCAGCACCGGGCGCAACATCTGGGGGTTAGGGTTAGGGGGCGCAAATCCATGGGTTAGGGGGCACAAATTACTTGCCTTGCCCCGGGTGCTGACAACCCATGCTACGCCACTGCCTGCCACACCCACCCTTGCCCACCTTCTGTTGTTCTGATATATCTGTGCTTGTGTGTCAAGGCCCCCAAGCCAGCCCCCCAGAAGAAATAAATTCACACAGTCACAGATTTTGGTTTAAGGTTAATGGGCAAAATTTAGGCCACAACTTTATTGGTTACAGCAAATGTGAACTGTATTGGCTTAGGCATTGGCAATAAACTCTGACTCCTGCCCACCTTGCAGGAAGTCAGGAAGGGTAAACCACCAATGAGGGACTCACATTGGGGGAACCCACCTACAGCTCTCCTCGGTGTTCCCTGAGGCCTGGCATGGCCCTAGCCCTTCAAGCGAACTTCGGACAGCATCCAGGCCCCATGTGCTGGTCCCGAGGGTTAACCGTGCGGCGAGGTCTGAGTCCAGTACAAGATTGAGGGTGCGGTATTGAGGCTGTCTGTCAAAGCTGAAGCTGTGTTCAAGGCAGGGAGTCGGGTGAGGCCAGGAACTCTGGCAGAAGAGCAGGACAGGGTGCAGGCAGGAACAGGCTATTAACACTGTTGCTCCCGCAACCTGGGACTGGGGCTGGCTGGCTTTTATCTGCTCCGAGGCATAGGGCGGCCCCGGTCCACAGGTGACTCGCCTCTCCTGGCCTGGAGGCGAGCACTCCTCCTGCAGGAACTTAGTTCCCTCCACCTCTCTGCCTTGAGCGTCTGCAGCTCAGGAGAGGCTGGAGGGTTACTGGACCCAGAGGCAACCTCAGCTTCCCCGACGGGGCTGAGAGTGGAGCACCTGCAGGCAATGGGTCCTCCATCACCTCAGGAGCCAGAGCAGACTCAGCTGGTGCCTGCACCTGATGATCCAGCACAGGTGAGGACCCTTCAGGTTCAAATCCCAGCCCCAGCTCAGCTGGTTCTGGAGGCGGGGACTCCTGTGCAGGCTGGGATTCCTCAGGTTCAGCCTCCGAGTCTGAATCCCAGGCCATCACACCCCGGATTCCTTTAATGGAATACCCTTGAACATGGAGGGGCAGGCAATGGCCGACCTCCCCTCCCCCCTCACATCAATAAGCCAATGCCTAACTGCCAAACCTTACAAAGTTGTGACGATTGCTAAGAGGTAGGCAAAAACCAAGTGGCCAGTGCCAATCTGCCAAATGGAAAAATTCCTACCCGTCCCCCAGCCCAAGGCAGGTGACCAACCAAAGTCCAAAGCAAGGCCAGAGGCACCTAAAACCAAAGGGAGGGTGGGTGGGTGTTCGGCAGCGCGAAGTAGGTGCTCAGCAAACATTGCGCTGCTGCTTTTATACCCCCCATGATCACCCCACTCAATCGCAGTTGGCCAAAAGAGGTCTGGGTTGATGGTGGTGCCACCCTGGCGTAAAGGGCAACACTCCCCCCACACTGGGGGGGGGGGCGCGACTGAGTTGTGTGCCCACCTGCAACCAGGACCATCCTTTAAGATGATCCAACTTGCCACCAAATGGAAGTATGCGAGGCAGCAGTGCAGCTCCTCTAGAACATGTTGACAACAGTGCTCGTTTGGGATTGCTATGCATCCGAAATTTCCTGGAGATACCCGGATTACTGTGCCCTCAAGCGTCACCTGGGCGGGAATCCATGTAAATGTCGTCAGAAATAGTTTTAAAATGTCTAAATTCTTTTCGATCTTGCTAAAAAAAAGCTCAACAACTTTGGCGAAAACTAAAAGAAGCTCAACAACTTTGGCAAAAATCTGTCCAGATTTTCACTTTTTGAAACACGGCAACCCTAGCTCGTGAGAAGTATGTTCTGAAGGTATTTGGGATGTCCTGATGAAAATAGGAATGTTTATTTCCTTTTTGTACATCATGTGCCTTCTTTTCTGATACAAACATATACCAGAACTTTGGGAGAGGACCAAATTTGGACTGATTATTCATGCAGAAAAAGAAGAGGCAGCCACTTGATGTGACAATGGAATTATCTTGTGAGTTTTGTAGTGGGGCGCATATATATATATATATATATCTCCTTTCCATCTCTCCTTTTGTCAGATTCTTAATTGGATAATTTGCTGCTATGCAGGGAATTTTGATGAGTGCTCTTGCGTGCCGGTACATTAAGTCCCTGGAAGAACCCACCTTTAATTATGTAAGACACTTGGATTTGTTTTGATTAAGAGTTGAGTCTGTGGTGGCTATGGATTATTCATGGCACACCTTCTCTTTTGATACTTTGAGGGGGAATTATACTGCCATCTCAGCTCTTACAGAGAACATTTCACTCTTTCAAACCTCTGGCGACTGCAGAAGGAAGCAAACATTTGTTTTCCAATGCAACTTTTGGAACGCAAGGGCAAATGTGGAGGACAGGAGCTAATGAAACAAATCCCCTGCTCTCTGTCCTTTCCAAAACGGCAGAGAGCCGGCTTCTGTGTTTGCTAGGCCAAAAAATGAATCCTGCTTGGGATTCACCTGTGACTATCAACAAGACCAAAACGTGAAGTCATGTCATGGTTTCTTGGCTGCAGTCCCAACAACTAGAAACAGACAGAAGATGGGTTTGGAATAATTGTCTGCCCCAGCAGAACGATAATGTTCATGCCAGAAAGAGAACCTGCCAAACTGCCGTGGTATCCCTCATTTGGATTCTTTCAGCGTATGGACCACAGTTATCTAAAATATAAGAAAATCCAGGGCACACCAGCATACCTTGCACTTTCAGAAAGACAAATCGAGAATAATATTTCATTTCATTTCACTTTTAATTCATATACCAACTTTCTATATTGCAATACACAAGGCAGTTTTACAGCAACAAAATATACAGCAAAGGACGCACACCTTATAATAATCCGCTCCAGTACAAAAGGTCATAATAAAACATGAATTTAAAATGGAATGACTTTATTTGATATAAGTAATATTCCATAATTGATTAGAATATAAGAGTCCACAATAAAATCAACTCTGAAAATATCAGCAAATAATAAGTAGAAATTCACTCTTAAAAATAAATAATTACTAAACCATGATCGATAAAATAATGGCAAGCCACAAGGCAGAAAATACCGCAATACACACAAACCCATGTAAAAGGATCAAATTGGGAAACAAAACACACAACTTATAAAATCATTATTTTTTAAATCCCCGAATTCCTCTTCTCCCTTCCCAGCTGCTTCTGCTGTTCTTACAGCCATGGCCCGGGAGAGGCTCATTGCTCAGCTGGGCTTGATGAAAGGTGGGTGGCTGCAGCAGGTCTATAGGAGCTAATGTGTTTATTTTATTTGTAGCCGCTCTTTCTTTCTGAATAGAGTGGAATTAAAAGCCATGCACACAAGGATTCCCAGGTGGTTTCGCATCCAGGCACTGATCAGACCTAGACCTGTTTGGTTTAAACCAGGGGCCAGCAAACTAAGGTCTGTGGGCCAGATATGGCCCAAGGGGGTCATTAAATCGGCCCCTGGCCCTTGCCACCCGCTCGGTCAGTCCCCGCATGGAGCTAAACCGGCGTGGTGCAGTGACTGACTTCCGGGACACAGCCATGGCTTCCTATTGGCTGCAGGAAGCTCCTGCAGCCAATAGGAAGCTGCAGATGCCACCTCCTCCTCCCCTGCCATGGCTCTGAAAGCCAGAGGGGAAAGAGCGAAGGGTGTGGTGCATGCGCATAGGTGTGCGCGCTCCCGCACACTCCCACGTGTGGGCGATCCAGCCCGCTGGCCGAAAACTTTGCCGACCCCTGGTTTAAGCAAAGTCACTGTTTCCTGTGCCTTCAGACCATGATGAAGGCCAGATTTTATTTTGGGCAAAATCCTTACCACCGAACAGGCTCAATTTATTGGTAGCACAGCCACCAATATTCATTATCCCCAGGCTCCCAGCTAAACTATCACAATTAACCAGGTGGCAAACTTTTATTATACTAGCTCTAATAAACAAGAGGACCTAGCTTCCCCGGGTTGGAAATGTCGGTAAATATAGCAATATATTTTTTAAAAAAGCAGCCATTTTGGATAAAGTATCGGTAGAAAGTCTCCCCCCTCCCCTAGATTGCATTCAAATGAAAAGCGAATTGCAAATATGCTTACACTCTTTCCCAACATAACATTTGTGGCACAACAGTAGCATAGCTGGTCAACCTCTGTCTCCCACCTTGCCAAAAGTTGAAATGAAGTATCTCCTGAGCCAGAGCTAAGTGTCCTTTAAAAATCACATTGTGGTGAAGCCTAGCTATGAATGGTTTGCAAAAATGGAAGGAAGTCTCAAAATGACTTATAAGTAAAATACAAAAATACAATACAGAGTAAACATGACTATTGCAACAATGCTACACACTAAAGGTGTTCACCATCAATTGTTATACAACTAGTACCTTTCGCAAACAAGTACCTTTAGGATGAACACCTAAAATAGACCCGCAAAACCAGAACTGTAATAGTGCCCAAATAACGTATAGAACTAAGTCAAGTATGTATTGGAAGTGCAAAATGACAGAAGGAATGTTTTTGGGTTTTTTTCATATGTGGTGGACTTGTAAAAAAGCTAGAGGTTCACATATTGTTATAAGAAGTTGATTTAGGTAGATTTGCATGAAAACATGACCTGAACTGGCAGCAGCAACAAAAAGACAAGAAAGAAAGAAAGAAAGAAAGAAAGAAAGAAAGAAAGAAAGAAAGAAAGAAAGAAAGCTTCTGCTGAGAACCACAAAACAGTATTCTCCCGCCTTCCCAAATTTAAAAAAATTCTCCAGCCCACTGAATATTATGTTTCTTGCCAGTTTCTTTTTTTCTTTTCTTTTTGGGCCCAAGCTAGTTCTCATGAATGTGCAAGAAAAGTTTCAGGGGGAAGTTTTTCTGCAGCACTAGCTGTTTCAGCACAGCACAGACTCTGAACAGTTTAGCACAAACTGGAATCTCAGGAAGCAGCGCATGAAAAATATCGCCACACCGAAAATAACTTGGAGAGTCCTTTCCCCATGAGGTTCTCTCTGCTTCCATTAATCCGATGCTTCCTTTGCCCCAATCTGGCACAGGTTGTGTTTCAGTAATGCATTATTTTGTAAAGGTCACACATACTGACTGAAAACATCCACCACCCAATCCAAACCCCCGTTGGAGGTGAAGTTTCCAGTGTCATAGATGGAGGAGAAGGAGAGAGCACTTGCTTTTATGAAGGACGAATCGGCAAATTAGATCCGAAATGTACTGCATCATATCCTTACATTTTTAATTTTTTTAAAAAACAGCATTAGATGCTTAACTTAGGTGCACTGGCGAAAGGCTTAACAGGCAAATTAGATACAGACTTTATACATAGGGAAACTGAGGCAAGATCAGTGTTCTGAACTGCTGGGTGCAATGGATTGTGAAGTGCACTTACTAACTGAAAACCAGTGATTCTTTTTCCCAGTGACAGGAGCTAGAACTCATTTAACTCTGGCAAAACAGTGTCTTGGGAGTGACTAGGGAAACCCAGCCAGATGGGCGGGTTATAAATAATAAAATTATTATTTTTATTGGGATGAAATTGGGGCTTAAGAAGGTTTGGGGTGTTGGTGGTAGGAACTGGCATCTAAAAAAAAAACAACTAATAAAGTTTAGCTTCAATATTTTTTGGGGGGAGGACTGAGAGAAACAGTGATTGACATGTCCGTCCCTGCCTAGCCTTGCTACAATCTGGGGGCATTTTGTATAATCCTATGCTCGCCTTCATCTAGATAAGGGCTTGTTGTGTTCCAGTTAACTCTCACAATCATATTAAGACCATGTGACCTTTGCAGAAGTCCATAGATGCAAGTAACATACTGTTATGTCTGGAGCTTTAATAATAGGCGGGTAGGCTTTTAAAATGTAGTAATCTGATTGGCTGTTGGAGCCGTCCAATCCGGCTCCAGAAGGGAAGTTTGAACCAGCCTATCAGGTGTCACCTGGGGTGTGAACAAAGTATATACAGCCTGGGGTCTGGGAGGCACAACAAGCCAGAAAGCACTGAAAGGTACATCAATGACTGACTGTTTTTATTACTAACTGAAATAAACTCCATGAAGCTGATGGTATGCTCCAAGTATATTTCACATACCTTGATAATAAAGTCCCACCTCAGCCATTCAAATTGTATTCAGTGAACACACTTGGGGATAGTGGTGACAAGCTATACATCAACCTTTACTTGTTGACTGAACGCCTGAAGAGAGAGTCTGCATGCATAGTTGTGTGATGTGTTTTTGGGGGAGATTTGAAATAATCTCAGGGTTGTGGGTTTGAGCCCCACATTGGGCAAAATATTCCCACGCTACAAGGTGCTGGACCTACCTGGACCCTGAGATCATCTTCTGAGGCCCTCCTTCGTGTGCCTCCTCCTCAAGAGGTCCAGAGGGTAGGAACACAAGAACGGGGCCTTCTCTGCAGTGCCTTCACCCTGCTGCCCTGCAGAGGCTTTGCACGGCTAACCCCGAAGCCTTTAGAGTGCAGCGTGAGGTCCCGCTGCGCTCCAAAGGCTTCAGGTGGCTATCCCTGAAGCCTGGCGAGTGAAAGGGGTCGGTGCGCACCGACCCCTCTCGCTCTCCAGACTTCAGCGAAAGCAACGCGTAGCCTCCAGAGCGCGGAGGTAGCACTCCCTCTGCACTTTGGAGGCTTCGCGTTGCTTTTGCTGAAGCCAAGGAGCCTGCATTTGCTCCATAGGCCGCACAAATATTTCCCCTTCATTTTTGGAGGGGAAAAAGTGCGTCCTATAGAGCGAAAAATATGGTATTTGGATGGCAAAGATAATTCAACTGCTCCATCCTGTCTCGTGGCTTACAAGGAGAATTTCACCCAAAGGCTGCTTAGGGTGCTACATTTGTTTGTGTGTGTGCACATGCCTAGTCTTCAGAACCTGAACCTCAAATGAATGACAGCGCAAATGAAGCGTTTGGGACTATGTAAATGCTGAGTAATTGTAACAGGCAGGGAAATTCTGGTGACTGTGTAATCAATAACTGAGTTTCTGTCAAGCTGTTTGGGCCCCTGCAGTTTCATCCACGCTGTTAATTAGGCAGATCAGAGATGTTGCAGAGTGAAACAAGAAAACAGAGCTGTTCTGTGGGAGCACGAAGAAGATGGCGAACCAAAAGGAAGCGATGAAAACTGAGAAGCTTTTTTATTTTCCTTTTACAGAGGCATGATCCCTGTTTCCTCTGATCCAAGGGTTCTTATAATAATAATTGAAGAAGTGCCTAGATGACTAAGCTTCTCCTTAGATCAGCCTATGTGGAACTTGGCTCTTTTGGTGTCAAAAGACTGGAGATACTCATTTACTTGACTGTCAGTTGTGAATTAATAAGGCTAGATCTTTGTACGAGAGTCGGTAGTGCAGCATGCTGAATCCTGGATAAAACTTTGCTCTCAGTGCTGAAATAGAATTTTGCCCGCAGGAAAAAACACATATGATTTGAAAAATGAATCAATATGGGCACCCATTCAACCTTGTGCAATGATTTTGCCAGATCTCCTAAGATAAACAGCTCCACGATGGCCTGAAAGATTGCCAAGGGGGAACCAGAGCATGGCAAAGCATGAGCCACAATGGTGGCATGAGGAGCACAGAGATGGGGAAACCTGTGGCTCTCTCAATGTTGTAGGACTCCAACATAAATAATCTCCATTTAGGAATCATGGGAGATATGCCTCAGCCCTTATATACCCAATCAATCAATGCGTTCTGTAGGAGAGGGCCTCCTGCAGATACTATCTTACAAGTAGGTCCATTTCATATGATGTGGGAAGCAGGTCTTTAGTGTGGTGGCACTGACCCTTTGGAAACAAGGACCACTTATAAACGCCATCTTCAGCTCCTCGAAAGATTCCATCAATGGCGTCTCTGGAAATTTTTACACATCACTTGAGAAGACAGGCAAAATAATGCCAGTGTACTGGAAGAAGCAAAGATCACCAGTGTCAAAGCGATGATTCTTCAACATCAACTTTGTTGGACTGGTCATGTTGTGCGGATGCCTGATTATTGTCTTCCAAAGCAATGACTCTATTCTGAACTTAAAAATGGAAAGCATAATGCTGGTGGTCAACAAAAGAGGTGTAAAGACTCTCTCTAGGCAAATCTTTAAAAATGTAGTATAAACTATGACAACTGGGAAACACTGGCCTGCGAGAGCTCTAAAAGGAGAACAGCCTTTACCAAAGGTGTCATGGACTTCGAAGATGCTCAAACTCAGGACGAAAGGGAGAAATGTGCTAAGAGGAAGGCACACTTGGCAAACCCTGACCGTGATCAACTCCCATCAGAAACCTATGTCCCCACTGTGGATGGATGTGTGGATCCAGAATTGGCCTCCACAGTCACTTACGGACTCACTGTTCAAACCTTGTTTATGGAAGACAAGACAAGAATCTTCAGGTCACTCCCATAGAATATATAATACAGGTGATCCACAGAGATTATAGTAGATCAATCCTGCTGTGTTCTGCAGCACATTGCCATTGTGACATTAGATGATAGACTGGTGGGTCACTCCACCCACCTGTCAAAGTTGGGCCAGAGGGCGGAGGAAGTTAAAGATCTAGCCCACTGGGCCAAAATGGTGCTCTACCTCAGGCTTCTCAAAATCACTCTGAAAAGCATATAACTCCTTTTGCAAATGCTGAAAAGAATATAATTGTGAATGGATTGCAGTAACTCCTGGCTAAAGTCACATTTGAAACTGCAATCTAGAGGTGAAAATCTCAATATCCCCTTACCATTCTCCCGGGCCACCTGGTCAAGTTGATGGATTTACTTCCATGCTTCTCAGAAATTAACTATATTCACAAGAGAGGAGGGAACAAAACAAACCTGCTTTTTTATTCTCTTTCTTTCCCCACAAGCAATAGCATTTCTAGCCTTTTTCCTTCTTTGACAAAAGAGAAAAGAGCATTAGCTGTCATTAACATTTCTTAATAATCATGGTAACCTCACAATCATAACTGGCAACAGAGACACAAATATTTTCTCCAAATAATCTGCAAAATATTATCAGAGAAGAGATTCTACAGGAAGGAAATGTCCTTTGGGGAAAGCGACTGAAAAATAATAATCAGTGGCTATTTCAGTTTGTCATTTTCTGTATGAGGATATCAGATCAAAGAGAATTTAAAGATAGATGCAGCTCGCCTTGTTGCAAGATCACTCATGCTTTGCTAATTTGTCCCATGACATAGAGTGCAGTACCTTTAGAAACATCTTAAACAGATTAAAATTGTATTTTGGAATGAGTTCATCTTGAGCTTTATGAGCTGCAAAAGTGGAAGTTAATTGGAAGTGTAGTATTAACTGGAGACATAAAGAAATAAGCATTCTGAAAGCCCAAAAAGAGATAACCTTAAGCACCAATTCATATACAATGTAATCACTTTTCTCTTTGATTCATTACATGTGCTGCCTTTGGATCTCAGACATCAATAATAGTTGGGCATCATCCCCCCCCCCCTTTGCATAAACTTTCCTCTAAAAATATCAAAGCACCTTGATGTTAGCTGAGTATCTGGGTGAAATTTTAAAGCATCTTGTTGATGCTAGAAAGCAAAGTTTGTTTTGAAACTGGGACAAGGAGAATCTCAATTAAAATCAGAACAAGTGCCATTACGCTCCATGGGGGTCAGGCATAACCGAGCGCTAAGATAGCAATGCTATTCACCATTGCTTTAGAGTAAAACCCGTTAAACTGAGAGTGACTAGCTATATGGGTAAATAAACATCAGGCTGCCAGAGGATTAGGGTTCAATTCACCTACAGAAGGTTGTGATTTTGGGAAAGAGTCACTAGTTTACTGCAGGCAGGGGTTAGACAGGAACAACAAGAAAAGCATGGCAAAAATGGGGAATCACCATAGAACGGGGAGATCTGTGAGCCAACACCTGCTGCCAGCAAAACAACAGCAACAACAACAACAACAAGAAGAAGTTATTACTTATACCCCACCCATCTGGCTGGGCCTCCCCAGCCTCTCTGGGCGGCTCCCAACAGAATATTTAAAACATCAAACATTAAAACAGGGCTGCCTTCTGATTTTTTCTACAAGTCAAATAGTTGTTTATTTCCTTGACATCTGATGGGAGGGTGTTCCACTACCGAGAAGGCCCTCTGTCTGGTTCCCTGGAACTTCGCTTCTCACAGTGAGGGAACCGCCAGAAGGCCCTCGGAGCCGTACCTCAGGGTCCGGGCTGGACGATGGGGGTGGAGACGGTTCTTCAGGTATACTGGGCCAAGGCCGTTTAGGGCTTTAAAGGTCAGCACCAACACTTTGAATTCTGTTCGGAAACGTACTGGGAGCCAATGTAGGTCTTTCAAGACCAGTGTTATATGGTCTTGGCTGCCATTCCCAGTCACCAGCCTAGCTGCTGCATTCTGGATTAATTGTAGTTTCCGGGTCACCTTCAAAGGTAGCCCCACGTAGAGCACTTCGCAGTAGTCCAAGATGGAGATAACTAGGGCATGCACCATTCTGGTGAGACAGTCTGCGGGCAGGTCGGGTCTCAACCTGCGTACCAGATGGAGCTGGTAGATAGCTGCCCTGGACACAGAATTGACCTGTGCCTCTATGGACAGCTGTGAGTCCAAAAAGACTCCCAGGGTGCACACCTGGTCCTTCAGGGGCACACTTACCCCATTCAGGACCAGGGTTATACAATGTAAAATTGACCGTGTATTGAGCAACTCATTAGAAATGTTAGCAGACTAATTGTTTGCATTCTCTCCAGCATTTCACTGTGATACCTAACTCCCCAAAGTTTTCAAAATTTGTGCTTATGGAAAGCACAAATGTCAGATTCAGTGCACAGCCCCACGGGGTGCTTGATCTAATGTAGGCATGCCTCATTCATTGGTCACGAGCAGTTAACAAAGCAGCAATTTTAGGAAATGAATTTACCCTACTACAGTTGCAAGAGGTTGGGGGAACTTTTAAACTCAATCTCCCCATTTATAGAAACCATACTTCTAGGCTCCAGGGGAAATGTTTTCTCCCCTCCCCATCCTTGCCAAGGCCTTTTCTGAAAGAAGATGAAACAATAAATTGTTAAAGTTATTGTGGGCATAGTTATAAATATTTTATGGTAACGACACAAGATTCGTCTGCTCTGAATGCTTCACCTTTCCGCAGCACAAAAGGCTTATGAATCATCTTTATTTCCAGCTGTAAACTGGGGTGGTTCTTATGGACTTCCCATATGGCTGAGCAGAACTCTGCTGAGCTGTGTCAAATTGCCCCAGATTGTATGTTCCAGAAAACACCTTTTTCTTCTTTGAAGTTATTAGGCAGCTACAAAATGCTATAAACTCCCTTCCATTTACAAACGATACAGTTTTCTTCATAGACAACCCAGAAATAAATGGTAGACTTCAACAATCAGGAAGTAGCAGGTGAATTTTGACTAATCTTTGAGGTGCAGAGACTTCTAAATAGGGATGGGGGTGGGAAATTCGGTTTGGTTCTAATTTTAAGGTAAGCCTACCCCATTCACGGGAACAGGGGTGGTGCTGTGGGTTAAACCACAGAGCCTAAGACTTGCCGATCAGAAGGTCAGCAGTTCAAATCCCCGTGACGGCGTGAGCTCCCGTTGCTCGGTCCCTGCTCCTGCCAACCGAGCAGTTCGAAAGCCCATCAAAGTGCAAGTAGATAAATAGGTACTGCTCCAGCGGGAAGGTAAACGGCGTTTCTGTGTGCTGCTCTGGTTCACCAGAAGCGGCTTAGTCATGCTGGCCACATGACCCAGAAGCTGTACGCCGGCTCCCTCGGCCAATAAAGCGAGATGAGCGCCGCAACCCCAGAGTCGGCCACGACTAGACCTAATGGTCAGGGGTCCCTTTACCTTTACCTTTACCTTTACCTTTACCTTTACCCAGTTCACAATTTCCAGAATAATACACAAACCACCCTGCAAAATTCATACTTCTCTGGATTTTGTAATGTGATTCTCCAGTCAAGTAATCTGTGCAAAAAAATCCATATGCTTGGGTAAAGCGTGCACAAAAATGCATATATCAGTGAAAAATAGCATTTTTTAAAATGCAATATATTCTGGGAAATTGCTTTACAAATGTGTATGCATGTCTCTAGTAGGAAAAATTCACCGATGAACTCTCATGAAAACTTAATAATAATAATAATAATAATTACAAACAGATGTGGAAAGCTGGAAAAAATTATTTAAGAGTTTCCTAGACCAACATTCTAACCACTACACCACACTGTTTTTCTTCTCAACCTTTATACACCAAAGGATTTGCATATTTCACTGTATATTTCACTGAAGCATGCTTTTTTATTTTCTTTCTTTCTTTCGTTGTGATTCCTGGGGTGTGTTTTGTATATCCTTCCTTCCTTCCTTCCTTCCTTCCTTCCTTCCTTCCTTCCTTCCTTCCTTGATGTTTTCATGTTCAAGTATCTATTTTAAACTGCTCCAAAGATTTCCTCTAGTTAGATTTAATCCATGACATCGTCCTTGTCCTACTTTTGTGGCGTGTGACTCAGCAATTCAGTCTTTTCAGGGAGAATTATAACACAGTGGGACAAGAAGAGGTGGCAAATAAAGGACTGATGTAGTTTTTCTGGCTGCAGAAATTGACTTCCCTCAGTAATGGAAAGAGCTGTCAGCTTGTAACTCCTCCTGTTTATGTGTGTGGGCTTCAGTTTTTCTCTACGTGAGAAACCAGGATACAATTTTCTTCCCCTTTTTGCTAAACTTGGGAAGAAGCATTTTGGCACCCTTCAAACTCACCAGTTGAGGAGGACCTCATCAGATTGAAAAGAGAAGTTAAAATTATGCATACCACAGGGTTATTTACAACATCAGAAATATTATTATTTTTGTTCAACTATGCCTAGGCTGAAATCCTGTCAATTCAGGTTTCTTGACAGGGCAATTCTTGTTCAGATCAAGGGAAGTAATAAAGGTAAAGGTAAAGGGACACCTGACCATTAGGTCCAGTCATGGCCAACTCGCTTCACTGGCCGAGGGAGCCGGCGTACAGCTTCAGGGTTATGTGGCCAGCATGACTGAGCCGCTTCTGGCGAACCAGAGCAGCACACAGAAACACCGTTTACCTTCCCGCCATACTGGTACCTATTTATCTACTTGCACTTTGACGTGCTTTCAAACTGCTAGGTTGGCAGGAACAGGGAGCTCACTCCGTCATAGTACCGCTCTATTCTGCCTTGGTTAGACCCCATCTAGAGTATTGTGTCCAGTTCAGGGCCCCACAGTTTAAGAAGCATATTGACAAGATGAAACGTGTCAGAGGGTGACCAAACTGATAAAAAGTCTGAAAATCAAGCCGTATGAGGAATGGTCGAGGGAATTAGGTATGCTTAGCATTGTAATAACCATTATTTCTGTTGCACCCTTCCTCCCTTAAGAAAGGGTGCACAAATGTGGGCTTTTCTAGATGCCCATTACGGGAGCTGAGTGGTAATTTTTTTGGGTGTGGATTCTTTGAATGGTCCTTAGGTTCCCTCTTTTCCACCTATTCTACACTGCTGGAGAAAATTCTAATTGGCTCTCTGGGAATTGTGTTGTTGGTGTTTTTCGTTTGACATTTAGTGTTGCAGATATTAATATTGCACAGTTTGAAGTGACTGGATGCATGAAAACTGACTCCATTTGGATTTGAAGCATTGCCCAGACCCATACAAAATATTATTCCAATTTTACTAGCAGAACTCTTCGAAATGAACAGAAACGTCAAATGATTCATCCAAAATATCCATACAACGTCTTGTGCTGTCTAGCACAGGCTCGGTATCTTACAAAATATGAAATAATTCCAACAGACCTAGAAACAAAGGGTTGTCTCTTTCCTTTTTAGCTTGGAGCTGTTTTCTCTCTCTCAGTTAGAGAGGGTCTTTTACATGTCCTTATTTCACAGAGCCTTGAGACAAAGGACACAAAGGCAACTCCCTTCAAAATGCAGATTTGCAACCCAATACCTTCATCACATGATCTAAGGTTCTCACATGTTAGCTACCAGGGAACAACAATCAGCTAGTTAATCAGCAACAGCTCAGAGTGGTCTCCTTGACTTTAATACAGCCCCATGGAAAATCCCCATGTTAAACCTTTTCACCACTATACATTTAGGCATTCTCATTCAGTATCAATCAAACCATTATAGTTAACATTCAGTGTGGGCAGGTGAGGAAGTTAAGAACATATGCTTTAAGTACACTGAGGTATTACTGAATCAAGAGGATCCTTTAGGCACCTGCCATTGCTTTTGACATGGCAAGTGCTCAGGGGTGCATTTTGGGCCTGGCACGCACATTTTGGTGAATGCCAGACAGTGGGGCCTCGGTGAGCATGTTAAGCTACCAGACCTGACGGGATGGCTACAATATCATCAATTAGTAGAGGTATTTAGGATAGACAACAAAAACGGTTTTGCAGTGGAAGACTCAAAAATAGATAAAGATCTAATACAAAACAAGAAAAGAATAATTTCCAGTATGTATAGACTCCTTTTAGGGACGTGGGAGGTGCTGTGGGTTAAACCACAGAGCCTAGGACTTGCCGATCAGAAGGTCGGTGGTTCGAATCCCCGCGATGGGGTGAGCTCCCGTTGCTCGGTCTCTGCTCCTGCCAACCTAGCAGTTCAAAAGCACGTCAAAGTGCAAGTAGATAAATAGGTACCACTCCGGCGGGAAGGTAAACGGTGTTTCCATGTGCTGCTCTGGTTTGCCAGAAGCAGCTTAGTCATGCTGGCCACATGACCCGGAAGCTGTCTGCCGACAAACGCTGGCTCCCTCGGCCTATAGAGCGAGATGAGCGCGCAACCCCAGAATCAGTCATGACTGGACCTAATGTTCAGGGGTCCCTTTACCTTTTTACAGACTCCTTTTAGAATGCGAGGTGAAAGATGAGGAGGTAAAAGAGGTAATGATTAAGTGGGTGAAAGATCTTGGTAAAAGTATCCAATTATTGGCATGGAACAAAACATGGAAATATATGGCCTGTTATACACTAAAGAAAAATTTTCTACAGGTGGTATATAACTCCCAGCAAACTATCTAAAATTTATAAATTGAGGTCTAACACTTGCTGGAGGTGTAAACAGGCAGAAGGGACACTGTTTCACATGAGGTGGGGTTGCAAAAAAAGTAAGAATTTTTGGGATATTATATATGAGGAGTTGAAGAAAATGTTTAAGCAAACCTTTATTAAAAAACCCCAGAAGCTTTCTTGTTGGGTATTTTAGACTCGGATATATCGAAAGAAAAAAAAGAGAATATTATTATACGCCACAATGGGAGCTAGAATATTAATAGCTAGGAACTGGAAAAATAAAATAGTACTAACAAAAAAGGAATGGCAAGATAAGCTCGAGTTGGCAAAAATTACGGATGCAATTAGGAGACAACCTAAACAAAAATCCCAAAAGGAATGGGGAATCTGTAGAGATTGTAAAAAAACAGTGCCCCCAAGTAAAAACTTGGATTTGCTTTGATTAATTTTCGCAAACCACAATATGGATTATTGGTATACTATGTGAAAAATAGTAGAAATGAAGAAAGGATAAAAGGAGAGGTTTAACAAATAGAAACAATAGATCCGCTTAGAGGAAAATAAAAGTCTAATTGAGAAGAAAAGGAATTAGGATTAACGGATATGGTGACATAAGTCTGTATGCAAGAATTTATGGATTTATGGTTGTATGTATGTTTTTGGTATATTTTTTCTTACCCCCCCCCCCTTTGTTTTCTCAATTAATTAATTTATCTTCTTTTGTTTGTCATTGTCATTTTATTATTTGGGTGACTTTACTGCATATGTTTGTCTATTAAGAAAATTAATAAAAGAAAATTAATAAAAAGTATTTTTTTTAAAAAAAAGTTACCAGACCCAAGAGTCACTTAGGAAGGATGGAGTAATTTGCTCCTAATCCTTGGCTGGTGAGTCACAGACCATGACTATAAACACGCCCAGGGGACTGGAGGGATCCACCTCTAGCAGATTTATACACAACCTCACCTGCCTGTACTTTTCTGAATTCAGTTAATTTGGCTCGCAGATCTTTCACTTGTTATTTTGATAAATATAACATGTTAGCCATCAGGTTGTCTCAGGCGCCTTGATCATGGGCATGGGGGCGGTATGGATTTTATGATGATATCACAGCCACTGCTGGGCAAGACTTGGCAGACACACTGGTAGCGCTTGTGTTTTGAAGAGTATGGCTGAGATAAATATGAATAGTAAGGTAGCGCTGGGACCTTGGCTTGCAGCAGGATTATTATAATGTTGGCTCCAACGTATTCTCTGTTTTTCCTATATGGGCTTAGCATGACATGTAACCTATCTTGAAACTCCCCACCCAAATGCAGCCATGATTTATTTAGCTCAGATCAAAGACATGCAGCTGCAAAGAACCTAATTAAAATTGGATGGTGCAGCAGGCAGACTACATCTATTATTTAATTTCTGAGGTTGTGATCTTATTCAGAATTAGGGTTTTTTTTCAGAATTCACTTACATGGCTGGCTCCCTTTTTCCCTCTGCACCAGGCTTGTATTTCGATCATGTTTCATATGGAATTGGAATGCCAGCTCTTTACAACAGATCTTCTGCTTGAATGAATGGCAATATGCAGAACTTTCCTTCCTTCCTTCCTTCCTTCCTTCCTTCCTTCCTTCCTTCCTTCCTTTTCTTTAATTTGAAAAAAGTCATGCATATTTCTGGCAGCATGCATATTTATCAGAAACATCTTACATCATAAACACCCTTGTGGATCAGACTAAGTGTCCATGTGGTTCAGATTTGAAATCTGTGGCCTTTCCAGAAGTTACGGAACTACAACTCCCATCAGAGCTGACTGTTGGCCATGCAGGTTGGGACTGATGTTGTTGGACTCCGGTTCCCAAGAGTCTTGTTCATTTTAATGCATTGCTACTAATGTGTTGCATTGCATCAAGGAACGTGGGAAATATGAATTAATTAACAGTTATCTGTTGATTTAGAATAATTGGGCAAACGTATTAACTATTTCCCAGAATCCTACTAATTAGGAATCTTTTACATATTCCTAAATTGCAACATATTCCTAAATTCAGTGATTATTTATGGAGAGATGCTTACAAATGCAACTGGCTGCCCATGATGATGTCTTTTAAAGGTCAGTGTGAATTTTGTCATCGAGCAGAAGCACACTAGTGTAAACTGGTGTAGAAATGTGGCAGGACCTAAGACCGGAAGATATAAAACTGGAGAAATTAGAAACTGAGAAAAATGAAAACTGACAGGTTCATCTAACTCTAAATACTAATGCTATGGAAGGGAACAATATCTGTGCCAATCTTTTTGGCAGCACTTGGAAAGAATTGATCCAGCCATGGTTCTTTTTGTCCCTCTGCAAGTCCTCACCTATTTGTAAGACAAACATCTTTAATTTTCCCTCTTGTTAGAGATTAAGGGCCATTGACTTCAAGATGACATAGCATAGAATTTGCTTGAAGGCTGAGAGAGATGAGGTGAAAGGAAATCCTAACTACAAACACTCCACTCTTCTCTTTGCAATGCCCGTCATCCCTCCCTCTGCCGTATGGGCTTTGATAGTATGTGGGAGGAAAAAGATGAACCCCTATAACCCACGTATGTGGGGTAAAAAACCACAAAACTAAACTCACTCTTCTCAGTAGCTGAGTTTAAACTCACAAAATTCAAGCGGCAGTACAGTATGGGAATGTATGCTATTTTAAACCCTTTCCATATCCTGTTTAGTTGCATACAGCACTCCCCATTTTCTACCCCCCCTAGCATTGAACGGACTATGCCAGTATAGTAAGTTTAAAATGCTTTACTTACAAAACGTTCCAAAGGTCAGATTAATGCGCCTATCCAAGCAGCAAGGACTACTCCTGCCTACAATGACAGGTTCTGGCAGATTGAGTGGATGAGACCAACAGTGGGCCCAATGGTCAAGAAGGCAGTTTCTGCAAGTGTTCTGTATGTTTGGTCATTTAAAATGCTGACCGTAGCTCCAGTTATTTTGATTTAAGACAAGGTGACACTGTAGCATGATTGTGTGGGCAAATGGAGGGAATTACTGATTTTTGGTTCAAGGGGCATTTGGCAGATGAAATAATTTAATAAACTATTAATTAAACACCTGAGAGGTTATTGGATTATGGGGACCCCTTTGTCACCTCCCATTAGCTTTTCCTTGCCCGGGGGATGCTTTTGTTGATGGCCTTTAGACTTGGCATGCTCACCAAGATGAATGCTAGCCAGAGAGGCCATGATGTGCATGCCAGTTTCATATACCTAAAGCTTTGATGAATGACCATGGAATGTGGCTGTAAACATGCCCAGGGAAAGGAGAATTTCCCCCCTACTCATTGGTTAGGTCACTTGGCCAGAGTACACTCTTTTGACTAATCTGGTTTCTGCAGATCCTCTAATATGATATATTTTAACCCAGTGGCGTAGCGTGGGGGGGTGCAGGGGGGGCCGGCCGCACCGGGCGCAACATCTGGGGGTTAGGGTTAGGGGGCGCAAATCCACGGGTTAGGGGGCGCAAATTACTTGCCTTGCCCCGGGTGCTGACAACCCACGCTACGCCACTGTTTTAACCTGTTTATACCATCCTTGATGACCACTGAGTATTGTTTGTTGTGTGTGATGGCAAAGTTTTGATCTTACAATCTGTTGGAACCTTGCCTATCGGAATGGGCCTAGGCAACCAAACATCCCAGACATGATCCAGCCAAATTTAAACACCCTTTGGGCCCATAGTTTCCAGTGGGATAAAATTCAGCAAGCCCTTAGCTTTCCCACTGAAACCAAAGGGAATGAAATGTATTTAATTTTTGACTAGATTGTATCCTGCTTCCCACATTTAGCCACTGCAATCACAAAGAGATTTCAGTAACTTGAAATTAGTTCCAAAACGTATTGTTTTGATTACCAGAAGGTTTCTTTCAATACGCATAAGAAAGAGATGTAAAACTTAATCAAAGAAATTATGTATGTATGTATATATATATATATATATATATGAGAATATATAAAGGAAAAAGAAATTCAAAATCATTTGGGAGGCATAACAGTTAATTGAATTTCAAATGCTGCAAATATGTTCTCCATAATGGTTCAATTTTCTTTTTTTCTGGATTACTGTTGCTCATTCCATTAGCCTAAACATACATGGTTAGCTTTTAGATTACAGTGCATTAGTCTAGCTGTTTCTTTTGCTGCTTACCCGGCTTCTATTTACCCTTCTCCATCCCTCCCACTCTCACTTCCCCACCCACCCCCATAAAGCCACTAAGTTGCCCTAGCAAGCTCACTTAAAACAGCTACAGGAGAGGCCTGCAGCCACAGCTGGACAATCCAGTGCTTAATTATTTCTGTTTTCCATCATTGCCTCCAGAGGGTCATTAAGAAGTAAGATTCCTTCCTTCCAACTCCATCTACAGTGTTGAGTCCTGACTTGAGCAAAGCATCGAAGACATCACTTTGCTTGTTAAAAACCACTGCTTTATATTTCCAGCGGCAACAGTGAAACAGTCTCCATGGATTTTGCTCTGCTTTGTATATGAGATAATGTTCTCTTTTGGGGGGCCCAAAGGGGGAAATAGTTCTCATTCCACAGTGTTACAAGTATTGTAATATACCCAGGAAATGAGTTTTTAAAGCCACTAAACCTTATTATGAATGCAACTCCCCCGCTCCTTTGAAGGCATTTGGATATTGATTGGTGTTGGCCCCATGATGAGCTACAAAGAAGGAGGGTACGGTACTAAAATGAGAGAGAAAATGTGTTATTGAAAAATGCCAAATGCTTCTTCCATCAAGGGTGAATGGAAAGCCTATGCTTCTTGGCTCTTAGGTTTGAATCAGGAAATCTAGTGCATGTATGGAGAAACCTGTGGCCTTTCATCATCTCCCATCATCTCTGACCATGTTGGATAGAGTTAGAGGGACCATCATACCCTCTTTCTCCACTGCCATCTTGTGTGGCCAGTGTGGTGTAATGGTTAAGAGCAGTGGACTCATAATCTGGTGAACCGGGTTTGTGTCCCCGCTCTTCCACATGCAGCTGCTGGGTGACCTTGGGCTAGTCACACTTCTCTGAAGTCTCTCAGCCTCACTCACCTCACAGAGTGTTTGTTGTGGGGGAGGAAGGGAAAGGAGAACGTTAGCCGCTTTGAGACTCCTTTGGGTAGTGATAAAGCGGGATATCAAATCCAAACTCTTCTTCTTCTTGTGACATTATCAGATAAGGAAATAAACCCTTCTCCACATTAAATTGCATTGCGGTGGACCCATTTTAAAAAAAATAAGCATCTTTATTGAAAGTTCAAAAAGTACATAATTGTATGTGCACTAAACATAGTGAGACATAAATAAAAGAGAGAAAAAGAAAAAGAGAGACAGAAACTGTGTAGAAGGGAAAATAAAGGGGACGACGACCCAAAACTGTATACTTTACAAGGTTGTTATTGCACTTCACCAGATCTTAGCCTATTTGTAAGAATGGATTCCAAATATCATTGCATTTGTCAATGGCAAGTCTGCATTTATATGCAAGTTGTTCATATGTTGCAAGTTTGTATAAGTCTTCAATCCAATTGTAGAAGGGAGCGGCATTTTTATTTTTCCTATTCATCAGTATCAGTCTTTTTGCTGTGGTAAGGGCATGGAAAGTCCATAGTGGACCCATTTGTTCCACCAGCTTGGAAGCTCCCTTATCCCACCTTTGGTCCATCTCACGCAGTATTATCTACACTGATTGACAGAAGCTATTGAGGGTTTCATACTGGCGCCCTTGCCAGCCCTACCTGGAGATACTAGGGGTTGAATCTGGGGCCTTTTGCATGCAGTGCTCTACCACTGAGCTATGTCCTGACTGTTCTGCAGCATAAGCTGTTGGTTCAACCTTGTGAACCATTTCATTGACTGCCATATTGTTAAGCAGGCCTCACTGAGATTAGGGTCTCATTCAAGTGCAAGCCATGTTTCATTGCAAATATGAAATATATTGCAACCAAAATCTAATATATATATATTAAAAAAAAATGCATAGAAAGTATGCTTCAGTAAAGGACTGCATGTCACAAAAAGGTGTGTGGAACATTTATGCAAGCGTCAAATGTATGCCTCTAAACTTAAGGGACACGGGTGGCGCTGTGGGTTAAACCACAGAGCCTAGGACTTGCCGATCAGAAGGTCGGCAGTTCGAAGGTCGGCAGTTTGGGCATCTGACACATCTCCCCACCCAATCATTATTGGGAAATCAAAAAGAACAACTGATTTTCCCCTTTGGATGGGGAAATGGATGAAATATAGGCAGAGTAGCCCTCCAATATGGCTTAAGCATTTCTAATTACATACAAATATGTCCAGGGGCATTTGTGCTAGAAGCCTCCAAAATTCATGGGGCAGAATTGGATGAAATTTGCAGGCAACATGGCTTCTTCTGAAGGCATGAATCCTGCCAAATTTAAGAAATTTAGCTGCAATAGTAGCCATTGCAGTTTGAAGGTGCTGGAAATGACTTACTTTTCCCAAGGGTTTTGTGAGCAATCGGTGTGACACTTGTAGATCTGGGGACCATTCCCCAAAGTAAGAAACCTACCAAAGTGTAGACATATAGGTCCAGGGACTTCTATGTTAGACAGTTGATTCGGGGCAGGAAGAATTGAAGGGCTTTTGCCATTCTCTCTGCTTACAGGTGAGATGTCAGGCCTGAAGAAACTCCCCCTTCCTGATCCTGGTATTTTCCTTAAGTTAACATATGTGTTGAATTTGCAAAGCTGCTCTGTCTCCCACTGCATCACTGGAACACTATGAAAGAAGAAGAAGAAGAAGAAGAAGTCTCAAAGCAGCTAACATTCTCCTTTCCCTTCCTTCCCCACAACAAACACTCTGTGAGGTGAGTGAGGCTGAGAGACTTCAAAGAAGTTTGACTAGCCCAAGGTCACCCAGCAGCTGCATGTGGAGGAGCGGGGATGCGAACCCGGTTCACCAGATTACGAGACTACCGCTCTTAACCACTACACCACACTGGCTCTCAGGAGGTCTGTTTAGATGTATGCAACTTGTATACATCCCAATTTGCCTCTGGATTCATGTGAATCCAACACATCCCCCTAGTATTAGCAATTTTTTATTTTTTTACTACTTCTAAGTGGAAGCAAATATATTATAAAATGATGCAATTAAAAAATAGAACCTTTTTTTAATAAAAAAACTATTACCCCCCCCACCTCAAATAATGTTTATAGGAAATGCCACATTTACTTTATGTTCTTTTTCTTCATCCTGACATAATGCTGCTGCGTGATTATGCGCGTGGACAGGTTGAGTTCTCAAATGGTTATTAACAGGCCACGAAATCTCTAGTTTTCTTCAGGGGAAATGTTCTGCATACCTTCGGGTTGTTGTTGTTTTTTAAAAATATTGTTTTGTTTTGTTATTTTTGCATGTTTGTTGTGGGAAGGATGAAATGGTTCAATGAAGCTGACATACACCGACGCTGACCTTAATCAACTATTTTTTTTAATACTTCCTATAGACTGTACATCCTATAGGGATTTGTTGAAGATCAAGCATATCAGCATCAAGGGTATTGAGCTTTCCTGAAAACTTATTTATGCAAGGCATCATGCACATGCATATCAATGCTGAGTGTATCAGTCAGACAGACTATATCTAAGGCTAAGAATGAGTGCTGTATCCCGGGGAGGATTACGGTTAGAGGATTAATAAAACATGTTGTAAATGTCAAACCTGTTCATTACAAAATTGCAGGAAGTGTGTTGTACGTAGTAACCAGTTCTGAGATATGCAAATAGTATATTTATGGTTAACAGACTGGCCCTAAGAGAAAAAGCAGATTCATAAGAACATATATATGAGACCCTACCTGCCCGCAGACTGTCTTGCCAGAGTTGTGCATGCTCTGGTTATCTCCCACTTGGAATACTACTGCAATGTGCTCTATGTGGGGCTACCTTTGAAGCTGACCCAGAAACTACAACTAATCCAGAATGCGGCAGCTAGACTGGTGACTGGAAGTGGCCACCAAGACCATATAACACCAGTCCTGAAAGACCTTCATTGGCTCCCAGTACGTTTCCAAGCACAATTCAAAGTGTTGGTGCTGACCTTTAAAGCCCTCATCGGCCTTGGCCCAGTATACCTGAAGGAGTGTCTCCACCCCCATCCTTTAGCCCAGACACTGAGGTCCTGCTCTGAGGGCCTTCTGGCAGTTCCTTCCTTCCTTCTTAAATTTATATCATGCTCTTTCCTCCCAAATAACTTTTGGGCAGCAAACACTCAAGCAATAAGAGAACTGAAACATCAAAATATTATCTAAAAGCCCCTGAAAACAATTCCAATACAGATGCAGACTGTATTTCTGTAGGGAACTGTATTGTTCAATTCAGAGAGGGGTGTTTGTTTGCTTTTTACACATATTGTTCCAGGAGATGCAAATTAACAAGATTTACATTAAAAAATGAACAAATTTCTTTCCCAGCTCTAATTACAAGACACACCAGAATTCTTTAACTGTAGGATCAGCTGTTTATTAGGGCCACCAAAACATCAATTTTCTGCTGGTTGCAACCGTGCATGTCAGCTTTTAAAGATTTCACCCTCCATTTCCTAATAAAAAATGGTGGATCCCGACATGCTGTGCACATTCAAGGAGAAGCTGCAACCAGCAGTGTCATTGAATTAGCTGAACTGTAACTCTTACAACTAATTATGTGTTGCTCTTTAGCCACCTCATTGCCGAAGAGAAAAGATGACAGTTCAAATGCGCTAGAAGAGAAGTTATGCAAAGCTGGGCTCCTTTCAGAGCCTCAGTGAATTAACTGGAGTAAAGCTAAGTAAAGATTAATCCCTCTGTTGTATGCATGTGTACATTTTAATGAGACCTGCAGGGTAGCAGGGCATTGTATTAGGTGATTGAGCTAATGCTGCCAAAACTGTTGCCTTTTTTTCATTTTCTTTTTAAAGTGAAGATAAACTGTACAGAGCTGGAAGAACTACAAAATTTGCATGCTCTCCACGTGTATTTGAACATGGTTTTCTTTTCATGATGGCCCCATCTAGTGCTACAGTTTCCAGAAATATTTAATGGAAATATAGGACCGATTCACAGGTCAGTGTCTCTCTCTGTGTGTATGTGTGTGTAGCCCCCTGCAACATTCTGTTGTAAGCCTCACTTATATCTATCCTATAGCACAATCCTATAGCAGTAGGGGACAGAGAATCCGCCCTGAAATAACTACCAGATCCAGAGTTCTGCTGCTCTCTTCTTTATGTCTCTGATAGGAACAGAGTTACAGCCATAATCTTGTTGTCTACCTGAGGCTTCATTCACCTGATGAAGTAGACAAATTTTCTAAAATGAGGTTGTGGGAGATGGCAGCAACAAATATTCCACGGGCTGTGATTTTCTTGTTTCAGTATTGAAGCTGAAATCAAACCCACTTTTGAAGGCAAACCCCCTACTCAAATGTTCATTGTGGAATCAAATCACATCTATTATTATTTTTTAAATAGTGTAAATAGAGACAAGGTAGTCCTCAATCATACTAAATGCTGCATTCATTGGGTTTCCCCAGATCCTGTGATTCTTAACCCACCTTCTGCACTGTTCTCCTCAGTATCAGGAAGAGTAGATTGAAGATTATGGGGATCTGGCTTGATGGACCCTACAGCAATCTGTTGGTCTCACGAGAGAGCTGTCCAACCTCACCAGGTGCTGATTTGCTAGTCATGAGTAAGTGGCTTTTTTTTTTAATCAGGAGAAAATCTGTTTCAGCTTTGCTCTTTTTAAAAAACACAATTCTTTCCCTTCTACTCTACATTATTGAGTTAGCATTTAGATGCAAAGTAATGTTAATGCTCCCCAACAATAGGTAACTGGAAATAAATGCAGTGCTGGAGGGTTCCTTATGAAGAGTTTTAATGCATTTACTCCATTTATTGCAAGCAAAGTTAAGGGACTGGAGTTCCCCTCTAATATTCTGTGAATTGTACAACTGTTACTATGATTCATATGCAGCCTTTAGAGTGTGTATTTATTCCCCCTGGGCTGGGGAGGGGGAGAGTGGTATTATTATTCCTATGAATATGTATGGTTCAAACACCATGGCATCTGCAAAGAGTAGCTAAGTTGAAGTGTCTCAAATTAGTTTTGACTTCTATTTTTCCCCCCTCGCTCCCTCTCTCTCTCACCTTCTGTTAACCAAGCACAAGAATACATGATGGGGGGGGGGGAGATCCTGTCTATGGGGGAAAGCCATGGGAATGAACTAATTCTCCCGTCACTCAAGTAGTTACAAAACAAGACAGGCATAGATTGAAGGTGAATGTTAATGATGAAGGAAGCAGCCAGATGGCTCAACGTTTCTTGAGGTAGTTCATCACACTTTATTATTCAGAGAAAATTGTCTTTGATAAATGGATATGGCGTTAAACACTTATTTAAGCAACATGTGGTCACCTTTAATTATGGTCAGAGAGGATATCTTTGTCTGATTTCTGTCACGTTGTTGAACATGTTGAGGGCAATGGTGACAGAAAATGAGACTATTAATGTGTGTGAGAGAGGGAGAGGGAGAGGAAGAGAGAGAGAAGGAAAAATCAATGGTATGTAGCATTGATTTTCTCCTAAATGTCAAAGAAAGAGTGACAAGGTACTTGATTACTGTTGAACTAATCTCCATTTGGAATATGTTAGCTCAAGACAATAGGATAATTAATGTATTTTTATTACTGGCCTGCGGTGTTCTTAAGATTCTTCTTATCTGTGAAAGCTGTTGTGGTACAGTGGCTAAAAAACTGAGTGATGAAGCAGAAAGTCCCACGTTGAACTCTTGTCTTTTTTCCATGGAATCATCAAGGATCCCTCAGGTGGTCCACTGTGAATTAGCTTCAGCCATTCATTGGCAAGACACATATTCATATTCCATGGGCTGTACCCAATGCTAGCCCTACTCAGAGTAGATGTATTGGTCAGTAATAAACACAGTTTTATGCAGAGCAGACTCATTGGGTGGAATCCAGTGTTGGGCTGGTAACATTGTTCCATCAATGCAGACATTCCTGCTTGCCAGATAGAACAATCTTCCCTCTCTTCCCCCTGAACACTGTCCTGGGGATTCTCCCCTCCCACCCAAGCAGATTTGGGGAAACGGTGGGGGAAGGGACGAGTGGGAAGCCCTGTTGCACTAGCAGAATCCTTGCGCTGGCTTCCACTAGTGCACCGGGCTAGTTGAATCTGGCCCTTTGAAATTAAAAAGGTAAAGGGACCCCTGGCTGTTAAGTCCAGTTGCGGACGACTCTGGGGTTGCGGCACTCATCTCGCTTAACTGACCGAGGGAGCTGGCGTTTGTCTGCAGACAGCTTCCGGTTCATGCGGCCAGCATGACGAAGCCGCTTCTGGCGAACCAGAGCAGCGCACGGAAACACTGTTTACCTTCCTGCCACAGCTGTACCTATTTATCTACTTGCACTTTGATGTGCTCTCGAACTGCTAGGTTGGCAGGAACAGGGACTGAGCAACGGGAGCTCACCCTGTCGCAGGGATTTGAACCACTGAGCTTCTGATTGGCAAGCCCTAGGGTCTGTGGTTTAGACCACAGCGCCACCCGCATCCCTTTGAAATTAATGGACCTAATTTAGTCATGTTTATCTATTTCAATGAGTTGACTCTGAATAAATCTTAGCTGAATACTTCCCATTGAAAGTGATAGATATGACTAACCTTGGTCTCTGTATTTCAGTGGTTCTTCTTTAACTTAGTTAGCTAGAGCCCCACTGCCTTCCATGAAAGCATACCTAGGTTTTCCAGGTGATCCATCCAGATCCTGAGCAGATCTAGACCCAGGGTTGCTTAGCCTTAGCATGTTAACTGTATCATGTCCCTAAGGACCTATTGTGGTGCCCAAAATTCCTCTAATCATTTCCTAGGCAGAGGGCCTTCTTGGTAGTGGCACCCGCCCTGTGGATTGCCCATGCATCAAATGTCAAGGAAATAAACAACTATTTGACTTTTAGAAGACATCTGAAGGCAACCCTGTTTAGGGAAGTTTTTAATGTTTCATGTTTTCTCGTATTTTTAATATTCTGTTGGGAGCCACCCAGAGTGGCTGGGGAAACCCAGCCAGATGGGTGGGGTAATAATAATAATAATAATAATAATAATAATAATAATTCATATCATTTGATGGGGGAGGGAGAAGAAAGAAACTCAGTTTTAAAATTATCAACAGAGCGTGGAAATTTCAATGAAAATTTCATGAGTGGGATGTGACAGTTTTGTTGCACTTATTTTGCTTTTGAGGCGGCTGAGAAAGATATTTATGAATAGTCTTTCTTTCCTTTCACAAATAAGCTCTCGGGGGTGGGGTGTCTTCTCAGCCACCTACACTTTCTGAAAACTCAACAACATCCTTGTCTGGGCTTTGCCATTAAGCACTGAAAGATGGAGAGGTTTTCTGCTATGTGACTGTCAGCTGCTGATCATTATTTTAAAAAAAGTGTTCTTACTTTAAAAAAAAAATCATTGTGAAAAGATTTTTTTTGAAGGTAAATAAACTTTCATTTAAAACAAAATCAGTAAACTTGCCAATCTCGGGCCCTCAGTAGCCAGCCTCCTTGGCTTCCTACACCAGTTAAAGTTACCTAAAAGATTATCTCACCCACTTCATACCCAACTAATGTGGATGTGGGTGGTGCTGTGGTTTAAACCACTGAGTGTCTTGGGCTTGCTGATTAGAAGGTCAGTGGTTCAAATCCCTGCGACGGGGTGAGCTCCTGTTGCTCTTTCCTGGCTCCTGCCAACCTAGACGTTCGAAAGCACACCAGTGCAAGTAGATAAATAGGTGCCACTGTGGCAGGAAAGTAAATGGCATTTCCGTGCGCTCTGGTTTCCATCATGGTGTTCCGTTGCACCAGAAGCGGTTTAGTCCTGCTGGCCACATGACCTGGAAAGCTGTCTGTGGTCAAATGTCAGCTCCCTCAGCCTGAAAGCAAGATGAGTGCCACAACCCCATAGTTGCCTTTGACTGGACTTAACCATCCGGGGTCCTTTTCCTTTTCCTTTTCCTTTACCTTTACCCAACCAATAACTGTGCTCTATCACTGCAGATACCAGCCTATCAGGAGGTCCAATCCACACAATGTCAGAAATGAGCCTTTAGTGTGATGGTGCATACCTTTTCAAATTCCCTCCTATTAGATATCAGACAGTCAGTTTTTCAATTGTATTTTCAATGCCTGCTAAGGACATTCCTCTTTCAAGGAGCCTCCTAAATGAAGAACTTTAATCCAATCGGTAACTGTCTTGGGCTTAATTAATTTTATGTATGTTACATCGTTTTAAACTATATGTATAGTTTAAACACCAGGATGAATAGAACATATTACATCAGACACCTGTGGCTCCTGCAATACAATTTATATCCCCAAATGCAAAAAAAAACCCACAACAACTATGGGATGTCATATTCAGCATGTAGGTGAAAGCTACAAGCAGCCTATGTTGTAGGCAGTTTTGACCAAAAGAAGAGGTGGAGCAACGTGCGGCTGGACACTTTAATCCTGAGAACCACAGCCTGTCAGTCTTACCAATAATTGCTACAGAGATGCCAACAATGTGAGCAGAAGGGAAAACATCTGGCTGTACCCACTGGACACATTAATACCTCATGGCCTCAACCTATAGTACCAGCATCACTTACCTCCAGCGAATGAAAGCATCCCCTCCTCAAAGCTCTATAACTGCCACCGTGGAAACAGCATCATTTTTATCAGAGCAACGGATGAAGGCAGCAGCCCAAACATTTTGCTGGAATAATTTAAAATTATTTATAATTTAAAATTATTCCACACACACATATTTATGTATATGTTCTGCATTTGTTTGAACTGTATAGCTGTTTTACATAGATGCTTTTATTACATTGTAGATCGCTTTGGGATACCTCACAGGAAATGAAATATAAAACAGTAATACTGATGATGGTGATGCTTTGATTGACGTTTTGGCAGGTCAGGAAGCATGGGGGGCCATAGAGGGTGCAGGATGCTGTAGAGATGATTAATGGAAAGAAAGAAAAAACATGCACCATGCTCAGCTACCTCACAGCAATAAGCTAAACCCCACAGTCATCAGAATTAAAAAGACATTTTAACAGTGCCTTGTAAATGGTACTTCCAGCAATGCCAAAGGACCAATGTATGGAAGATACTGCTGACCTACCTTACTGTGTTACTGCTGGGACTACTGAGAAATGTGATATGCGGGAAATTTTGGAACAAGAGGGAGACAAATTGAAATTGCAGAGTTTTGAAAAACTAAAAAATAAAGTGCGAGATTGGTTTCATTATTATCAGATAATGGAGGCATATAATTTGGACAAGAAAATTGGCTTCCAGGTGGAAAAATCAAAATTGGAAACAGAACTGTTAGATCCCAAAACCAAGATTTTGTCAAAGATGTATAACTTGCTGTTGAAATGGAATACTCAGGATGAAACAGTGAAATCTGCTATGATTAAATGGGCACAAGATGTTGGACATAACATAATGATGGCTGACTGGGAACAGTTATGGACCACAGGTATGAAGTTTACGGCATGTAATGCCTTAAGAGAGAATATTATGAAAATGATATACAGGTGGTACATGACACCAGTCAAGCTTGCAAAAATCTATCATTTGCCCGATAATAAATGTTGGAAATGTAAAGAAACTGAAAGTACATTCTTTCACCTTTGGTGGACGTGCCCAAGGATTAAGGCTTCCTGGGAGATGATTTATAATGAAATGAAAAAGGTATTTAAATATACCTTTCTGAAGAAACCAGAGGCCTTTCTCCTGGGCATGGTTGGCCAATTGGTGTTAAAGAAGGATAGAACTTTCTTTTTTTTTTTTTTTTAAAGCAATTTATTAAATTTTACAATAAAAATAAACATAATAAACAATGTAACATTAATCTTAACATATTTTCACATTTTCTTTGGACTTCCTCACATCTCCCGCTCCCACTTTCATCGTTGTAACATTTTGTCAGCAATTTATCATCTTATTTAAATTCTTATATCCCTTCTATATTTCATAATCTTATAATTCTCAGAAGGAGCTAAATTTCACAGTCTTACTTATTTTCTTAAAAACTTCTAAATTTAGTGGTGCTCAGTTATTTTGATCTAGCATCTTGTTTAGCATTCACTCAAATTGCAATACTTTTGTAAATAGTTCTTAAATTTCTTCCAGTCCTCCTCAATCCTCTCTTCTCCCAGGTCACGGATTCTGCCGGTCATTTCAGCCAGTTCCATGTAGTCTATCAGTTGTATCTGCCATTCTTCCAGTGTGGGTAGATCTTGAGTTTTCCAATGTTTTGCGAGAAGTATCCTTGCTGCTGTTGTTGCATACATAAAGAATGTCTGGTCCTTCTTTGCCACCCCTTGGCCGACAATACCCAAAAGGAAGGCCTCTGGTTTCTTAGTGAAGGTATATTTAAATACCTTTTTCAGTTCATTATAAATCATTTCCCAGAACGCCTTCACTTTAGGGCAAGTCCACCAGAGGTGGAAGAACGTTCCCTCACACTCTTTGCATTTCCAACACTTATTATCAGACAGGTGGTAGATTTTGGCAAGTTTGACTGGGGTCATATACCATCTATAAATCATTTTCATTACATTTTCTTTCAGAGCGTTACATGCAGTAAATTTCAATCCATTGCTCCACAACCTCTCCCAGTCCTCAAACAAGATATTATGCCCAATGTCCTGTGCCCACCTTATCATAGCCGATTTAACCGTTTCATCTTGTGTATTCCATTTCAACAGCAAGTTATACATCCTTGAAAGTACCTTAATCTTTGGTTCTAGCAGTTCTGTTTCTAATTTCGATTTCTCCACCTGGAACCCTAGTTTCTTATCATTTTTAAAAACTTCTTTAATCTGAGCGTAATGTAACCAATCTCGCACTTTGTCTTTCATTTTCTCCAAACTCTGCAATTTCCAATTGTCTCCCTCCTTTTCTAGTATTTCCCAATATTTTGGCCATTTAGCCTCCATATTGGGTCTTTTTCGGGCCTTGGCTTCCAAAGGTGAAAGCCACCTTGGTGTTTTATTTTCCAGCAAGTCTTTATATTTTGTCCAGACATTAAACAATGATTTTCTGACAATATGGTTCTTAAAGGCCTTATTTGCTTTAACCTTGTCATACCATAAATATGCATGCCATCCAAAAGCATTGTTAAACCCTTCCAGATCCAACACATCAGTGTCCTCAAGAAGTAGCCAGTCTTTTAGCCAGCAGAACGCTGCGGCTTCATAATACAACTTTAAGTCTGGCAGGGCAAAGCCCCCTCTTTGTTTTGCATCAGTTAATATCTTAAACTTAATTCTGGGCTTTTTGCCCTGCCAGACAAACTTAGAAATGTCTCTCTGCCACTTCTGAAAGCACCCCGTTTTGTCCAAGACCTGAAGTGTTTGAAATAAAAACAACATCCTTGGCAATACATTCATCTTGATAGCAGCAATTCGGCCTAACAAAGAAAGTTTCAATTTTGACCAACTATCTAGGTCTCTCTTAATTTCTGTCCAGCATTTTTCATAATTGTCCTTAAATAGACTTAGATTTTTTGCTGTTATGTTTACCCCTAGGTATTTTACTTTTTTAACCACATTAAGTTCCGTCTCATTCTGAAACCGTTCTGACTCTGTATCAGTCAAATTTTTCCCCAAAACCTTAGTTTTCTGTTTATTTAGTTTAAATCCAGCCACCCGACCAAAATCATTAATCAGTTGTAATACTCTTTTCGTGCTGGGCTCTGGCTTCTGCAGGGTCAAAACCAGGTCATCTGCAAAAGCTTTTAATTTATATTGTTTCTGACCGACCTGAATTCCTTCCACCAACCGATCCTCTCTAATCATGTTTAATAGCACTTCCAGAACCGAAATAAATAACAAAGGGGAAATAGGGCAACCTTGTCGGGTCCCTTTTTCAATTTTAAACTCTTCTGTAACCACATTATTAACTATCAGTTTAGCTTTCTGTTCTGAATATATCGCCCCAATCCCATTCTCAAAACCCCGTCCCACTCCCATCTCTTTTAAATTTCCCATCATAAATTTCCAGGAGATATTGTCAAAGGCCTTCTCCGCGTCTATAAAAATTAGGACTGCTTTTGTATTTATGTCTGTTTGCAAAAGTTCCAAGATATCAATAATGTTCCTTGTATTAGTAAACAGATGTCTTCCTGGGAGAAAGCCGGCCTGGTCCTTATGAATTACTTCATTTAAAACTTTTTTAAATCTAATTGCCAGAATGTCTACAAATATTTTGTAATCCACATTTAAAAGAGAGATGGGACGGTAGTTCTTAAGTTGTGTCTTTTCAGCTTCCGACTTTGGTATTAATGTGATAAACGCTTCCTTCCACGACTCCGGTGCCCTCTTCCCCTCCATAATTTCATTGCTGACCTCCATCAAAGGTTGTATCAAATAGTCTTTTAATGTCTTATAGTACTTGGAGGTCAGCCCATCTGGTCCTGGAGATTTGCCAAGTTGCATGTTCTGGATAGCTTGTTCGATCTCTTGTCGTGTTATTTTAGAATTCAGGATTGTCCTATTTTCTTGTGACAATTTAGATAGTCCATTTTTTACCAAAAATTGTTTAATCTCAGCATCATCTTGCGGCCCTTGGGTGTATAATTTTTTGAAGTATCTCTGGAAACACTTTCTAATGTCCACTGGATTCTGGATGTTTTTTCCATCAACCTCTAAATTTGTAACAGTATTTAATCTTTGTCTTCTCTTCAACTGCCAAGCTAGCAGTTTTCCACATTTATTCGCCGACTCAAACGTTTTTTGTTTCATTAATTTAACCTTCCATTCAATTTCCTGATTTATCAATTTAGAATATTGTGTTTGATAAAGTTTAATTTCTCTCAGAGTTGGCTGTGACTTCGGATTCACTCTTAATTTCTTCTCTAATTCTTTTATTTTTTCCAAGATCTTATCTTTTTTCTCATTTTGTGTTCTTTTCTTTACTGCATTCTGTTGTATCAAGAATCCCCTCATTACAGCTTTACTTGCGTCCCAGATTACTCTTTTTTCCACCATGTTATTCATATTTATCTCAAAATAGTCCTTCAAAACTTTTTGGGCCTTCTTGGTAATTTCCTGATCTCTAAACAAATTGTCATTCATCTTCCATCTAAAGGATCCAGTTGGTATTAATGTCATATCCATCTTTACTGCATTATGGTCAGAGCAGGTCTTTGGGCAGATTTCCACTTTTCTGACCTTAGGTGCCAGGCCTCTGGAAATCCATATTTGGTCGATTCTTGTCCAGGTCAGTTGGGCTTCAGAAAAGAATGTTCCCTCTCTTCCTAGTGGGTTCTTTGTCCTCCAAATGTCAATCAAATCCATATTGTCAGTCATTTCAAAAAAGGTTTTAGGTAGTCTGCCGTCTTTTGTAACATTTTGACTTTGTGACTTGTCCATGTTAGTTGATACGACCCCATTCATATCTCCCATCATTATGATGTTGTTATAGTCTAGGTAGTCCAGCATTGTCTCCTGCAACTTCTTGTAGAATTCCGATTTCCCTTCATTAGGTGCATAGATTCCTAATATCAGCAGTTTCTCTCCTTGATGTTGTATCTCAATAGCCAAAATTCTTCCATGTTCATCTTTAAATAGGAATTTAGGTGACAGGCTCTCTTTTGCATATATCACCACACCTCTCTTCTTAACTTTGTCGGACGATACAAATTCCTGGCCCAATCTTTTATTTATTAACACTTTTCTGTGGAGCCTCGTCACATGTGTTTCTTGTAAACAAATAATGTCCAATTGTTCTTTTTTTAATATATGAAATATTTTCTTCCTTTTTTCCGGAATGTTACAACCATTAATATTCCAGCTCAACAGTTGCAGAGACATCCTGAACTATCTGGTTATTTTTCAAGGGGTGGTATCTTCTCAGGGTCTTCAGGTTCCACAGATGCTGATGTTGGTACTGGCGTTGCCTCAGGCCCAGAAGGTAGTTCAATTCCTTTTTGAAGGTCCTCTCCGTATGTAGACAAGAATTTGTCTCTCTCTTCCAGTGTTCTCACTTTAACCTTTCTCCCTCTAAAGGTAAAAGATATTCCTTGGGGAAATTCCCACCTGAATGGAATTGCGTTGCTCCTTAGTAGTTTAACAAGTTCAGAATAGGCGGCTCTAAGATCAAGCAGTAGTCTTGGGATATCTTTATAAATTTCAATTCTTCTATCCAAAACCTCCAGTGATTTTACAAAATGTAGTCCCAAAATCTTATCCCTTTCCTCCTTTGATCTCAATGTTATCAAACAGTCTCTGGGCCTCTCCTTCTTTATAAATCTTCCAAGTCTGAAAGCTGACACAATTTTAAAGTCCTTTTCTTCCAAGTTCCAGAACTTGGAGAATTCTTTGGTCAAAAACTCAGTTAGATGTCCTTCTTCTGCCTCTTGTAGTGATCTAATCCTTAAGTTGTTCTCACGGTTTCGGAGTTCTATCATAGAGATATAAATCTGGTGTTCCCCGACTTGTTTAGTGAGTGGTCTTACCTCTTGCTCTAAATTTTCAAATTTTTGTCTGGTGTCCTCAGTCAATTTCCGATTTTCTGCTGAGGCCTCCGTTAACTGTCCAATTGCTAATGCATTCTGTGCCACTTGTGTGGTTAATTTATTTAGACATTCTGTGTTTTTATCAATCTTTGCTGATTGCGCATCTGCTTTCTTGTCCAAAGCTTCCAATTTTTCAAAAATTTTGTCTAAAACAGAAACAGATGCTCCTGAGGCCATATCTTCCAATTGTAACTGCTCTACTTCGCCCTCTCCCTCCACTTCTGAGGGCAAAGTAGGCACAGATGATCTACGTGTCTGTGAGGCTGAGGTTAGAGTTGTTAAAGTTGTTTGTTTAGCTCTCCCTCTTTTTCTTGTGCCACTCATTCCAACGTTATCTATCAGTCAAGGTCACACTGAGTTATTCCCATGGGAATGGAAAGGTCCAGAGCAAGCAAACAGCAAGGGAATCGAAAGTAAAAAGTACATGTAAAGTCACTGTTTTAATCCAATCCTCTAGAGGGAGCTTAATCTGTCTTTCAGAGTCTAATTTAATGTCCAAGAACCTTCAAATACAACTGTTTAGCAGAGTTTATAAATGGTCACTTTGTTGCAGACAGTGCTTATTTATCTCCAAAAAGAATGTTTCAAATTTAAAAGGTCTCAATACCCTCAGATTGTTTCAAGTTCCAATATACAGTATCCAAATCTGCAGTGCTGACAGCTCCCTTAGTGCTCAGGCAGCTCCTGACTCTGGGTTTCACCTTCTAATTTGTAATCCAATAAAAGGAGGAAAGTCAAGTGCAAATAAAAATCCCAAATCTTTAGCTTAAAGTCTTTACTTTAAAATGCAAGTTCAATAGATGCTTAGATCTGTAAAACTTAGAGTCTTTCTTTCAGCCTCCACTCCTCCAGCTGATTGCTTTTTTCAAGTTCAATGGCTGCGGAAGACGGACTTCCTGCTTCCACGTCTCTCCGCTTTCAGCCAAGTTCAAGCCAATTTAAGTTTTTCTTTCAAAATCTCAAATTCAAGTGACTCAGTCTTTTACTCACAAGTTAGTTGCTTTTTCATCCGAATCCGTAATTTAGCAGGAAAAGGGATCAGCGCTCACCGACAGTAGCAGCGCGGCTTCGCTCCTCAGGCTGTGAAACAGCTCACAGCGCCGCAACCCCCCTCCGCGCTCCGGAGCCCCTTACGGGGTTCCTTCTGCACTTGGAGGGTCGCTCAAGGCGCCCACCGAGCCTCAAGACCCCAGGCTCTTGCCGCCTGGGGTTTTCCAGAATGGGTCTCCGCTTCGCCGTAGCGGACGACCCGTTGCCTGCGGAGCCTCCTCTCCCGTTCAGAAGAGGACCGCCATTGCCGTTCGCGCCGCCCCCGGAAGTCCGGATAGAACTTTCTTTATGTATGCTACAACAGCAGCAAGAATACTTATTGCAAAGTATTGGAAGACACAAGATTTACCCACTCTGGAAGAATGGCAGATGAAGGTGATGGACTATATGGAACTGGCGGAAATGACCGGCAGAATCCGAGACCAGGGAGAAGAGTCGGTGGAAGAAGATTGGAAGAAATTTAAAGACTATCTACAGAAATACTGCAAAATTAATGAATGTTAGAATGATGTTGGATTGAAGATAAGTGGTTTTTAGCAGCAATGTTATAAAGGAATATGTAAAAATGGATTGTTAACAGGTGATAATCTAAAGTTATGATATATTAAGATAAAAGATTAAGATAAAATCAAAGAGGGAAAGGATTTGCTGAATTAACTAATTGAACTGGAATACAAAAAAGGGAGGTGTGAGGAGGTCAGGGAAACAAGCAAATGAAAGATAAGATATGGAAAGACTGATCTGTTTTTAACTGTTTTTACTTTGTATTTTCATTTTCTCTCTTTTTTTTTTTTCTTTCTCTTTTCTCTTATTTTTGTAATATGTTGAAACTTTAGTAAATATCTTTTAAAAAAAAGAGAAATGTGATATGCTTGTGCAAGCTAAAGCACAGAATAAATATGGTTTCTATTGTTCATTGATTCAGAATAAATATGGTTTCTATTGTTCATTGATTCAGATAGCACTTGACTGCGAGAAAGGCTTCCACGTGGCAACCGTTCTGTTTGTGTTGTGTTAATCTGCAGGCGGAATATCTTTGCACCAATCCTGTGCCTCTTTTACATCTTCTGGCAGTGGTTTGGAGTTAATGTTTCATCATTAAATAAAGTTGGGGTTGTTACTCGCAATTTGGTGGACTTATGTATAACCCGCCCCATGCCTATAACGTTCTCTTGACGTGTTTCCATTGGCATCCTGATCAAGCTCTTGCTGCAAGCAACCAGTCGCACTTAATCTGCAGCTCTCAAAGTGAACACACATCCCCATACATATAAAAAAAGATGCTGTCAGCAAGTTCTCTGGGGTCTGATGAGTGTCATGACACACATTTATTGTTTGTTCTGTGCACAGTTCCCCATACAGATGGGAATCCCTTCCTGGCTCCCCGGGGGCATGTAAGTACTCATTCTTAATATTACAAACTAAATTTGAAGAACTGGATGGGAACTGATGGGTGTTACAGTTCATTCCCTTGCTTTGGATGCAGAAGTTCATCTGGATGATGGGACCTTTGGCTGAGAGGCAGGATTTTCCTGTTTGTTGAGACCTAGTAAAACATCACTAAGCTTTCTCCATATGCCTCTCAGTTATTGCCAGTTATAGAGACCTGACATGAAAGATCAGGGTGTTTATTGAGGAGAAACATAAGATAAACATAAGATAAGCCATAAGAGAAAAGTTGAGGCCTCCTGGATCAGTGTCCTATACTTCCTTGCTCTCTTGTGTAACCATGCCCTTCCTGGGAGAAGAATAAACACTTCCTCTTTTCCCTAGCTGCCATGTTACCCCACCACCCACAGCACCAAACTCCTCTTTGTGCTACCTGTCAATGTTCCATTGCTGATGGCTTCCTGCCATGAGCAGTCAGGAAGCTCACAAACAGTCCAGACCAACAGAGCAGCTCAGCCAAACACGGGGAGCAGGGAGAAAGAAGGCAATAGCCCCAAATAATACCGTCAAACACACATCTCATCCAGCTTTTGGGTCTGAGCCAGCGCTGACTGAGCTGCATGATGTTCATACGCTGAGGTTTGCCTGAAGACTTGTCATACATAACCAGGTAATGTGCGTACATTATTGCACTGGGTGGAAATGAGACTTCGGCTCCACTGAAGCAAGAAAATAATGCGCTTCCCTATCTTCCCGAAACAATTTCATTATTTCCAGAGCAGCTTTCCTTCAGCTTTTGCTCTCTCCACCCGCATCACAACCCCTCCTGACAGTCACAATTAGAATTTAGCTCATGCTTCCTGGGCTGCTCTAAATCAATGAGACATTCTGACTTATGATTTCTCATTTCTCTTGGACCCTGTTTGTGTCAGCCTGGAGTACATTCTGCGTTTGTGCTACCTCTCGTCTCTCCTTTCTCTTTTATTCCTAACTGCCCATTAAAATAAAAACTAGCTTTAACTTGTTGCATTCCTGTGGCAGAAAGGGCACTGTGCAGTAGTAATAGTGACCCGAGTGAGATGTGGGGTTTACTTTTAGTTTTTAATTTTTTTTCTCATTTTTCACTCTTTCTCCCCACCTCCCCGCTTTAACCAACTGCGTCGGCTGGCACTCGGCTTCAAAGAGCGATATGTCTGAAGGCAATTTTCACAACTCTTCCAACACCTCTTATTCAAGGTACTCAATTCTGGCTCCATCAGGCAATTCCATGTCCAGAGTTGCCATGAAATGTAATGGGAAACTTATACTGCCTGTAAGAACCCATCAGCGTAATGGGAAATGCCGAGCCATTTTCAAGGAGAGGAGTCTCTGTTTCAGGGAGTGTGTGATATACCCTCACACACAAACTGAGGAAATGTGCTTGGATTCAACAGAATCACCTTTATCTAGGCAACCCACAGTCCTTTTAAAAAAGATAGATAGCAATAATTTAAATGAACTGCTACCTTATTCTACACTGGTAAAAAGTCAAAGTGAAATGATATATAATGAAATGAAAAGGATGTTTAAAATAGGTAAAGGTAAAGGGACCCCTGACCATTAGGTCCAGTCACAGACGACTCTGGGGTTGCGGTGCTCATCTCGCTCTATAGGCCAAGGGAGCCGGCGTTTGTCCGCAGACAGCTTCCAGGTCATGTGGCCAGCATGACTAAACTGCTTCTGGTGAACCAGAGCAGTGCACGGAAACGCCGTTTACCTTCCCGCCAGAGTGGTACCTATTTATCTACTTGCACTTTGACGCGCTTTCAAACTGCTAGGTTGGCAGGAGCAGGGACCAAGCAACGGGAGCTCACCCCATCACGGGGATTCGAACAACCAACCTTCTGATCAGCAAGCCCTAGGCTTAGTGGTTTAGACCACAGCGCCACCCTTTGTAAAACAACAACAAAAACAAAAACAAACAAACACAGAAGCTTTTCTTTTGAGAATTTTAGGGACAAAACTGCCTAAACTGTATCACAACTTATTCATGTATGCTACTACAGCAGCAAGAATGTTACTTGCCCCCAAATGGAAAGAAGCAGAATTCCCAGCAAGGGAAGAATGGATACAAAAACTTAGGGAATATGCAGATATGGTGAAACTTACAGGAAGAATAAGAAATCGAGATAAACCATTTCCATTATTTTATTTTTTAAAAATTGTTATCAGATTTTTACAGATAAATTGTAAACAGATAAAAACATTGGCAGGATTATTGTAATGACCTGCAGTTTCATAAGAGTATATATTTAAAGGAGATGAATAAATGAGCAAATTAAGTCAATTCGGATATGCGGAAGATATTAAAAATAAACTTAAGGAACCGCAAAAAGGGGGGGGAAGGAAGTCAAGTTCTGAAATGTTAAAATGTAAAATGTATAAACTTGAAAAGTGTGTGTGTGTGTGTGTGTGTGTGTGTGTGTGTGTATATATGAAAAGTGACCCAACCTAGATCAGCCTATGAATTATTGCATGAAAATAACGATTGCATGAAAATAATTATCACATGAAAATAATGAGGAAGAGCTGTGGCTGAGTGGTTCAGCATCTGCTTTGCATGTGGAAGTTACTAGATTCTATCATTTTCAGATAGGACTAGACATATCCTCTGCCACAGAACAAAGGAGACCAGCTGCCAACCAGGGTGGGCAACAGTGAACTAGCATGCTCCATACTGAGAGTTTAATGTTTGCACATGAGCTGCAGTTTCAAAAACAATCTAGAAAGCTTAGTGTAGATCTCTCTCTCCTCCCCCCCCCATATTTATATCAATTTAGCAGGGGTTGGGAACTTATGTAGGACTCCCCATTTAGCCTGTAAGCTATGGCCACTTGTCCTGACATCATATGGGCAGGTAAAGATGTAGCTCAGGCTTCCTCAACCTCAGCCCTCCAGATGTTTTTGGCCTACAACTCCCATGATCCCTAGCTAACAGGACCAGTGTTCAGGGATGATGGGAATTGTAGTCCCAAACATCTGGAGGGCCGGAGTTTGCCTATGCCTGGTTTACTCCTTAGCTTTTTCTTCTCCTGAAGATGTAGAACCCTCTGAATACTGTGGACTACAACTCCCAACAATCCCACCTACCATAGTCAATAGCTATGGATGATAGGAGTTGTAGTTCAAAAAGATCAGGAAGGCGCTACATTGGTCACCCTTGGTGTAGGGTTTCCAATATGAGGATGGGAGCCCTGATCAATCAGAAATCCCAGTGCCTGTGCAAACAATCCACTTTAGACTAACAGCTGGGGACAGAACTAGTCTCACACATTACTGCAAGCCCCTTTATGTGTTCAGTACCCCCAGGGACCAAACATTCAAACGGAGCTATTACATAAAAAAAACAACAACAAACCTGTTCATGCCATGAAATGTGATGTGATGTTATGAGTTTCAAGCCCCTACCCAGAGATCTCTTACAAGCTCTGACCTGCACCAGTAATTATAGCTAATGGGAATTGTAGTCTCAAAACTTCTGGAGGGCCAATGTTGTATGTCGAGGTCCCCAAGCCACCCAAATAACTCCCACATCACACGTAATTTTTGTTTAAGGTTTTTGGCATAATTTTGGCCACAACTTTATTAAAATACAAAAAAATGTGAGTGGTTGCTTAGGCATTGGTTGCGACTATTTGCCCCCAGTGGGGACAGACTGACATTTCGCAACCCTGCAAAAGTCAGAAAAGGGGAATACATTTTGGGGATAGCGATGGAGCAGGGAACCTGCCCTCAGCCCTCCCCAAATTCAGCCAGGGGCTCTTGCGTGGCCCTAGCCCCTTGACAGGGTTGGGACAAAAGCAATGGTGAGCCCCTATATTCCTTTAACGGAATACCAGTGTAGTGTAGTGGTTAAGAGCGGTAGTCTCGTAATCTGGGGAAACGGGTTCGCGTCTCCGCTCCTCCACTTGCAGCTGCTGGGTGACCTTGGGCTAGTCACACTTCTTTGAAGTCTCTCAGCCTCACTCACCTTACAGAGTGTTTGTTGTGGGGGAGGAAGGGAAAGGAGAATGTTAGCCGCTTTGAGACTCCTTAAAGGGAGTGAAAGGCGGGATATCAAATCCAAACTCTTCTTCTTCTTCTTCTTCTTCTTCTTCTTCTTCTTCTTCTTCTTCTTCTTCTTCTTCTTCTTCTTCTTCCCTGGCAGCAGCACCATTAGAGGGGCAGGCACAGCCAATCCATGCCCCTCAACCAACCAACCAACCAACCATAAACCAATGCATAACCGCAACCTTACAAGTTGTGACGATTTGCTACTTAGTAGGCAAAAAACAAATGGCACCAGCCAATCAGCCAGATGGACAAAATTCCTACCGGGCCCCTGCCCCAATAGCAGACGACCCCATGACAGGCATAGCAAGGTCAACGCAAACAACCCTAAATATAGGGGGGGGGATGGGCAATCCGATGCACGGAGCTCTACGCTTCTTGCAGGGAGTTTTAACATTTCTGGCTATCACACTGGGCTCACACTGGCATGGAAGAAGTTTTGCATTCCTCCATCGGTTTTGCAGGGACGCGGGTGGTGCTGTGGGTTAAACTACAGAGCCTAGGACTTGCCGATCAGAAGGTTGGCAGTTCAAATCCCCATGACGGGGTGAGCTCCTGTTGCTTGGTCCCTGCTCTTGCCAACCTAGCAGTTCGAAAGCACGTCAAAGTGCAAGTAGATTAATAGGTACCACTCCAGTGGGAAGGTAAACGGCGTTTCCGTGCACTGCTCTGGTTTGCCAGAAGCGGCTTAGTCATGCTGTCCACATGACCCGGAATCTATGCGCTGGCTCCCTTGGCCAATAAAGCGAGATGAGCGCTGCAACCCCAGAGTCGGTCATGACTGGACCTAGTGGTCAGGGGTCCCTTTACCTTTACCTTTATTGGTTTTGCAGTTTTGCAAAACAGCTTCCTTTCCTTTGGGAACAACGAGAAGAAAATCAGAGGTTGAGATTTTGACCAGCCCCTCAGCTGGTTTATATCTTTGCCTGGTTTAGGAGCATGTCAGGCAGCCAAGAATCCAAAGATCCATACAAGCTGTTTTCTTCCCCTCCCCTGAATACAGCAGCATCCTTTGAAGCGCCCTGCCACACCTACCTTTTGAACCTATCAATTTCAGAAAGCTGGAGCTTTCTGTGGTGGTTGAGAGGAGAAATTCAACATTGTATCTCTCTATCTGATGCCAGAGCACACTCTCTCTCTGATGTTGGAGAGAGAGATCTAATATATCTTAGGAACCCTTCCAGGGGCCATAGGATTCCAGCCTAAATTCTTAAAGCAAAAGGTTTATTTGCTTCCATCCTTTCAGCTGCTTTGATGCGCTTCAAAACATTGCTGTAACAATGGAAGATTTAGAAGGGTAGCATTTGTTGCAGCTGAGTGATGTCAGGTATTATGTTCCAGTTTGAGCCTATGTGATATAAAGGTGTCTTATACCTCTATATCCATAAGTGGTTTTATATATATATATCTCATTTCCAAAGTTCTAGGATCATATCTCATCTCTATTGCAATTATTAATTCTTCAGAATATGTCTTTTGGATGTTTGCAGCTTGATTTCAAAAGAGATCTCAATGGATTATATCCAACTAAGCTGTTCCCTTGGAGCAAGGGCTTCTGCCTTTGCAATAGCGCTTTCACTCCCTGTATGCCCTTCAAATCTGTTCTGGGGTTTTCCCTGACTCTCCAGGGACATGGGGAGAGGAGATGGAGAGCATGTCCCATTGCACAGGTGGAAGAACTTGTGCTAATGGAACAACCTCATTGAATACTACCCAGTTTTTATACAATCCATCTTACATAGCAAATATTGCAACGTCTATTATTTTACAATTATGTGGTGCTTATGGCACAGTTACCTACCCGTTGCACTTCTCCAATTAATGCATAATCTTGATTTTTTCATATTGCCATTTGTCGTTCTAGCTATTTACCTAAATAATTGAGTATTCTCCCTGGGCTTAGCTATTTGGAGTTCAGACAAGCTGAACTGCTGCACAGTGGACAGGTAGATAGTTCTGGTCAATTGAATTATGTAAATAGCAATTCAGGTTCTTGGGAATTCATTTTCCAAAGCACTTCCAAGAACTGTGCAAAGTTTATATCATCTTTCAGTGTGTGTATGTGTGCGTGTTTTTCCCCCTTCTGTAATGCAAATGAAAATGTAGCATATTACAAAGTCTTGATCAAAAATGGTAAGAAAACCAAGTAACCATGAAACTTTTTCTATTTTCTTATTTTTATCCAGCTCAGGCAATCTGAGTTTAAGTTCTCTGCTCTTACAGAAAGCATTACTATTTAAAATCCTGATTAAGCATGTTTTTGGGCAGGGGGAGATGGACTGTTAGAGTCAGAATTGTGACCCACCAAGCTTGCTTCAGCCCCACAAGCCCCACATATTGAATTGTATAGTGTTATTGACATCCCATCTGCTTTTTAAATATATCTATGATTTACAGTTTTATACATTTCAATAATTTATCATTGTAACATTTCAAAACTTGACTTCCTCCCCCCTTTCATGCTGTTCCTTATTTTTTAAAAAAATATTTTCTGCATATTCCAAATTAACTTAATTTACTCATTTATTCATCTACTTTAAATATATACTCTTATAAAACTGCAGGTTAATACAATAATCCTGCCAATGTTCTTATCTGTTTGCAGTTTATTTGTAAATATTCAATAAACTATTTCCATTCTTTTATAAAAACTTTGTTGTATCAAATTCTTATTTTTCCAGTAAGTTTTGCCTTTTCTGCATATTCCGTAAGTTTTTGTATCCATTCTTCTTTGTCTGAGACTTTTGGAGCAAATAACATTCTTGCCGCTGTAGTCGCATACATGAATAAATTTCTATACAGTTTGGGTAGTTCTTGTTGGGAATTTTCATTCCACCTTTAGTTGCAGACATGGGATTGTTATGTGTCACATGTCTGTTTACATTCCAGCACAGTTTGCTGGAACTTCCGCTGTATTGCTTTTGTTTTGACTCTCTCTCCGAGAAGACGGCAAGGAGAGACGACATGTTTCTTTGTCCTGATTTATGTTTAATAAAACCGTAGTTCTTAGTATGTATTCACAAGCCTCAGCCTCTTCTGTTGTGCAGTTTACACTGCTACATATAGTATGCTCAAGTCTGGGAGGCTTGAATCACTGATTTATGTCAGAACCAGAGGTCGATGGATCTTCACAGCGGCACGGCTGAGAAGGAGATGATCCAGCTGGGGGCTAGCCAGGATGCCTACAGTTCTGGCCCTATAATTCCCAAAAGGAAAGCTTCTTTACAAATGTTATTTAAAACCTCGTTTTCAATTCATTATATATCATTTCGCAGTAAGTTTTAACCTTACTATAAGACCACCACGTATGATAAAAAGAACCTTCTTTCTCTTGTTTTTGAAGTCCCAAGAAGGTCGGGGGGGGGCAATTTTCATCACTCTACTGAAGAACCCTACATATATGGATGGTGGAACGTATTTAGACTTGGTGGGTTGTCTAGTTGCTCAGACATAACCTGTCAGGGCAGAATCAGTATGCTCAGAATCCCCTGACATGAAGGAGAGTGTTCGGTTAGGAATGGTGCTGTGGGTTAAACCACAGAGCCTAGGGCTTGCTGATCAGAAGGTCGGCGATTCGAATCCTCATGACAGGGTGAGCGCCCGTTGCTCAGTCCCTGCTCCTGCCAACCTAGCAGTTCGAAAGCACGGCAAAGTGCAAGTAGATAAATAGGTACCCCTCTGGCGGGAAGGTAAACAGCATTTCCGTGCACTGCTCTGGTTCACCAGAAGCGGCTTAGTCATGCTGGCCACATGACCCGGAAGCTGTACGCTGGCTCCCTCAGCCAATAAAGTGAGATGAGCGCTGTAACCCCAGAGTCATCTGCGACTGGACCTAATGGTCAGGGGTCCCTTTACCTTTAACCTGTCAGGGCAGAATCAGTATGCTCAGAATCTCCTGACATGGAAGAGAGTGTTAGTTTAGGAATGGAGGAAGCAGAAGAATGTGTGTCTGCAGAGGAGGGGGTAGGAGAGCCCAACGGGGAAACCAGGAAGAGGTGGAAAGGGAACAGGCAGCCTCACAGGCACTGCGAGGGTTAAGCTCTGAATCGGAAGGAGGAGGTAGATTTACGACAGCTCACACCAGAAGTGAGGACAAAAGACAGGGTCAAAGGAGAGTCTTAAAGTTCCTGCACTTTAGATGCTGGAAATGGAGGAAGAGGCCATTGGTGGTATCTGATTCAACAGAGTCAGACTAATGGTGATTAACTAATAATAATGATACCTTTATTGTCAATGTACAACCTGTGTACAATGAAATTAATTGATGACTTGTAAATAAAGACCATAAAAACATCAACGGTGTGAAGTGGCGATTACTGTGAAGAGAGAATCATAACTCCCTGACATAACCTGAGAATACAATCCAGTATCCCTGTAATTCTCATTGATTTGAATGAGAGAATTGGGCACATGTTGAAATGTCTCCCACTGAAACCAAGCCAACGAGACCTGGAGGACTTCATTTAGTGCAGGATTATGTCTATCCCATGCTGCTGCTTTGGGATGAGGGAGAACATGTTCCAGTGGCACTGGCAGATTTGCAGGGCACCAATTTTATGTGCTTGGAGCTTTTGTGAGCACAGAGACCTCACCGTATGCAGAATGTGGAATCCATATGACTTTGGTTTGGAATTTGACACCATTGCCAACAGGTGCCAACTTGAATAAAATATTGGGGGGGGGGCAGGTAAACCCTGCCTGCATAATCAATCACATTGTGTGATGCACACAATTTGAATGGCAATGCCCATCAACTTGGGGGGGGGGGCGACTCCCTCAAATATTTCATTGGGGGCCAATGGTATCTCAGCCCCTAGGAGTTGGCTCCTTTGATTGGTGAAAGCGCTGCTTCCACTTTGTAATAAAAGCTCTGGGTTTTCCCCCTTCTATATATTAAACTTAAACAATGTCAATAATTCCACATATTAATAATATATTTGCTATTCAATTCAGCGAGTCCTTTCCGGGAGAAGAGCCTCCGGCAAGTTGCTGTCTCCAAAGCTCTGTGAAGAAGGTAATTATATTTCCCCCCTACCCCAACTCCTCTTGTTCATAATGTTCTGAGATTTATGAATGAAAAATTATATGGGACAAATGCAAATGACAGGTTGCATCCTTTTCAGAACTGGCATCATGTTCTTCATGTCTGGGAATATTAGCTTAATGAGGAGACAAAAACGACACCGAGACAATTATCTCTCTTTGTTTTTTAAAAAAATAGGAAAGAGAAAGAGCTACTGAAAGCCTGTAATTGTGTGGGATAATCCAGAGTTGATACCAAACCTTATATTGAGCTTTTATAAACCTATAACAGTCCAATTGATTTGACTGAAGCAACAGGGATTGTCATTTTAGAGGCTGAAACTTAATTTTTGCTAATTTCTTCGGGGGGGGGGTCTTAAAAATAAGTTTTTGGATGTGATGAATTCAAATCTGCTATTATTATTGTGATTGGACAACATTTAGCTTGGTAGGTCTACATTTGATGAAGAAGCACATAAACTGCTTTCGGAAAACCAAATAATTTCAGTTTTACCTTATGAAAATGTCAGGTACTTCTAAATAAAAATAAATAATATTAATATATGATACATAATGTAACTGCAAGTACTTGGCAATCATTTTTAATGATTCCTATGCAATTTTACACACATTTTACTTACAAAGCAAAACTAAATCATATTAACTGAGCCAAAATATATTTTGCATTCCCAACTCATGTTCCAACTTTTTAGCATCCCTCATTTTTTTGGAATTTGAAAGCTCAGAAATTCACCATTCCACAATGAGGTAACAAATCTGCAAGGTATGCCTAAGCCTTGCTGATAGTTGCAGACTGAATAAGATCCTGCTTTGGGAAATTTGGATGCAGATGAGATAGATAAGATATACCGTATTTTTCGCTCTATAAGACGCACCAGACCACAAGACACACCTAGTTTATGGAGGAGGAAAACAGGAAAAAAAATATTCTGAATCTCAGAAGCCAGAACAGCAAGAGGGATCGCTGCGCAGTGAAAGCAGCAATCCCTCTTGCTGTTCTGGCTTCTGGGATAGCTGCACAGCCTGCATTCGCTCCATAACACACACACACATTTCCCCTTACTTTTTAGGAGGGAAAAAGTGAGTCTTATAGAGCAAAAAATATGGTATTTCTCTTTGGTTTGTTTCCTGGCTGTACGTTAGTATTAGGACTGTACTGAATAATAGCCACTTTTCATTTTGTAGTAGAAACGACCTCTTTTGGTAGGATGTAATTTCAAAATACACTTAGATTGAAAATAATAATAATATCTTGATCCTTTAGTGCCACTCCCCCCCCCCCCCAGCTTCTGTGCAATTCCTAATCCCAACTGCTGCTGCTGTCTCCTTCCTGGATAAAGCACTTAGGATTAGTTTTTCCCCATCAGAGATAATGCCATGAACACAAGATGGTGTCATAATATGGGAAAGCCAATGAGATTTGGCTGGGAGATATAAGGATGGTACTATACTTTGGTGTGCAGAAGATGGTGGACTACCTAGAACTACTATGGAAAAAGCCCTTAATTGGTTTCTATATTCGATTGTTTGGTTTTATTAAGTGTGCCTGTTAGGCCATGAGAAAGTGAGATGTCGCTGTGTTTTGAAAAGGCGGAGTAACTGACCGATAGCTTTCCTTTTGGGAATTATAGGGACAGAACTACCTAAATTGTATAGAAATTTATTTATGTATGCTACTACAGCAGCAAGAATGTTACTTGCCCCAAAGTGGAAAGAAGCAGAAGTCCCAGCAAAGGAAGAATGGATACAAAAACTTATGGAATATGCAGAAATGGTAAAACTTACTAGAAGAATCAGAAATCAAGGTAAATATAAATAAATTCTTTATATAAAAGAATGGAAATGGTTTATTGAATATATACAGATAAATTGCAAACAGATAAAACAATTAGCAGGATTATTGTAATAACCTACAGTTTCATAAGAGTATATATTTAAAGGAGATAATTAAATGAGCAAATTAAATGAATTTGGATATGCAGAATATATTAAAAAATAAATTTAAGGAACCGCAGGGAGAGAGGGAAGGAAGTCAAACTTTGAAATGTTAAATTGATTGTATAACTAATGAAATGTATAAACTTGAAAAGTATAAATGAAAACTTTAAAAAAAAGAAAACTGAAAAGGCGGAGTAATTCTGAATAAAAATAAATGAAACACATAAAACTATGTTTTAGTGATAGGCCACGAATGCACCTTTGAGGTGAGGTCTTAAAGGTGTGTTGAAAACTCAAAAGCTAGATACACATTTCAGGAAGAAATAACGAAATGAAGGCATTTTTCCTGGCTCCTGATTGGCTGTGTTCTATTTCACCATAGTAACGCTATATCGACGCAAGAAACTTTATGCCCAAAGCTGTTATCAATGCTGCAACCTGATTCTTTTTTAAAATGGAAATGTTTATTTAATTAGCATGACATAATTTCTCTTCTAAAAGGCATTTCATTTCTTTTTTCAATAATTTCAGCTAAGCAATTTCCAGAGTCTAAGAGAAGCTGGTCTATATTTATGATTCCATGTCGCTGTCTAGAAAAACCGTGACAGCTATAATTACTGGTGCAGGTCAGAGCTTGTAAGAGATCTCTGGGTAGGGGCTTGAAACTCATAATATCACATCACATTTCATGGCATGAACAGTTTTTTTGATGTAATAGCTCTGTCTGAACGTTTGGTCCCTGAGGGTACTGAACACATAAAGGGGCTTGCAGGAATGTGGGAGACTAGCTCTGTCCCCAGCTGTTAGTCTAAAGTGGATAGTTTGTATAGGCACTGGGATTTCTGATTGATCATGGCTCCCTTCCTCATATTGGAAACCCTACAGCAAGGGTGACCAATGCAGTGCCTTCCCGATCTTTTTGAACTACAACTCCTATCATCCGTAGCTATTGACTATGGTAGATGGGATTGTTGGGAGTTGTAGTCCACAATATTCAGAGGGTTCTACATCTTCAGGAGAAGAAAAGGCTAAGGAGTAAACCAGGCATAGGCAAACTCCGGCTCACCAGAATTCCCATCATCCCTGACCACTGGTCCTGTTAGCTAGGGATGATCGGAATTGTAGTCCCAAACATCTGGAGGGCTGGAGTTTGCCTATGCCTGGAGTAAACACCACACAAATCCTTGGTGGAGTCCCTAAGATAGTTGGATGACATCTTGTATGCCTCCTCCTGGCAAATTCTGCAGCCAAGCTGGTTCCAAATGTATTGCTCTGCTTTCCTTTGAACCACTCCAATGGGGCTTGTTGTCTGGACAGCTCAGGGCCTCCTGCCCAGGCTTGCACCTTGGAGAGGTAACTTCAGTGCTGCTAACACAGGAAAAACAATGCAGGAGGAAGCAGTTATGAGTTGTTGGTCTCTGCAGCCACAGCAGACACTGTGATTCTCCAGCAGTTTGACTTGGCCCTTGGAGGTGTACTCCACTGTCTCTTGAGACAGACACATGCCAACAACTACATTGGTTATGCTGCCCTTAAGTTCATAAACTAGCATTAATAGACCCTGGAACCTCATCAAAATGCTGGAGAGGGTGCACCTCCACAGGCACATACCTCCACATGTGGTGGGAATGTCCTAAAATCCAACTCTTCTGGACACCAATTATACAAGAAATATACAAACTAACTAAGCAAGTATTAGATGTCACCCCAGAACTGGCCGTACTAAACATATTGCAAGGTAATAATGCCCACTCACATCATAAAGAGCTCATAAACCACCTACTCTTAGCAGCCAGAAACGGGAGAGACCTGTCAGGAGTAAGCATGGAACAATATAATTAAATAGTATGGGAAACAGCCTTATTAGAAAAACCAACCAATAAATTGAAACTGACACAGGGACAAATAGAAGAAGGTGCCTTCACCCTGGTATGGTTCTCCTTTATCACAGACACAGCCCAACAAGACAACAACAAGAATCCGCCAACAACATACAAATCAATATGGCTAACCTGATCCAAAAACACACATACACCCCACTCTCACATAAAAACAAATCTCACGACAGCCAGCCAAAGATAACCAACCACACCCTAGGCCACCCCCAACCTCTCTCACCACCAAAAAAATACAACATGCCAATAGTAAGAGAACCCACACCGGTGATGCTCACACAAAACTCCACACATACACTAAGTAGAAGAATAGAAGCATTTCCACCCCACCCCACTCACATTCCCCCTCCCCCTCTTTTCTTCCTAACCTAATACTAATGTCTCAAAGCAAATGAAACTGATCTTTAGAAAACGCAACTTGAAAAAAGAGACAATGCACTTATTTTGTGTGTGTGTGTGTGTGTGTGTGAATCTCATAAAAGTAGCACCCTTGAGACTAGGTTTGCTCACACATTGGCTGGGGGTGAAGGTATCAGTTGGGTGTGACTAGGTCTACAGGTCCTTGATACATTCAATACCCAAGACACCGAGTGCCTGAATATGATTAGAGTGTGAGACCACCTTGTGGTTCTCAATCAGTAAGAATGGATTGCCTCAAGGAATGGTGGCTTCCAAATTCACCACAGCCACACCATGAAGGACCCCTGGAGGGTTAAGTCCAGTCAACGGTGATAGGGTTGCAACACTCATCACAATTTCAGGCCGAGGGAGTCGGTGTTTGTCCACAGACAGCTTTCCGGGTCATTTGGCAGCATGACTAAACCGCTTCTGAAGCAACGGAACACCATGATGGAAACCAGAGCGCACAGAAATGCTGTTTACCTTCTCGTCGCAGCAGTACCTAATTATCTACTTGCACTGGCGTGCTTTCGAATTGCTAGGTTGGCAGGAGCTGGGACAGAGCAACAAGAACTCACTCTATCGCAGGGATTTGAACCACTGACCTTCTGATCAGCAAGCCCAAGAGGCTCAGTGGTTCAGACCACAGTGCCACCCGAGTCCCCTACGCCATATGTATAAAGGACTATTTTAAACAATCACAGTTTCCCCCAAAAATAGTAATTCTGGGACCTGTAGTTTGTTAAGGGTGCTGATAGTTAGGCGGCCCCTGTTCCTCTCACAGAGCTACAACTTGCCTGCTAAACCACTCTTGTATTGGCTATTAAATCACTCTGGAAAGTGTATCTATGGGAGGGGAGCTGGCTCTCCTCAATCTTTTCATGGGAGATAATATTAACTTGCAGCTTAAATCTTTAATAGCCTTTAATAAGTTCTCTTCTACTAGCAGCCAGGCTCATAATAATGAGAGACCGGAAGGGCTTGGTGCTTCTCTAACAATCTGATACAACAAAGTATTGCAAATAGCACTTGTGGGAGAATAAAATAATAAAATAAAATTGATAGACTTGAATCAGACTTGAATCAGAAAGGATCTTTTGTTATGGAATGGCACAGCTTTATTATGTACAAGGCTGAAAATGGAAATAGAGGAAAACCCTCACATTAGAAAACTTCTTACCTAAACATTAGCTTCTTAGTTAGGGTAGGATATTTCATTATTTAGCTGCATGATATTGCTGTATGTTGAAAGAAAATATAATAGTAATAATAATAATAATAATAATAATAATAATAATAATAATAGCACTTTTAGTGTTAAGATGGAAGGTGGTATTCAATGAAATATTTGTGCTAATGCAAGGATTAGTGCTAGCACAATGGGTTTTCCCCTCCTAGCTCCCCCCCCCCCCCACTGCAAAATCTCCTCTGAAGGGATGGGGTAAAACTCATAAATATGTTTTAGGGTGCAGTTGGTAGAAAGGGAGAGAATACTCCATTCCACATGGGGGCACTCTTACACTTGTTAGCGCTATTTTGAATACAATTCTGAAATGCTAGAGAGACCAACTAGGATTGAATCCTCATATAATGAACCCCTCTCAAATCTCTCCAATATGGTCCTGCAAAGTATTTTGGGCTGCAAAGTACCATAGCTAAATCAACGTTTCCTGTTCCTTCTTTTCAATTTCACACCAATAAGCCGCACAAAACTGAAAGGCAAAGACATGGACAGCTTAAAGATAAAGGTAAAGGGACCCCTGACCATTAGGTCCAGTCGTGACCGACTCTGGGGTTGCGCCGCTCATCTCGCTTTATTGGCCGAGGGAGCCGGCGTACAGCTTCCGGGTCATGTGGCCAGCATGACTAAGCCGCTTCTGGCGAACCAGAGCAGCGCATGGAAACGCCGTTTACCTTCCCGCTGGAGCGGTACCTATTTATCTACTTGCACTTTGATGTACTTTCGAACTGCTAGGTTGGCAGGAGTAGGGATCGAGCAACGGGAGCTCTCCCCATCGTGTGGATTCGAACCGCCGATCTTCTGATCGGCATCATCATCATTTTTAATTTGTATACCGTCTTTCGATCTTACTCAAGACAGTTTACAAGCTGAAGAAACAAAAAATGTACATCTTATAACAATCTAATGCAATACAAAAATGTGATAATGAAATAAAATTTTAAAATAAGGAAAATAAGGCAAGAGTCTCAGTGGTTTAGACCACAGTGCCACCCACTCCTGTTTTCCTCTCCAGTATGCATAGAATGCCAGCCTAAATAAGCAAGCAGTTTTTTTGTGTTTTTTGTTTTAACAGAGATGCCACAAAGTTTCCACTTATTCCCCCTCCAGCAGAACCTAGCACTGCAAAATCTGCTTTGAATATCCTATCAGGAATATTGCATTATACAAATGGGCAAGAAATACTGACCAGTATCATGCTGTGATGGAGAAAGGCGAGAGGACTGACTACAAGTAGCCTGTCATGAAAATGTTTAAGGGTGGCTTCATATATTTATTACAGGAGACTTGTTATAAATCTCTCCAGACCAGACTATTGTTCCAAAAGCACCATTTGCATGCTCATGGGAATGTGAACTTTAAGACTATGAAGGGCAAAAACATACAGCACTCTGTGTGAGGCAATTAACAGTCTGTTTTTGTCCTGCTTAATTTAATGCTTTAGCTAAGCTTAGCATGCAAATATCCACTGGAACAAGGGGTTGCATCTATGACAAAATAATCAATCTTTTGGCAGTTAGCTCATGTAACAGAGTCATTTAGAATTATGACTCGAAGGAGGAAAAAACATTCGGATATACTCTTGTAATTACTGTGAACAATGTAGCGCTTTGAAGGCACTCTGTATGCTCTGTAAGAATTAGAGCTATTTTTTAAAAGCCCTTGCATAGCTTCTGATCACCTCTGAGTCACTGTTAACTTCAAGCTGTCTACTGATACTGACGCTGGTACTATGACAATATAATTCTTTACAGATAATGTCTGTCAAAGATGGTGTTAAGAATTAACAGGATTTACAGTTGCATTGGGGAGAGAACCTTGCAATTTAGAAGAGTTGCCAAGGGAATTGAACTCAGGAGCTGTCTTCCCCGATTGCAGACATACTCGGGATAATTCTGCTAATGAGTTTTGCTCATACTTAGGGTCTGTAAAGTTGTCTATACTACAGGCAGCATGACTGTGATAATACCCTGCTCTCCATACCTAAAATAGAAACTGGGTAAGGGTGCCAAGAACCATATCCAAGCTCAGACGTGGAGAAGAACTTTAGGAGCTCATAAAAACTCAAAGGAGAAACAAGAATTGCAAGTTACTGAATTTTTATCGGGCTCAGTCTAAAATCTGAGCCAGAGAAGAATTCCTGATGTCCCTCCTCACATCACCAGGATTCTCTTTCTGTCGTCACCAGCATCCCTGCTAGCCCCCATCCCTAAAACACACTGCTTCTTCCCGGGCAAGTGGCAGTAAAAGTGGGAGCAGCAGTGATGGGCGCACAGAACCGAGAGGGTGATTTCTCCCTTCATTCTTCATACCTTGCATACTGGGATAACATGTTGGAGTAACAGTGAATCAGGGAGCAAGTCTATCAAGCACCGCCTCTTTCCATATGAACCTACCCGGATCCTGAGATCATCTTCTGAGGTCCTTCCTCGTGTGCCCCCTCTTCAAGAGGTTCGGAGGGTGGCAACATGAGAACGGGCCTTCTGGTCTGTGGAATGCTCTCCGCAGGGAAGTTTGCCTGGCGCCTTCATTATACACCTTTAGGCGCCAGGCAAAAACATTCCTTTTTAACCAGGCCTTTGGTTGATCCGATTTACATCCTATGCCCTTTTAAAATGTGTTGTTTTTTTAATGGGGGGGGTATTTTTATTAGGTATTTTGTGGTTTTATATCTTGATTTTATTCTGTGAACTGCCCTGAGACCGCCGGGTATAGACCGGTATATAAATTCTAATAATAATAGTAATAATATCCATGCATCCATCCATCATCTCTGATATTGCTACACCACTCTTCACCCTGTAGGATCCGAGGGTGACATACAAAGATGGTCCAAACCTACCCAATGGCTACTGCAGTTTCCTATGGGATTCCCAGAAGTACCTGGCTGGTGACTGTGGAAAACAGAAGGCAAGGCAAAGGTAAAGGGACCCCTGACCATTAGGTCCAGTCGCGGACGACTCTGGGGTTACGGTGCTCATCTCACTTTACTGGCTGAGAGAGCCAGCATACAGATTCCGGTTCATGTAGCCAGCATGACTAAGCTGCTTCTGGCGAACCAGAGCAGCACACGGAAATGCCGTTTAACTTCCCACTGGTGTGGTACCTATTTATCTACTTGCACTTTGACATGCTTTTGAACTGCTAGGTTGGCAGGAGCTGGGAAAGAGCAATGGGAGCTCACCCTGTTGCGGGGATTTGAACTGCCGACCCTCCGATTGGCAAGCCCAAGAGGCTCACTGGTTTAGACCACAGCGCCACCCACATCCCTTAGAAGGCAAGGTAGATGAACCTTTACTTTGATACAGCAAAGCTGGTCTAACAGTGCAATCCTAACCATGTCAACTCAGAAGTAACTCCTTGTGCACTCAGTGGGGCTCACTCCCAGGTCAGTGGGTTTAGGATTACAGCACTTTGTTTTTATGTCTCTTGAGCCTATTGCCAAAATGTGGGATTGTGCAGTGGCAGATTTTGAAATCTCGAATTCCAGTGGCATCCTGTACGACGCCAAAATCTGGCATCCTCACCTCTCTCCTGTTGGACTCCATAGTTGAGGCACCTGCTGCGGCAACCCCAGAAGCTCTGCTCTGGGTGCGACCAAACCAGCTACACTCCCCAGATCCACCTTTGGATTATGACTTGGGACATAGGGTGGGTTTGGATTATCTGACAGTACCCCTTTTTGCTGTGTGATTCCATGAGCAGCAAGCCAGTGTTAACTGTGAAGTCCTATCTTGATCACTTGAAGGTCAAAGAAGTGTTCTTCAGTTTTCAGTTAGGGTTCACAGCCCAAATATACTGCCTTTCCCCCCTCCCCTCACAAAATCAACAATAGCAAAATCCTCCATCCCAGTCTCTTGGATGAAAGAGGTTAGGTCAGGAGAGTTTACAGCATCTCTTTTGCTTTCCTGTGTCTTGCATCTTCCTTGTATCTCTGCCATGTGCCTGGTGGAAAAACAGGGGTTGACACTGTCAGCAAATTGACGCATGTTCTTGTATTTATATCTCCTTGCTTTCCTGCATCTGTTGTCTGTTATCTCGGGTGGAAGGGTCTGAATGAAATAATAAATGGCATTGCACACATCCATGCTTTTGACAAAAGCATCTGATGTTCTTTTCTTCCCTTCCTTTTTTTAAAGATGACTTTCTTGCAGAAGCTGGAAAAGTGAAACAGAAATATTACCAAATTAAAAATGCTAAATAACATAGAAATAGATGCATGGTAAATATTTGAAACCAAATCAATACTGAAATGCATAAATGTATTGGATAGAATGCTATCTATTGGTCCTTTTGATTTTGCAAAAGGGTACAGGTATGGAAGAAATAGACAACTTTTAAACTGGACAGTTTTCTGAACCTGTTCTATGGCAGTGAGGGTCTATAGCAGGGGGGAGGAACATTTATCCTGCCTGACCACATTCCGTTCTGAGCAACCTTCCAGGGTCCATGTGCCATGGGTGGGGTGGAGGCAAAAGAGGGCAGAGTAATGAAAGCAAATAGGAACTTTGTGATAAAACTTTGTGATAAAGAGGGTTACAGATTCCTCTTTATCCTCCATCCAGGTAAGCTAGAAGTATTATCAGAAATCAAGGACACATTCCATGGAGGCAAAAATACTCAAGGAAGGTGTACTGGAAATACATGGAAAAGGACTGTTATCATGGGGAAATAGCTTAGGTTTCCAGGACACCCCAAAAGTTGTTGAGCTTTTTTTGCTTTTTTAAAAAAAGGAAAATTCCCCCCAAAACCCACCACAATTTTATTTTTCAATTTACTTGCCTAAGATCCAGGAGAAAAACTCCATACCCTCCAACATTTCTCTGATGGAAATAGGATGTCCTAAGGAAAGTGGGATATTCTGAGATCAAAACAGACACTGGGATTGCTTCTGTAAATCCGGGACTGTCCATGGAAAATAGGGATACTTGGAGGGTCTGTTAGCTGACTCCTGAGCCATTTGAAGACAACTGTGTATTTTTTATGTTTAATGTTTTATTATGTTTTTATTTATGTTGGAAGCTGCCCAGAGTGGCTGGGGCAACCCAATAAGATGTGTGGGATATAATTAATAAAGTTATCATTATGGAATGGAACATCCCTATTTTCATCAGAGAAATGAGCTGGCTGGGCTCTTGTGGGTTGGAGTTCACTGGCATATGGAAGGCCACCTTATTATTATTATTATTATTATTATTATTATTATTATTATTGAATAGGATGTCCTTAATTTGATCAGAGAAATGTTGAAGGGTATGAGATACGCGGAATTCAACAATTATCTCATAGAAGCCTTATTTAGGTCCAGTGTAGGGGCTTGAATATGCTTAATAGTAACGGCAACTTTCTTTGCCGCAACATTTAAGGGGTTAATTTTATATGAGAATATATTATGTCATACAATGGCTAGAGAAATGAAGCTGGGTTTTCTTTTGTGCTAGTCACCCTTAAAACTGATGCCGGGGGGGGGGGGAGGGGAGGACTTTGCTTTGCCTTCTGTGATTTTGCAGGAAATAATTTGTTTTTGTATGACCATGGCATTATGTACATGCCCCTAGGTAGTACTGTAAACACAGCGGCATGGAAAGTGCTTTGAAGAGATGTAGGGGTGGGCAAGGAATCTGTAGTATTTTATTCCAACAGAAACAGAAGTGCCAGGCTGGCATCTGATTGGCCATGGGGAAAACAGGATGCTGGACTTGATTGGCCATTGGCCTGACACAGCAAGCCTCTTGTGATTATCCTATGACCAACCCAGAGCAAATGAAAAGCATTTGCGTTCATGTTAAACAAAACATCCCTTTCGTTTTGCACAGTTACCAGGGCTCTGGATGAAATTGTAATCGCAGAAGAGAAGCAAGGGATTAAATTCCATTTTAGCTTTGCTGGCACTCAGTCATAGATCCTTTCTGTCCCACTTTTGGTGGATTGTCTGAAAGAATATACAGCAATTCTGCATTTAGATGGCAAGCATAAAATCTGTAATTTTCCATGCTTTACAATGTATTTCCCATAAATTACATAGTCATATTGATGTAAAGCATATATATTTGGTGTGCACTTCTTATGCACCAAAACCACATCACAAAATGAGAAGAAGTGTGTGAGTTGTCTTGGAGTTTGCATTTTGATCCACAAACAAGTTCAGGAGTGTCAGATTAAGTAAGACTGCTGTAAAAAGCAGACTGATCAAACCTCTTCACCATACTTAGTCTTCACTGAACAGCCCAGCCAGCATTGGCACTTAGTGATGCGACCACTGAACTGTGCATGTATGAACTAACAACACAACACAGAGATGCAGCCTTAATAAAGGCAAAGGAAAAGGCAAAAGATCCCTGGAAGGTTAAGTAAAGGACCCCATGATGGTTAAGTCCAGTCAAAGGTGACTATGGGGTTGTGGCGCTCATCACGCTTTTCAGGCTGAGGGAGCCGGCATTTGTCCACAGACAGCTTTCCGGGTCATGTGGTCAGCATGACTTAACCACTTTTGGTGCAACAGGACACCGTGACAGAAAGCAGAGCACACAGAAATGCTGTTTACCTTCTCGCTGTAGCAGTACCTATTTATCTACTTGCACTGGTGTTCTTTCAAACTGCTAGGTTGGCAGGAGCTGGGACAGAGCAATGGGAGCTCACTCCATCACAGGGATTCGAATTGCCAACCTTCTGATCGGCAAACCCAAGAGGGTCAGTGGTTTAGACCACAGCACCACCCAGGGTTATCACAGACCCCCTTATTACAGGGTTGGGCACCATGAAGTAACAGCAGAGAGACTTGAAGGTAGAGCTACAGCTGTGAAAGAGGAGCAGAGGTGGAAGCACACAGAGTGAGGAAGAGGCACCATGAAAATGAAGTTCTCCTCTTGGAGTATTGCTGCTCCCTTCAGTATTCAACAGAGTCCTTAACACATCTTATTTGCAGTGTTATGCACCCCCACCACAAACCCTTGGAGACTTCCTACTTGCCAAAACTCTTTCATTTCAGGGACATCATTTAAAGAGAAAAGAAGTGAAGAGAAAAGCTTTCTTCTGAAGACGAACCAGAGACTACAGTGGTACCTAGGGTTATATATGCTTCAGGTTACATACACTTCAGGTTACAGACTCCGCTAACCCAGAAATAGTACCTTGGGTTAAGAACTTTGCTTCAGGATGAGAACAGAAATTGTGCTCTGGCAGCAGGAGGCCCCATTAGCTAAGTGGTGCTTCAGGTTAAGAACAGTTTCAGGTTAAGAACAGACCTCCAGAATGAATTAAGTACTTAACCCGAGGTACCACTGTATTTAAAAGGGCTTTTTGCTATGTGCCCCAACAGTCCCTTTGATAGGACTGATTCCATCAGAACTTTTCCCCATGTTTGTGTATGTGTTTATGTGACTTTTTAGAAGTCTCTGCCGAGCACATGGCTTTTCCATGCCGATATGTGTCATAGGAGAGATAGAAAATGGCATTATTTTCTCCTTTAGAAGCAATCATGGTGTAATTTCTTACTATGACAAGCTATACCTTTCAGTGGTGGTTTAGAGATAGTTATTCCATATATCATATTTTCTTCTCCCAATACTGTTCATCTGCCATCTGGCGAAATATGGGAGGACAGAGATGTCTGAGACTCAAAGGGGCTGCATGAGTAGAAATCACTTGTTGTGAAAGGCAGGGCCCCCAATTTTGGGTAGCCCTCTACCCCCTGCAGTCTCCTCTGCCTCCCCGCTACTCCTGAAGGTTGCAATATCCTCAAAACAACCTGAGGTGTAGTGTTGTGTGAGCCTCCGGAGGGGGGAGAAATTCAGTGCCCTGCCTTAAAGAAGTGAAAGGGCTTTTATACAGTGGTACCCCGCAAGACGAACGCCTCGCGAGACGAAAAACTCACAAAACGAAAGGTTTTTTCGTTTTGGAGTTGCCTCGCAAGACGAATTTCCCTATGGGCTTGCTTCGCAAAACGAAGCTTGCCCCGGGGACAGCGGGTCTTCTCTTTTGAAGCAAGGGGCGGCGGGGAGAAGCGATCTTCTCCCCGCAGCCCCAGGTCCGGGGACAGCGGGAAGCGCTTCCCGCTGCCCCCGGACCTCTTTTGAAGCAAGGGGCTGCGGGGAGATCGCTTCTCCCGGTGCTCCGAAGCGGGGCGGGGGGCGGGAACACCTTCTGAAGGCGGGCGGGGGGCGAAAGTCTTTGTCCCCCCTGCCTGCCTTCCCAGGGGCTTTTAAATCGCCCCGGACAGCGGAGAAGTCCTCCGCTGTCCCGGGGCGATTTTAAAATGCCGCCCGGGAACACCTGCCCCAACCGCCCCACTTCGGAACGCTGTTCCGAAGCGGGGCGGGGGGCGGGAACACCTGCCCCAGCTGTTCCGAAGCGGGGCGGGGGGCGGGAACACCTTCTGAAGGCGGGCGGGGGGCGAAAGTCTTTGTCCCCCCTGCCTGCCTTCCCAGGGGCTTTTAAATCGCCCCAGACAGCGGAGAAGTCCTCCGCTGTCCCGGGGCGATTTTAAAATGCCGCCCGCCAGCATTTTAAGATCGCCCGGACAGCGGAGAAGTCCTCCGCTGTCCCGGGGTTTTTTAAAATGCTGGGGGTGGGAAGAAAAGCCCTTGTCCCCCCCCCCAGCCTTCAGAAGAGGTCCGGGGACAGACTGTCCCCGGACCTGGTCTGAAGGCGGTTTCCCTAGGAACGCATTAATTGATTTTCAATGCATTCCTATGGGAAACCGTGCATCGCAAGACGAAAAACTCGCAAGACGAAGAGACTTGCGGAACGAATTAATTTCGTCTTGCGAGGCACCACTGTATATCCAGTGCTATCATTGGATCCAAGAGACTGGCAGTATAATACAGTAGACCTGCAACTGATGTGTGATTTATTACGCAATTGCAGCTTTGCAAAGGCAATAGGAAAATCAGCAAGCAAGTGAACAAACAAGCAAATGGAGAGCAAGCAGTTGGAAGGAGCTGTCTGAGATCTTGTGATCTCACCCCACAAGATCTTGCATGACTTTTCCCGAGAATCAGGTTAGCAAAGCAGCACACTTTAAAAGCTCATGCTGTGATAGGCTTTTGCTGCAGTGGAAAGATTTTTTAAGCCCCACCCTCACCCACCTAGCTTTCCAGACTTTCAGAGGCGTGGTAAGGTAGGGATATTGGGGTGTGGGCGCTGTGGTCTAAACCATCCCATTGTTCTGCCTGGACACTGAGGTCCAGTGCTGAGGGCCTTCTGGTGGTTCCCTCACTGCGAGAATTGAAGTTACAGGGAACCAGGCAGAGGGCCTTCTTGGTAGTGGCGCCCACCCCGTGGAATGTCCTTCCACCATATGTCACAGAAATAAACAACTATCTGAAGTTTAGAAGACATCTGAAGGCAGCCCTGTTTAGGGAATCTTTTAATATTTGATGAATTACTGTATTTTAATATTTTGTTGAAAGCCACCCAGAATAGCTGGGGAAACCCAGACAGATGGGCGGGGTATAAAAAAATTACTACTACTACTACTACTACTATTATTATTATTATTATTATTATTAACCACTGAGCCTCTTGCTCTTGCCGATCAGAAGGTTGGCGGTTCAAATCCCTGTGACGGGGTGAGCTCCCATTGCTCTGTTCCAGCTTTTGCCAACTTAGCAGTTCAAAAGCATGCCAGTGCAAGTAGATAAATGGGTACCACTGTGGTGGGAAGGTAAACAGCATTTCTGTGCACCCTGGTTTCTGTGTTCCTTGCACCAGAAGTGGTTTAGCCATGCTGGCCACATGACCTAGAAAGCTGTCTGTGGACAAATTCTGGCTCCCTTGGCCTGAAAGCGAGATGAGCGCTGCAACCCCATAGTCGCCTTTGACTGGACTTAACCATCCAGGGGTCCTTTACCTTTTTTTTTTTTAAGGTAGGGATAGTATTGTGGGACGGTTTCAGTGTCCTAGAATCATAGAATCATAGAATCATAGAGTTGGAAGAGACCACAAGGGCCATCGAGTCCAACCCCCTGCCAAGCAGGAAACACCATCAGAGCACTCCTGACATATGGTTGTCAAGCCTCTGCTTAAAGACCTCCAAAGAAGGAGACTCCACCACACTCCTTGGCAGCAAATTCCACTGTCGAACAGCTCTTACTGTCAGGAAGTTCTTCCTAATGTTTAGGTGGAATCTTCTTTCTTGTAGTTTGGATCCATTGCTCCGTGTCCGCTTCTCTGGAGCAGCAGAAAACAACCTTTCTCCCTCCTCTATGTGACATCCTTTTATATATTTGAACATGGCTATCATATCACCCCTTAACCTCCTCTTCTCCAGGCTAAACATGCCCAGCTCCCTTAGCCGTTCCTCATAAGGCATCGTTTCCTGGCCTTTGACCTTTTTGGTTGCCCTCCTCTGGACATGTTCCAGTTTGTCGGTGTCCTTCTTGAACTGTGGTGCCCAGAACTGGACACAGTACTCCAGGTGAGGTCTGACCAGAGCAGAATACAGTGGCACTATTACTTCTCTTGATCTAGATGCTATACTCCTATTGATGCAGCCCAGAATTGCATTGGCTTTTTTAGCTGCCGCGTCACACTGTTGGCTCATGTCAAGTTTGTGGTCAACCAAGACTCCTAGATCCTTTTCACATGTACTGCTCTCTTTTTTAAAAAATAATAATAATAATAATATTTATTAATAATTTCAGAATTACAGAAAAAAAAAAAAATAAAAGACAACACTACAATACATAAAAAGAAGAAAAAACGCAAAACATAAAAACCAATACAACAATACAATAAAAAATATAAAAAAGGAAAAAAAGACACAAATCCCATATTGCATATCTTTAACTTCCATTTGCTTGTTTCGTTGACCTCCTCACACCTCCCTTTTTGTATTCTAGTTTAGTTAGTTATTTCAGCAAATTCTTTCCATCTTTCTCAATTTTTATTAAATAATTTATCTTAACAATTTAACCTATTAATTAACTCGACAGATCCTTTCCATCTTTCCCCATATTCTGTTATTCAAATTACCTTAATTTATTTAACCTTGTCTTACCATAAAATACCTTAAAGCTTGAAACTTAATACTCAGTTATACATAACCCCTGATATCATTTCTGCTAGAGTCATATAGTTTCATTCCAACATTTTCCCTAATCTTCATTAATTTTAGGCTAATTCCCTAAATAAAAAGTTTTCTTTATAAATTTTCTTCCAATCTTCATCCAACGTCTCTTCTTCCTGGTCTCGGGTCGTGTCAGTCCATTCCATCTAGTCCATCAACCTGGAAGCTTTATGTCCGAGGCCCTTAAGTCTCTTCCATGTCCCTTCTGCAGATCTTCTTCTTCTTGTTTATACTTGCACTTTTCCTTGTCTTTTGTTGGTCTCTTTCTTAATTTCTTTCCTTTCTCATTGAGGAGTAGGTCTCTGGGGGGTTCCAACCCAAAGTTATCTCCGTCTCCCTTCATCAAATCAGCCCATTCCCCACAGTCCCACTCCCCACAGTCATCAATATAATCCAAAAAATATTTACGAGCATATTTCGAAGTCTCTCCAAAGTTAAAAGCCTCCTTAGCTCCAGACTCCCCCTGGCCCACTCCAACTTCAATCTTCAAAAACAGCGGCTTATGCTCCTGTAGGGCCTTGGGCCTCTCCATTTGTATCATTTGAGGTGCAACCGCAGCCTCCTTCATTATCTTCTGCACTTGCCCAATCAGTACAGGTTCCTGAGTTGGACCCTGGATGGTTTCTGTATCACTATTCACTAATTGTCCACAGTTATTGGCCGCAACAGTCATCAAATCCATTTTCTCATTCATCAAATCCATCTTCTCATGCATCTGTTCCAACAAAGCACTTGTCTTGCATAAAGCAAGCACCAAACCTTCCTTCCAGCTCATATTTAGTCAAGGTCAAAAGGACTAATCCCACGATCTTAATCTCACAGCTGTGGAGTCCTCAAGTAGACTACAGCAACAATTTAGCAAGCTCCCTCTAGAGGAGACAATTTCTATTTGTATCCATCTTTTTAAGGCAAGTCCAACAAAGGAAAATTACTTTAATTTTTTCAGATATTTTGTTTCTTTAGAATGCAAAAGGCAACATTGGAATCAGTTTATTTCTCTTCTTTAGCTATCTGTCAAAGTATTTCATTCACAGTCAATGAACCTCTCCAACAATTTCTGTCTCTGACACCCCGTTCCCAGGTTAGAGACGGTGGAAACTTATCTTTCTTCACTCCCTCTCCTGCAGGCGTTGTCCCCCCCCCTTTTCTCCTGCTTCCAAGGGGGTTTCAGTAGTTATAAATGAAGGAAATTTAGACTTTTTTAACGATTTTCCAGGCTTTAGCTTACAAGGTTTTTGCTTCAGTCTATATACAAAAAGCGGAAGGCGGACTTCCTGTTTTGAACCTTCCCGCTTCGATGTCAAATTAATATATTTCTTGATCCAATTTTCCGTTTCTACTCACGGGTACTTGTTTTAGATCCAATTGTCCACAGGAAAAAGTCAGCGCTCTCCGGCGATGGCTGTGCGGCTTCACTCCGTGAAAGTAGCAGTCAGTTCGCAGCACCGCGCCGCTCACCCCACTTCACTCCGGAATCCCAAAAAGGGGTTCCCCGTGAGTAGGGGGGGTGCTCCTGGTGCCCTGCCGAACCCCACGTTCCCAGGCTTCCTCTGCCTGGGATTTCTAGCGGGTCCCCACCTTCGCCACGGCGGGAAGACCCAGTTTCCACGGAGCCAGTTCCTCCGGTCGGAGGAACTCCGCCATTCGCCGATAGCGCTAACCCGGAAGTCCCACATGTACTGCTCTCAAGCCAGGTGTCATCCCTCTCATTTTTTTTTGCCCAAGTGCAATACTTTACATTTCTCCCTGTTAAAATTCATCTTGTTTTGGCCCAGTTCTCTAATCTGTCAAGGTCGTTTTGAAGTGTGATCCTGTCCTCTGGGGTGTTAGCCACCCCTCCCAGTTTGGTGTCATCTGCAAATTTGATCAGGATGCCCTTGAGTCCATCATCCAAGTCGTTGATAAAGATGTTGAATAAGACCGGGCCCAAGACAGAACCCTGTGGCACCCCACTAGTCACTCTTCTCCAGGATGAAGAGGAACCATTGATGAGCACCCTTTGGGGACTTTGTGAGATTTTGAGGACTTTGTGAGATTTTGCCTTTGCATGTGAAGCCATGGAACATTACCCCCATGTAAGTTGTGCGTCTGCTGTATATGAAATGGCTGTTATAAAGGTAAGATAGATTTATTATTGAATCCTCACAACAACCCCGTGAGGAAGGTTTAGCTGAGACAGTGAGTTGTGACTGACAAGCGAGTTATTTGGACACCAGGAGACAGAAATTTCTACAGTCCTAACAAGCTGCTGTTTTCCCCATCCCTGCATTTTTCTTTCTCGTTTTCTTTTCTGTGGAATCTCTGCAATTTGAGGTCAGGTACTCTCTGTAATTTATTCTCTGCAAATTCTACTACACAGTAAGTGGTTGTTAAATAATAGCCTCCCACAAAAAAACCTGGCAAAGGTAAAATGTGGAAATTTTGCCAAGAAGCAGCCTAAGGTGCAGAAGGTACACATGAAGAACTCACATATAGTTAACTTACAGTACAATGATATCACCACTTCCGACATCAGGAGAAGGTTGGATTGCGGGCTCACACCCCCTACACACGCGCAGAGGCTGGTTTCCAGCCCCGCACAATCAGGGGAATCCTCGGGCCGCGTCATCCCCTGAGCCAGCCAATCAGCTGGCTCGGGGTGTGTGGCTTGCCTCATTTAAGGCAAGCGCAGCCCAGGGATCTCCCTCTTTGGATCACGCAGCTGTTGTGGTTTCCCGCACACCCACCCCTTAAAGGTTTCCCTTCTTCCTTTCTGACCTTGCTATGGACTTCGGTTGGTCGCCGTTAGGGGGCCTGGTAGGAATTTTTTCCACTGGCGAATTGGCACTGGCCATTGGGTTTTTCGCCTACCTCATAGCAAATCGTCACAACTCCTTGGTTTTGGCGGTTAGGCATTGGTAGGGGTATTGTTATGTAGATGTGTTGAGGGGGAGGAGCGCCATCAACTCCCCCAAATGTTGAAGGGTAGTCCGGTAAAGGATTCTGGGGGGCATTGTCTCGTCCGAAGCCTATGGAGGCCAGGGTCACCAATCGGTGACCCCGGGGGAGTACCTAGTTGATGTGCATCAGCAGGGCTCCCCTGCTGGTGTTAACCCTTCCCGGTTTTCATGCCAACAGGCTGAAGCCGGATAGTTTCATAGGACCAAGGCCTAAGCCAATACCACTCTTACCTGTAACCAATAAAGTTGTGGCCAATTTTAGCCCATTAACCTAAACAATGGTGTCCTGTGTCTTAATTCCTACTGGGGGGAGACGGGAACTCACCACGCAAACATGTCCGCTCAGAAGTAAGGATGGCTGTTATATGTCAAAGTTAATTTCTCAATTTTTGTTTTGTTTTTACAATCTTAAGTCCAGTTCTTCATGTTTTCAATTAAGTTTGTTATTTTGTTAATGAAAAAAGTCTTCATGAAAATTCATCAGCATTTTCGTGTGGATTGTTCCTCATGCACACATCTTTTATGAAACTTTGTCTAATATACCATTTTTGCAAATCAAAATGTAATGCATTTTGTTTTCACTAATATGCATTTATATGCACACTCTACTCTGGCCTGTACATTTTTCTACGCATTACTTGACTGGAGAACTGCACTGCAAAATTCAGATATGCAATTTGCAAAGGAATTGCAAATTTCAGTTCACTTATTGTTTTGGAAGGTGTGAATTAGGTAGGGTCAAGTTTAAAGGCTAACTGAATTGAATTTCCCCCCTATCCCCACTCTTTGTGTTCTGTGGGGCTTACTCCCAGGTAAGTGAAGACAGGATTGTAGTACTCTTGAAATAAATATTGCTATGGACTTTGAACTGAGAACTGCATTGAGACATTTGGGAAATATAAATATTAGTGACTAACAAAAATGTGACTCATAGATTTATAATCAAGGTGCAAATCAGGCTTAACTTTATAACAGGCTTTACAAAGACTGAACTCTTCAAGCAACTTAAACGATAACAGATGTGGACCACTCCTTTCAATGCGAAAAAACAGCCTGGTGACCCAGTCTTGAGACCTTTAGGACTCATAATAGAAGCCGCATCAACATATCAGATGGAGGTCACTAAATCTTTCCTCTGAAATATATTCTCTGCTGAAACCAGTTCATGAATGACACAAGACATCATGATAAAAACAAACTGAGAAATTATTTAAGACTCCTGACCAGAACTTAGTTTTCTTTGTCACTTTCTGCCCAGAAATCTATTTCTCCTACCCAAGAAAAATGAGCAATACAACGCTTTTCCTTCAGTGAGTGAATATTATGGTGATATATAATGACACTGGGCTGTATTGATAGAAGGGGAGTTATAATGGAGGAAAATGGTACTCTTTCAGCCTGGAGCAAGTTTAATATCACCATTATTATTAAATAATGTTGGATATTTTCTTTTATGCAGTGCCTCCATTTCTTCTGTCCCAAGTCTCTCAGCTCAGAAATGGCTGGGCTATTAAACTGTGCCTGTCATCTCAATACTTCCAGGAACCTCACAAGCAGGACATGAATGCAGTGCTCCTCTGCTGTTTGTCCCAACATATGATATTCAAAGATAGGCTGTTTCTAAACATGGATGCTCTAGTTACTCATCAAAGTGATATTTTTTACCTCCATTCTCTATGAACTTGTCTAGTTCCTTTTTCATCCAAGTCAGTGGCCATCCCTGTATCTGAAGGGATGAAGCCTGTCAAATTTCAGAACGATAGTTGCAATGGTTCTCCCACAAGGAAAGACTTTACTATTTTGGGATAAGCACAAGAGGAATTGTAGGGGCAGGGTGGTAGAAAAAAGAGAGAGTGGATTCTCAGGAAATGCCTACCCCCAGCAAAGACCAAGTTATGCCCAATGATCATTGGTAATAGTGAGGCTCCTGCCCTTCTCAGCTTTTTTAAAAAAAATATTATTCAATGTTTGGAATTGTTAGCATAAAGATTGGAAAGAAAACTGCCAATTTCATAATGCTATTATACAAATCTATGGTGAAACCACACTTGGAATACTGTGCACAGTTCTGGACAAATCATAAGAACATGAGATCAGGGTCAGGCCAATGGCTCATCTCGTCCAGGATCCTGTTCTCACAGTGGCCAACCAGATGAGGGAAGTTTTTTAGTGTGTGATGTTGTTTTACTATTTTTTTGTTGTTGTTGTTGGGAGCTGCCCAGAGTGTCTGGGGCAACCAGATGGGTATTATTATTATTATTATTAAATTTAATTTAATATTAAAAGTAGGAGATTCTAGCACAAGAGCCCTCTCCCCTCCTGTGGTTTCCAGCAATTAGTTTTCAGAAGCATTGCTGTGTCTCAATCTTCACCCTCAAAATGAATATACGCTTGATCAAAGAACAATGCTCCTTCAAGCTGGGATCTCCATCCTCAAGAGGGAAACAAGATGGAGCCATGTGGGCATGGGGAGATGAGGATCTGGCTGGCAGGGCTGCTAGGAAGTCACAAGGATATAGCCGATGAGGTCTCAAGGGTGTGACAAGTTCTGGTTTCCTCCCTTGCAAAGATGCTGTGAGCACTTTACAGCTCAGAAGAAGATGAAGGGGAAAGTTGGGAAATAATGGGAGAGGAAGGGAGGCAGAGCCAGAGCATTCCAGACCCACCATCTCCCAGAACCCGGAAAGCCTTAAAAGTAGAAGAGCAAAGAGCTCGGCAGTGGCGGAGGAAGGGTGTGTGTTGTCCTCCCTGGGTGTCATCAATGAGGAGGGGTGACAACATGACAAAAAATATGAGTTTAAAAAAATAATTTTAAAAAATTGGAGTCACAAAACTTTTTAGTTCAGTCAACAAATGTAACGAAACACGGCTGGCACTGGGCACCACACCATGGGGGACGGCACTCCCGCGGGGCCTGCAGCGTGCCTGAGCCACACATCTCTCCTGGGAGTGGTGGCTTGGTCACCTGAAGGCTCCGTGCTGCCTGAAACGGCAGCGTGGGACTTGTGTCTCCCACCAGCTCTCCCTCAGCTGCCCTATAGCTGAGGGGGAGGCGGAGAAGAGGCTCCACACAGCTTGCCCTGCCCCCGGCTGCAGGATGTGTGTGCCGTACCAGGCACCCGAAAGCTAGTTACACCGCTAGAGCTCAGAGACAGATGGCCTTAAGTGGCAACTGTAAGGGGGGGGGGTGTGCTGTTGATGAATAAGGAAGTGGGGGAAAAGGGAGGGTGAAGATTTACTCAGGACGATGCGATTACAGTGGTACCTCAGGTTACAGATGCTTCAGGTTACAGACACTTCAGGGTACAGACTCCGTTAACCCAGAAATATTACCTCAGGTTAAGAACTTTGCTTCAGGATGAGAACAGAAATCGTGCAGCGGCGGGAGGTCCCATTAGCTAAAGTGGTGCTTCAGGTTAAGAACAGTTTCAGGTTAAGAACGGACCTCCGGAACGAATTAAGTTCTTAACCCGAGGTACCACTGTATTCCAAGAAGCTGCATTCTCAAGCCTCTCTCTGTCAACATTGAATAAAAAGCAGATGGTAAGGACTTTTCCTTATCTGTACCTGGCAACCTGCCGTCTGATACCATGCCCTAAAAGGTAACATCAAAAGGCTGCCAAGCCTCCTTCACGCTACCCAAGAATACCCCTTTCATCATGGCTGGTCAATCCTGCTACTTTTTTTTTTTTTTAAGCTATTAATATATTTATGTGCCTTCTCACAATAAGAAACCAAGAAACCGATTTCCAGCTTTCTGAATAAAAATGACTTCCTAGCAACAATGGGACTCCTGGGAAATACAGTGCCCTCCTTCTGATTATGCTTGCGCTGAAAGAGCTCCAAACATATCCAGATTGTTATGATGATAAGATGATACGAAATGTACCAAAAATGCAAATATTTAAGTGGAATCGAGATCTTACCATGTCTGCTTAAATGCATCAGGCAGGGGATGAGGCAGTGACAGAGTGAATCAAAATATGCTGCAGCTTATGTTAGCACAAGACGTTAAATAGAACATGAAGTGCAGTTACATTTTTATTCCAAGAATTAGGAAGTCTTTATCACCACTTCTCTTATTTTATTGCTCTGATGCCTGATAGCAGAGGGGTGGAGGAACTGGGAACGGGTGGCGGTGCATAGCTAAATATAACTGTCTGTCTGTGGATTGCATCAATGGGATGTGTCAATTCATATGTAAATGGAGATAATAGAAGGCACAGGTGAGCGAGTGTGTGAAACAGGCTAACAACCAGCTTGTCACAAGTTCCTGAAACCTCTAGAAGCTGCTGTTTTCCCGCCCCATGGAATGAGAGTCATTTTGGCAACATACCTAGAGGAAAAGACTGTATCACAAAATTTATTTTCAAACATACAAAAGGAGGGGGGGGGAGACAATAGCACCAAGTGTCAACCACAGACATCTATTTAGTATTCTTACATTTTAGGAGTGCATCAATCCAGGTCAAATTGTTGGCGTTGTTGGCATGCTTGGTTCTCTGCGGTGGTTGAAGGCAAGGAGGGGGTCTCTGTACTACTTGCCCAATCTTAAATGAATGCACTTATTATAATGTACGCATAGACACATAGCTAGTCAACATGATCTCAAGTCTCTCTGCACTTTTCTGGAGGAGAGTCTTCCTGGGCCCGCCAGCAGCTGCTTGTTCTGATCTAATGATGTTGCTTCTGCAAATATTACAAGATTTGGAAACCCCCCAAATGCAGTGATAATATAATGAATGGGATTGTGGTGCCTTTTTGTGATCAGGTGAAAATCATGGAGGTGCTGCTGGGTCCAGCCTTGATATTTGAGGAGTGGGCTAGGATAGAAACCAGAAGTAACCCAGCCAACTAGAAACCCAAAGTGGTGAGAAGGTTCTCCAGAACCAAGACTGCAGTGGCTTTCGAATCTGTGCTCTGGGGGAACCATAGACTTCCCCAAAAACTACAAGGGTTTTGTCAGAAGCTTTATTGAGAGGTAGTTTGCTTCCTCTGGCATAAACAACTGTCCACAGGGCAGTTGTTCTAGGGTTCATTTTCAATTTACATGAAGCTATGGTGAGGCCAAATCAAGAGTTTACCTCAGAATGCTTCCATGAATGATAGAACATTGGAAGGAGTCTTGTGTTGAGTCAGCTGTTTGGTACAACTAGCTTGGCATTGTGACTTGCAGTGGCTTATCAGGGTTTCTGAGAGGGTTCTCTCTCAGACCTACCTAGAGATTCCAGGACCTCCTGTATGCAAAACCAGATGCTCTAACACTGAGCTATTGTAAAGGTAAAAAGTAAAGGACCCCATAATGGTTAAGTCCAGTCAAAGGCGACTGTGGGGTTGCGGCACTCATCTCACTTTCAGGCCGAGGGAGCCGGTGTTTGTTCACAGACAGCTTTCCTGGTCATGTGGCCAACATGACTAAACTGCTTCTGGTGCAATGGGACACCATGACAGAAACCAAAGCACACAGAAATGCCATTTACCTTCTCGCTGCAGCAGTACCTATTTATCTACTTGCACTAGCATGCTTTTGAACTGCTAGGTTGGCAGGAGCTGGGACAGAGCAACAGGATCTCACCCCATCACGGGGATTCGAACCACTGACCTTTTGATTGGCAAGAGCAAGAGGCTCAGTGGTTTAGACCACAGCGCCACCTGTGTCCCTCGTGGGGATTCCAACCTCCGACCCTTCATCTATAATGCACAGGACTGAATGCTCACTGCATTTTCAATTACAGCAGAAACCCAGGGTGAAATGGTATGAAAAGGGTCTCCTGGAGGCCAGAAGTCCTGGAGGCCAGTGGTTTAGCAAACCACTGCTAAAAAGACAAGCACCCTCTGCCTGGGGCCACAGAACTCCCTTATTCCAACTATCAGTAGACACAGGAACTGTGAGTCAGGCTAGGTGGCTGGGGCTTCAAGATCAGTGAGTGTCAGAACATATTTACCTTTTGCCAGTCACTGTAGTTTAAGGGAAAATGTTATGAAAGCCCTGTCAAAGGCTGGTGGGCCTGGGACTTAGTAATGCTTGTCATTCAGTCCTTTTAGTGTTTCTAACATGACAATCAGAGGAAGAAATGCCTGAAAGATTTTGGGATAGAACACAAATTGAAGGTGTTTCTTTCTTTACCTTTTAATCTGAGGGCAGGAGAGACACAAAAGGACTTCAATTCCAGTTGGGGTGCATTCAATCCAGGAATATTTTCATGAAATCTAATAGTGTTAAATGCAAAATGTGACAGCTCAATTAATTTATATTTGAATATAGTTGTGCCTTCACATTTACCTCGGGAAAGGGATACATGAATCAACTTAGGTTCTTCTCAGTTTCTCATTTTTTTCCAATCTTAAATTCAGTTCTCCACATTTCTGCATTTTATAAAAAAATCCCTCATGAAGACTTGTCAGCCATTTAGCAAATTTCTCCTAATAAACAAATGTTAGCATGCAATTTTGACTGATATATACATTTTTGCAAACAATTTCCCCCAGTATAATGCAATCTTTGTATGCCTTGCTCACTTAGATATATGTATTTATGCACACTTCCTCTTAATAAGTGCGTGTAGTTGGAAAACTACATTGCAAAAAAAAAAAAAAAAAAATGCCAAAGGATAGCTGTCTTTAGGCTTCACGTATTCTGTGATAATCTTTACAGCTTTTGTCCGATTTTGGAGCCTTGATGTTTCTTGAAGTCTTAGTCATGCCTTTGGTGATCTGTCCCTTTAGTCTGACCTGAATTGTGGTAAGCTATGAATAAAGCTTTCTTTCTTATGTATACCTAAGAGTCTGTCATTGCATTGGGAGGCAAGACAAGACTCTTTAAGTCCTACTGGACTTTCATTGGCAGTGAGGAAGTAAAGACAGAAGACACTTTTGAGCTCCAATTTGCATTTTAAAAGCCCCCACCATTTCCCTGCCATTGTTTCCAATGAGATGGAAATATTTTCATCAGCTTCTCCCTGATTCTGAGAATCTCGTTGCCTTTCTGCATCATTTATTGCATTTTATCCAAGATGTCTACTGGTTTTTGATGCCTTTTTTCTTTATATTTTGCCCCCAAGTCCTCTTCACTCCCCCTCTGAGTTCCATTTCCATTTTTTACATTTTTCTTACTTCCATCTCCACTTTGTTTCTCTTGTCTGCTTGCCATAATTGCTTCTGTTGATTAAGCTCTGGTTAATCACTGGACACTTCAATCTGATAGGTGCTCCCCTTCCCTTACCCAATTTATTTTGGTTTGGTTTGCCTCATGGGACTTGTCTATTGGCATCTAGCCAACTCAATTGTGACACTGAATCGCTATGTCCTGTGCCTTAAAGTCGCACTAATTCCCTTACAGTTTAATGCAAATATCTCTTGGCTTGACCACTCCTGTTTGCTTTGTAGTATTTATTGTTGTTTTTTGCTTTCAAGTTCTTTTGCTTCAATTAAATCTAGTCTCCTATCTGGTATCAGGTTTCAGGTCCGGAGACCAGAAGTACAGTAAGAGCAATTAATTATATTCAGTTATTTACTCCATGATTTCCAAATATTTTACTGTCCTGGATATTGATCCATTCATTTTCCTTCTACTGTTTGAATGAAAGATGTCCAATCATTTCTAGTTGTCCATTTTTGTCTTCACAAGTCCTTTGCTTTGAGTTCTTTTCCAGCCGATAAGTTTGGTGTCTGGCCCAGGGCTGGCGTCTAGCCCAGAAATTAAGTAGTAGTGTTGATTATTTCACTACTCCAGATTACATTCCTGCTTGAAAAGTTCTTAAGGACTGATCTGTATTCTTTGCTTCATAATACTTGTTCTTCAGAGTGAGAAATCTGTCTTTTAAAATATTTTCTCTGGGAGCTCTGAGTTTCTGCTGTTTACTGCATGGCCAGCAGGACCTGCCCCCTCCCCCTTGTTAGTAGCTGTGTGTGATGCCTGATTATCATCTTCCAAAGCAACTCCTCTATTCCAAACTTAAAAATGGACAGCATAATGCTGGTGGTCAACAAAAGAGGTTTAAAGGCTCTCAAGGCAAATCTTAAAAAAAGTAGTATAAACACTAACAATTGGGAAATACTTGCCTGTGAGCGCTCCAATTGGAGAACAGCCTTTACGAAAGGTGTCATGGGCTTTGAAGACACTTGAACTCAGGACACAAGGGAGAAACATGCTAAGAGGAAGGCATGCTTGGCAAACCCTCATCGTGATCAACTCCCGCCTAGAAACCTATGTCCCCACTGTGGAAGGATGTGTAGATCCAGAATTGGCCTCTACAGTCACTTACAGACTCACTGTTAAAACCGTGTTTATGGAAGACCATCTTACTTGGCTATGAGTGATTGCCAAAGGAGGAGGAGGAGGAGGAGGAGGAGGAGGAGGAGGAGGAGGAGGAGGAGAAGAAGAAGAAGAAGAAGAAGAAGAAGAAGAAGAAGAAGAAGAAGAAGAAGAAGAAATGCCTAATAAAGGTTTGGCCTAATAAAGTAAGTTCCTAGATGTGGTGTTCTGGGAGAGGGGCGTGCATTGAATAGTACAAATCTGAATGGCATTATACCAAGTTAATACGCACACATGCTCATCATCAGCACATACAAACCAACATTATGAACCAGAAGACCACTCTCAGAAAAGCAAAGTTGTTTTCTGAGAGATCTCTGGGAAAGCTCATGAGCATCAAGAAAATTCTTAACTGAGTCAAGGAGAGATCACACAGCTATATCCTGGAGCAGTGCCAGCAAATCCCCATTCCCTGTGTGGGGATGGAGCAGAGATTTGATTGGCCCACTATTCACAGCAGACCAATCTGACCTGACACTCTCAAACTTTCTTGTGGATTGGAACCCAACACCTAGTTGGATTATCCACTTCTCAGTATTATGCACTTTTGGTGTGCAAAAAGTGTGCAAAGAATATACATTTTTACAGATAAGATGCATACTTTACTAGTGATTGCATCGAAAAGGCTGTATTTTACATAAAGGTCCGGGGGGGGGGGGAGAAGCACACAAAATTTGTATATACAATGGGATGCAATGGACTCATGACTGAGTGCCAGTCGTACCAAAGCAGTGCAAAATTTGCTGGTCAGCCTATTCCTATGTCCATGTCATTCCTGATTTAGCCATTTCCTCCTTTCTCTTTCTTTCTTGACTATTTTTTCATGATAGTCCAAACAGTGTTTTCGAACGTAGGATCTATTGATAGAGGTCAGACATCTCATTTTCTGGTTGGAAAACAAGGTCAGCTCCTTTGTCAAACTTGGCTCAAATGTATATACAAATCTAAGGCAGAGCAAGAGAAGATTTGCCTTTATTTATGGCAATACCCATGTCCTATAATGTTCTTCAGGTCTGATTTAATGCAAGTGCCATTTCCAACTTTGACTTCCCAGTTATTGGCCATCAATCAAGAAAATGGATGTGTACTGATCTGTTGTTTTCTCTGGTGAGGCCAGAGATTATATCGCTTTGCTTTGCAATAAATGAATAAATAGCTTGAGGCCTACAGAGAAAATGTTGTTCCAATTTTTTTCTAGAACTTTTCTGCAACTCCATGGATCCATTGGTTATCATATTGGCCCACATACTGGTCCTTATTTCTTCCTGTATACATAAAAATGTAAGCTGTCACCATACAGCCCCCACTGGTGGATTTGTCATGCCATTTCACAATCCAGGATTTGCATGTTGTCAGAGCACAGCTCCCACTGGAGGACTGATAACACATCAGAATCATGGATTTGCATGAAGCCATGACAGGAGAGGGGAACAAAAGAGAAGGCAGGTTGTAAAATGGTGGTTTTAAATGACAGGGGAGTTTTGAATAAAGCAGTAATGGAGGAACGCAGAGGAGCTGTGAGTACGTGGGCAATGTTGGAGGGTGGTGAAGGAGATGTTAGATGGTTGGGGATCAACCCAAGCAAGGGCAGGAGACCCTGCTAATTATTATAGATATGGAAAAAATAATTTTTTGCTTTATGATTCTGGGGTCTGTACAGTGAAGAGTGAGTGTTAGAGCAAATAGCTATATAATAGGAAGGGTGTTGCAAGCTGAAACAGAATGGTTACAAGTTGTCATTCTGTCCCTTTATCATGGGAATTTTTTTTCACCAGAACTGCACCAGTTTAGCGTTTACTCACTCTGAAACTCACCTACAGGTGGTATCTAACACCAAGAAAACTAGCGCTAATATGCCCAGGAACCTCACCAAAATGCTGGAGAGGGTGCACCTCCACAGGAACATACCTTCACATGTGGTGGGAGTGCCCCAAATCCAACTATTCTGGACAACAGCTATACGAGAAATATGTAAAATAACTAAGAAAGTATTAGGAATCACCCCAGAAATGGCCCCACTAAACATCTTCCAAAACAACAATGCCCACTTACACCACAAAGAACTCATAACCCACCTACTCTCAGTAGCCAGAAGCATCATAGCCAGACACTGGAGAGACTTGTCAGGTGTAAGCAGGGACCAATGGTACCAAACAGTATGGGAAACAGCCTTACTAGAAAAATTAACCAATAAACTGAAACTGACATGGGGATAAATAGAAGAAGACGCCTTTACTCCGGTATGGCTCCCCTTCATCACATACACAGCCCAACACGACAATAACAAAAATCCACCAACAGCATACAAATCAATATGACTAACCTGACCCAAAACACCCACCCACCCCACTCACACATGAAAACTATGATCACCACAGCCAATCACAAATGAACAACCACACCCTAGGCCAACCCCAACCTCTCTCACCACCAAAGGAACACAAGTGAATAGCAAAGAACCTGTACAAGTGATGCTGACACAAAACCCCACATATATTAAGTAAAATAGAAACATCGCCTCCCGACCCCACCTCCTCTCACCTCTCTCCCCTCCACCTCTCTCCCCCTTTTCTTCCTAATGTCTCAACAAACAAAACTGATCTGTAAAAAATGTTACTTGAAAAAAGAGAGAGAGACATTGCACATACTTTTGTAGACCAAGAAAATCTTTAATAAAAAAATACCACAAATATTTTCATTGCTCAAAAAATTCCTCCCCACTTTTCATCTCTCCGTTCTCTCCTGCATATATTGTTTGCAGCACTGTTCCCATTCTGCCGCTGCTCATCTTCCACCAAAATCTACATTATTCATCTCACTGCCTGCTGTGACAAAATGACACGACGTACAAAGTTTGTCTATTTAATTACATGTAATGATATAAATTAGATTTGGTGGTTCTCATTCATTCTGCCTGCACAAGCATTCCTGCTTGCCAGATGCTCCCCCCCTGCCCGCCATGTGCTGTTGAAGGAGGGGAGGGGAGTCAATTCTGGGGAGCATGGGGCATGCAGTGGAGGAGAAGGGAGAACCCCATTTTGTGCAAGCAAAAGTCCTTGCACAGGGTTTCTTCTGACAGGGCTGGTTAGATGAATCTGGCCTATTGTAATTCCATTATTCCGCTATGTTCATGTCAGTGCAAAGGAAATGCAATGCATATAGGCGGTGGGAGGTGGGAGGAGCATAATCAATTACATATCATTTGTGGACTGAAATCAACAGCAGCAATGAATACCAGTCATATTCACTGGATTGATTTCTGTTTCAGACACCAGACGAATAAACAAATACTGGCAATTCCTGCTCCCATTTCCATTTCCATCCCCCCCCCCTTTTTTTTGCTGAATTAACTTGCATCCCTATGATCAACTCGATTCTTAAGACAGCTTTCTCTGCAGAATTGTCTGATGATCCCAGCCATATTTGGACCAGGTTTTGATTAACCCATTTTCTCAAGTTGTCTAGGAAACAAGCAAATGAAAGGAAATTTGGGAGGGGAGGCATCAATATCTGCTTGGTGGACTCAGTCTGGCTTTGTAGGTCAAAGAGAAGCTGTGCAGAGTGGTGTTATGAAGATAAGATACCATGTCTCAATTATTGATGAAATACAGGTATGAAACCTCAAGGTTGCTTCTTCTGAGCTGCAATGCATTTTTAGCATCAGCACCCTTTAAAATATACATACTGAATGCATATAGGAAACCTCTTTTTTCTTCCCATGGCAGATGCCTGCTGAGATTCTGCAATTTAAAAGTTCCCAAGAAGCAAGTTGGATTCGGGAGGCAGATTTATAGCTCTCATCTCCCCCTGCCAATCCCTTGCCATATCTTCTTTATTATTCAATTAAAGCACTTTATACAAGGGCATTTGTGTGGTGAAAGGGGGAAGATGCAATCAGAGACATTTAACCACCACCTGATCTGCTTATGAATAAAGGATGACAAACTTTTGTTTACAAGCCTCATTAATTAAAGCGTACAACAAGCTGATATTTAAAAAAAGCTGCAATATTAAAAGAGATAGATACATAATACATATACAAATCCTTATGATTAAAAATGCAATAATGCCAAGACACTTTAGGGTTTGGGGTTTTTTTGTCTTGAAGTGACAAACGTATGCAAATATTGGAATAGATGTCCTCGCGTGCGTCTGTGTGCACGCACACACATACAATGATGGCAATTGTGGGTCAAAGTTATATTTTAGGAGGAACTGCCTGCTTCCATCAGAGCCTGAAAGAAGGTCCTTCTGCCTGGAACATTTAGACCTTTGTCTGAATTCCAGGCCAAAATGCTGAATTTGCTGATTCGCTAATGACCAATGAAGGTAAGTGAACTGCATGACAGCACACCGGGATTTTCAATGCCCTTCACGACACAGCACTCTCTAGGGGCTTCCAGCACATGCAAAGATCAGGATGTGATCTGAGGTTGCACAGCCACCTTTCTCTTGTGATGCCCTCCAGAAAATCCAGTGCTGATCACATACCCAAACACTACTCATCACAAAGGACATATCGGTTTGGATGTGTCTTCTTTTCTCCTCAACCTGGATGTTTCAGTGTGATGCAAATCTATTAAAATGTGCAAAAACTCAAGAGGGAGACAGTGCATTTTGCTTTGTTCTAGGTTTGCAAAACATCTGACGCCAGTTTTAATCTCTTGTTTTCCTTGGCATCAGGTGAAATCTTTTGCTTTGTCTCTCATGCTGTAAGGGACTGTGCTGAGGAGGGCTACAATGGGAAGGCATGGAGGGAGCTGCCTCCTCCCCCTGACCCTGAATCTCCCCAGGAGCAGGAGGACAGTATAGATTTAGAACAGTGGTTTGCAGAGGGGCATAGTTCAGAAGGGAAAAGCTGGGAAAGACTGGATGAAGAGCAGCTAGGGGAAGAAACACTGGAAGAGAGAGGGTTAACAGATTCACAGTTGTTGAATAGCATCCCCCTTCCCCCCTCCCCACAATGTAGGAGAGGTGGGGGGGGTAGCCTTAATTGGAAGCATTTTTAGAGGGAGACATTTGTTATCCCTCACTGTGATAAAGAATTCTAACTGGTAAGAAGACTCTGTTCACTTTGTTCTGCTTATCTATTGCCCAGGGGCGGAGGAAGCCAATTCCCTAAAGCCTGACACATGCTAACTTTCCCACTGGAAGGGGGGCAAGTAGGTATTGTGTGTGTATGCTCAAGGTAAATGACCCCTGGATGGTTAGGTCCAGTCAAAGGCGACTATGGGGTGCGGTGCTCATCTCCGCTTTCAGGCCGAGGGAACCAGTGTTTGTCCAGAAACAGCATTTCCGGGTCATGTGGCCAGCATGACTAAACTGCTAATCAAGAATCTGAAAACAAAGCCAGATGAGGAATGGTTAAAGGAGCTGGGTATGTTTAGCCTGGAGAAGAGACTGAGAGAAGTTGTGTGGTGAGTTCCCGCCCCCTCCCAGGAAGAAATAAAGACACAGGACACCATTATTTAAGGTTAATGGGCAAAATAGGCCACAACTTTATTGATTACAGGAATGAAGGGTATTGGCTTAGGCATTGGCCCTATTGACTAGCCGGCTTCAGCCCGATTGCATGAAGGCCGGCAAGGGTTAACCACCAGAAGAGGGAGTCCTGCTGAGGCACGTCAACTAGGAACTCCCCCGGAGTCACCACTTGGGGGCATGCCTTGGGCCCACACCTCCATAGGCTTCGGACAGGGCCACGCCCCCCGGAGTCCTTTATTGGACTACCCTTTTCTGTGGGGGAGGCGATGGCGCTTTCCTCCCCCCACTCATCCACTTAACCCTCCCTTGCCAATGCCTAACCGCCAATGCCGTGGAGTTGTGACGAGTTGCTACGAGGTAGGCAAAAAACCAATTGGCTGTATATGCCAATTACCAATTGGAAAAAATTCCTACCAGGCCCCGAGGTGGCCAACCGAAGTCCATATCAAGTCAGGGAGCCTACCTAAAGGGAGGGTGGGTGGGAAACCGGATCAGCTGGCTGGCGCGGCTGCCAAGAGGGGGAGCCTCGGCCACGCCAGCCCTAAATAGTGCAAGCAACACCACCTCTCCCAGCCAGCCTATTGGCTGGCTGAGAGTGTGACACGGCCGAGGATTCCCTGGCTTTCACGGGGGCTGGAGCAGCCCCCACGCACGTGGGGTGGGCGTGAAGCCCGCAACCCCACCTCCTCCCAAGCTCGGAAGTGGCTATATGGTAAAGGTAAAGGTACCGCTGACCGTTGGGTCCAGTCACAAATGACTCTGGGGTTTCACGCTCATCTTGCTCTATAGGCCGAAGGAGCCGACGTTTGTCCGCAGACAGCTTCCAGGTCACGTGACCAGCATGACTAAGCCACTTCTGGCGAACCAGAACAGTGCACGGAAATGCCGTTTACCTTCCTGCCGGAGTGGTACCTATTTATCTACTTGCACTTTGACATGCTTTTGAACTGCTAGGTTGGCAAGAGCAGGGACAGAGCAACTGGAGCTCACTCCATCACAGGGATTTGAACTGCTGACCTTCTGATTGACAAGCCCTAGGCTCTGTGGTTTACACCACAGCGCCACCTACATCCCTTCCAGAGATATGGTAGCCATCTTCAAATATCTCAAGGGCTGTCACATGGAAGTTGGAGCAAGCTTGTTATCTCCTGCTCCAGAGGGTAGAACTTGAACTAAGTTACAAGAAAGGTGATTTTGACTAAACCTATGGAAAAACTTTTTGTAAGAGCTGTTCAACAGTGGAATGGTCTCCTTTGGGAGGCAGTGGACTCTCCTTCATTGGAGGGTTTTAAGCAGAGGTTGGCTGGCCATCTGTCATGGATACTTTAGCTGAGATTCCTGCATTGAGGGACCTCGGGGTCCCTTCCAATTCTACAATTCAAAGATTCTATGACTGGCAGCAATTTTCCAGGGTTTCAGACAGGATTATCTCTCAGCAGGGGATGGAACCTGGGACCTTTTGCATTCAAAGCAGGAGAGGAGAGATTGTTCTATTTGGCAAGCAGAAAGCTTACAACTGATGGAACCATCATAACAGCACAATGTTGAACTCCCTGGTCCTGAATGGGGTAACTGTGCCCCTGAAGGACAAGGTGTGCAGCCTGGGAGTCATTTTGGACTCGCAGCTGTCCATGGAAGCGCAGGTCAATTCTGTGTCCAGGGCAGCTGTCTACCAGCTCCATCTGGTACGCAGGCTGAGACCCTACCTGCCTGCGGATTGTCTCGCCAGAGTGGTGCATGCTCTGGTTATCTCCCGCTTGGACTACTGCAATGCGCTCTATGTGGGGCTACCTTTGAAGGTGACCCAGAAACTACAACTAATCCAGAATGCAGCAGCTAGACTGGTGACTGGGAGCAGCCGCCGAGACCACATAACACCAGTCTTGAAAGACCTACATTGGCTCCTAGTACGTTTCCGAGCACAATTCAAAGTGTTGGTGCTGACCTTTAAAGCACTAAACAGCCTCGGTCCAGTATACCTGAAGGAGTGTCTCCATCCCCATCGTTCTACCCAGACACTGAGGTCCAGCGCCGAGGGCCTTCTGGCGGTTCCCTCACTGCAAGAAGCCAAGTTACAAGGAACCAGGCAGAGGGCCTTCTTGGTAGCAGCACCTGCCCTGTGGAACACCCTCCCACCAGATGTCAAAGAGAACAACAACTACCAGACTTTTAGAAGACACCTGAAGGCAGCCCTGTTTAGGGAAGCTTTTAATGTTTGATGCATTACTGCATTTTAATATTTTGTTGGAAGACACCCAGAGTGGCTGGGGAAGCCCAGCCAGATGGGCGGGGTATGAATAATAAATTATTATTATTAATCCTCCCTATACTTTGGGGATCTGGCTGCTGACAAGAGTAAATCCAGCAAGAAACTTCTAAGGATTCATAGCATGTGAATCCTGCAGAATGAGGGTTAGAGAAATTTCATTGTTCACCTCCTTTCCCCTCAAATACAATGCAATAAATTATTTGGATTTACAGTAGGGAATGGGCAATAAAAAGATCATCTAAGATATATAATGATTTTTTAAAAACTGCCAATAAAAATTAATTATATTGAAGGCAAAGTATTTAAAAGCCAGATTAAAAAAAAAAGGAGCACTTTCATAAATTTAACGAGTCAGCCATTGATGTGATTAACACATTCCACCTCCAAGGCCTGAGGTTATTAAATGTATGTGCACAAGCAAGAAATGAGTTAATCATTGGGAATTATCTGGAAATCCTTCGAACGGTAGGTGTCACCAAGTGTCACAACTCTGAACACCCCGTGCTGCTGTATATAGAAAGGGTAAATTGAACCTCTTAATTTACAGGTGTGCTGGGTGGTTTTCCGTGAAGGAAGATGGTTTAAGGCCCATTTTCTACAAGCAGCCATACCAAGTGGTAAATTTGGGATGTTAGCATCTAAAATGCATATGTCAGAGCCATAGAACTGTGTGATGTCATATGCCTGTGGCAGTTATGGCAGTTGATACAGTTATGGCAGTTAGTCGAACAGGCTTAACAGTTTGAGCAGCAGGTATAGTTCTGTTGTGCTGTTGTCTGCCTCAGAGTCAGTCTGTAAATGTTAGTCTGTCTTAGAAGCAAAGCTATGTAAGATGTTTTAGCAACTTAAGTATCACCTACCTGCATTGTATATTTAATCTGCAACTGCAAGTGCACTAAATAAAAGTTCTTTGTTACAGTGGTACCTTGGTTCTCAAACTTAATCAGTTCCGGAAGTCCGTTCCAAAACCAAAGCGTTCCAAAAACAAGGCGTGCTTTCCCATAGAAAGTAATGCAAAATGGATTAATCCATTCCAGACTTTTAAAAACAACCCTTAAAACAGCAATTTAACATGAATTTTACTATCTAATGAGACCATTGATCCATAAAATCAAAGCAATAAACAATGTACTGCAGTCACGCACGCAATCAGTCAATCAATCAGTAGCTGAACTGGGTTCCACAGTCATAAAAAAGAGCCACAAAAACAAAAACGCTAATTAAATAGCAAAAACAGACAGACCTCAGTGTAACACTCAAATCAGAAGTGTGGCACTCAAATCTGAAGTGTAACACTCAAAAGGGAGCACGTTTGGCTTCTGAAAGAAGTTCACAAACCGGAACACTTATTTCCGGGTTTGCTGTGTTTGGGTTCCAAGTTGTTTGAGAACCAAGGTACCACTGTATTTAAACTTCAAAAGAGAATGTCTGATGTAGTTTTTATGGGATGGAAAGAAGAACTAATTAAAGGGTCAAACGACCCAGGACTGACTTCTGTATACTCTGCAAATGGGAACTAGAGTCTGGCTAAATCTACACAAATATTAAAAATGCTGTGAAAACGCTTTTTTAAAAAAAGTTTTTTTAAAAAATAAAATATATGGAATTTGCCATTAGCTCATCTAGTGTCACATTTGTATAGTGCACTTGAAACGCCCTTAAAACATATTTGCAGCTGTATAGCTGAGTCCCCTAATTCCCACAATAAAATCTTGACTGTATCTCTTAAAACTGCAGGTACTTTCATTTTCACTTTTTACTTAATGTTGAACACTTTTTTATGCTGACGTGCATATGCAGTTGTCTAAAATGTCATCTTAATAATCACTTTCTGTTACTTTTACATGCTTTTGTCTTATTGTACACCACCCTGATGTTTTGCAAGTATGTTTGTCTGTGTGTGCAAAAATATGTGTGTGCAGAACATAACATAAAAAGCATACCCTCCAACATTTCTCCCATGAAAATAGGGATGTCCAGTGCTTTTTTCTGGGGGGCGGGACACAGGGGATGCATACCGCTAAACATTTTGTGAATCTTTGTTTGGCCTCATTGAGGGGCAGTATTTCAATATGAGTAGGAAAATGAGAGTACCCCTAAACATTTTTTTTAGAAAAAAAAGCACTGGGGAGTCTTATTCCATAATAATAATAATAATAATAATAATAATAATAATAATAATTTTATTATTTATACCCTGCCCGTCTGACTGGGTTGCCCCAGCCACTCTAGGTGGTTTCCAACAGGTATAAAAACATAATAAAACATTAAACATTTTTTTAAAAAACTTCTCTATATAGGGCTGCCTTCAGATGTCTTCTAAAGGTTGTATAGTTCCTTATCTCCTTAGCTCAGGGGCCACATAACTCCATACCCTCCAGCATTCCTCTGATGAAAAGAGGGACGTCCTAAGGAAAAGCGGGACATTCTGGGATCAAATCAGAAACTGAGACATCTGCTGCGAAACCAGGACTCTTCCTGGAAAATAGGGACACTTGGAGGGCCTGCTAAATCCAGGCACATAGATATATTGAATGCTACCCTGTCCATGCAGGCTTACAAGGTGAGATCTGCTACACCTGAGGAGAAGAAACCTGTTTTGTAAGCCTCTGACCATTTTACAATATTCATTGGGCTTTCTGGCAGAGGCTATGGGTCTCTGGCAAGCCTGAGAGAAGCCTCTTGGCCACGACATCCCACCATCCGACAGCCCTGCTCTTTTTATGCCGACATGTGATTGTCAGTGTTTGTAAAAAAAAAGGGGGGGGGTTCTGACCTCCCTTTGTTGCCTCAGCCTGGTCCTCGGACCCTTGTTGGCATAAAAGAGTCCACAAGAAGAGTATCCTTGCCGAGTACTTTCTGCTTTTATTCTTAAAATTCTTTCTGCAAAAGCAACTGACCAACTATACACATCAACACTACCAGCTTTCACTAACTAACCAACCCAACCCAAACTAACATTTCTCACTCTATATATACAACCCGGTGCAGACTCATGTTGACCCAGCTTTTTAAGCATTAAAGAAACAGCGGCCAATTTTTAGCCGTGACAGTGATAACCCTGTGGCCTTAAACTGTTTGATTGGTGGGTTGTTACTTTTAATAGGTTAATGACATTACGGGCATTTGTGTATTCTAAACATCTGCGCACTTCATTACACCTCTGACATCATGTCGGTGTGGCCTAAAATACATCCGTCTGCAAATTACCGCTACCAGAGTTTCCAGATACATTTTCTTTCCAAGGATTTAAGCAGGCAGTGGCACAAATGCAATCAGACAATGTGGCGTCCAAGCGGGAACGCCAAACGCATGATGTGGCCTGTGTTTAAAGCATATCTGAAAGCTGGAGGTCAGACAGTTCCAGGTGAATTCTCAAAGAGCCTTGAAATGAATTGGTAGAAAAAACAATGTCATCTTAATGAGTGGCTGAAATGGTGAAAATCAGCTCAATCATTGGCTAATGAATCAGCAGCAAGGCATTGATATGTCTTTTGCTGAGAAATGTGTCTGGTGGGAAAACAAGCCTTTGTAAGTAAAAATGGAAGAAGCAGAAAAATAGCCCCGATTGGAATGTTATGATTTATTAGGCTGCTGCTCACAAACGTACATCTTTTTTTAAAAAATATGTTTTTATTAAAGATTTCTTAGTTTACAAAAATACGTGCATTGTCTCTTTTTTCAAGTTGCGTTTTCTACAGATCAGTTTCATTTGAATTCATTTCTTCTACATACTCTGATTTAAGGGCTGTTTAACATGACAACTTTCATTTTGCCCCTTAATGTAAGGTGTGTCTGTTTCTTGGGATGTAAATATGATGAGGGTGGGGTTTGGTGTAATGGCTGCTGAAGTCACAAAGAAACTAACGTCCATCGGTTCCTATTGCCACCTCTGTTTTCTTCTCAGATTTTTTTTCTGATGTTTCTGTCCACCCACTCTGGAAAATGCTGGTGGGCAGGCTGATTTATAGGACATTGCCTGTTGTGGTAGTGCGTAGGAATCAGAGGCACTGTACAAGATGCCTGTGGCATGAAGAAACCATGATTTTGGTCCCCCTGTACATGTTTGCAGCTTCAGAGAACTGCTAAATCTACATTTAACATAATTATGGTGCTGGAGGAGACTCTTGAGAGTCCCATGGACTGCAAGAAGATCAAACCTATCCATTCTGAAGGAAATCAGCCCTCAGTGCTCACTGGAAGGACAGATCCTGAAGCTGAGGCTCCAATACTTTGGCCACCTCATGAGAAGAGAAGACTCCCTGGAAAAGACCCTGATGTTGGGAAAGATGGAGGGCACAAGGAGAAGGGGACGACAGAGGACGAGATGGTTGGATAGTGTCTTCGAAGCTACCAGCATGAGTTTGACCAAACTGTGGGAGGCAGTGGAAGACAGGAGTGCCTGGCGTGCTCTGGTCCATGGGGTCACAAAGAGTCAGACATGACTAAACGACTAAACAAATGGCAATCAGGCAATCATATCCGTTTGCCAGACAGAACATTCTCCCCTGCGCACTGTTCTGGTTGCTTGCCCAATTCTCCAGACCCAAAGTAGGGGGCATGTAGGAGAGGAGAGGGTGAAAAAGGCCCATTGCACTAGTGGAAGTCTTGGGTGAGTTTCTGCAGTGTGGCTCATTTGAATCAGGCTCTATAGATTTATAATATTTGTACCTCACCCTCCTCTAAGGAGCTTAGTGCGTTTAGGGTGGGTGGGTGTCCCATATTACAGATGAGGTGGTGAAAAGACAGTTCTCAATTGAAGCTTTTGTTTAACTTTATAACCTTTTTTTATGCGTAGGAAATGCCGTGCAGCTGCTTTCTTCCAAAAAAACACCACCACCAACAGCAGCTGTAGCATTCAGAGACTTCTCAATATGCAACATTACTGGCTATGCAGATTTCCTCTTAGAGCCTCACAACTGCAGTTAATCTAATTTGTATTAAAGTGTATGATTCATTTTTTCCCTAATAAATATCACCTGCATTAATATGATCCTTGGCATTTTATAATCTTACTCACCTTTTGCAAAGTGTGGTTTAATTAATAAGGGCTCCATATTTCTTCTCATTCATCCTGCCCTATTTGTCACCCCTTTGGTTTAGAGTATAATTGTCATAATTATTTACACCTTTAATTAGCTGCGAATCAGAAGCCCACATGGCTTCTCCTTTCCTTCTTCCTTTGCTAGATGGATTAACGTTCTGTACATGGATTTGATAGAGCAGAACAGCTGAGATCTATTGCATTTCTTCCTGACACCTCTGGCCATTATCATTTGTAACATTAACACTTCACAGCTGATGGCAGGATTGATGGAAGTAGGCAGCTGTGGTAGCTTGCTATCTGGTTCCTAAGTGCTGGCGTGGAGGGCATAGACTGTTGGGAACTGGATCTGTTCAATCTCACCTTGTTGCAGAGTGCAAACTCGCCAGAGGCTGCTTGAGATTCCTTTCTTATCAATCCAATCCAGCCTCCATGTGGCCATTTTAAAAGGAAGCAGGAAGAGGCTGCCCCTAGGCTTCTCAGCAGCTGATGTCCAATGTTACGCCAACTTCATGGAACCTGACTGGTCCCCACCCCCCTTTTCTGGGTCCTGCTGGGTCCCCAGATCTGTCATCAGCATGCAACACCCACAGGCAACTGATGGAGCCTGTTATTCTTCATTGTATTGCAGTTGAGAGGAGGCGACTGAGATTGTGAGTTGCCTGACATCACCTAATGAGTTCGGGGCAGACGCAAAATTATAGCAGGGGCTTTCCTGATCCAGATGTGGGGAACCATTGGCCTTCCAGATGCTGCTAAGTTAAAGTGAGGGTATATTGGCAGACCTATAGTTCCTGTATTTTCCCAACAAAGAGCGCTTCATAGCGAGGCATTCCTGACCGAACCAGGGTTTAGATTTGTTGGAGTATAATGATCGCCACGTTGCCTTTTTGGGGGTCAAATAGGGTTGAAGAAGTGAAATCAAATCCAAGCTACAGTTTCCATCAGCCCCAGCAAGCCATGGTTGGGAACAATGGGAGTTGTAGTTTAGCAGTATCTGGAGGGCTGTAGTTTCCCCACACAGGTATCTGGTATGTCACAAATAGTGAGAAGGCCAACTTTTCAACAGAGCACTCATTATGGCATGCACTTCCCCTTGACATACTACTTTGGTACCAGCTGAAAACCCACCTATTTCAACAGGCCTGCCTACTTTGGCTAAAGACTGAACAGCTTGCTGTTCCAACCTGAATTATTATTATTATTTTGCTCCTAACACCTGTTGATTCTTCCTTATGCAGTGCAATGGATCAATGCCATTGTATTACACTGAATAAGGAAAAAAATTAAAAGCTGCAGCCTTAATCTAGGTTAGCACTGCCAAATTCTTTTTACTGGTTTTATCGCCTTTGTCGGGGGTGGGGAGAACAACACAATTAGGATAATTCATATTTCTGCCCAATCTTGATTCCCTGACGTTAAATGAAAACAACAAAACTTGAGAAGCCTACCTTCTTTCCCCCAAAGACGACCTCTCTATTAAGATGCTGTGTTCACCTCAAAGCAATCTCACATTCTGCTGTCTGCCACTACGGACATTAACCAAAAACCCATCACACAAGGAACCTTTCCAAACTTTATGCAGGAACCTGTGTTTAATGTTTTGCATTTGTGTCCGTGCGCGTGCACACACACAATATTTCCAATACCTCTTGAAAAAGTGGGGGGGGATTAAATTGCTGTGCCTGTTTGAGGTTCTTCCAGTTAATTGAATTTGTTGACAGCTCTTGAATGACACACAGTGTTAATAAATGGTGGTGAGACTCCATTGGAGGAGGAAGCTTAATAAAGGTGATCTATCTTAAGAGACATAGTAAGGAACAGTTTAAAAGATAAAAGGCTTCCAACAACGTGCACAGAGAATGGTGCTCCGTAGATACCGGGCAATGAGTGCTTGGAGGGGAACGGCTGTGGAAGCTTAATAGGGCAGTGTTCTGCCAGGAGGGTTTCATACCACATCTGTAATTTCTGTATTGAATTGGTGCTGCAGGAATCAGATGGCTGAAATGCAGCCTTCTTCTGGTCTCTTACCTTTTGGCCACATCGATCATTTCTCTATGTATTGCATTATATGGGTGCTGGGTTGAAATAAGCGACAGACGAATGGCAAGGTGTCATACGGGAGGCATCTCTCAAGCAAGTCTCGAGAAGTCCCTTTTATTGAATATTACAGCAATTGCCACGTGTGTGCTTGTTGCTGATTGGTTAACACAAGTACAAAGTAAAGGTGCGCTTGTTGCTGATTGGTTAACACAAGTACAAAGCAAAGGTTACATATAGGCATTAATCACCAATAGATTAAAGGCTGGGAAAGGGAGCACAGAACTAGACAGGCATGAAACCTCCTAATTAAATTATAACTAGTGATTGATATAGCAAGGCTAAAACAATTACTAATGATTGATCATAACATGAAAGAACATAACAATCGCGTTCCATAGATGTGGTCAACTATGCATTAAGAACAGGTCAGAGTATAATGTTTTCATGAACTCAATATGAACTGAACATTCTAGGGTGATGAGGGAATGTCTTAGTATTGGAACGGTTTGTGCACCATGTGCAGAAGAAAAGCTTAGAAGCAAGACTTCCCATCATGCCACAGTCACGTGCAGAGGCAAAGCTTCCCTTCATATGGGAGTTACACACATAAAACCAGGACACTGGGAAAGTATATCTGGGCATTATTGAAAGGTCTGTGAATTAGATTGAACCAATCTACTAGCCTAGTATGGTCCACCAGGACCACTCCAGAGTCCCAAAGCAGCACTGTGGCGTTTGCCCTCCTAGGTGTGTGACATCATACTGGGTTCATAAGGAAAGGGTTAACTAATTGTAAAATCACCAACCTATAGGAACCCAAGGGGAGGAGTTAGAGTTGTTAAGAAGTCAGTCTGGAGTTAGAGAAGAGAGAGGGAGGATAAGTCTGTGGTTTGGGCTAGTCTGATGTGAGAGAGTGAGAGAATCTGTTAAGAGGAGTCAGTCAAACAGTTGAGAGAATCAGACAGAAGGTATTAGGAAGGTATAGGCCGGTAAAGAAACTAAGGTTAAGAAACTGACAAGAAAATTATCTGAGAAATCATAAACTTGTTAATGCTTATAAAATAAACTAGTTTATTTGGTTTAATGTTAACAACTGTCTAGACTCAGTGTGTACCCGAGAGTAACGGGTTGGTGGCAGCGGGGAAACGAGCACAGTGGTGGCACAGGGATCAATAGACCATCAAACGTCCATGGACCCTGTGTGATCGCCACAAGCACTCTTGCCAGACTTGCCACCTTCTAACTCAGGGGTGGCTAATCTGCAGCCCTCCAGATGTTAGGCTGCATCTCTCATCAACCCTGGGCATGGACCATGCTGGCTGGGGCTGACAGGAGTTGGAGTCCAAGAACATCTGGAGGACCACAGGAGAGCTACCCCAGTTCTTACTAAAGATACTGGGGCACGATCCTATGATGACATACAGGTTTTTGTGGCTGGGTCCCAGCTTTGAGAGTCGTCTTCTCTGCAACCCACATGAACTAACAAGTTGTAAACAGCCTTCTGATTGAAAGCGTACTTGGATATTTGGTTTCCCTTGGGGCTTGAGGGAACATGGTAGAGTTGCTCGTGTACTAATGAATAATACAAGCACGGAGGAAAGTGCCTTAACCCGCAGCACACCTAACTCTTAATTCTTTTATTTGCATTTGATTGATCTGTGGGGAGGAACCCCCCCCCCCACGTACACAGCATTTCTGGGAAAGGAGCTATAGATGATTCCAATACCATCCCTATTCCTGAGATGCTTTTAGAACATGGCTAAATAAATAAGCAAATTCTGCCTTCCACAACTGTTGTCTGATGTCTTGTTACTTTACTTCGGTTCTTTCATCTTCTGTGTGCTAATCCTCATGCTCCTCCACCTTTCACTACCCTGCAGTCCTGGGAATACTCATTGTTCATTCTTCCGAGGATTAGGGTGTGCTAGGAATCCTTAATGGATTATATTTGCTGAACAGAACACGATCATCTGCTTGTCAAGCTTGCATTGTCTTTCAAAGAGCTTTTTGATTGTAAAATCTCTATATGTTAGGAGAGCTGGTGTGGTCCTCTGTGCAAAATCCTGGGGTTGGATCTCGGTTGCAGTTCCTCCACTTTCCTTGACGCACTGGGTGACTTTGAACAAATGAAACTGTTTCCCAATATCATTTTTCTATCTGTAAAATGAGAGTGTCGGGTCCAATGCATACTAATGTAGTGTGGTTGCTATAGCATAGCCAGCCACATATTTCTCCAGCTCCCATGTTGCATTCAGAGAGACTGACACTGGGGATGGGGGACATATGGCCCTTCAGATGGGCAATAGGTCAAGGATCATGGGAGTTGTAGCCCAACAACATACAGAGGGCCACAGGTTCCACAGGCTTCATTTATATGACATGGATAGGCCAATTTACAAGGTTATCTTCTTTTTCAGAGCCTTTTATACTAATGTGGAGGGACCCATGTGATTAGTCCTGCTCTGGGCAGGCTATGAGGTTGCAGAGTGCTAGGTCCTAAATCAGGGATGGGAAAATCTGAAGCCAACTATCATCATTCCTGACACATTGCCTGTGTTGGCTGGGGTTGATGGGAGCTGGAATGCCACAAATTTCCCATCCCTGTGCTAATAGACTTGAAGGACTCTTTTCTGCCATACAAGCCAACCTGTAATAAAAATTAAAAACCAGGATCTCACTGATACAGTAGTAACAAAAGCACAACCACAAGTACTATAAAAATGAATGTTGGGCTTATATTTGCATACCACCCCAAGCCCAGTGCAATATTTATAATCACATCATGCTGTCACCATGTTGTGTGTGTGTGTGCAAGTCAATCTTCTGTTTTACAATTTAAAGTACACATTTTTATATCCTTAAGAAACCAGCTTTCTTTCCACGTTTCATTTTGCATATCATAAATCCCTGCATATTTTACAAAAACTATACCATTCAGTATTCCATTATTACATACATCAAAACTTATTTACACTGCTGAATTTATCTTAATGCTGCCAGCGTTTTCAGCTGTACACAGTTATTTCCCATATATTCAATAAACATTTTCCAATCTTCTCTAAACGTATGTTCTTCTTGTTCTCTTATTCTATATGTTAAGTCTGCAAGCTGTGCATATTCTGTCAATTTACGTTGTCATTCTTCTTTGCTCATTTTTCATTTTGGGGCTAACGGGTCACAGTAATGGCATACATAAATAATCTTTTTTGACACCTGAGATTTTCAGCCTGAATTATCCCCAACAGAAAGGACTCTTTTTGGGGGGGAAGCACTTTTGAACATTTTTTTCACTTCATTATGTATCATTTCCCAATACTCTTTTACCCTTTTACAAGTCCACCGCATATGAAAGAACATTCCCTCAACCTCTTCGCATCTCCAGCACTTATCTGATTCAGTCTTATGCATCTTAGCAAGCCTAAAAGGTAAAGATAAAGGATCCCTGACAGTTAAGTCCAGTCACGAACGACTCTGGGGTTGTGGCGCTCATCTCGCTTTACTGGCCGAGGGAGCTGACGTTTGTCCGCAGACAGTTTCTGGGTCATGTGGCCAGCATGACTAAACCACTTCTGGCAAAACCAGAGCAGCGCACGGAAACGCCGTTTACCTTCCTGCCACAGTGGTATCTATTTATCTACTAGCACTGCATGCTTTTGAACTGTTAGGTTGGCAGGAGCAGGGACAGAGCAATGGGAGCTCACCCCATCACAGGGATTCAAACCTCTAACTTTTATATTGGCAAGCCCAAGAGGGCCAGTGGTTTAGACCACAGCACACCCCCTAACTACTTGCAGGTCACTCCAGAAGTAGGAAAAACAATGGGTTGTTTCTGAACATGGATGTGGAGACATGATCCCAACACTGAGCAGCAAGTGAAATGAAAAGAGCCCTGGGAAAGAAAGTTATTGAGGGATGGACTGAAGAAACTTCTAATCAAAGGCCATAAGGGGGTGAATGCTGTTCGATTATGACTATATCTTCCAACTGCGGGAGTCCTTTGTTAACAATCTTCCAAACTGCCTTGTTGATGGAGTTATGAGCTCTGTCCTTGAAGTCAAACAGGAGACAATCTGATTGCTTTTCAAATGGAATACCTCACCTGCTGTTTATAGACGTGTTCTGCTCTCATTTGCCCTGTTACAGAACAAACAACCATTGATTTCTCCTGCATTGCTTCCTTATAGCAGCAGCATCCAAAGGATGTTGGTTGCAGACAGGGAGTCTGCCTGGTTAGCAGAGGATCTATCTTTCTTTAAAATACAACAGCAGCATACGCACATGGAACGTGGAACTCTGTAGTTTATCTTTGTAATAGTTATTGATTTCTGACAATGAGCAAAAAAAATCCTCTTGACTTGAAGAGATTGCACAGCTGTGACTATGGAACTGCTAAGTGTGTGTGTGTGTGTGTGTGTGTGTGATTTAAGGATTATGATTAGTTTACATGTATTGAACCCTGAATACTAGGACAAGACAGGAGGAAAAAAACCCAAAAGGGAAAAGAAGAGCAGAGTTTGGAAAATACCGTATTTTTCGCTCTATAGTACGCACTTTTTCCCCTTCAAAAATGAAGAGGAAATGTGTGTGCGTCCTATGGAGCGAAGACGCCATAGCCCCGCGACCCTCTCCTGGCTGGAGAGCTGACGTGCAGCTATGGAAGGAGCCTCTTTAACCGCGCGCCACCTCTCCAGCCGGGAGAGCGCGCGCGGGGCAGAAGAAGCCCCCCGCGACCCTCTCCCAGCTGGAGAGGTGACGTGCGACTATGGCAGCAGCCTCTCCGCTGCGCCTTTCCGCTGCTCCCTGACCTGCTCTTTGGGGCTGGCAGTGGGCTTCCCCCCGCCAGCCCCAAAGAGCAGATCGAAAGGAACCTGAAGCCTGGAGAGCGAGAGGGGTTGATGTGCACCGACCCCTCTCGCTCTCCAGGCTTCCAAGGTAGCCGCCTGAACGCACCTTAAACGGCACCTTGTTTTAGAGCAGAAAAACAAGAGGGGGAAAATTCTCCCCCTCTCTGCGCAGCACCTCCTGCCGCTTCACTGAAGGGGCGCTGGGCAGAGAGGGGGAGAATTTTTTTTTCTTGTTCTCCCCCCTCTAAAACAAGGTGCGTCCTATTGTCCAGTGCGTCCTATGGTGCGAAAAATACGGTAGGTAAAATGGGTGTTAAGCTCACACAGACACAGGAAGAATGAGACTCTACATAAGAATGTAAGGTAAGCCTTCTGGATCAGGCAAAGAATGTCCACAGTGAGGAATTAACTCTTTTTGGGGGGGGGGGTCAAAAGTGCACTTGCAAGTTAGGAAAAGGCATGTCCAACAGCCCTAAGTCTCTCAGCTACTTCTAGGTGTGCACCCAGTGAGGTAGTTGAAGTAAGAGAGAGGTCCCACCTGCAACCTCAGCTTATGTATCCCCCCACCAGAGCTGCACACAAGCAGGTGAAGACTCCACTTGTGTATAACCTGTTTCTGCTCCTCCCTTTTCAATCCTCTTCTGATCCCGGAAGACAGTGGAGCAGGAAACATGGAGACAGGAGGAGGAAGTGTGGAAGCTCTTGATTCTACGCCAGCCTGACCTTTCTCTGCCTCTTCCTGCACCTGTTCTTCACCTTGCAGCTTCTCCTGTCTCTGACTCTCATCTCCTGCCTGTTACAGGCTTCCGCAGATCACCGATTCCTTCTTTCAAGCCAGTCTCCAGCCCCCTTCTCCTGATGCCCACTCCGCAGTGTCCTGCCAGTCTCTGTCACCAGGATCCTTTCCCCACCGTGGTCAACCAGTAAAGCCTGCAAGCAGGACATGAGCACATAAGCACTCTGCCCACCTGCAGTTCCCGGTAACAGGCATGATGTTCTGAATTGTCAGCTTGTGAACTGTCAGTCGGACCTGTTATGTGTAGCCCTGCTATGTGGAAAGTAAGTTAAAAAGAGTGTCTCACTAAGTACCTGCCAGGAAAAGGACGCAGGTCTTTGTTTATGTGCATACTGTGAAATGCACCAGCTGAAGTCTTCTGTTCTAGCTGTCTTGCCCCCTACCAAAGAGTGGGAACTTATAGGGCCAGAGGAGAGTTCAGGAGGGGAGGAGAGCCAGCAGCTAACAAGTGGCAGCCAGACTGGAGCAGCAGCACGTTGGACAGCTCCAAACTGACCATTTGCTCCAACAATAACCTTGTCAAGGAATTCTACTCAATATTGATCCTGAGTGGATTCCAATGTATAGTTAGCAGAGTAAAAACTTAAACATGTTGCAGGATCCCCCCAAAACAGATCAGAGGCAATTAAGATTTCATCCAGTAGAGCTTTACTGCTACTGAAGGCAAATGAACATAATGATCACAAATCCAATACATTCAGGACTGGCACTGTGCATAAGAAATCCAGTTGCAGCAGACTTAACTTAAACTTACAATAACTTATAATAAGTCTAAACCTTAACACTATATACAGAATACCACACCAGAAGGAGATGTAAAGTGAAATCCAGGCTCCTTCTGGCCTTACTTTTATAGTCAGCCTGACCTTGACTAAAAGAGATAATGGAATCAGTTTAAGCCAGCTGTACTCAGCTTCTCTGAAGGAATAACCCAAACATTATGAACCTTCTGCTTGTTTCTTTCACACAGAGAAGCTTCCAGAACCCTCTTGAATTAAGTAGAATAGGAAAGATCTCTACACATCAGTACACTTTCTCTACTAAGAAATGCAGACTGACAGGCCTAACTCTTGTAGCACCTCCTGGCTTGGCTATCTATCCCAGGTCCTGCCCCACCATTTGAGAAGTGTGAAAGGGACAGCGCTGGATGACTGGCCTGGCTGTTTTTGCTTCCAAGTGGAAGTATCAATGTTAAAGAACACTTCTTTAAAAAAAAGCCATGAGCAACATGGCATATAGTTCAGCCCTCAGGATATATAGATGCAGCCCAAGATTGAGCAGTATGTACAGCTCTAGCTTCTGGGCTGAGGAGGAGATTCAGCATGTACAGCAGCCATTTGAGCCCATGATACCCATATCCAGCTGGAGACACATGCTCACCCCTGTAACTAGAATGAGCACATATCTCCCTCAAGGTCCAGGAAGTTGGCCCTAAAAGAGGACTTGAAGGTGTCAGGCTTCTGGGTCTGTGTATAGCTCTCCCATATGATGGACTGTGAAACTGCCATTGACAATGAAGGCCCTGGACTACCCCACCCCAAATGGGAAGGAGTTGTTCTACCTTTGATTGTTCCTGGGAAATGCCTCAAAAACAAATGCTACACAGAATCATTTTTCAGAAAAAGAAAATCACCATAACACGTGGGAAGTGAATATATCACCCAAATGTAAGAATGAAAGCAAACAGCAACAAAAGCTCGTACAAGAAATAACAGCACATGAAAGCAGTTGTAGACTTTTGTTTCCAAAGTTCTGTTGCTCTTTGCCAGAATAATTGATTTGCGCGTCTACTTAGGAGTATAGCAACCTTCCAGATGTGCCTCGAGAGATCCTTACATTAACTTCACTCGGCATCTTAAAGAATAAAGAATATTACAGCATTTTCAATTACTTGCCTGGGGCTGTAAGCCAAATTCATTTCTTCCACAATAGAGCTACAGAGTGCAGCTGATGAAATAATGCATAATGAAGACTTATAGAGCTACAAGTTGTTTTACCAAAAAGGATACAGAACAGCACTGTGTAATTTTAGTTGAAGATTAATTGAATTTTCCCTCAGACAAATAACATGGTGAGACTAGCTGATTAATCAACTGAAGCTTAGGGGAAGGCTTTGCACACATGCTTGGCAGGGTCTGTTGGTAATCTCAATAAGGGCCAAACTTCACTTTAGGTGGGAGATCTGTGACTGGATTTCTTGACATTTTGATTTTTTGTTTGTTTGTTACTTAAAGGCAGCTGTGTGGGTTGGGATAGCTACCCTGGGTAGCAGCAGTTATGCTGAGAAAATTCCTCCCTCTCTCCCTCCCTTCCTCCCATCTAAATTTGAATCACTTTTCCTTCTGTGTTGTTTCCTGTACCTATATTCTTCACACCCCAAGTGCAGGGGCCACCCCCCTGCCCAAACATACCCATTATAACTTTCAAGAACATTTTATGATAAGACAGTTCTCATATTATCCTCACAACAAACTTGTGAGATAGGCTGTACTTGAGAGATGGGGTTTTGTTTGAGATTGCAAAGTTTCCTTCATAACAGAATGGGGATTTAAGATCACATCTGCCTAGGCCATCATACCAACATTTCTCTTTTCCACTTGCACATATTGTGATCCGCACACCCCAGGAATGGGGAACCTTACCCCCTCCTGATGCTTTAGACCACAGCTAACATCGGACCCAGCCAGCATGGCCAAGGGTCAGAGATTATGGGTGTCTCGTGCATCAATACCTGGAAGCGGAGCTGGCTCTACTATTAGGTGAAGTGAGGCAGGTGCCTATGTCAGCAAATGCTGAGGGGCCACCAGCAGTCTTCAAAAAATGTTGGAGAACAGTGTGGTGTGTATGCCATGAGTCCTGCCCCGTACTCTTAAAATATGTATTATTATGCAATACAGTCTCCACAGGGAAAAGAACATAACATTAAGTTTGTGGTATCATTTTACATGGTCTTAAAATATTGGCAGTCCATATGGGTTCTCCCAGACAGGTTTGTGCGGCTGGTAGGAGAGCTTTACTTTCTTTTCCCCTTACGTATGAAAAGAAGGGAGACCAGGTTTCATCAAATGTATTGCCCTTCTTCAACTCTTCTAAGCCCAGTTAGTTGTTCTGAACTAGCTATATCCCAAATATTATTGAACCATATCTCAAGAGGTAGCTCCACCTGGGATTTCCAGTGCCATCACTAAATGTGCCAGATTCCATATCTATCATCTATCTATATCTATCTATCTATCTATCTATCTATCTATCTATCTATCTATCTAATATCTATCTGTTTTACAATTTTGAATACTCATTTAAACACCCTTAAAACATCAATGACTTCTTCTCTTTCCGTGGTTCATTTTGCATACCATAAATCCCTGCATATTTTACATAAACTAAACCATTCCGTATTCCCTTATTACATCCATCAAAACTTATGTACACTGTTGAATTTATCTTAATGCTGCCAGCGTTTTCAAGTGTACACAATCTCCCCCCATATATTCAGTAAAGACTTCCAATCTTCTCTAAACATATGTTCTTCTTGTTCTCTTATTCTATATGTTAAGTCTGCAAGATGAGCATATTCCATCAGCTTAAGTTGCCATTCTTCTTTAGTTGGGACCTTGCTCATTTTCAATTTTTGAGCTAACAAAACACAGGCCGCAGTAGTAGCTTACATAAATAACCTTCTTTGACACTTGGGAAGCACTAAACCCAGATTCTAATCCTACTATCCAGCATAGAGATTTAATTCTTTTTCTCCTGCCCTGTGCTCTTTAATTGTACTCCCTATACTCTACTGTTCTGCAGTCACAGGTTGGAGGCAAAACCATAGAAACATAAGAAACTGCTTTATACTGAGTAAGACCACTGGTCTAACTAGCCCTCCAGGCCTTCAGGGATGAGTTTCTGCTAGCCTCACATCAGAGGTTGAATCTGAGACCTTCTGCACACAAAAGAAATACTCGGCCACTGAGCTACGGCTGTTACTTGCCAGAAGGCTTATCTTGACCGATGATCTGCTTTCACAAAGGATGCCGCTCCTGATCTACCTAACGTATCATCTGGATAGTTAGGTTTTGTGATATCCGTTTGCAGACATCCTTCTTCTCTTTTGGTGTTTTCCCTACTTATATTCATTCCTTCTGATGCTAATGTCAGAGGTACCACTTGTTTCTGTGAAAGTCAATAGGGGGGCTCCAGGAAGGGATGGGGCCTGCTGATGAGATCTCTTGGTGATGCATGCTCCTGGTCTCTTGAGCCAGCCATTTAATTGAATTCAAAATCAATTTTCAATTAGTGGTGGCTGGGCAACTCATATTAGCCAGTAAAGCAGTGGAGAAAGGAATTTTAATAATAAAAAAAGAAAGGGGGAAGCATGCAAATCTGTAATTGCTTTCACCCAAATCAAATAAACAATAGCATCTTAATAACAGAGGCATGTGCTGAGTTAACGTAAAAAGAAGGGGAGCTGCTGGAGTAGCCTTTTGAATAGATATTAGCAAGCATGGTGGATGTGAATGTATTTCTATACACTTCCACAATTAGTTTTGTGCTTATTAAATGAGAGACACAGGCAGTTTGCTTTTAGTCCTTACCAAGTGCTACATGCAATCATGTATGCTTCGCATATAGTCTACCAGTAGTGACCTTACACACTAGAATTTAAAGGACAAAGAAGCTTCCCATTAATTGATGCCTAGGGCATTGTCACTGTCATTCTCCATCAGCAGGTAGCAGTTGATCCTGGCCATCCCCCAGCAAATGTGCCAGAGCTGTGCTGCATGAGCCGGACCCTGTCTCTTCTACCAACAACAGTCACTTGTTGATAAGGGCATGGGCTCTCTCTTCCTTCTCCGTCAGTGCACTGCAGTTGTAGCTTTTCACTGCTTTCTTCCAGCCAACCTCACAGGCTCCCATTGGGCACCTGAATATGTGCTTCTGACCCATAGCCCTGTTATATTTCATCATAAAAAATGCCTTGCATCGGCATTTCCGAGGAATCTCAAGGTTGGAGGCTTTCGCCGCTCGCCTTCTCTCTCCAGGATAACCCTTGATCTCCTTTGTTCCTCGATGCCTTCTTATTCCTTAAGAATGCCTGGAGCATGATATCCACACTCTGCTGTAAAGTTGCAGCTCGGTTTGAAGAGTTACATTTTTACATTCAAAGCCCGGGTGCCTGGCACTAATCCTATGTGGTTTCTTTCTTCCCCTGAAGCCCAGAGCATGGCCTATCCACTAGATCTTAACAGTTTGCCACCCCACAGACACAAGCATTGGGAAGCTTTCTTGCAGGTTGTGTTAATGTCTGTGGAGTCGGGTCATCTGCAAGGCCTCTGCAGCCTGGCACTCTCTCAGATCTATTGCTGTCATCCATCTTTGTGCAGTCCTTTGAGACAGATGGCTGTCACAAAAATACAAGCGACTGATCTTCTTCAAAATCTATGTCCCCTTGGCCTGCTTGATCTGGGCAGTGGTCAAAATTTACAGCAAGGTTTCCATTTCCATAATGAACTCTTTTTTTAAAAAAGAGAGCTAAAGTAATAGTCCGACTTCGACCGGGGAGGGTGGGATATAAATATAAGTTTATTATTATTATTAAGTAATACAGTGGTTAAGGGACGTGGGTGGCGCTGTGGGTTAAACCACAGAGCCTAGGACTTGCTGATCAGAAGGTCGGCGGTTCGAATCCCCACGACGGGGTGAGCTCCCGTTGCTCGGTCCCTGCTCCTGCCAACCTAGCAGTTCAAAAGCACGTCAAAGTGCAAGTAGATAAATAGGTACCACTCCTGTGGGAAGGTAAACGGCGTTTCCGTGCACTGCTCTGGTTTGCCAGAAGCAGCTTAGTCATGCTGGCCACATGACCTGGAAGCTGTACGCCGGCTCCCTCAGCCAATAAAGCAAGATGAGCGCCGCAACCCCAGAGTCGGTCACGACTGGACCTAATGGTCAGGGGTCCTTAATACAGTGGTACATTGGGTTAAGACGCTTCAGGTTACAGACACTTTAGGTTACAGACTCCGCTAACCCAGAAGTAGTACCTCGGGTTAAGAACTTTGCTTCAGGATGAGAACAGAAATCGCGTGGCGGCAGCAGGAGGCCCCATTAGCTAAAGTGGTGCCTCAGGTTAAGAACGGATCTCCAGAACGAATGAAGTTCTTAACCCGAGGTACCACTGTAGAGGGATGACCAGAGAAAAGGGACAGGGATGGGGAGAAGCAAGCAATCAGAATCACACATTTTACCATGCCAGTGAGAAGTGCTTAGTGCAACTTTGTCTCCATACCCCTCACATGTCTAAAAACTTTACAGTGAATTAATAAAAGCATTTCCCTTCCAGGGCAGCTGTCAGTCTCTTGCAGAGTTTGACATGTTCGCTCACAATTCAGCTAAAAATAATGCAAGATGGCAACATGTCAACAGGGATCCGGGTTTAGAACAACATCCCACTCAAATAGCTGACTTATCTGCCATCACCTACAGCCATAGGTAAGGATTAAAAGGACTAAAATCTTACAGCCCTAGATAAGACCTAAAGGACTAAAATATTGCACCACCTTCCTACAGATAGCAGGGTATAAAGAAGATCCCACAGACCTCCTCAGCAACCCTCCCTTCCTCACCTCTGATAATCCATTGAATTTCTTGTATTATGTGCTGGTTAGCAACAGGTATGGCTTCAGAGTCCTATAGATTGTTTTTGTTGTTATTTCAAGATATTTTTTTTTTAAAAAAAGAAAACTGTAAGTGATAGTTTTGAGAATTAAGTGCTATTTTAGTTTTTCTAAAAAATATATATTAAAAAGTTTTATTTTTAAATAAAACTATAAAGTCACAAGAGAAAGCCAACCATTAACTGCAGAAAAGATAGAAGCAGGGCTGTCTTAAGCATATGCGGCGCCAGTGTGCAAAGATCCACCTGGCGCCCCCCCCCCTGGTTGCCCAGTCCCTGGCATGCAGGAGGGAGAAGCCGGCTGGCCGCCTCAGTGTCTCGCTGGCTCAGTCACCCCTGAACTAGTGGCACAGAGCCGTCTGCACCAGAAGAGCCTGCCGTGGCGCTCCGACCGATGGACGGGCTCTTCCCCTGACTTGACTCTCAGCCTGGTGCCCCTGAGAGCCCAGTGCCCGGGTGCCCCGCACCCCTAGCACCTATGGGTAAGACGGCCCTGGAAAGAAGGGTAGCATCAGAGGAGTGTGCTGCTGAGTAATCACACAGTTCAAAGATGGAGTTAACTCTTTATTAGCAAAAACACAATCTCCACAGATTTGGTCGAGTGCCAGGCCTAACAAGCAGAGGAGCTCATTCCCAGTGGTCTTCCTCCATGAAAATCAGTTGCCGAGACAGAAAGTCCCTGAATCCTCACAGCAGTCCAAGTCCCCTCCTCTCCAGGGTTTTCCCCCAAGCAATCAGAGTCCATACCTGCCTGAAGCCAACATCTCTTCCTCCCCTTTCATGCCTTTTCTGGTTCTGGGAGACAAGAGGGGAGGGGAGCTTGTCATAGTGGGGAGGGGGGGAGAAGCCTGTGACTCTTTACCAGCCTGACTCATCTCTGCCTCTTGTCCTCCCTCCTCCAACTCTCCTGATTCAGCCTCTGATCCTGGACTGCTCTCTGTCACAGACTCTCCCAGCTCACTACCCCCTGTTACTTCTTCAGCTTCCACCTCCCATCTTTCCTGGCTATTGTTAGCCATGGTTGTTGGGAGCTGGAGTCCAACAGTATCTGAAAGGTCATGGTTCCCACATTCATTTGGTTCTGTATATAGCAGGAGGGCTTCAACCTGCTCAATGGGAGTTCCACTTCCTCACCCCAAACCTTTTCCAGGTGGGGAATCTCCAGAACGGACTCTGGGAGGGGGCCATCACTCAGGGCCCTTCCAGACTCTTTCTACCACTTTCATGTGAGTGCATTCCCTGTGATCTCTCCCCTCAAGGTGGCTCCTAGTGGCACTGGTCCATCTCTGGGCAGCCCACTGCCTGCAACCTGCCCTGCTTCTCTCCCCATCCTGAAACAGACCCTCAGGTTGGGCTGATTCCAGTTTAGCTGCTCCTATACAACACCAGCCAGTTAACACTGCCTTGTGCACAGGGCCAGATTTAGGTTTGATGAGGCCCTAAGCTACTGAAGGTAATGGGGCCCTCTATATGTCCAGCTGTCCTTTGTCAACAACAAATTGATGCTGTTTTTTGTGTTGAATAAATGCTATATGGTAATTTATGGACCTAATAGGTATCTAAAGCCATTTGCACATAACAAAATATGTATTTTATCAAAGTAATTGATATGGAAATGAGAAAACCAGTGATATTTTAGGGAGCAGGTGAGCAGGCGGGGCCCATTACTTACATCATAGGAGCCTACACAACACAAAACACTGTTGCTGCATGTAGGTTTTATTTTATTTGTTTTTTATAATATATTTTGGAAATGTACATCCAGTTCCACTCCACCTTTAATTTTTTTTGGGGGCCCCCAAGAGAATAAGGCCCTAAGCTATAGCTTGTTTAGCTTATAAATAAATCCAGCACTGCTTGTGCACCAGATTGCTCCATTTTGTCTCCTTAATAATAATAATAATAAGAAGAAGAAGAGTTTGGATTTGATATCCCGCCTTTCACTCCCTTTAAGGAGTCTCAAAGCAGCTAACATTTTCCTTTCCCTTCCTCCGCCCCAACAAACACTCTGTAAGGTGAGTGAGGCTGAGAGACTTCAAAGAAGTGTGACTAGCCCAAGGTAACCCAGCAGCTGCATGTGGAGGTACGGGGACGCGAACCTGGTTCCCCAGATTACGAGACTACCGCTCTTAACCACTACACCACACTGGCTCTCAGCACCTGGCTGTCAGCACCTCTATCATGGCTGCTGATATGTTACTGCTGAATGGTCTGCTGAATGTTTCATCAGAGACCACTGAGACGTCCCTAGGAGCGTCTCAGGTGTCTGAAAACAGACCTTAGAGATACTGCTGTTTGTTTGTAGAGGAGGAATTTGCTCTTCACAGTTTAGGGGCAATGGGGGGTTGCTTGGCTGATGGCTGATCCACTGGCTGAAAGCTGTGAACAAGAACCCTTCGGCTCTCACCGATTGGCTGGCATGTCTGAATGGTCACTCCAAGCCAACACAATCTCAGAATGCAGGCTAAAGTCTGTAATCTGTGTGTGTTGTTAAAAAATAAATAAAAAATACACACCCTAGGGTATCGTTTACAGAAAAAGGCATACATTTGTAAAATTAGCATAACAAAATGTACCATGTCTGGGAAATTTCTTTGCAAAAATATGGGTATTGGGCAAAATGGCACACAAATATGCATGTTAGAAGAAATTTGCACTAAAAATGTTGTTTTTTATGTGTAGAATTGAATGAGATCTGAAAATCTGGGATAAATTGAAGTTGACAGATTCACAAAGCCTTACCCCCCCCCCCCCAAATATATACATATGAGAAATCGGCTGCTGATTATCTGTGGCTAGATCTATGCGTGTAGCAGAATGGATGGTATGAATTCTAAATGGGGGTGGGGTTTGAATTCTTAATGCTGTTTCTCATGAAAGAAACTGGCTGCACTAGATAACAGCCAATACCGTATTCAGAAAGATTCTAGCACACTCCTTTGCTAGCTGCATTGGTTTTTCATTTGTGTTGAGCTGTTAAGGTAGGGAGCCTTCAAATGTATGACTCCCCCACACACACCACAGAGTCTGAAGTGGCGCAAGCCATTCTATCATGTTAGCATTCTCCTTCCTCCTTCTGCTGCCTGTGTAGACCTGCCCTAGATCATCGCCCTTTTCAGGAAGTTTACGGAGACTATCAATTATTTGTGCTTTGACAAAGTGGCATAGATTTCCAATTTTGCTCCGCTCGTGGTCTGGAAAGATTGCTATTGTATTTTGTAGATATTAAATGAGTAGAAAAGAGTTCCTTCCTTTATGCAAGTTGCAAAGACAGTGATACTAAAAAACAACAACATAACAACAGAAGGAGCTTGGATCCAGTTACAGAGATTTAAAAGAAACTATTGAGTTACGAAGCTGTATGGATCTGATTTGCCCCTTGCATTATCTTTATTCTTTGCTGTTGCTCTGAGGATGTTGAACTTGTTTGCCTTGACGCTGTAAATCTTCAATAGTACGGAGGAATACCAGTCAATAAATACTTAACAACAGTATAAATTATGTATACTAGAATAAGTAAGTGTTACAGGGGAAAATGCAGAGACTAATGGGTTTTCCGGCAAAGAATGCATAAAACCCCACAAATACTCCGAATCTTTACAAGTGGAACAGCATTAGTGGTGATAAAATGGATGTTTGCGATTGTTCTTACAAATTTCTGGATGTTTATTGAAATGTTAAATAGCCTTATGTGTGAACAGCCACCGGCAACTGTAATTAAAATTTTCCCAAACATATATAATTTATGGCACACTTATTCTCTTTAATAAGTAAGAATTTAAAGGCTTAAGGAGCATTAGATGAATTGCACCAGAAGCCCTTAATGAGCTTCTACATCTTACTCAGTACTTGAACTATCTTTAATGACTTTTTACTGTTGAGATGTCCTTAAAGTTTATTTACCAGCCATTTTTATGCTTAGGGGAAAGCCCACACGGAGACTGCGTCCTTTTCTTTCCGACGCATTCGCTCTGTTTGTTTTTGCTTCACAGTTTAAATGCAAAGGCACACATGTAAGTTGGGTTTTGTGCTGAGGAGGATTTCATGGGCGCCAGCACAAACATGCCCACACAATATTTATATTCTAAACTCTTTATTTCTAAACAACTTAAATTACAAATTTTAAAAAATGCAAAAAAGGGAAAGAAAAGAAGTAACTGTATTAAGCTTAACCTAGTATAAGGCTAGAAAAAATAATAATACTACAAATATAATAAATGCTAGAGATATTAGAAATACTAAAAATATTAAAAACTACAACATATACTAAAAATACTGAGGATGGACTCTTAAAGTGGAGGAAATAAGACATAAGATTTTGTGTTACCCTCCATTTTACTGTTCCAGTAATTTATGAACAGAACCCATTTTTCAATCCATTTTTTTTATCCTATGCATTTTGTTTGACTCCATGGTAGTATGCTAAGTTAGTGAGGTAAACAGTATTTCATATTGTGTTGCTGTCATTGTCATCGTCATATTTACTACTATGTCTTCAGCAGCAAGTCTCAGGGCAAGTTACAACAATTAAAAATTAAAAGCAGTTACAGTGGTACCTTGGGTTACATACATTTCAGGTTACGTACACTTCAGGTTACAGACTCCGCTAACCCAGAAATAGTGCTTCAGGTTAAGAACTTTGCTTCAGGATGAGAACAGAAATCGTGCTCCGGTGGCGCGGCAGCAGCGGGAGGCCCCATTAGCTAAAGTGGTGCTTCAGGTTAAGAACAGTTTCAGGTTAAGTACGGACCTCCAGAACGAATTAAGTACTTAACCTGAGGTACCACTGTATAACATATTACAATCACAGGAATAGAGTGATGGGATACTGCCAGGGAGAAAAAGCCCATCATGGCCCCCAAGCCGGCTGCTGGACGATCCATCAATCTCCCGTAGTCACGCAGTATCAGCAATTAGTGACATGAGTTTCTAGAAATAGCTTGCCACATTCCAGAGCTCATGCACACTCTATCAGCAGATAATGCACAGCCAAAGTCGCACTCAGGAGAGCATTATTTACAAGTTTATTCAGCGTTGATCAGAACAAAGAAAAACATGACTGCCTGCATCAGTGTCTCCAGACACACAGAGAGAGAAACGAAAGCAACAGAAAACATAAACATCCTGTGAACAGGAAATACGCAGACTCTGTGACTCACAGCCTGCTCCCTTTTAAGGTGGAACAGAAATATCCTAACATAGAGTAATTCATTCTGTGACAGAAGGAGACATTTAGGATTTCCAGTATTGCCCAATACAACCTTTTGCAATTATTAAGAGTCTTTTTCTATGCCTGTCTTTAAGTGACAAAACAGGTTTTAAACCATAAAACAGCATTTAACCTTGCCTTCCTGCCCAGCAGCTGGGGAAAATGACCTGGTGGCCTAAACTGGGCCCTCTAGCAGGCCAGGAGGTCACAAGCCAATGGTTTCACCCTAATTTAGTGCTTTCAGTAAGTTGATATCAAAAATGTTACAAACTTCTTCCCAGTAAGTCTGTATGCTTTGACACAACAAAAAAAGGATAAAATCTGATTTTGTTCTTATACCTCCAACATCTAGTCTGATGTGTTTTTCTTAATGCATGGTGTTATGTACTGAAGTTCTCACCCTGGGCCAGCAGGGGGATACTGTAGATAGTTATGCAAATGAAGGATCGAAAGTGACATTCAGTGATTGGATAGTTTGTATGCAAATGAAGGATCAAAAGTGACGTTCAGTGATTGGATAGTTTTCAGAAAATGGCAACAGTTACATTGTTCTGGAGCTCTATATAAGCAGGCTGACTGAGCTCCTCAGTTCAGTTCTGTTTCAGTTTTCAAATAAAGAGCTGCTTTGGGAAGAATTGCTGTGTCATCTGATATGTTCGCCCACAACTTAATACATGGAGTCAAATTATTTATTCAGTTATGAAAGTATATACCTCCTTGTCTCATAAAATATCAGTTTGGTGTACAATAACATGCAAAGAATAAAACATGAAAAATGATTTGAAATAGTTTGAAAGAATCATTAAAGTGCCTCGCTAATCAAGAATATTTTAAGCAGCTGCATAGGCCTGTTCATATTTTTTTTAAAAAAAGGCTTCAAGGGACATCTAAAGGTCAAAAGCAAGCATGCCTTCTGAATCTTTCTTGGAAGAATGTTTCCACAGCATCGGCCCAGTATACCTGAAGGAGATCTCCACCCCCATCGTTCAGCCCAGACACTGAGGTCCAGCTCTGAGGGCCTTCTGGTGGTTCCCTCTCTGCGAGAAGCAAGGTTGCAGGGAACAAGGCAAAGGGCCTTCTCGGTAGTGGTGCCCTCCTATCAGATGTCAAGGAAACAAACAACTGCAGTGGAACCTCTACCTGCAACCATAATCCATTCCGGAGGCCCGTCCAGACGTCAAAATGGATCGCTGGGAGAGGCACCATTATGCGCAGGCGCGGCCGGCAATTGCCCGCTTCTGCACATGTGCGAACAGCAAATGGCGTTCAAACCCACCGGTTACTTCTGGGTTTGCTGCAGACATTGGTCAAAATGGCCGCAAGTGGAGGCGGACGTAAGAAGAGGTTGGAGTGTATGTGACTTTTAGAAGACATCTGAAGGCAGCCCTGTTTAGGGAAGTTTTTAATGTCTGATGTTTTGTTGTGTTTTTAATATTCTGTTGGGAGCTGCCCAGAGTGGCTGGAGAATTATTATTATTATTATTATTATTATTATTATTATATTAAATCATGCCCACCTGGTTGAAGCCTCTGTAATATTGTGGGCAGGGAGCAACTGTCAGTGTTCCTCTGTATGATATCAGTGGTATCAAATACCATTGGTAAATAATAATAATAATAATAATAATAATAATAATAATTTATATCCCACCCTCCCCAGCCGAAGCCGGGCTCAGAGAGGCTAACAACAATAAAAGTAACATAGCATTCTGAAATCAATTCATTCTAAAATCAATTCAAAATCAAATTAATGGCAACCATTGGGCTAGAGTTCTATAAGGATTACCAAAGGAGGGGGTCAGACTGTGCCTTGGCCAAAGGCCTGGTGGAACAGCTCTGTCTTGCAGGCCCTGCGGAAAGATGTCAAGCCCCACAGGGCCCTAGTCTCTTGTGACAGAGCGTTCCACCAGATCGGAGCCACAGCCGAAAAAGCCCTGGCTCTGGTTGAGGCCAGCCTAACCTCCCTGTGGCCCGGGACCTCCAAGATATTTTTATTTGAAGACTGTAAGGTCCTCCATGGGACATACCAGGAAACAAAAAACTTTCAAGTTTGTGCTTATTAAGGTGGAAGGTCTATTATTACACAACTTACGTAGTTGGCTGGCACTGAAGCTGCATTCCTTTCACCTGGCTCTGCAGAGAGCCGATTGGCTGGTCATTATAGTGAAGAGGAGCAAAGGTATGGGGATGCCACAGCAGAAATAGCATCACCTGCTCCTGGAAGGACATTATATCTGTCTTGACCCTTTAATTATTTGGAGGGATTGATGGAGGACGTGAATTTGGAAACGATCATATACTGCTGCTAAGGTTTGCCAATATTGCCCATTATTGAGAAAAGACATTGATAGAAAAGGAAGTGTGGAAAATAATTTGTTCAGAAAATGTCTCCCTTTATTGTGTTCTGAAATGACCAATTTTGCAACAGCATAAGGCCAGATGCATTATTTACTGCCTATGTGGCAATCGGCACATATTCTCCCACATCTGTGCTTCAATAACTTTTCAAAATCAACAGTAATGAAACATAAATGTGCAGCAATAAATGGCCATTGGATATAGGGAGCATTTTTATCCCCATCCCCCTGCTCACAATGAGAGGGGTTTTTTTTTGTTCTGAACTAAGAAGCGTTTCCTAATTCTCCAATCAAATTCTCCAATTACTTCCCGTCAAAGTTAGTGTGCAAAAGGATGGCAGCCTATCAATGTGCCAGGGAAATGCTGTGAGCTCTCATAGTTGTAAAGAGACTTATACTTCAAGGCTGAAAGGATAATCCCCCCCATCTGCCACTCAGTGATTGAAAGATCTCACTGTTTTCTGTATTTGAATGGGTATCTTCGAATTGTCAATCTCACTTCAATATCTGTTAATGAACACATGAACTGCTTAGATTAATGTATATGTTTAAGTCGGGATTGATGGGTTATTTTTATCAGTTAAGTTGACTCTTTCTTTCTTTCTTTCTTCTTCCCTTCTTCTTCTTCTTCTTTGTTAAATTTATATGCCACTCTTCATCATAAGATTTCAGGGTGGTTCACAAAATCAAAAATTGTGGTTATATTTGCAAAATAAAAATATTACAACAATTTATAAAAATGCACCAGTGTAGATACTGTACTTTTCCATCTATAAGACGCCCCCATCTATAAGATGATCCCTATTTTGGGGGACTGAAATTTCAGAAAATGGAGGGAAATGGCAAAACGTTCTTGAGCTTTTTGGGGAGGATTACCGAGGGTTGTTGAGCTTATTTTAGGGGGGATGCCGAAAATTGCTCACCCACACGAGTCAAAAAAGCTGCCTCCCATCTGTCCCCTCACTGGCAGAAGGTGCCAATCACCTGCTCAATTGCCACAGCATCAGCCAATCAACACCACCCATTGACGCAGCAACCAATAACATGCACAGTAGCTGCTGACAGCCGTGGCAGCAGCCAATCAAACGTCTACCCTATGCACTACCCATGTATAAGACAACCCCCACTTTTTAGCATGATTTAAAAGGGAAAAAACCTAGTCTTATACACAGAAAAGTATGGTACTTTGTGTTTTGTAGTTTTAGCAATAGAAATTCGTGCCACACCAAGAGACTATTTGCTGCTGTGTGAGAAGCAGTGCCGGATCAAGCCCATTAGAGGGTCTAAGCACTGAAAGGATTATGGTGCTCCTCCATATGTAAGAAGGTAAGAAGTTAAGCAGTCAAAGGGGTAGTGTGCAGATTTATTGCTGCTAGTATTGCAGAATGATTTTACGGGATAGATGAGGATTGTATTCAGCAGCAAGTACAAGTTCGGGACCCATCATCATTCTATTTATTTTGAAAGTGAGTTCATAAAATTCACTCCTCTACTCAGACGGGTAAGGTTCATGTATAGCCATTTCATTTTAGTACAACAGGAATTTTAAATTAAAATCCAATGAAGAAATGCTTAACCTGGGACAAGTTCCCTTTAAGTACAAGATTACTTAATCAACTTCCCAAGCTGATGAGACACGGTGTTATCAAGCACAAGAGCGAGATAACAAACAGTACATATAAGATAAGCTTGACATTAAGGTGTTTTGGGAAATTCCATCCCCACGTATAGTAGAGAAATTCCATCCCTACCATTCAGTATAAAGGAATTTTTTAAAAAAAGAAATGAGGAAGGGCAGATCTTCTTCTTCCCCACCCTGCAACCTTCCTAAAAGCCTCAGATTAGGGCAGGAATAGTGAGCTTATGGTCCTCCAGACGTGTTTGGACCCCCATCAGCCTCAGCCACCATGCCAGATGACCAGGAATTATGGGATTTGGAGTCCAGCAACATCTGGAGGACCACAGGTCCACCATTTTTGGATTAGGGGCTTGCTGCCAAGCATAACTGGACGTAGGAATGGGAAACTTAGTCAGTTCCAGTTCTTCCAGATTCTAATTTTTACAACCTTAATTTCAGTTCCTCACATTTCCACATCAGTTTGCAGTTGTTGTTGTTGTTTAAAAAAAGTCCTCCTGAAATTTCATCAGCATTTCAGTGCAAATTTCTCTGAATATACACATTTTTGTATGCAATTTTGCCTAAAATACATATTTTTGCAAGGCTTTTCCCTTTTGTGTATGTTGCTTTCATCAATGTAGGCATTTTCATGCATGCTTATGTTTGGTAAACATAACTCGGCTTTCTTAGTTGGAGAACTACATTTCAAAATTTGGAGACGTTGGTTTTGAAGGATGGGGGTTTATCAGTTTGGAAAATGTGATTAAGTTGGTTCGCCTTTAAATGCCAATTGAATTTCGTCTCCATCCCTCATTGAACTAGATCAGGGATGTCTAACAGGTCGATTTGCTTTAGCCTAAGAGCAGCCGGCCCTGGCCCTAGCCCCTCTCCCTGCCCTCCATTTTCGCATGATTGCTGGAACGGAAGATGGAGATTTCGCTGTGATGCAGATTTTTCCCATAGCGATCTTTTCCTCCCTTTACCCTAGTCTGACATTTCCCCCTTAATAATGGGGCTTTCCTTCCTAAGAAAAGCTCAACTACTTTGGCCTGAACCCCCCCAAAAGCGTTAGATCACTGCCAGTTTTTCCCCCCTGTGAGTAGATCGCAGTCTCTTCGGAGTTGGACATCCCTGAACTAGATGAACCAATGGTCTGAGCCTGTTCAAAGTAGCTTCTCTCTCTCTCTCTCTCTCTCTCTCTCTCTCTCTCTTCTTTTCCGTTTTTTTTCTGGGGAAATATGTATCCAATTCAGCGCTTGAAGCTAACCAGAATAATTATATGGCAAATAATTAATTTGGGAGTGTTGCATGCACGTTATTACCTGAGACAAATTACAAAGCTCGGTTCAGTTTGCATTTTATTCTAATGGGAGGTGAATAATGACTGTTAAAGTTCCCAAAGGTGTGAATTCACAAACTCGCAAGGTAGCACTCTGCCCTGCCTCTTGCTTGCATGCTTCAGGATCAGTAATAACAATGATGGATATGCTTCTGAAGCAGTCATACAGCTTCACAGAAGTGCAGCAAATGTTGAATCACTGCAGAGAAAGAATACGAGTTTCCTTGGAAATGTCCATGCTTTCAAATGGATGTTCGCCAGGGAACAGATTGATCTAGCGTTGTCTAATTCTACATTTGAACCTGTCATTCCTTTTCTATCAGGTACCACTCAGCAGTGAATATTAAATGGCGAAAATATGGAAGAGTTCTTTCAAAGGGCAGAATACATTGATAATGTCATGTGTTAGAACCTATAAACCGTGCCAGTATAAATACTTGAAAGGCTGTCAGCTTCTGTGGATAAAATTTGATGTTTCCAGTCAATACATCTCTCTCTAAAAGTCGACCCTCCTGTTTCAGAAGAATTATGATAGCTCAGCATCTCCCATCAAGCTTCTCTTTTCAGTCAAAGTGGATTTTGTGTGTGTCAAAGGTGGGTTTTCCTTTGCTTCTTTGAAGTCACGCTTGTGAACATGTATTGCTAAAATCGCTCCCAGGTTTCAGCGTTACAGCCTTAAAATATTATGCAGCAATATTCTCTGGATATGCAAATTTCTGAGCTGAACATTGGAAGCTGCCTTAGACTGAATCTCCCCATTGGTCCATCTAGATCAGTGTTTTCTGCACTGACTGACAACACCTGTCCAGGATTTCAGATAGGCGGTATTCTCAGCCCAATCTGGAGATGCCAGGAATCAAATCTGGGACCTTCTGCAGGCAAAGTAGATACTCTACCACTGACCTACACTCCTTCCCCAAAGATACTTGCTTAAAGATATGTGCTTAATTAGAATTATAGAATTAAAGAGTTGGAAAGGACCACAAGGGTCATCTAGTCCAATCCTCTGCAATGCAGGAATCTTTTGCCCAATGTGGGGCTGGAACCCACAACCTTGAGATTAAGTGTCTAATGCTCTACCAACTGAGCTATCTTGGCTGCTGGCTGTTTGGTACTTCCCATACCATGGAACGTGGTCTAAACCACTGAGCCTCTTGGGCATGCCGATCAGAAGGTCAGTGTTTCAAATCCCTGTGACGGAGTGAGCTCCCGTTGTTCTGTCCCAGCTTCTGCCAACCTAGCAGTCCGAAAGCACACCAGTGCAAGTAGATAAATAGGCACCACTACAGCAGGAAGGTAAATGGCATTTCCGTGCGCTCTGGTTTCTGTCACGGGTTCCATTGCGCCTGAAGCGGTTGAGTCATCCTTGTCACATGACTCGGAAAGCTGTCTGTGGACAAACGCTGGCTCCCTTGGCCTGAAAGTGAGATGAGCGCCGCAAACCCATAGTCACCTTTGACTGGACTTACCTGTCCAGGGGTCCTTTACTTCCCATACCCCTCTTTCTTGAGTAGGGGCTGGCGGACAAGGTGCCATCCGCGATCCCTAACTTCCCCAAAAAAAAGTTGTTAGAGTTTATTCAGAATTATATTTTAACAACATTCTTTGGAAATCATGGCAATGAGCCGGGGTGGGAGGGTGGGGAGAAGGTATATTCTGTTTAGTAACATATTCTATTTCACTATAAAAGAAAGCGAGTTGTTCCAAGCAACCTGGAGGTAGAACTACTTGCTAGAGATAAAAGCCAAGTTGATGTAAAAGTCTGACTAGCTTTCTGGTGCCAAGCAAAGTTGTTCCAGGCACTCTAGATTGTTGGTGCTTTTGGGAATCAACTTACTCTGTGTTAAGATTTTGTTGTTGTTTTTTAAAAATGTATTTTGTTATCCTTATATACTCTAGCAAATGTGGAGGTGGGATTTCAAAGTTTGGGGAGGGGGGCAGTATGAAATTCCTCAAATGGTTTGGGATGGGGACTAGGAATGAGGAAGAAGAAGTCTGATTCAGTGGGCATTTAAAATTGGCATTTGTACTTTCCAAAACAATACAAAACCAAAACGCACCCATTCTTCGAAATTTGCACAGCTCTGAATTTTGCAATGCACTTCTCCAGCAAAGTAGTGTGTACAAAAATGCATACACTAGGGTAAAGTATTTGTGAAGTGCATATACTGGTGGCAACAGCATACAAAACCATTGGTAGAAGTATAGCACCTAACACCTTCCTGATACACAGTAAAAGATTAACTTTGGCGCTAGCTATTTCTCTCCAGGAGACCATGTACCATTTCCCGACAGTAATGCTTATTTATTGGGGAAAGGTAGATTGAGGATGAGGAGTGAAAACTAATCAGATGCATTTCATGATGGTTTTCTGAGCTGCCTGAGCAGATTACTGTTGCAATTTTCAGCCCTGGCAACTCAACAATTCAGATGATAAGATTCATAGCAAAAATTATAACGAACTTGTTGTTGTTGTTTAGTCGTTTAGTCGTGTCCGACTCTTCTTGACCCCATGGACCAGAGCACGCCAGGCACTCCTGTCTTCCACTGCCTCCCGCAGTTTGGTCAGACTCATGTTTGTGGCTTCGAGAACACTGTCCAACCATCTCGTCCTCTGTCGTCCCCTTCTCCTTGTGCCCTCCATCTTTCCCAACATCAGGGTCTTTTCCAGGGAGTCTTCTCTTCTCATGAGGTGGCCAAAGTATTGGAGCCTCAGCTTCACGATCTCTCCTTCCAGTGAGCACTCAGGGCTGATTTCCTTAAGAATGGAGAGGCTTGATCTTCTTGCAGTCCATGGGACTCTCAAGAGTCTCCTCCAGCACCATAATTCAAAAGCATCAATTCTTCGGCTATCAGCCTTCTTTATGGTCCAGCTCTCACTTCCATACATCACTACTGGGAAAACCATGGCTTTAACTATACGGACCTTTGTTGGCAAGGTGATGTCTCTGCTTATAACGAACTACATTTAGCTAAACACTCGTCTTAATTGGTTTAAACTTTGAGAGCTCTGCTTTGCGGCCGAGTCATGAAGATTGGAGCCTGTCTAACATAGTTGATTGTTCCTCTGACATAGTTGGTCTTAATATCACCTTAGCACTTCAGGATTCTTGACCATTTGTGATGTGCAGCAAGATGCTTCTCAGTAGCTGCATCTCTTGTTTATTCAGAGCTCCAATATGAAGGGACAAGCTCCATGGTGGCTCCTATGGCAAAAACCCCCACTATAGTTTCAATACTCCAGGTAAGACTGGAAGAAACCACTGTTTGAAACCCTCAAGAGATGCTGCCAGTCAATTCTGAATTCAATAGATGAATGGTCTGACTCAGTATAAGGCAGTTTTCTATGTTCATCTGTTCCCTTTGGGGATAGAAACTGTAGAAACAGCCAAAGAGTATGGATTCCAAGGTTGGCAGGATCCAGCACCCCTTTGGTTTTTTTTATTGTTTTGTAGAAAGATAAATCTGTATGGTCCACTGAACTAGAAGTACGGGCAAGGTGTTGAATACACACCTTCCCCAGCAACCATCTTTTATGTGACTTCTACCCCATGTCCCACATAAAGTGAGATTGTTAAAGACACTGTCTGGAAGCCTGGGAGTGGGCTTGCCTCTGGATTCTGAGATGACCTCCATATTTCTGTATCCTAAAATGGAGAAGATGGACACAAATTTATAGACATCCAGGGCAATGGGAGAAGAAATTGGCTAGTTGCACCTTTAAGGAAATGAATGCGAAGGAGACACTCAACCTACTGATTCCCATGTCAGATTTCACAGTGGGGAAGTATTTGACTCCTAAACCTATTCACAGTTGCATTTTATTTGATTCACCCGCATGTCACACTTTCCTGATGTCCTTGAGAGTCCTTGAGTCTAATCCTTCAGGGATGATTGCACAGTGGCAACCCAATACATAAGGCACCCATCTTTATTATTGATTCACACACCCATACTTTCAATTTATAAATTGGGTTCTTCAGGAGCAGTGGATTCAATGTACAAGCTAAAGCAGTGACAACATTCTAGGCCCTACCGTTCAGAATGTGTTTTGATGAATCACAGGAACATTCTTTTCATTACGAAGCAGTGTTTGTTGATGGTTTTATTGATGCTACTGCAATGGTGTTGTGGTCTAAACCACTGAGCCTCTTGGGCTTGGTGATTGGAAGGTCGGCGATTCGAAGCCCTATGATGGGGTGAGCTCCTGTTGCTCTGTCCCAGCTCCTGCCAACCTAGCAGTTCAAAAGCACACCAGTGCAAGTAGATAAATAAGTACTGCTGCAGCGGGAAGGTAAATGGTGTTTCCGTGCGCTCTGGTTTCTGTCACGATGTTCCATTGCACCAGAAGTGGTTTAGTCATGCTGGCCACATGACCCGGAAAGCTGTTTGAGGACAAACGCCGGCTCCCTCGGCCTGAAAGCGAGATGAGCACTGCAAACCCATAGCTGCCTTTGACTGGACTTAACCGTCCAGGGGTCCTTTACCTTTACCTTTTACTATTTTTTAAGGATAGTTGTAAGTTTCTTGTTCTAGCCAAAAGACATGGCACACTTTTATTATGCAATATAGTATTAATAAAAACAATGCAAAACATGCATCCACAATATAAAAAAATCCATAATATTAAAAAAAGACTTTACCAAGTTCCTGAGCATTAAAACACAGTTTCCCTTGTGCATCTCTGGAAGCTCCAAGTCTAATATTATTTTGCCTTTTAAAAATCCATTTCCATGATGTTTAACCAGAGACACCATCCCTCTTGATTTCAGATTAAACCTCCAAATCACCACGATAATTTTTAGTGATTTTATCTAATTAAATTTTCCTGCTTTTTCGCAGCCAGTTCATAAAGGGTCACTCTGCATGTTACAAAGTTATAATTGTCACTCAAAAGCTAATGAGTGATGTCTTCCAGCTGAGGGTGACCACAAATACCAAGTGTCTAAATATGGACCTTGCTGTAAAGGCCATCCTCATTGTGGGCCTCACTAAGGATGCAAGTCTGGTGGTCTCTAATGAAATATCATTCTTTTTTGCATTTCAAACATTTCTTTTCTTTTCTTTTTGCATGCCTGTTTCCCAAGCAAAGCTGCAAATACCCAATCAGGCACCTGCTGAAATTATTGATTCCCCTCCTCCCTTTTCTCTTTGAAATCTGCCTTGCTAGGATGCCTTCCTTGGCGATGGAGTGCAGAGGAATTATTATTAAGTGGAAGCATGGCATTCTTATTTTACAAGCTTAGCAATATCTTGTAAAATTCTGGCTTCATTTCTTTGGCAGTAAATCAGTGATGAGGCCAGTTTAATATGATTCCCAACAATCCCCCTTCAAACATCGGCAAGTGGGATTTTATGATTTTTGGTGGAGTTGCGGGGGGGGGGGGGTTGATCTAATGAGACTTGTAATAACCAGCCCCTATAAATAAGGATTTGAAAAATTTTAGCAGTACCAGTGGGAAGATGCTGTTTGGTATTCACAACTGAAAGGGTGTGTGTGTGAAAATAGAGAGAAATGTCTACTACCTACCCCTATATCACTGTAATTAGGTGTCATGCAGAACTACTGGAATTTCATAACTTGATCTTCACACACTGATTCCAAGGTTATCGCTAATGGGAAGTCTATTCTAAACACAGTAATATGCCTTCTGCTCAAACCAAAGGAATACCAAACCCCATCCTTTCTGGCCTTAATTTATCGACTGGATGGGCACCAGGAACAAGTTTTTTTACCTGCGCATTTACCACAGGCTCTTAGCAAGATTTGAACTTCAGCACACTTCCAGGATTAAGTGACACACTAGATTCATCAGGTACTTGATGCTTACAATGTGCCCATTCTCTTTGGAGATGTTCTTATACTGAAGAAAATCTGGTTATAGTTCCTTATAGATTGAAGCTACTTGAAGATATTGGGCTGTTCTCCAGCTATGTCACACTCAAATTAAGAGTAGATCTTTGGAATCAGTAGAGTTACATTAACCATGCCCAAGTCCATCAATTTCAATGTGTCTACTCAGAATATGACTTACCTGAGACACAACAGGGATGTTAGAGAATTCTAGCAGAAATAGGAATCGCTAGTGTTCACTTATTAATCGCATGCGCAGAACGGAAATAAAACCAGCAAATACAATAAATAATCCGTTTATTTGCTTTCAGTCAGCAAAAGATACGTTTTTTCTCTCCACATGAATTGTTTCCTTTGCCTTGAAATGAAGTGGTTGGAATAATGTAATAACAACACCACGTACGTAATTCATGGGATTAATTACGTAAAGAATGTAAGTCACACGATTTTGCCACAGTAGAGAGCAAGATGAATAGCATAGTTTGGGCGAAGATGAACGGAAGGAGAATGGAAACAGTGTTGCATGCAATGAATAAAGGGCAGAACGGAAAACAATTCCTTCTTGCATCACAAGATGCAATCCATTAATAATATTCTGCAGCTTCTACATCTGTTGAAATCACATTTTAGTGCAGGCAACATAAACCAGGTTCTGTGGACACTACTGGATTCTCTCATTGGATTTTCCTATTGCCTGATCGCTTTGTTTTCTTTGATTAGTGTGAACAGGGGAGAATAGTCATGGGTTGTGTGCATGTGTCTTTGATTGTTTTCTTCTGATGCATAATCTGCCATGGGGGTATTATTATTATTTTATTTATCCATTTATTTTCTTTCCCACCCTTCACTATAAGGTCCCAGGGCAACCTTCAATAATATAAAAATACAATATTAAAATCAATGAAAACTATTTACAATCAGAAGAATAGGATGGGACCTAAAAACATACCTCAGGTGGCCAAGGCCAGAAAGTAGAATATGGCATAGCATGAGCCTTTTATACAAATTATACATATAACATTCCAATTCAGCACTCCCCACATAATCTTGCATATATCTGGCAAAGTTCTTTCAAGTCAGAACCACCAAAGCCTTTTAAAACAAATTCCTCCTTTGTCCCAGTTCATGGTCCTCCCTTGCTTTTCAAAAGCATCTGTTCAAGCAGGTGGGTTTATTTTTTGCATTCATCCTCTGTAGGGCTTCTGCCTTGGCCAGTTGGATAATTAAAGACTTGTATTTATTTGAAAGGGGAAAGAAAGCAGCAGCCCCCTGTAATATTAATCATCGTGTGAGAAGGCCAGTCATGATTTGTAGCAAGTCCCTTAGTCTGGACAGATGATTAATACATTTGTTTTCCTTTCTGTGTAGAAAGGCCAGGGCGTTTTTAATACTTTGGAGTGAAACTAATTATTAGTAAGCTGTGTTTAATCTCTCTTATTTGACCAGGCATTGTCTTTCACAAATTAAGGGCTTGGAAAATTGATTGCCCATATAGCCTTTTGGAGAGCTGGCTAAAGCACCTTGACTGATCTGATATCCTTTATTGCCTAAGACCTTCCTTGAGGACTCTATCTCAGCATTTCAGTAACAGGTTATGTATTGGTATGCTTGAACATCATAGCTGCCACTTCCAAGGTACTTGGACACACCACTAATTATACACACCAAACTCTGATACTTGGTATGTTAAATACTCATTCATCTTTAGGCTCCTTGTTGCTTGACATCATGCTCAGCTCATCAGCTCATCGGCAACCGCTATTTGCTTTGCTGGTCGTAGAGGTGGGTGGGGAGAGCATCTTTTCAGCATGTCATAGCTTATACAGTGGTACCTCGGGTTAAGTACTTAATTCGTTCCTGAGGTCCGTTCTTAACTTGAAACTGTTCTTAACTTGAAGCACCACTTTAGCTAATGGGGTCTCCTGCTGCTGCCACACTGCCAGAGCACGACTTCTGTTCTCATCCTGAAGCAAAGTTCTTAACCCGAGGTAATATTTCTGGGTTAGCGGAGTCTGTAACCTGAAGCGTATGTAACCTGAAGCGTATGTAACCCAAGGTACCACTGTACTGGTAGCTCTCCTTTCAGGAGAGCAAAAGGTCCTGGGTTCAGTCCCCAGCATCTCCATGTAGATCTGGGAGAGGCCCTGGAATGCAGCTGGCAGTCAGTGGAGACACTATTCCTCCACCCCCAATAATTTTTATTATTTTTTTCCAAATATCTTAAACACAATACAGCTTAACAATATTATTCTCCTTTCAATCTATATCTTATCCGAATTAACATCCCTCCACCCCTCTTCTGGCTTCTCTACATTGTTCTTACTTAAGCGTGATTACTATATATACATTCTATAAATGTCTATAATTCCTTAATAATTTTTTGTATTATACTTTAGACATACATTCCTTATATTACAGCATTACATCTTGTGGTCTAACCAAATGTTTACAATAAACGTTATGAGTTTTATTTCAGTCCTGTGAGTGTCTTTATTTATGTACAGTTTTCTCTAACAGATAGGTAGCCGTGTTGGTCTGCCATAGTCAAAATAAAAAAATCCTTCCAGTAGCACCTTTAAGACCAACTTAAAGGTTGGTCTTAAAGGTGCTACTGGAAGGATTTTTTTAGTTTTCTCTAAGTATACCATCAATTCGGACCATTCTTTTTGGAATTTCTCATCATCCTGCTGTCGGATTCTTCCAGTTAGCCTTGCTATTTCCGCATATTCCAATACTTTCTGTTGCCATTCTTCAATTCTTGGAATATCCTGTTGTTTCCATCTCTGTGCGAGGAGTAGTCTTCCTGCTGTTGTGGCATACAGGAAGAATTTTTCTTCCTTTTTAATGTCCTCTCCAACCATTCTTGGCAAAAATGCCTCTGGTTTTTTTTTTATAAAAGGTGTACCTAAATATCTTTTAAAACTCATTATACACACTATCCCAAAAAGCCTTCACCTTGTCACACAACCACCACATGTGGAGAAAATTTCCCTCTTTTACAGTGCATTTCCGACAGTTCTTATTTTTCATTTTGTGCATCTTTGCTAGTTTGGTGAGTGTTAAGTACCAGTGGAGACAGTATTGAGTTAGATGCACCAGTGCTGTGACTCAGTGTAAAGCAGCCTCCTACAGTAAGTTCTGATGTGAGATTTTCTCTCCGCAAGAATGCTCTTTGAATGTTATCTTGGAAGCAAATACTCAGGAAACGAGCTGAATTCCATAGGCATTCCAAATTGTCTCTGGAAACCCCTGCAGCTGCCTGTCAGAGTGAGCCATAGGAAGCTGTCCAGTGAGAGCTAGGCACTGAGCTTGGTGCTCAGAGCCAGGAGATCAGAATCAGGTAAGGAGCCAAGAGTCACTGCCAGGAAAGGCTTTCATTGCCAAGGCAAGTCACAGCCTAGAGAAGAAGTTAAGAACCCTTCCTCTTGAGGAGAACCACAGCTATCATGAGCGGATAATATTCAGATAAAAGGTGGATACATTAGAACAGGGCTCAGCAAAACTTTTTCATCAGGGGGCCGGTCCATTGTCCCTCAGACCTTGTGGGGGGCCGGACTATATTTTGAAAAATATAAATACCCTGCAAGTTGGTCCCGCAGCTGCCTCCGGACCTGGAGGAGGAACGCACTCTGCATGCACCCAGTAGTGCATCTCAGTGCCATCTGCTCACCAGCATTGTTGACAAGCAGAAGCCGCTCCATCAGCCCATCCCCATGGAGCTCCCAGGCGGTGTGCACCATGCGCTGCGACCCATCGTCCGAGGCCAGGTCAGCATAGCAGGCCACACAAGTGGAGCGCCAGGCAAGTGGTGCGCAGCTCACCCTCCAGCTGCTCCAGTGCAGCTGCCGAGTGCACCAGCAGCAGCAGCGCCAAGCCGGGCGCCAGGCGCCAGGCATGGGGCCGGCAGGCGCACCAAGCTCCAGCTAAAGCCCCGCGACACGCCTGTCACAATGCCTATGGCATGGCCCAGACCCACTGCCCACCAGCCGGCCTCTCTGTCCATGGCTGCGTCAGGTTTACCTGAGTGCACGGGCAGCGAGGCTTTGGATTAGCTGCAGGAACTTCCTGCAGCCAATCCGAAGCTGCACCAGCACCAACGATTGCCCAGAGCCTTCCACAGCTTTGAATTGGCTGCAGGAGCTTCCAGAAGCCATGCCAGTGTTGCAGAAGTCAGTCCCTGCATGGCGAGGCATCCGCAGCGCATGGGGACTGACCGAGCGGGTGGCAGGGTCCGTGGGCTGGATTTACAAGCCTGGGAGGCCGACTCCTGCATTAGAAGATAAGTAAAGATGATGTCTCTTAGCTCCACTTATGGTTGAAGATGAGGTGGAGTCTTTAACTATATGCTTATTTGTAGAATTCATATATTATGCTGGTCTTACTAAGTTTTAATGAGTGCTGTGCCAAAACCTGCCGACCAATTTCTTAAAAGCTTTTTTTTTTCCTTCCCAGTGACACATCTCTATTTTTCTACCTCTTTTTCAGGGTGTTTATGATTTTCTTTAGATCTGAGCTGGTATGGGATTATTTACCATATCAGTGTGAGGTGGCCAAGGGTGATGGGTGTGCTTTTCCTTCCATCAAACATCTCCCCACTATCCTGCAACCTCCCCAGCTACCCTGATCTTATGAGAAAGCATGAGGAAGACATCTTGTGGCTTTCAGAAAGTGTGAACACCTGGGGAGGCTGCAGAATGCCAAGCATGGGAAAAAATGATATGTAGAATGAAAGAAATGGCACCAGAAAAAACCCTCAGCCTCCTTCAAATGTAAGGTAATCACAATAAAACATTCACGTCCTACCCATGAGAATTTAACCAATATTTTCTCTCTCCCTTAATGCTAATTTTCTTTTCTCATTAATTAATAAAGAATGGTAGGGAGGAAAACATAGTGGTTTTTTTTGGCACAGCACTAGTTTTAATTAATTTTCGGGGATTATTAGGGATAAGCTAAAATGTCTCGGAAAAAGAATTATCTGATAAATATTTGAACATGTGCTTTTTCAAGCTCCTCATAAGAATATAATAAGAGCTCTGCTGGATTAGCCAAAGGCCTACCTAGTCCTGCACTCTGTTTCACAATGGCCAGCCAGATTCCCCCATGTGAAGCACTCCTGAACCAGCCCTCACCTGAAGAATAATCGGTGAATCAGCCTCCTCAGTTTCACCATCCATAGGTGTCTTGCTTATTTTCAAAGCAGCTTACAACGAAAGAGATACAAAATATACAAAATTTAAAACCTAAATTAAGCCTCAGGAATTTAAAACTAAAAAAAATGTAAATGAAGAACGTCAGAACAATGTAAAAGATCAATAATAGAAGTGGAATACATACAAAAAGGGAGGTGGGAGGAGGTTGCTGGAAATAAGTGAATGAAATATAAGATATTGAAAATGTTTGAGGAGCTTTTAAATTGTTTTTGTTTGTTTTTGTTTGTTTTGTTAGTCCATATAGCGTTTTTGTATTGTATTTGCATTGTTTTTTCTCTTTTTTCTTTTTCTTTTTTTGTTTGTAGTGTTGTGTTGGAAATGTTAAAAAAGTAATAAATATCATTAAAAAAAACAATGTAAAAGATGAGACACAAATGCCTTCTGAAATAAAATGGTTTTATTTTTATTTTTTTATAATCTTTTTTATTCAGTTTTACACTACACATTTAAATTCAAACATTAAACATAATCATCAAAGTGAAAAAAATATAGTCCAGCCCCCACAAGGCAGTGAGGGACAGTGGACCGGCCCCCTGCTGAAAAAGTTTGCTGACCCCTATTATAGACTGACTCCATTGCTTTTAGGAAAGGGGTTGGATTTCAGAATTAATTAGTTAATTATAGTTCTATAAGACTGCAAGAAATTATCCATGTTGAGCTTGAAGGAGGAGACAGGCAAAGTGAAAAAGAGGTAAATAAGGAGGGAGAGAAACTAATGCATGAGTTGGAGTTTTGTGTTTATTTTCTTGCTTATTGGTTACAGTTTATGCATCCAGACCACACCGTTGCCCTGAAATAGTTCATTTCCCTCGGCTTAACCTTATAAAACAAGCATTGAACGAGCTATTGAAATGTTGCTGTTCTTAAAAAAAGAAGAAGTGCTTAAAAACCAAATTGACCAACAGGGGAAGAAGCCAAACATGAACTATCTGCAGTCGGGAATTCCTGCCAGCAAGAAAACACCAATTCTCTCTTGTAAACAGAGTTACCACTTTAAATGGGCTACAGTAGTCCTGCTGCTTGTCCATTAATTAGGAGCTCGGTATTGTGCTGATGCTTTTGCTGGGCAATTGTTCCAAATCAGCAGGGGTGGAATTCACTAACCTACTCATTAAAGTTCATTCAGCAGTGTTTGCAAGGGGGAGAAGTTTCATGGGGATATTTGAGTTGCTTCATGCTTTTCTTTCCAACGAGAACAAATAAGAAGGGTGGAATCAGAGTGGATAAAAAAAATGTAGCCTCAATCGGCAGCTCAGATTAAAGCACAAAGGGATCCAGGTCAAATGCTCTGGTTTTTGGCACTTCTGAATCCTAATCTAAAAATCTGGAGAGCCTTTCAGAAATCTGCCACAATTTGACAGGTCTTTTTACAAATGGCATTTTAAATGAACCAGCGCTGTGTGTTGTTCGGCTATCTGTTGGAACCATTTTGTGTCACACTCTTTGGATTTCCATTATATCTTCACCTCTTTTCTTTTTGCACCAGAACCTGAATATTTTCTTGATGCTTTGACACTTAGATACTAAAACACTCATACACAATTTTAATTGTATGTTAAGTATAAAAGTAAATGATCATAACTCAGTGGTGGAGAATGTGCCTTGTATCCAGGTGTTCCTATGGAGCACAGTTCAAAGTGTTGGTGATGACCTTTAAAGCCCTAAACGGCCTCGGCCCAGTATACCTGAAGGAGCGTCTCCACCTCCATCGTTCTGCCCCAACACTGAGGTCCAGCGCCGAGGGCCTTCTGGTGGTTCCCTCGCTGCGAGAAGTGAGGTTACAGGGAACCAGAGGGCCTTATCGGCAGTGGCGTTTTTAATGTTTGATGCTGTATTGATTTTAATATTCAGTTGGAAGCTGCCCAGAGTGGTGGGGAAACCCAGCCAGATGGGTGGGGTATAAATAAATTATTATTATTATTATTATTATTATTATTAGGTTCAATCCATGGTGTCTCTAGGTAGGGCTAGATAAATCTACTGCCCAAAGCCCCAGAGAACCACTACCCATCAAATTACAGTGGTACCTTGGTTCTCAAACGCCTAAAACCCGGAAGTAAGTGTTCCGGTTTTCAAACATTTTGGGGAAGCCAAACATCCGATGCAGCTGATAGCTATTGTTTCCAGGGTGCCTGCACCAATCGAGGCAGAAGGCCTTCTCGGTAGCCACGCATGCCTTGTGGAATGCCCTCTTAGCAGACACTGAGATCCAGCACCGAGGGCCTTCTGGCAGTTCCCTCACCACAAGAAGTGAGGCTACAGGGAACCAGATAGAGGGCCTTCTTGGTAGTGGTGGCTGCCCTGTGGAACGTCCTCCCATCAGATGTCAAGGAAATAAGCAGCTATCCTATTTTAAAAAGACATCTGAAGGCAGCCCTGTTTAGGGAAGTTTTTAATATCTAATGCTGTATTGTTTTTAACACTTGATTGGGAGCCATAATTCTTATTCGTATTCTTATTACTTGTGCAGGTTGTAGCCGTAGCCTCCCATGTGGAGTCCAGTCATCAGTAAATGCAAAAATAAAAAGCCCATCTGGAGCTTTGATTGACGCACAAAGTTAACAAACTTGGCTTTATGGCACCGATGTGCAGCTGCAGTGCATTTGCCTCTTTTGCAAATGCAGCGAAGAAGACACACTGATCAGAGTCAGTTTTCAAATTTGCTCTCTTCCGCTTTCTGTAGCATCTAATGAACACTCAGAAACGATGCGCTGGTGATTTTAAGGCATTCAATTTAAGACCTTCCTGTCCTGCTATATATAAAAATAAACAGGCATCTTGAGATATCATTCAGCATCACCCAAATTAAGTTCTGATTAAGACTTACCAATCAAGCCTTGAACATATATATATGGAAGAAAGAAATGAGACAAACTGAACGGGAAGATAACGCGTGTTCAGGGGTCACAATTCAGCAACAGTTAGTAATGAGAAAGTTTCGACGAAAACAAAGGAATGGAATCTTATCCCTGACTAACTCAGGCCACACCTGCACCTTACGTTTAGAGCAGTATCATACCATTTTAACAAGCATGGCTTCCCTCAAAGAATCCTGGGAAATGTAATTTGTTAAGGGTGTTGAGAGTTGTCAGGAGATTTTCGTCAGAGAGCTCCAATCTTCAGAGTGGTTTAACAGTTAATCCCATAAGTATGAACTGCAATGAATGAAATAAATTGTGTGTGTGTGTGTGTGACTCTTCCCTGTCTCCTGCTCAGCCCCAAGTACAGTGGTACCTCGGTTTTTGAGCATCTTGGAAGCCCGACATTTCGGTTTCTGAACACCGAAAACCTGGAAGTAACTGCTTCGGGTTTTGAACACTTTTTGGAAGCTTCCGTATTGAGTTTTCTGGAAGTAAATGCTTCCGGAAGTGAATGCTTCGGTTTCCAAACATTTTGGAAGTCAAACAGTCTTCCGGAATGGATTACGTTCGAAAACCGAGGTACCACTGTAATACAGCTGACTGAATGTGTGCATCCTTCAATATTAAAGTTTCTGCATGTCTGCATGATAACTCCGTGTGAATAGTGTTGGCAGCTTGCTTCACTGTGTTTTGTCCAGCCAGTGGTTACACAGTATGGGTCAAATGTTTCTACTATTAATTTGGCCCTCGGTGCTTGAAATAAAAAGGGGATCAACTATGTAGGTTAAGGTAGGGCTTCTGTGTACAACATATAACAGGTACAGCATCTAACGAGTCTCTTCCATAGTGTGACTAGCCAGGAACAGAAAGATGAATGCACTTATGATACCACTATGCAAGGTAATTGAAGCATTTGACGTGCTTCTTAACTCATTCAAGAACCCTGCACTAATGTACCTATAGTCATATTTCAAAACAACAACAATAACAAAAAACAGTATAAGACAAATAATAAATGTTGGAAATGTAAAGAAAAAGAAGGAACATTTTATCATATGTGGTGGGAATGTAAAAAAGTAAAGAACTTCTGGGAAATGATATATAATGAGATGAAAAAGATGTTGAAATACACATTCTTAAAAAAACCAGAAGCATTTTTACTTGGTATTATAGGTCAGGACATTAATAGGCAAGATGTTAAATTGTTTTTATATGCAACAACTGTGGCAAGAGTATTATTCGCCCAGAAATGGAAACAAGAAGAAATTCCGACGAAAGAAGAATGGCAGACGAAATTAATGGACTATGCAGAATTGGACAAAATGACAGGAAGGATTCGAAACCTGCGGGACCAGAGATTTACAGAAGATTGGAAGAGGTATATAAATTATTTGAAGAGCAACTGTAATCAACAAATTACGCTAGTAGGATTACAAGAAGTTTTGTAAGGAGAAATATACGAAGTGTTACAAAGTATAAAAAGATAGAGATATTGGTTATGAGTTTGAAATGTAATAGGGAGGATAAGAAATGCATACTGAGAGATTAGATTGGAAAATTTTCAGACAGGATTGATGGAAGTCAAAAATTTGAATAAGATGTAAAAGTATGTTTAATTACTACTGAAAATGATATGTTAAAAAAAACTAATAAAAATTATATTAAAAAAATAAAAAATAGATACTCAATAAAAGGATTTAACAACAAAACAAAAAAAAAACAACAAAAAAACAAAGCAAAACCTAACTTGGTTGGTTGCCCCTTCACTCCAGGAGATACACAAGGACAGAACTTCAGAAGCCTCCATTTCATAAGCAATTGTACGGTGGAGTACAATTTTAGGTGGCTCCAAACGTCAAGTGTGCTTGTAGAACTCTTTTGCATTGTGAGATTTTCTGCGAGCACGTTTATAACCAGAGCCTCTCTGGATCTCCTAAATAATTGAGTTAGAGGGATTGTTTTGAGTGTAAAAGGGTAATAGGATATCAGACAGGTCAGCAGCAGATATAAACAAATCCTTAAGGCAGTGGCACCTTTATATTAGTATTGACCAATATTGGTGAAGGCAGGGATTTGTGGGGGTCAAGAACTCCATTGTGCAGAGCATAAAATCCATCTCCTCTTGATGTTTGTCCTATGAAATATGGAAGAAGGAAACACGTGTTGATTGATTGATTGATTGATTGATTGCTTAGGAAATGGAACCACCTTGGTGCACATTCCCCCTAAAAGGGAGAATACCCCCAATATATCATTCTGGGGGGGACTGGGAACTTAACTCCAACATGGAAGCTATTCAGCACAATCTGAATAACAAAGAAAATGACTATTGAGGTGATAATTGGTTTATCACTCATTTGGGAGAAAGACCCTTCTGTGAGTTTCCTTTAAAGGATGCCCAATCCCAAGTAATACTTATAATAATTAATTTGTACCCCACCCATCTGTCTGGGTTGCCCCAGCCACTCTGGGTGGCTTCCAGTATATATAAAAACATAACAAAACATTAACCATTAAAAAGCTTCCCTATACAGGACTGCCTTCAGATGTCTTCTAGAGGTTATATAGCAGTGTTGGCGAACCTTTTAGAGACCGAGTGCCCAAACTGCAAACCAAAACCCACTTATTTATCGCAAAGTGCCCAGAGTTGTTGAGGTTTTCTGGGAGAGCTGCTGACCAAAGTTTTGGAGCTTTTTTTTGGGGGGGGGGTCACAAAATTTGCTTTGTGTTTTTTTTTGGGTGGGAGCTGCTGAGCTTTTTGGGGGGGAGAGAGAACAGAAATAAATGACGAATAATACCTTCGCTGGAACTAACATGCAGCACCGACATCATCGCCTGCCAAAGCGCCAAAAAAATCAGCACAGAAAAGGTTAAAAAATGAACGCTGTTACACCCAATCAGAAACAGCCACTGACACAGCAAATTGAAAAACAGACCAATCGCCGAACACCATCTCCGGCTACCGGTTTTTATCTTTTTTGTTTTAAAAAAGGGTTCCGGGTTTTAACTGTGGACGCAAGCTGAGAGGGAGGGGGAGTGGGAAAACAAATGGGGGGAAAACCAAGAAGAGCGCAGGTGGTCCAATGGCGCACATGCCAGCAGTGAGGGCTCTGCGTGCCAAGTCTGGTATGCGTGCCATAGGTTTGACACCACTGTTATATAGTTACTCATCTCCTTGACATCTGATGGGAGAGCATAGGCTAGCCCAGGAATTCCTCTGCAGTTTGTATTTCTCCCTCCACATCCCAAATCATCAAAATGCTACCATTTATTACTTTCTAGGGTTTAGGGGGGTTCCCCCCCCCATCTATAACAATGTGAAGGGGTGTGTGTGTCACACTTTGAGTCAGCTGTTGAGATTTTCCCGGAAATGTATTTGTTTTTTCTAAACATATTTTTATTAAAGATTTCTTAGTTTACAAAAATATGTGCATTGTCTCGTTGTTCAAATTGCACTTTCTACAGCTCAGTTTCATTTGCTGTGGGACATTAGTGTTACATACAGTGTTAGGTTAGGAAGAAAAGAGGGGGGAATGGTGAGTGGGGTCGGGTCGGGTGGCACTGCTTCTATTCCTCTACTTGGTGTATGTGTGGGGTTTTGTGTCAGCGTTGTTTATGTGGGTTCCCTTTACTATTCGCTTCTTGTATTTCTTTGGTGGTGAGAGAGGTTGGGGGTGGCCTAGGGTGTGGTTGGTTGTCTTTGGTTGGATGTAGTGAAATTTGTTTTCGTGTGTGAGTGGGGTATGTATGTGTTTTTGGATCAGGTTAGCCAAATTGATTTGTATGTCGTTGGCGGATTGTTGTTGTCTTGTTGAGCTGAGTATGTGATAAAGGGGAACCATACCAGGGTGAAAGTGTTTTCTTCTGTTTGTCCCCGTGTCCATTTCGGTTTATTGGTTCCTTTTTCTAATAAGGCTGTTTCCCATACTATTTGGTACCATTAGTCCATGCTTGCTCCTGACAGGCCTCTCCAGTGTCTGGCTATGATGCTTCTGGATGCTGAAAGTAAGTAGGTTATGAGATATTTGGACATTGATTATTCTAGATCAGGGGTGGGAAACCTGGTTCCCACCAGATGCTGTTGGATTCTAACTTCCTTGAGTCCATGGCCATCACATGGCCATTGTCAAGTATTATGGGAGTTGCAATCCAACAGCATTTGAAGGGTCCTTGCTGCTTCTCTCTTCTTGTGGCACACTCTAGTTTACATTCCATATGTTATCATGCAAGTTGCTAATGGCTATTTGGACCTACCTAACCCAACAAGAATTCAATCCAAAGTGTGTTTGTACACCGAGACTTAGGCACAGCTAAATTCTAGCAGAAAGCTGGACAGGATGGAAATTTAGCTGCTACAAAACTTACTGGCACACATTTTGGATTAAGTTCCTCTTGAATTCCAACACACATACATAGGATTGTACTGTGGAGGACCCCATTTGCCCACAGGAAGTTCTTGAGGAATTGCATCAAGAGCAAACAAAGCTTCTTCCACAAATTGCATTTGGATTTTAAGAGCTAGGGATAGACGATCCAGGAAATGTGGAGTGTGGGGAAAGGCTCGACACTGTGTGCTGTCTGAATGTTTTTGTGCTTTACACTGGGACAGTGTAATTAATTTTGCTTCCCAGAAGTTAGCAGATAGCTTCAAAATTTGAAATTATTCTACTGCTGCAGAAATGAAAGACGTCAAAAGCTCTGCCTCAGCAGTTTCGATTGGGAAGGAGCCCAGACTACCTTTCTGTGTGGTATTATACTGATCATATCTTTTCAGCCTTTCTCCCAAGGAGAAAGGGACTCAATCCGCAACTTAGATAAACTTCCACATTTGTCTGCTGCGTAAGGTTCTGCGGACTGTGGCCCACTTCACCAGATGAAAATTTATGCCATGCTAATTTTGATTTTCTTTAAAGTGCCATCAGACTGCCTGGTTTTTAATATAAACTTGTTGCCCACTAACTTCTTTCAGCAGCACAGAACCTTTTTCTTTTGCTCTGAGTTGGCTTAAAACTGGCTACAATTGCTTTTTCATTGTTGCTTCCTCTTTACTGAGTTATTTCCTATGCTGGCCTGTTTTCTTCTTCTTCTTTGTATTCTTACCTTCATAAGCTACAAGATGGATGCCTGTAGTGCTCTGTGCGGATGAACTGCCCTTGAAAAATGTTTGAGGCTAGTGCAGAATTCTGCCATTCAACTGCTGGCTGGTGAAGTGAGTGTCCTGGGGAGAGTTCCAAGGGCCTTATAGCCACATTTGGCCCCAGAATCTGAGGTTCCCTCCCCTGCCCCACGGAGAGCAATAGAGAGGCCAAACAAGCCTGACTTTGTTGTTGTTGTTTAGTCGTTTAGTCATGTCTGACTCTTCGTGACCCCATAGACCAGAGCACGCTAGGCACTCCTGTCTTCCACTGCCTCCCGCAGTTTGATCAAACTCATGCTGGTAGCTTCGAGTACACTGTCCAACCATCTCGTCCTCTGCTGTCCCCTTCTCCTTGTGCCCTCCATCTTTCCCAACATCAGGGTCTTTTCCAGGGAGTCTTCTCTTGTCATGAGGTGGCCAAAGTATTGGAGCCTCAGCCTCAGGAACTGTCCTTCCAGTGAGCACTCAGGGCTGGTTTCCTTAAGAATGGATAGGTTTGATGTTCTTGCAGTCCATGGGACTCTCAAGTGTCTCCTCCAGCACCATAATTCAAAAGCATCAATTCTTTGGCGATCAGCCTGACTATATGCCTCAATAATCTAAGAGTGCATTCCTGAAAATATCCCAGAATCTTAATCAACACTCAATAGTTCCACAGCAGATGTACAAGCAGTAGAAAAGTCAATATAGGAAGGGTCCCCTTGGTATATAGGAAATGTAGGGTTGAAGACTACTTTCTTCACTTGGTCATAGCATGGTGCTGATAACGCCAAGGTTGCAGGTTCACTCCCCATATGGGGCAGCTGCCTATTCAGGTTGTCAGTTTGCATTTCTTAGTACAGAAAGTAGAGATCTTTCCTATTTTTCTTAATTCAAGAGGGTTCTGGAAGTTTTTCTGTGTGAAAGAAACAAACAGAAAGAAGGTTTCTGATGTTTGGGTTATTCCTTCAGAGAAGCTGAGGACAACTGGCTTAAACTGGTTCTATTATCTTTTTCTGTCAAGGTCATGCTGACTATAATAAGAGGCCAGAAGGAGCCTGGGTTTCCTTTTCTCTTTCTATCTCTTTTCCTTCAGGTGTGGTGTTCTGTACATAGTGTTAAGGTTTAGTCTTATTGTAAGTTATTGCAAGTTTAATTCTGCTGCAATTGGATTTCTTAGGGACAGTGGCAATACTGAATGTATTGGATTTGTGACCATTATGCTCATTGGTTTTCAGTAGCAGTAAAGCACTGCTGGATGAAATACAATTGCCTCTGGTCTATTTCTTGGGAATACTGCAACATGTTTAAGTTTTTTACTCTGCTAACTATACATTGGGGTTCTGCTCTGGATCAATATTGGGTAGAATTACATAAACTAGGGCATTCTCAGGGTCCCTTTCAACTCTATGATTCTACTATTCTCTTCTGGTCCTGCCTTTAGGAAGGAGGAAGAAAGTAATTTTCTATTCCCTTAACTTACACACCCACACCTAGAGCAAAACCTCATGTGGGTGCCACCTTACATTTTAAGTGCTGACATCTCAGAAATAGGATTTGATGGGTGGCTCCTTCTTTGAATGCATAGGCAACAGACAGGCTCATTTAAATATGCCAGATCAGGTGCCTGCTGTGGCAGTGGACAAACAACAAACACCACTATTGCCTCATTACGTGAACCATCTTTTGAACACCACAACACACACGTAACTAGCTGTAAAGTAACATAACATGATATGCAATAAAACTGTAATTTTAATCGTCATCTCAAAAAGCAACGTTCCTGATGGCAACATATCATATCTTTTATATGTGTTGGTATCGTAAAGTCCATGGATTGTCAAGTCCAAAGATTACAATGCACAGTTCCTGTTGGCAATGTTCAATTCTAATTGCCTGCACCTGCCCCGTTGTAGGGGTTGCTTCTATAGAAGCATGTTTTTAATGGTTATTGACATTGAGCGTCTTTGACTGGAAACTTCTGCGTTCCTGAGACTACTTTCTACTTTCGGCTGCAAAAAACCCCACTGAGGAATTTCCTGGAAACCTTGTTGCTGAAGAAGCCCGATGGGTGTAACAAGGGTATATCCTGAGAACTATTGTGCTGGTCCCATGGGTTTCCGTGTGGCAAGGTCCGAGTCCAGTCCGAGGTCAAGGGAGCAGTATTGAGGCCGTCCGTCAAAGCTGAAGCTGGGTCCAAGGCAGGGAGTCGGATGAGGTCAGGAGATCCAGCCGGACAGGGTGCAGGCAGGAACTGGCTACCAACAACGTTGCTCCCACAACTTGGGACTGGGGCTGGCTGGCTTTTATCTGCCCCGAGGCATAGGGCGGCCCCAGTCCACAGGTGACTCGCCTCTCCTGGCCTGGAGGCAAGCACTCCTCCTGCGGGAACTTAGTTCCCTCCGCCTCTCTGCCCTGAGCCTCTGCAGCTCAGGAGAGGCTGGAGGGTTACTGGACCCAGAGGCAACCTCAGCTTCCTCTGACAGGGCTGAGAGTGGAGTACCTGCAGGCAATGGGTCCTCCATCACCTCAGGAGTCAGAGCAGACTCAGCTGGTGTCTGCTCCTGAGGATCCAGCACAGGTGAGGACCCTTCAGGCTCAGGCCCCAACCCCGGCTCAGCTGGTTCTGGAGGCGGGGAATCCTGTGCAGGCTGGGATCCCTCAGGTTCAGCCTCCAAGTCCAAATCCCAGGCCATCACAACTATTCTACCATTAGCTGCCTTTTGCTACTAATTAGTTCCATTTGTCACACTTTCAGAAATAGGACGATGCAGAAGGTAGTTTTGCTTGTTACACTTTTAAGACGTAGGACGGTGCAGAAGGAAGATATCAGCATGAAATGGCATTGCCAACAGGAACTGTAGTCTTTGGACTTGACAATCCTTGGACTTTACGATAATGATACATATAGAAGATATGATATGTTGCCATCAGGAACTGTGCTTTTTGATATGACGATTAAAATTCCAGTTTTATTACATATCATGTTATGTTACTTTACAGCTAGCTACGTGTGTGCTGTGGCAGTGGAACATGAATTGATAGCGAACAAGCTTGACCCACACCATCAGAATACCTCTTAAGTGTACTTCTGTAACTTATTCACACCTACCCTAAGTTTTCTTCTTTTACCTTTTGATAAAATGTGACTTGCAGAAACTCACTTGTGTTTTCAAAAGCACCCTGTGGTTCTTTGAAAGAGAAAGTGCCCAAGACAGTGGGGGGAAATATATATAAAATGGAAAAACAAGACATCATTAGGCTGCTGATCCAGCAGTGCTTGAACTGTGGGGGGTACTTACTGTGTAATATTGGGTACAAATCTAAGATGCATTTCTTTTAGGTGACAGATTTTCTTAGACTGAACAGAAAGGGTTATAGCTCAGGTGTAGAGCAACTTCCTTGCATTCAGAGGGACTGAAACTCAATCCCCAACATCTCCATGAAGGTTGGGAAATGTCTCCTGGAGAACTGCTATGAGTCAATGTAGACGAAGGATCTGATACAGAATAAGGCAGCTTCCTATGATCGCATGGTGTATTGATCTCGCTGTACCAAATGCCACCTCCTTTTTGGTTGTAACTCATTGTTCTTTTGAACTAATTATTTATGTATTTATTTTTGTATTAATTTGATTCATAAGTTCCTCTTCACCAAGGTGCTTTTCAACAAAGGGATCGAAAACATTAACAATACTACAATAGTGAAACACATCCTATGGTCACTCTCAGAGTATATTTCTCTGGGGTTATCCAACATATAGTGCATTACTATAAATAGGTTTGCATGAATCTGTCCCTACGCCATCTTAATGTCTGCATGTTTCGTTCCTAATCCCATCCCATAGTTCCACTTAAAAATATTGTTGTGCTGAACCCCACACCTCTAGTTCATGAAACATTTTTCCTCACTGCAAAGGCAACAGTCTTTTTCTGCACCTTTCGCAGGAGGCAGTAGGGAAGAACTTCAGTGAAATGTTCACATTCCTTAATCTTTAGTAATGCGATGAGGTGGCAGGGGGCAAATTGTGTGAGTGTGCATCCTTCATTAAAATAATCATTTTGCTGCTTTCAACAAACCCTGCTCACACATTGTTTGTGTGTGGGTCTTCTTCTTTTTTGGCGATCACTCATAGCTGAGTAAGATTGTCTTCCATGGACACTTTTTTAAACAGTGAGTCCGTAAATGACTGTGGAGGCCAATTCTGGATCTACACGTCCCTCCACAGTGGGGACATAGGTTTCCAGGCAGGAGTTGATCATGGTGAGGGTTAGCTCTTAGCACGTTTCTCCCTTTCATCCTGAGTTCGAGTGTCTTCAAAGCCCATGACACCTTTGGTAAAGGCTGTTCTCCAATTGGAACTCTCACAGGGCAGTGTTTCCCAGTTGTTGGTGTTTATACTACATTTTTAAAGATTTGCCTTGAGAGAGTCTTTAAACCTTTTTTGTTGACCACCAGCATTATGCTTTCCATTTTTAAGTTCAGAATGGAGTAGTTGCTTTGGAAGATGATAATCAGTGTGTTGACTGGGAAGCAGGGCTGTGTTTTTCACTGTGTCCCTGACTCTGTCCACTTCCTAGATTAGAGCAACCTTGGCTTCTGTGCAGTTGCCTGTAAGGAAACTTTAACCCATGAGCTCCTTCTTAACTGTAGGGACTAGGTGTGGTTGGAACATTCACACAACTAGGTGCCCTGACTGATCAGAGCCTCTACATGTGTGCAGGAGCTTGTGGGCTGAACTTTCCCTACACACAACTGTGAGCAGTGCATAGTTGTTCCAGGAAGCAGATGCTAAGCCAGATGCTACTCCCCAGTCAAATAATAATAATAATAATAATTTTTATTTATACCCCGCCCTCCCCAGCCAAGGCCGGGCTCAGGGTGGCTAACAAGCAATAATAAAAACAAGTTGAATGAATACAACTTAAAAACAAGATTAAAATACAACATTAAAACATAGAAACTTTAAATATTAAAATGCAGCCTCATCACAGGGGGAGAAAGGAAAAAGAAAGAAGAAAAAAGAAAGGGAGGGAGGGAATCAAATTGGCTCCAAGCCAAAGGCCAAACGGAACAACTCTGTCTTACAGGCCCTGTGGAAAGAAATTAGATCCTGCAGGGCCCTGGTCTCATGAGGCAGAGTGTTCCACCAGCCACCAGGCCGGAGCCAGAGCTGAAAAGGCCTTGGCTCTGGTTGAAGCTAATCTAACTTCCTTAGGGCCCGGGACCTCTAGGGTGTTGCTATTTATGGACCTTGAGGCTCTCCGTGGGGCATACCAGGAGAGGAGGTCCTGTAGGTACGAGGGTCCTAGGCCGTGAAGGGATTTAAAGGTCAAAACCAGCATCTTAAATCTGACCCTGTACTCCACTGGGAGCCAGTGCAGCTTGAAAAGCACTGGGTGAATATGCTACCATGGCAGAGACCCCATGAGGAGCCTCGCTGCTGCATTCTGCACCTGCTGGAGTTTCTGGGACAGCTTCAAGGGCAGCCGCTCGTAGAGCGAATTACAGTAGTCAAGCCTGGAGGTGACTGTCGCATGGATCACTGTGGCCAGGTCAGGGCGGGAAAGGTAAGTACGCAATTGCCCTACATGAAAGCAGCATATCAATAGGGCTACAGTTTCCCAGGTTTCCTGAAAGCCCTTAGGAGGATCTCATAGCATGAGCAACCCAGCAGGTTATCTGTGGAGTGTCCAAGCCAACCAACATTTTAAAAAAGTCATTTGAAGTTTATTTTTAAAAGCCAATTCTGCTCATCTCAGACACTCCACCCACACATATAAATACATCATAAATACATCCTCAATCACCAAACTGCTATCACCAATTGCTCCTTCCACTCTACTGAAAGTGTACAGCAATAACACCAGGAGATGCAGCCCTGATAGGTTTAAACTGTTAAGAGAACCGTAACTCAACATTTGGAGAAGTGCAAGATCTGGAGGATAGCAAAGTGCTGATCCACATATTAGACTGAGAGGATAGATCAGGTAACTTCAAATAGGAATTCTGTGAGCCTGAATTCCTCAAGCATTTTTAGTCTCCATCAGATATTTTTATCCTGAAATTTGCATTTCTCTCATTTTGCAATGTGAATATTGATATAGGTGTCAATCACCATAGCACTGCATTGGATTGTGCCCCCCCCCTCTCTGTGTGTGTGTGTGTGTGTGTGAGAGAGAGAGAGAGAGAGAGAGAGAGAGAGAGAGAGACAGACACACACACACAGAGAGAGAGAGAGAGAGAGAGAGAGAGAGAGAGAGAGAGAGAGAGAGATTTCTGAGGTTTACTCCAAGTGGTTACCAAAAGCAAAGGAGCCATCTCTTCGAACCCTCCCTAATGTCTCTGAGAGGGTGTCATTCTGAAATGATGTTATGCTGGCACACTGGGGAGATGAACATGGCAGCTCCCTCACTCCAAATATGTGGTGATGCTCTCTGTGCCACTGGTGATTGGATGGCCCTGCTCCAGATAACTCCACTAGGGGCAGGGGCATTTTTTATTTTCTTATTTTCAGGGTGTGGGGAGACGGGACTCCAAGAGACTCTTCAAACCTGGTGTTGGCTCTGAACCAGTCCATACTCGACACTTTGGGAAATTGTGCAGGTTGGTTAATTAAAACACTTAGGGGAAGTAAAAATAACAATTTGATCCTTTAAAGTGAGCGATTTGGATTAAGAAAACACTTGAGCAGAGCATAAAAGCAAGAGCATCTCTTTTCCGTTCAGTTAAAATGCAGTGTTTATAGTATGTGGTTATCCCTATCAGCAGGCAGCTTGTAATGAATGACCTATTAAGCAATTGTAATACATCAGCAACCAATATAATTGCATTTACTTTATTTGTAAACTGTCCTTCTTTAATTAGAAGCAGCTTCCTGAACATGCCCAGAAACTTATATCTCTTGTCTCTTTGCTATTAACAGTTTCTCAAACAGTAACAGCATAAGATTAGCAATCACCAGAAAACATTATGCATATTTGATGTGGCGTCTATACTCACCCATTCATAATTTATCACACGTTGCTAAAACATTTATTAAACATTGATACTTGGCTTTATTCCGCTACTAGTGAGTATTAGAAATACAATACAGTCACATCCTTCAGACATGTCACTGTCTTCTGTCAAGACATGCTTATCATTAATATATTTTTCTTCGACAGCTGCAACAGAACAGTGTCTATCATGTACCATCAAAGATTGATGAAAGCATCCCTGTTTACCCCATTCATCATGTGTGGCATGTGTCAGGAAGAATTGCAAAATGCTTATCAGGAAATGTTTCAGTCAGGGCGATGCTCAGCTGCACATAAGACAAAATTATTGCCCCCCCCCTTCTTTAACCCAAAGCCACTTGTCCAAGGAAGGACCACTTGTGGTAGAAGGAATTACCTTCTGTGAAAATATTCTGGGAAGGTTGATCTATGCAGCCTGCTCAGTGCTGGATTTACATATAAGCTAAACAAGCTATAGCTTAGGCCCCCACTCTCTTGGGGGCCCCAAAAAATTTATATTTCCAAAATATAGGATTAAAAAACAAATAAAATAAAACCTACATACAGCAACAGTGTTTTGTGTTGTGTAGGCTCCTATGATGTAAGTAATGGCCTGCTAGCCTGCTACCTAAAATATCACTGGTTTGCTCATTTCTATATATAGGGTGCCTACATTCTGCATGGACTGTTGGCATGGCAACATGTGCAAATGGTTTTAGATACCTATTAGGTCCATAATTCACCATATAGTATATATTCAACACAAAAAGGTAAAGGTAAAGGGACCCCTGACAGTTAAGTCCAGTCACAAACAACTCGGGGGTTGCAGTGCACATCTCACTTTACAGGCCGAGGGAGCCAGCGTTTGTCCGCTCCTCAAACAGTTTTTTTCGGGTCATGTGGCCAGCATGACTAAGCTGCTTCTGGTGCAACGGAACACCGACACCAGAGCAGCACACGAAAACATCGTTTACCTTCCTGCTGGAGCAGTACCTATTAATCTACTAATGAGAGTAAGGTCCACTATTTGACTGCTGATTCAGGACCCTAAAGTGTGTTTTATATAATTGACTTTCTCTTTGTATATCACATTTTTCTTTTGTTGCTATGGCCAATGGCTGACACAAATAAAGATTCATTCATTCATTCCTATTGTCCTGCGACTTTCCACCAGGGAAAACCACTCTTTAGTGCTCAGTTGGAGCAAAGGGCAATTCAGGTTTTCTTCAGATTGATGTTTGCTCCAATTGAGCACTAAAGAGCAGGTTTTCCCTGGACAAGGGGTGGGGCAAAGGGAAAACCACTTGGACCTATGCCTTAAAAGCATGGGTCAGGCACAAAAACACTTGGGCCCATGTTTTCTAGACATGGGATGAGTGGAAGTGTGGACATGGCCTTAGTTTTGATGACTGAAGCTGCAATTTCCGTTTCCCCCCTTCCCTCTAGTTCTTATTCTTTTCGTAGTTCATCCCTTCTGGCTACCTTTATGCATGTGAAGAACCCACATACAGTGGTACCTCGGGTTAAGTACTTAATTTGTTCCGGAGGTCCGTTCTTAACCTGAAACTGTTCTTAACCTGAAGCACCACTTTAGCTAATGGGGCCTCCTGCTGCCGCCGGAGCACGATTTCTGTTCTCATCCTGAAGCAAAGTTCTTAAACCGAGGTAATATTTCTGGGTTAGCGGAGTCTGTAACCTGAAGCGTATGTAACCTGAAGCGTATGTAACCCGAGGTACCACTGTACTCTCATCCTTTCTAACAGCTTGCCTGAGACAATTCATTTTACCTTCAGACCCATAGTGTAAAAACTATCCCCTGCACTTCTGTGGTTGAATTATCATTGATTAGAGAACCCTGCTTCAATGTAGCTGTGAACTGAATTGGAGGAATACATGAATACGGCTTTCTCCCCCTGTGTTTGATAGCATTCTCGTCCCAGACCTTAAGAGCTTTCCTGTTGGCTTCAACTACCAAATTCTACTTTTCTGCTCCTTAAGCTATCCAGAAATTGCTTTTGCTTGAAAATGTTCGTGTGTGTGGTGCTTTAGAGTTGCCGTGGAAAGATTATAAATCTCTGCTCTAAGGGGCTTACAATCTATAAATAAATAAATAAATAAATAAATAAATAAATAAATAAATAAATAAATAAATTTAACATCCACTTCAACAGAGTGGAATAAAATGTGATAGAAAAGTAGAGAAAAAGGGGATGAGCATAAGTTACAAAGGATGAATATGAGCAAATTCTCAAACACATACTTTCCACTGAGGGAAAAAGGTGAGCTTTTAAAAAGAACTTAGAGCTTTCTTACTTTTTTTTAAAAAAGAGATCATTTTAGGAAGATGCGGGGGGGGGGCACATTGCCTCATAGCAAACTTTCTAGGGTCCACATTCCAATGATGGGTTGGGAAAAAGGCAAATGTGGGTGACTGACTAACTCTGTAAAGTACAGTGGTACCTCGGGTTACATATGCTTCAGGTTACATACACTTCAGGTTACAGCCTCCGCTAACCCAGAAATAGTAGCTCTGGTTAAGAACTTTGCTTCAGGATGAGAACAGAAATCGCGTGGCGGTGGCACAGCAGCAGCGGGAGGCCCCATTAGCTAAAGTGGTGCTTCAGGTTAAGAACAGTTTCAGGTTAAGAACGGACCTCCGGAACGAATTAAGTACGTAACCAGAGGTACTACTGTAAACTACATCCCAGCCATGCAAATATCAGAGGTTTTTAGCTTTACACCTGCACACACACACACACACACACACACACACACACGTCTCCATTCAGGCAAAAAGCATTGCCACATTTCAAAGACATTTTCCCAGCCAGGCAAAACAGCTGGGGAAGCCATGAAGTTTGTGGCCTAGAGAGAAATTATGTGGCCTGAGGAGAGTCCTAAGGGTCAGAGCAGTTTGGAGGACCATATTTTTTCCCTTGGGCCTGAGGTTTTCCAGCCCTGTCTTAGGAACTGGGACATGACTATCTTCTCTTAAACGTCTTAATATACCATAAATTTGGAAGATAAAATATTGTTTGTATTTAATTAAATATCAATTTAGGCTAATTTGGAAGGATAAAGTCCAAGTTGATATCAGTCTTCATTCATTCATTCACTCACAATCTTTTCATGCTGCTCAACAACAAAATTCTCTGGACGGTTTTCAATAACGTTATTGAACATGCAGTCTTCTCTCTAGTCTGATGGGACATTTCTTGCTGTTTCCCTGCCCTCCTTCTGTTTTTATATGCAATTTACATATTTTGTTACTTTTCTGGGGGTAACTTTTGATGGATGCACAAAGCTCTCTCTCTCCACCTCTTTGACACTTTTAGAGTAAAAACTAATTTAAAAAGAGAGCACCTCAGTTGTAATCTTGTCAACATTCACATGGGCATAGGGGAAATGGTTCGACTTGTGGGTGGGTGCTTTCTGGTAAGGGTGTGGGGAATATATTGTTGGGCTATAACATCCATCATCCATTACCATTGAGCTCCATTGAGGATTTTACAGTACTTGTGGAATGTGGATATAAAATTTACTTGTGGAAAGCCATTTCCGAGCTTGGGAGGAGAGGGGGTTGCGGGCTACCCCCTCCCACACACGCGGGGGCTGGCCTTTTGCCCCCGTGAGATCCAGGGAATCCCCAGGCATGCCTTCGACCCGGCCCGCCAATCGGCGGGCTGGGGAGGTGTGGCCTAGCCTACTTAAGGCCAGGCACGCCCGGGAACCGCCCTCTTTCCCCTTTCCAGCTGAGCGGTTTTCCCATCCCACCCACCCTTAGGCTTAGCTAGCTATGACCTTGCTATGGACTCTGGTTGGTCGCCGCAAGGGGCCTGGTAGGAATTTTTCCAATTTGGCGCACTTCCAGCCTTTTGGTTTTTTCGCCTACCTCGTAGCAAACGTCACAACTTCCGTGGTATTGGCGGTTAGGCATTGGCAGGGGTTAATTGTTATGCAAATGAATGGGGGGGAGGAAGCACCATCACCTTCCCCCAAGGAAAGGGTAGTCCAGTAGAGGACTCCAGGGGGCGTTGCCTTGTCCAAAACCTAGGGAGGTAAGGGCCTCCGGCACGCCCCCGAGCGGTGACATGCGTGGGATCCTAGTTGCCGTACTTCAACAGGACTCCCACGGCTTGTGGATAACCCATGCCGGGTAGTCGACAGGAGCCAATGCCTAAGGCCAATACCTTGCAATTCTGTAATCAATAAAGTTGTGGCCTTTTTATGCCCATTAACCTTAAATAATGTGTCCAGTGTCTTCATTTCACATGGGGGAGGGGACTTGCCACGCAATAGGGATACAAAATTTACAGCATGTTATGGTTTAAGAGAAAATTATATGAAAGTGATATATCGTTGGTATGTAACACCGAGTAAACAGGCAAAAATATATAAATCTAAATCAAACAACTGTTGGAAATGTAAAGGGAAAGATGGTTCTTTTTATCATATGTGGTGGTCTTGTAGTAAAGTTAAAGCTTACTGGGAAATGATATACAGTGAATTGAAAAGGATGTTCAAAATAACTTTTGTAAAAAAACAAACCCAGAAGCTACTCTTTCAGAAATGATAGGAACAGAACTACCTAAATTGTATAGAAATTTATTTACGTATGCTACTACAGCAACAAGAAAGTTACTTGCCCCAAAGTGGAAAGAAGCAGAAGTCCCAGCAAAGGAAGAATGGATACAAAAACTTATGGGATATGCAGAAATGGTGAAACTTACTGGAAAAATAAGAAATCAAGATAACAAACTTTGTATAAAATAATGGAAATTGTTTATTGAATATTTATAGATAAATTGCAAACAGATAAAAATATTGCCAGGATTATTGTAATAACCTGCAGTTTCATAGGGGTATATATTTACAGTAGATAATTAAATGTGGAAAGCCCTCCCATCAGATGTCAAGAAGACATCTGAAGGCAGACATGTTTAGGGAAGTTTTTAATGTCTGATGTTTTAATGTATTTTTAATCTTTTGTTGGAAGCTGCCCAGAGTGGCTGGGGAAACCCAGCCAGATGGGTGGGGTATAAAAAATAAATTATTATTATTATTATTATTATTATTATTATTATTATTATTATTAGGATATGCAGAAGATATTAAAAAAATAAATTTAAGGAACCGCAGAAAGAGAGGGGAGAAAATCAAACTTTGAATGAAATGAAATGAAATACTTTATTGTCACTTGTACAACTTGTATACAGTGAGATTACACAAGCACCCCCCACTCAGCTCTCTTAGTCTTAATTTCCCTCGTTTACTGACACACAGACACCAAACCTGAAAGTCAGTTGCCCTGTTGTTATCTTTTCATTCAGCAGCCTAACAGCCTATGGATAGAAGCTGTTCTTTACCCTGTTGGTGCGACTAATCATGCTTCTATATCTTCTGCCCAAGGGCAGGAGATCAAGGAAGTGCCGGCCAGGGTGTGAATCATCCCTGAGAATTTTCCTCACTCTCCTGAGGCAACATTCTTCCTCAATGTCATCCAGTGGATTCACTGGACAGCCCATAATATCTCCTGCTGTATTCACCACCCTCTGTAGGCACTTCCTATCAGTTGATATCAAACCAGTGTACCACACCGTGATGCAGTATGAAAGGACATTTTCTGTTGTGGACCGGTAGAAGGAGATGATCAAATGCTGATTGACATGTTCTTTCACAATACTCTGAGGAGATGGAGTCTCTGTTGGGCTTTCTTAACCACCTGGGTTGTATTGATTTTCCAAGTTAAATTGAAATTTAACTTGAAATTGAAATTGAAATGTTAAATTGGTTGTAAAACTAATGGAATGTATGAACTTGAAAAGTATAAATAATTTTTTTTTAAAAAAATAAAATAAGCCCAAGAGTTCCAGGAATATGTCTGGACCTCTTCTGATGCCCAACTAGTTGCTCTGTGGAGAAATCTAACTCATTCGAGTTAAGAAGAGTATGTTCCTTTGGCTCCTGTACATTTTATGAGATGCTACTGCCTGCAGAGTAGACTCATGACCATGTAAACCTCAACGAAATGCAAGGAGCAATCAATGGAGTGAAAATGGAGTAGGCAACAGAATGGCAGGATCAATTCTCATTAGTTCTCGACATGCTAATAAATGCTAGCAGGGCAAGAGGAGTTTCAGAAACAAGTTAATTTTTAATGTATTGCCATTGCAGAGAAGTTTGAAAGTCTCTTAAAGTGAGACGTCAGAGTATGCGCCTTGATTTTGCTTGGCATATTCCCTCCGTATATCAAATATGAATTTTCCCATCCCTCCCCCCCCCAAAAAAATAAGAATAATAATAATTCTGTGACTGACTCAACAGTGGGAGCAACAATCCTGACATTTCTAATGCAATTCTTAGTTCTTGGAAACTTTCCGATCTTAAAGAATTGTATCTTTTAAAAGACAGAGCAGGAGATTTTCTCCTCCCACTCCAGGGTCTAAAACCCCTAGATGAATGTGATTGGGATGAAGTGAACACCCCCCCAACTCCATCATCCCACTAATGGGATTCAGAAACCTACACAACTCGCTCACAAGGCACATGCAAGATTAACGATGTGTCGTCTTTTTCATATTGCTCCAAATTTCTCTCTCTCCTTTTTTTAGATAGTGCAGTCTAGATTGATTTGTGGCCTTTGCCCGTTTCCATACATCTTGACTTTGACAGCCCCCCCCCCCTTTCTTTACGAGCCTGGCTTTTATGTGCCTCCGCAAGTTTAAGTTGTGTTGCTGTTAACTTTTGCCTCGGTGCCTATGGGGACGGAAAGTAGTTCTAAGGTTTGAGTATGTAATTGGTAGAGCTTGTAGAATGAGGATGACTGAACTCTCTGGCTCGGCAGCTGCCTGCAGGTAGTTCCTGAGGAGGAAAATTAATAAAACAACCCCTGGTGCATATGGTGCCTGAGGTGCAACAGAGATTTGACGGAGTGTCTTCACTTTCTGAACCACAATGAAGGGGCAACAGCAGGATCTATGGAGGCCCAGAGATGCAAGAATGTGAATAGCAGAGAAACATCTTCCGATGACACAGGGCATGATCAAAAAGAGGACTACACTGTGACATTATATTATTATTAATACTAGCATTATCATTTCTGCACCCACCATATCATAAAATAGCAGCACCCACAGATGAGGAGTAAGTTTCTCCATGACTGCCAGAATTAATTAAAATAGAAACCAAGAAGAGCAGAAATAAAAGCTTCAGTGTTAATTTTTAAGATGGGGAGGGTGGATCACAGTGCTTTTCTTTTCTTTTTTATGTTTGTTTTTTTCTCTTTTTATTCAATTTATCCAACAATTCAAATTTTTTTTACAAAGTAATAATCATAAATAAATAAGAATAAAAACGTGCACCCCACCACAAAGACCATTCCATTGTAACTATCCAACCTCCCAAAATTGTGATGGTTTGACCTCTTTCCGTTTTAGCAGTACAAATTTCTCCTCAGAATCATTTCTCCTGTATATTCCCTGTCTTACCTTAATGGCACATGTTAATTTATCATTAATAGCTATATCCCACACCTCTTTATGCCATTAACAGTGCTTTTACTGCTCACCTAAAAGTCATCATGGATGGGGCCAGTTGAAGCTCCCTCACTGTCAGGGGATTGTTTTGATTATTTCCTTAGTTTCATCCCTCTTCTGAATTTGCTCAAAACTTGTACTTCCTCTCAACGCATCCTTTGTCATCTGTTCCATAATTCCCATGCTCAGTGTGGTGCAGCTGCCTCTTGCTTCATGGGAGGGCATGAGACTTGCGGTACACTAACCTACTGCTAGCAGTAGAAGAGGCATTGAACAGGACATCAGCGAAGCCATTCCTCACCACATTCAAGCAATTGTCCTTAGAACAGAAGAAGCAGCTCTTCTTTATCTCCTTTCATCTCCAGGTGGGTCGGGTTGATGGAGCGATGGGGGGAGAGTCATCCAGTGCATATTGTAGCGTGAGTTTTCTGGGAGAAAGCATTCTCCATCCCAGGAGGAAGGGCAAGATCTACTTCTGGACCTTCTGCTAGGTCTCCAAAATGCACTGCAAGATCAGAGACAATCCCCTGACCCCTTCTTCAGCTCCAAGCTTGAGGGAGCGGCAGAGTTCTGGAAAGCAGTGGCGTAGGAAGGGGTGTGGGGGCATGCGGTCCGCCCTGGGTGTCATCCTGAGGGAGGTGACATCGCCTTGGTTGGCACCCCCCGGGACATTCGCTGTGGCACTCCCCAGGGACCCTTGCCACAGCAACCCCGGGGATGCTTGCTGCTCGCTGTGGCACCCCCGGGGATGTTCACCATATGTGGCACTGCCCCCATGGGCGGATCACCCCAGTCCCGCCCCCAGGTGCCGGAGCGTCTAGTTCTGCCTCTGCTGGAAAACACAAATTTTGGTCTGGCCACCATTTTGTGAACTCTGGCAGATGTGGATGGTTCTTAAGGCAGAGGACCAATGGCACTGTGGATCAACTAGGTGTAAATGGACAAGAAATAACTTTTAGACTACGTGTATCTCCATAAAAGCCATATGGTTTAGGCAAGGAAAGTGGAGGAAATCTTTATTTTCCTTCCAAGGATTTATTTGCTACAAATCATCCGCAGTATGTCAACACATGGCTTCATTAAGTTCAGGTACTTGAGCTTCAGTTGAATTAAATTCTGCATCACACTTAATAAATATAAGGGAAGGAGACATTTATGTGTTCACTAAGCCCAAGTTTGGGAGTGAAGTTAGGACGTTTGCTGAAAATATTTCAAAAATAAGTGACAAGCGGTGTTCTTAGTTATGCTCGTTTTCTTTTTTCTTTTAAAAAATATTAATTTAAACTTCAATAAAACTTTGTTCAAAACAAAGAAGTGGAGAAATGACAGGCCAAATGAAGCCTTCCTTATTCATTATTTTAATAGAATATTTGTGTGTTTACAAATTGAAAAACAGTATCCAAATATCAACCCTAAATGCTAGGGCTGGTGTGGGTGTGTTTTTCATGCCATGTTTGGCTATTACATTTTCTCTCTCTACCATAGCCCAGGGCATTTGTGGTTCAGGGTGACTAGCCTGCACTTCATATCCAGTCTTTGTTGGATGTACTATCTGAAGAAAAGGTGGGCTGAAAAATATTGGACAGAACTGTCTATTTCCATTCCATGGCCTTTTTGAGAATGTTCATTTATAAGTCCATTCTCTTCTGAATCCACATTAACCCGTGGACTTAATTTTTTTAAAGATTGGCACAAAGATTCATATTTTAAACAATTTTTTAAAAAAATCACAACATACTTTTAATATTCATATTTAAATGCATATTTTATTTCAGTGATTCCATTTCTTTCCTTAGCGTCAAATGCATCGTTCTCAAAACATCTTTGTTCAGAAGTCATGCACAGTGTGTTCAAAGAGACTTGTTGTTGTTGTTTAGTCGTTTAGTCGTGTCCGACTCTTTGTGACCCCATGGACCAGAGTACACCAGACACTCCTGTCTTCCACTGCCTCCCGCAGTTTGGTCAAACTCATGCTGGTAGCTTCGAGAACACTATCCAACCACCTCGTCCTCTGCTGTCCCCTTCTCCCATCTTTCCCAAAATCAGGGTCTTTTCCAGGGAGTCTTCTCTTCTCATGAGGTGGCCAAAGTATTGGAGCCTCAGCTTCAGGATCTGTCCTTCCAGTGAGCACTCAGGGTTGATTTCCTTCAGAATGGAGAGGTTTTATCTTCTGGCAGTCCATGGGACTCTCAAGAGTCTCCTCCAGCACCATAATTCAAAAGCATCAATTCTTCGGTGATCAGCCTTCTTTATGGTCCAGCTCTCACTTCCATACCCAAAGAGACTTACACCATAGTAAATATACTTAGGCTTATATCCTAACAGCATGAGCCTAAGCATGTTTACTCAGAAGTAAATCCCTCTGAGTTTAGTAAAACTTTTGCTGCTATAAAGTGACTTGGATTACAACCCTGGAATTTTAAGTGGTCTTTTAAAATTTACTGCCATATCCTTTCCATACACTTTAAAATTTAGCTGCAGATTCTATTTTACGTGATTATCCTATTTATTAAAATCACCCTCTTTAAGCATCAATAGCCAGGGCAGCCATTCTTAATCTGGGTCTCTCCTGGTGAGATACGTGCCTGTCATTTTATTTTGTACCATCTATTTTATCTAATCTCTTTTACATCACACTTAATCACCATGGTTTGTGAGCATCAGTGTAAGGTACTCTCTAGGGGAGATGAAATAACTGCTGTCTTCTTATGACCTTGGCAACGGCTTAAAATGAAGCTCCTGTTTCCAACCAATTTTCTAATGTTTCGCTAAGCTCCTGGTTGTCTTATTCCGTAGGTGCTTTAAGGCTGTAATCCTACATGTGCTTATCTTGACACAATGGGCTTGATCTCAGGTTGGGGAGTTGCTAGTGGAAAACCGAGTGCAGAGAACCCAAACAATATTAAAAACTGCGGAGCTACGGACAGGAAAATGGCACAACCCACATCCCATTAAAGCCAGCGGCACATCTCCGCTCCTTGGAGCCATTAGGCAGTCACATCAGACAGCAACTTGAAGAAAATATTGGGGGGCCCAGAAAAGGACAGTGATATGGGAGGGAGGATAGGGCAGGAGGAAAAGGGGATGGCAGAAAAGCAACTTGAAATTAAATGGCAAGACTGGGCAATTCTCCCTGCTCCTCCAGTGTGTCTTATGGGGTTGAAATGGGGTTGAGACGGGGGGGGGGGGGAGATAAGGGATTTAACTGGGAGGAATCCTAGGTTAATCTAAAAAAATGATAAGCAACTGGGAGTTGCTTCCTCTCTCGTCCTAGAAGAGCTCTGTGAACCCGCCCAGCAAGCAATGTGTATTCTCTCTCTCTCTGCTATAATCACAAGGGCCATAAGAAACAATTGTGGCGTTTGCTCTCCTAGGTGTGTGACATCATACTGGGTTCATAAGGAAAGGGTTAACAAATTGTAAAATGACCAACCTATAGGAACTCAAGGGGAGGAGTTAGAGTTAGAGTTGTTAAGAAGTCAGTCTGGAGTTAGAGATGAGAGAGGGAGGATAAATCTGTGGGTTGGGCTAGTTTGATGTGAAAGAGTGAGAGAATGTGTTAAGAGGAGTCTGTTAAACAGTTGGGATAATCAGTTAGAAGGTATTAGGAAGGTATAAGCCAGTAAAGAAACTAAGGTTAAGAAACTGACAAGAAAAAATATCTGAAACCATAAACTTGTTAATGCTTATAAAATAAACTTGTTTATTTGGTTTAATGTTAACTACTGTCTGGACTCAGTGTGTACCTGAGAGTAACGGGTTGGTGGCAGCGGGAAAGCGGGCACAGTGGTGGCACGTCCGGGGACCCTGTGTGATCGCCACAAAGATGTATGGGTTTCTTGGTCAATCCCAGCTCTTTTGCCACCCAGCAACCCTTTTACAAGTTCGTTTGCAGGGCCTGTTGCGAAACGAAGTGCAAACATGGAAAAGAAAGAAAGGCAGAAATGCCCAACAATTTTGGGAAGGGGGTACAGCCCCTTCAAATATTTTATTGGTGGGGCAAAGAGACCTGGGCCCATAGGAGTTGGCACAGAGAGAGCTGTGTGTGTCATGATTAAATTCACAGTGTACCTCCTATGCTGGCCTGCTGGCCTCAAGTGCAACAGAAGATGCTGTCCCATTTCTAGAGACAATAGAATTCAGGTCCAAGTCCACCGGGTTTCTGTTGGTGGGAAGGGGAGTGGAGATAAATCATGCCCCTTGCCTCTCTCTGGCACCAAAATGCCTTGGACTACCACTGCCCCTTCTTTGTTGTTGTTGTTTTTAGTCGTTTAGTCGTGTCCGACTCTTTGTGACCCCATGGGACAAAGCACGCCAGACACTTCTGTCTTCCACTGCCTCCCACAGTTTAGTCAAACTCATGCTGGTAGCTTCAAGAACACTATCCAACCATCTCGTCCTCTGTCGTCCCCTTCTCCTTGTGCCCTCCATCAGGGTCTTTTCCAGGGAGTCTTCTCTTCTCATGAGGTGGCCAAAGTATTGGAGTCTCAGCTTCAGGATCTGTCCTTCCAGTGAGCACTCAAGGCTGATTTCCATTAAGAATGGATAGGTTTGATCTTCTTGCAGTCCATGGGACTCTCAAGAGCCTCCTCCAGCACCATAATTCAAAAGCATCAATCCTTTGGCGATCAGCCTTCTTTATGGTCCAGCTCTCACTTCCATACATCACTACTGGGAAAACCATAGCTTTAACTATACGGACCTTTGTTGGCAAGGTGATGTCTCTGCTTTTAAAGCTATCATGGCTTTTATCAATAGGCTTCTCCTCCACGAATTTACCCAGTCTTCTTTTAAAGCCATTATACCGCCCATTCACTCCATTTGGAGAGATCATCTGAGGGCTCTTCACAATTTTTATTTGTTTTAACATCCCCAAACAGTTTAAGACAAAGCTTTACAGAAACAAATAAGGTTCCTGTCTGCCCAAAACCTCCCCCCTGAGGTGGAGCAAAAAAAAAAATGTCTTCAAGGGTGGGGTGTAGGAGGTCATCCAAAGTGAAATCCCCCATTGACAACTCTTCTTTATAACTTCCAAGAAATGAGAAATGAGTTTTGAAGCCGCTTGCAAAATTCCCCAGGGATGTTCTGCGCATACCTATTCTGGACATGTGGGCAGGCTTGTTTTTTCTTGCACATGCGTTGCATGTAGAAGGGCTCTCAACTCACTCTTATTTTGACTTAAGATGATCTTAGACACCAGAGTTCGAAAGACTTCTTCCCAGTTCCCTCGAGGGCTGCTGACAGGGTGAGACAGTACTGAGTGAAACAGGCCGACTAGATAAAAGGCAGCTTCATCTGATCAGAATTAACTGATGGGCAGAGGGGTTCTTGTGAGCGCCTGAAATCTCGCCTTTATTTCATCATGCTTCACCACATTGAATCAGCATATAGAAGTCAAATAATTGTAAATATGCAAATTGGTAATACTGTTAGGTGGGACCACTTTGATTTCAAGTAAAATAGAAGATAAACTGTGTTTCAGATGTATAGCTCAAATGTGGAATTATTCAAATTCAAGTTTCTACCAAGAGTATTTCTCTCAGCAGTCATATGTTGAAAATATAAATATATATATTTTCTCCATCCAGCTAAAAGTTCAATAATTGCATTTGAACAGCAGGCCTAAGGGCTGTTTGGATAGATTGTGTCAATTTGTCTGGCATGTAAATATTATGGTAATAAAATGAATCCATGTGCAATGTAGTTTTTCTTTAGTACTATTTGGCACACATGTCATCCAAACAGCAAACTTGGCATTCATCACTTTTAGTGCCATGATAGTTCCTGAATGGGAAAGGACATGTGGCTACTGTACAATAATCAAACTAGCTATGCAGTAGCCACTTTTATCAACATTGTGTCATTTCTAATTAATGATCACATGCAAATCTCAGGGGGCAATAATGACCCCTGTTCATCCTTGGGTTTCTGATGGGGGAGTGTGGCAACATTGGGTGGAATATGTGACTAAAGGCTATTTTTATTTTATTTTATTTATACTCCACCCATCTGGCTGGGTTTCCTCAGCCACTCTAGGCAGCTTACAGCATAACTAAAACATAATAAAACATCAAACATTAAAAACTCCCTGATACAGAGCTGCCTTCAGTTGTCTTCTAAAATTTATGTAGCCCTTTATCTCCTTGACATCTGAAGGGAGGGTGTTTCACAGGGAGGGGGCCACTACCTAGAACATGGGTAGGCAAACTAAAGCCCAGGGGCCGGATCCGGCCCAATCGCCTTCTAAATCCAGCCCATTGACGGTCCAGGAATCAGTGTGTTTTTACATGAGTAGAATGTGTGCTTTTATTTAAAATGCATCTCAGGGTTATCTGTGGGGCATAGATTTGTTCATTTCCTGCCCCCCCAAAAATATAGTTTCCCTACCTCCTCCACCACTCTGCCTGTGGTTTGGAGCCAGCTGCGGTGGTGGCACCTCTCCTTTCCGAGCCAGTTTTTCCAGGCTCCAGGGGCAGGGCCTGCAGGCGTGCCAAGCTCCAGCTGAAGCCAGGAGATGCGCCCATCATGATGCCCACAGCATGGCCATGGATGGATAGGCTGGCGGGCGGGTGGCGAGTCTGGGTCACACCTCAGCGCGTGGGAGGCAAGGCTCCGGATTGGCTGGCACCAATCAAAGCCTAGCTCCCTTCCTCCGCAGGGTGGGATGGATGGAGGGAGGAGGCTCTGCCGTGGTGTGTGCAAGGGAGGGAGGGAAATGGCGCCCGAAAAAAAATGCCAAAAAATGGCGCAGCCCGAATGATCATGCTGATCCAAGTAGCAATTGCAGGACCATCCACAGGCCAGATCCAGAGGGCAATTGGACTTGATCCAGCCCGCGGGCCTTAGTTTGCCAACCCATGGGCTAGATCCTTAGTCTAAGTGGATGAAGTGTTGCTCCCACCCACCCCCACTCCAAAGGATAAGGGTATCCTCTTAAAGGGACCCAGGGGGAGGTACTCCTGGCTGGATGCCCAGACAGAGGCTGATAGGTCATAGCACTCCCAAAATGGTGATCTTTTGTCCCAATTTTATGCATGTCATAAGGCTAGTCTTAACCTTGGTAAACCCTGCCAAACCAACCAGCAGATGGGTTGGTTGATACAGGATGCACACCCAAAGCCTATGCCCAAGCCTTCTCTCTCTCTCTCTCTCTCTCTCTCTCTCTCTCTCTCTCTCTCTCCCCCCCCCCCCGTTGCAATGAATTACTTTCAAGGTCTTACCTGTTTCTGAATATTTCTTCTTTTAAACATGGGTGTGGGGCTTATAGCAGTAACTACACTTTTTGTTGAGGTTCTGGCACATTGGTACGTACATTTGCCTCACCCATATTTGTTCCCTGGATTTGACACAAGCTGTCATGAGAATGACATGAATTATCACACCACACTCACCATGGCAAGATAAAAATTAGACGGGCCAAAGCCTTTGCCCCTATTGAAACAACAACAGCAACAACAAACCTTAAATTCCTGGGGAACTGGAGTTTCTAAGACTGCGCTTCCTCTTTTACAATAGTGACGCAGCCGTCAATTTGCATTCACGCTTTAACTGACAAATTCTCATGCTCATTGGCATTCATATACTGTCATTATCACTCGTGATGCTAATGAATCCAGTAGCAGAGGCCCTCTGCAGTCTTTCATAAAAAATGTGCATGTTCTTCATCTGTAACGGGAAAATAAACGTATGCTACAAGCACTTCTACTGGATTCAATGTGGCTGAAGTAATGCCATCACCCACCCAGATAGCAGGAACGTGTGTATTTGAAAGAAGCTGACAGAATGCTATTTCCGAGCAAACATTCTGGTACTTAGCTGTCTTAGCCTTAGCTTATGCCTCCTCCTTTTTTTCTTTGAGGCCCATGCGTGCATCGAAGATCTCCGGTTAGCACATTTGGCATGTACACATCAGAATTTCTTCACTCAGGAGTTGCTGAAGTAGGCTGGCCATGCCTCGTGAATGTAAAATATGTTTAAAGTGTGCACTTCCAATGTTTTTCAATGAGATTGCTAATAAAACATGTGCTTTGTATTCCACTCTTGCATAAATTAGGTATTACTGTGCACATTTTTCGAAGGCCGAAACTGTGCTGCAAAATCCAGACAAGCACATAATCTAGCTGAGAGTGGTTTTTTGATCTACGGTGAAGCTTGGGAGTGTCACTGGGGGGAAAAAGCAGACGAAGCCAAACACACACTCATTGATGTCTACCTCTTTCTGTCTGCAAATGCAATCTTTCCAGGAAGTCAAACTGTTAAAAGTTCTGCCAAAAGTCATTTTTCTTACAGGTCCTAAAACTACATAGCACAAACTTGCCAAGCGATTATGTGAGGTCTCTCTTTCTCTCCCCCACCTGCAACAAAATATATAGGGAGGTAGAACCTCTTCCATTCTCTGCTACCTCACTCCTGTCATAGACACACTGACACTTCTTTTACTTTCAAAAGAGTCATCCTGGAAGTATTTCGATTAATGCCGATTTCCTCCAGGCTTCTACACAGAGATGCATTAGTCAGATTGCAACTGTCAACATTTGAGAGAAAAATGACAAAATAAACCATCTAGACAATCTAAACCTTTCATATTCCAGTGCCTCAGGTATTTAACTAACCCATTCTTAAAATCCCTCACCTGCTGGGACGAAATGCCAGTGGAACCAAATTATCACAAATGCCATTACAAAGGAAAGGAAGATAGTCAGACAGTGGGGGATGATTGGCAAAGAAGAGCCCCCAAAGGCCAGTTATGGGCAAAAAAAAAAAAAAAATTAAAATCCTACTGAACCCTTTGAAAGGGTTCAGTAGGGCCTAGCAAAGCTCCCGTTGCCCTCATACCTCAAAAAAGACTCAGGACAACGAAACTGTGGAAACGGTTATATTTTAATAAATACAATGTATTGGAGGGTCTGCAGTGGAATTAACCAGATTAACATCTCCTGTGGCACTGCTGCAAAGGATGGAAATGAATTCTTCCTCCTTGCAAGGAGAGCTTTGGGGATGAAAGTTGAGCAGTGTGCTGTGGCCCCTCCAGTTCAATGTTCACCTAGATGTGCAAGCCAAGCTTAAGAGCCCCGCCCCCCAAGTCCCACAAAATAAGCCCTCAACAGTCTAACCTGCAAGGTTACGGTTTTCAGCAAAAACCTGGTGTGGTGATCACACAGGGTCCCCGGATGTTTCACCGTCTATTGATCCCTGTGCCACCACTTTATTTCTCGCTGCCACCACCCAGACCCTACCTGGTAAAATACTGAGTCCAGTCAGGGTTAAATTGGAACATAAACTTCTGTTTATTTATTGCAGTTTAACAAGCGTGTGGTTTCATAAATGGTATCAGTCAATTACAATAATGGGGTGCCTATCCAGACCTATAACTTCCGCTACGTGCTCTCACTCTCTAAACCACCTCTCAGATATTTACTTGTCTTCCTAGCCCCTGCTCCTGACTCAGCTTATTTTGCTACACTAACTCAACCTACCCACAGACTCTATCCCAATTCACTCCCACTCCAACCAACCACCCAGCTCCCAACAAACTCCCTCTTCACCCCTCCCAGAGCTGGTTTTATAGTGCCTCTGACTCCACCCCCTGGGTTCTGATTGGGTAACCTGTTTAACTATTTCACCTCCAGCACTCTCATATGTTAATGTCACACCTGGTGTCGTCTGATTCACTCAAAAAGGGCGCCAAACACCTGCAAAATGCCCCCCACAACACTGTCCAGGTAGGCCAAAAAATGAGCCCTCGGCGCCCTGACAGGGTCACAGTTTTTGCCAAAAATGTGATGCTGTCCCATTCAATCGAAAAGGGCGCCAAACACCTGCAAATTGCCTCCTGCAGCATTTGGCGGTGCAAACGCCATGTTTCCAGGTAGGCCAAAAAATGTGCCCTCGGGGCCACCGTTTTCACCAAAAACCTGACGTCCTCTGATTCACTCGAAATATATAAAATATATATAAAAGAGCGCTGCCGGCAGAGCCCTCCCTGGAGGTTATGGGGGATCCTCCATCTCCTCAGGTCCTAGAACAGAGAAGGCAGAGAAGGAATTAAAATTAAGGAAATTTTTTAAAAAGATAAAAATCTCTTTGTATATGCCACCACGGCAGCAAGAACTATGTTGGCCCAGAATTGGAAAACGGATGTAATACCTACTATTATGGAATGGCAGGTTAAAATGATGAATTATGCAGAACTGGCCAGAATATCAGGAAAACAACGAGATCAGGACGAACAGAAGTTTCAAGAAAGTTGGAGTAAATATTTGATGTATATAAGAGACAATTGTAAAACTTTAAAGACACTGGCAGGGTTAGAATAACTCTAACAGCGTATGGTAAAAATAAAGTTAAATATACAGAATACGTGATGTTAGAAAATATATGATACTTACCGAAGGGATGGAAGGAAGTCTGAAGCTCGGCAGAGCTAAAGATAAATATGTGATTTACTTGTATAATGTATGTATGTATGTTTAATGGAAAACCAATAAAAAAATATTTTTTAAAAAAAAAAAGAACAGAGAAGGCAGAGGGGTGGGACTCCTGGGACTTCCCAGGAAGGACTGTGTGACAAACTTGCTCCCCTCATTTGACAATGGAAGAGGCATCTTCCCGACCCTTTAAAAAATTTTCTTTTCACTATGAGGATAGTTAAGATATGGGAGTGGTTGGTTTCCTTTCTCCTCCATCCTGGGATTTCCCCACTGTAAGCTTTTTTGCAGATAGAGTCTTTGCAGCACGCCTTTGAGGCAATTGTGCTTATTCTGCTTTATCATCTAATGTTGTGCGGCAGGTTGTGTTCGTCTTCTTAAATAAAGACCCTTAAACAAAGATCACTTTGGGGAAAGGGGTGGGTGTGGGAGAGAGAGGGTGCACATGAAAGCTGGCAATACTGTTTGAAAATCCACCTTTCATCAGGATTTTAGAGAATAATTCAATGGGGGGATGAGTCCGTAGCAACATAAAAAAGGCAGCTTTCACTTTGGGAAGTCTACAAACTTCCAGAGGCAGTACCACATTAGAGCCAGTCCATTCTAAGCTAGTCCTGTCTCCTTCAGCTCTCTGATGTTTATCCCCTGGAGAAAGGTCTCACTCAGTGTTTATTAGGAAGACTTCAGTAAACCTGGCATGTAATTCAGGCTGCGATAAGGTAGGAGGGAGCAAAATCTGTAAGAATGGGAGAATAGTGGCTGGGAAATTTTTCCCAAATGCATTTCTTTGCTCTCAAATGAAGGAGAAACAAAGTAAGAATATAGCGGCATTTTAGCACCCCCTCTGGGGTATTCTGAGTTAGAATTGGCAGCACACCCCCCCCCCCGAATATTGCCCAGGAATTTCCAATAATTCCTTGGGAAATTTTCATCAGAAGGTGAAACAGCAGAACCCACCTTTCTCGGGTTCCAAGTTTTCTGGCATGCAGAGGAAATGGTCACGTTGGCACACCAGATAACTTTTGTTAGAAGAATGTATTTGATGGGCTACTTGAGGGAATTCTCTTCAGAAATTTCAAAGGGCCAAGTTTGCTTTCAAGATAAAGAACCATAGGTTGGGATCAACCACTGCACCCGCTTGAGAGCAGTTAGAGGGCTCCTGTTCCTATCACAGAGCTACTATTGTCAGAGAGGCTGAACACTCAATACCTCTCCCCAGGGAATCCTGAGAATTGTAGCTCTGTGAGAGGAATAGGGGATCTCCAGCAACTCTCCAGTCTGTTGACAAACTACAGTTCCCAGAATCCTTTGCAAACTGAGCTTTTCATAGGTTCTTTGCTACTGCAGATGGGGCCAAAGGTTGACCCTGTGTTTGTGAAACAGTATCTTTTGAGTCATGTAGAGTGGCTGGCTATTTTCTGTTGTTTAAGTGATTTCTCCTCTGATACTTTGGAGGAACCCTTTTAGAATTTTACATTTGCATTGCTTAATTGAATTCCTTACGCATATTGTATTTATATTCTTGTGAATTAGTTTGAGGTATCGATGGTGGAAGCAATATATACATAAACTAAATACTATAAGACCTTCCCCCCCTTTTAATCTCTCATAGCCAGCCTCATTGTTTTTGGTTGTGCAGTTCATCTTGGACTACTGCAACGTGCTCTACTTGGGGCTACCTTTGAAGGTGACCCGGAAACTACAACTAATCCAGAATGCGGCAGCTAGACTGGTGACTGGGAGCAGCCGTCAAGACCACATAACACCAGTTTTGAAAGACCTACATTGGCTCCCAATACGTTTCCGAGCACAATTCAAAGTGTTGGTGCTGACCTTTAAAGCCCTAAATGATGTCGGCCCAGTATACCTGAAGAAGCATCTGCATGCCCATCATTCAGCCCGGACACTGAGGTCCAGCACTGAGGGCCTTCTGGTGGTTCCCTCACTGGGAGAAGTGAGGTTACAGGGAACCAGGCAGAGGGCCTTTTCGGTAGTGGCGCCCGCCCTGTGGAACGCCCTCCCATCAGATGTCAAGGAAATAAACAACTATCTGACTTTTAGAAGACATCTGAAGGCAGCCCTGTTTAGGGAGGTTTTTAATGACTGATGATTTAATGTATTTTTAATCTTTTGTTGGAAGCTGCCCAGAGTGGCTGGGTAGAAATAATAATAATAATAATAATAATAATAATAATAATAATAATTTCACAAATAACACACACACACACACACATCGCTTTCTGCTATGCAGCCACATTGTCTGTCTTATTCCTAGTCCTTCCTAGGCAGCAACAGGGCATTCCCTGGGAATCATGGCGGTTTGACCTCCTTAAGCAGCAGTGCTAACTTCTCTATATCGGTGCCAAGTTACCTTCAGAGGTACTGCATTAATAATAATAATAATAATAATAATTTTATTATTTATACCCCGCCCATCTGGCTGGGTTTCCCCAGCCACTCTGGGCAGCTTACAGCATATATCGAAACTGCCGCAATGAAATTTTATTAGCAGCACCTGCGTGCAAGAAGAAGTTTTATTTCTTCTCTATTACTATTGACTTTGCATATTCAAGGAAAGACACCTTGCAGTCTAATAGGGTTGGAGCATTTGCGTATATGCGGGCAGACACACCATTGCTCTGGGCAGAAGAACTTTCTATACTGCTTGCCAAGTCATTGATAATTGATCATGTGCAGCCACATATCTTCGCGATGCAGCAAGCCAGTTCATGATTTGAAATCCGATGAGTTGAAACCAGATGGAACTTACAGCTCTGGGGACTTTGCGAAAATCGAGCGCTGCAGCATGTATGCTCCTGGGACCCAAATCCCTGCTATGTTGCTCCATTTTCTTCAGCCGACGTTAACTCCAATGGAAGGCAGCAGTTCCAATTGTGTAAAACTTGGGGAGATGAATTGGGTGGGGAGGGGGGGACAAGTTAGAGGAGTAGAGATTTTCCCCTCTTTCTCTCCCAAGTCCTGGCTAGAGACATGGAGATTGTGAGGCAAGCAACGCACATCTAATTAACCCACTGGCTCTTCCTCTTCAGGGAACTTGCGTTGACAGCAACAAGAAAATATGCAATTGTAAGCGTATTTACTACGTTTGTCAACCATCTGGGATACCAAGGCCCTGAAGAGGAGCTGCCAGATATAATTCTAGTTAACCCTGTGGTAGCAATAGAGTTTCTTTTAATTTCCTTGATCAGGCATGCAACTGAATAGCCTCCATCCTGGACAAACTGCCCAGATTGATGTATTGTTTCCCCCCGGTGCAATCAGGCTGATGTTGCATCTGGATATTGACTGACACATCTGATAATCAATTGGATGCCTACTAAAGTCCAGGGGAAGACTTGCCTTGAGTAAAAGGATTTCCCTCTAAAGAAGTTGTAAGCTGTTTCCAGCCTGGTGTGGTCTGATGTTCTGTTTTGTGTTCCACCAGTGTATCTTACTTGTCAGAATGTACATTGAGGGTTGCTTGAAAATGAAGGTACATCTGATCTGCATTCAGTGATCCTGAATTGCTTAAGAGCTTCTATGATGATCCATGTCAAATAATGCAATATTTAAATAAAAGTCACAGGGCTCTGTGTGTGTGTTTGCTTCTGTGAACCTATCTCAACAATCTGCATTTTCAAAAAGCATCTGTAATGATTTGGCTTCTGAGGAAGCCTGGGAGAGTTAGCATTGCATTACAGGGGGAATTATATACCAGGAGAGTAACTAAAGTTGAACAGAAACCCACACAAGCTGTCTCATCTCTTGTGTGAATGAAGATGAGCATCTTACGCGCAGCCATTTGAATATGGGTCCCTCGGGGCATCCTGTCTGGAGCAAACTATACTTCCTGCTTTCCTTGGAATTTTGAATATGAAAGGAAGATCATGCTGAGGTGTGTGTTTTCTTGCAGAACAAAGACTTGAGAGAGCTAATTCCAGCTCAAACTGATGGGGCACAAAGAAAGCAGGGAAAGCCCGCTGGTAGAGACTCTTGTGTTGGACACAGCATGAAGCCCCGCAAAGTTATCAAAGGAGATGGACTGAAAAACATGGGAATGAATAAAAAGAATTTGGCAAGGAGCTAACACACCCTGAGTGCCGTCTCCATCTGAAAGAATTCAGAGATGTTCTGTATTATCTCATGTGTGGCTCATTTTGCTTCCTTTCTTCCAATCTGCTTTCTATTGTTATTCTTTTCTTAGTGCCTGAAGGAAGTTCTAGAATCTATGGAAAGCTCAGTTTTACCTTCCACTCCCTTTTCTTCCCCCTCCCGCAACAGGGTGTTTACCTGTGGAGAAAATGTTCTCCAACTCCTAAGGATAAGATCTGAAAAAGATGGAGCAACTTTTAGTGCAGGTGGACAGAATTGCAATCAAATTCAGTTGGCATCAAAGCCAACCGAATGCTCAAGAATGATTGCAAGGCAGAAGAATGGGAGATAGCAGGACCAGCTCACCCTTGAGGCAAGGTGAGGCGATCGTCTCAGGCAGCAGGACTCATAGGGGCAGCAGATCCTGATGTCAGTATTTCTTTCCCAGTGCCGGATTTACGTACAGTGGTACCTCAGGTTAAAGACGCTTCAGGTTACAGACTTCGCTAACCCAGAAATATTACCTCGGGTTATGAACTTTGCTTCAGGATGAGAACAGAAATCGTGCTCCGGTGGCAGCAGGAGGCCCTATTAGCTAAAGTGGTGCTTCAGGTTAAGAACAGTTTCAGGTTAAGAACGGACCTCTGGAACGAATTAAGTACTTAACCCGAGGTACCACTGTATAAGCTAAACAAGCTATAGCTTAGGGCCCCACTCTCTTGGGGGCCCCAAAAAAAATTAAAGCAAAAAAAACTAGATGTACATTTCCAAAATATATGATAAAAAGCAAATAAAATAAAACCTACATACAGCAACAGTGTTTTGTGTTGTGTAGGCTCCTATGATGTAAGTCATGGGCCCCGCCTGCTAGCCTGCTCCCTAAAATTTCACTGGTTTGCTCATTTTTAATATACTTCTTCTTAATTGTATTTCAGTTCAACAATTACTTCGATAAAATACATATTTTGTTATGTGCAAATGGCTTTACATATCTGTTCGGTCCATAAATTACCATATAGCATATATTCAACAACAAAAAACAGCGGCAATTTGTTGTTGGCAAAGGACAGCTGGACATATAAAGGGCCCCATTACCTTCAGTAGCTTAGGGCCTCATCAAATCGAAATCTGGCCCTGTTGTTTCCACTTTGTTGCTGATGTAGATCTTCCCTCGCCATTTCTTCTGTACCATTTTGGGATCCACCTGGTCCTGGGAGATAGGTGCTGAGGAAGTTGGCAGTATGGTTAAATTGCAGAAACTACCTCAGTGGCTTTCCACCATTGATTTTTCATCTCTGTGTTTCAAGAATGCAGTAGGCCAGAAAGTGGTTTTGAGTGTGATTATGGGGGACCGTTTTCAGAATTTTTCATTGTATGTGTGGAAAACTGAACTGTTATCATTTTAAGTGAAATGCTGTTTTTAATTTTCTTCCCTTCTAAAACCTGCAATAGCATGGGACAAGTTACATTACTAAGGGACTGTAAAAGGGGCTGCAGCCTTGGAAACAACTGACAGGGGCAGAAAATCATTGCTGAATCTGAATCTCTACACTGATTCTCCCCACTGATTTCAACAGAAGCATTGTTACAGTGGTGTGGAAGTTTTTAAAATAAGCAAACAAATGCAATAAAAAAGATAAAAGATAAAAAGATTTTAAAAAATTATTCATTCAAATTCTGCTTTTGTGGAAGCAGTGCTCCCATAGAATTTCATCACCTATCTTGCAAAGTCTGGATTCCTTACCAGAACTGAATTGAAGCAAGATCAATTGGATATTGGAATCCCAGAACAATTAGAGAATTGCCACTCTTCTGTTGCCTGCATCAAATTATCTCCCACATAACATCGTCAACAATATTCACAGATGGCAATAGGAGGAAGATTAAAACTTCATTTTGGCCTCTTTGGAACATAAGACAGAATTCATTCTGTGCCCATGAAGATAGGTGATAAAGTACCAAATGTGATTGAGGGAATCAACAAGTTTCAATTGTGACTGAGCAATTTTTTGGTATATGTCAGTTTCTGATATATATCACTTTCACACAAGTTCACCCACAAATCTGTTCTATCCCATTTCTCCATGAACCTTAAAAAAAATATGCATGGAAATGTGCATTATTTAAGTTGGCACCCCTGCTCACGGCACTTCTGTCTTATCAGGGTCATGTTTCAGTTTATTGGCCAATATCCTGCAATTACAGATTCCAGGCACTCACCTACAGTTTTGTACTTACATTGCTGCAGCTGAATTGGGTGAAAACGGGGAGAGCTGGGTGTCATCAGCCCATTTATTTACCCATTCACATTTTTTTACTGTGCTCCCAGAGCAGCTTACACATGATCAACAACAACAGTGAAGATCCAAGTCATCCCCAACCTGCACACTTATAATCTGGGCAGCGCATTAGGAAAAGCAGAGCAAAGAAGGAGAAAAACAAAATTCAAATCAGTCTCATCCAGAAGTGCTTAGAGCTTCCTGACCACAAGCACCTTGCTCAAGATGGCGATATTTGTCCCTGTTTGAAGGCCAAGGGGCAGACATATTGATGATGCCACATTCCAAATTCCAACTTGATGTCAGGGTCCGTGCTGAGGAGGGCTGCACTGAGGAGGAATGGTGGGAGCGTTCCCCTCCCCCGGATCCTGAATCTTCCCAGGAGCAGTATAGATTTGGAACAGTGGTGTGCAGAGGGGCATAGTTCAGAAGGCAGAAGCTGGGAAATACTGGGTGGAGAACAGCTAGGAGAAGAAGCACTGGGAGAGAGAGGGTTAACAGATTCACAGTCTCTGGACAGCATTCACACCCCTTCTCCAAAGTACAGAGAGCTCAGAAAGTGACAGTACAGAAAGCACAGAGGGTACAAACTCAGATTACAAGACGTAGAAGTGACATAGATCCATAGGGACAGAAGGGGGTGAAATCCTTAATTGGGAGCGCTGCCATTTCTAGGAGATGTATTCTTTGTTCTCTCGCTGTGATTATTAAAGTTTGTAAGAAGACTCCTTTTCATTTGTTCTGCTTATCTACTGCCATGGAGGAGGAAGCTGATTCTCTGAAGCCTGACACTGGAGTGGATTTAAGAACAGAGGAAGTGGCCTTATACCGAGTTAGACCGCTGGTCTGTCAAGTTCAGTATGGCCTGCACTGACTGGCAGCAGAGCTCCAGCATTTCAGGCAGCAAATCTGCATGCAGCGTAAATGCTCTACCACTGAGCTGTAGTCATTTCCTCAGTGGTACAGATTTTTACAAAACCATAATGTGGGATCCCATTGCATAAGTGGTCTGAGCACAGGGTAGGATTAGCTGGTCACATATGGGCCCAAGCAGAATTTCAGATCATTTCTTTGCTCAACTTGTTAACTGGAGGAATGATTGCCGGGTGTGGAGCACATTTCCACCCACAGTCAGGCCTCAGCTGTCTGACCGCAAGACCTTCGAGTGTGGAGCACACTCCTATCTGCAGACAAAGCCACAGCTGTCTGAACATCATGCCCTTTATCGAACCTTTGTTCTCTTAGTGGTCTGCTGTGCCCTGTCTGTGACCTTTGTCTCCTTTGTCATACATTGTTCAAGGGGAAAGTGTCGCGGTGGAAACAGGTGCCAAAATAACTTTGTACCACCCCACAATCTTGGGATTGGAAGATGTGTAAAGGTCACAGTCCAAAATGTATCTGACTGTTTTTGCATATTGCGCTAATAAAAGGAGCCTCTACCGAGTTAGCTGGCAGCTTGTCTTGGAGCATGTTTGCCAGAGTGCTTCTGCACAGCTCACCCGAATCCAACCTCCTGTTATTCCTACAGTTAACTGCCTTTCGTTGCATAGGATCCCAGGATGGTTTGCAGAAATATTTTAACAATACACTAATCCAACGATCTGACATAGAACACCATACCCTCCAACCTTTCTCTTATGAAAAGCTCAGATTACAAGACATACAAGTGAGATAGAGCAATAGGGACAGAAGGGGGTGAGATCCTTAACTGGGAGCACCGCCATTTCTAGGAGTTGTGTTCTTTGTTCTCTCACTGTGATTATTTTTTCTAGAAAAGGAGGTGCTGGAGCTCACCATGAATGGCTCCCTTGTTCTCTTATAATGGCAGTGCAGCCCTTCTGAAAGGTGCTGGAACGGAGTTCCGGGGGGGAGCGGGAGCCCTGAGAACATCCTATCCATACTTTCCAACATTTCTCCAATGAAAATAGGGGCATCCTAAGGAAATGTGGGACATTCTGGGATCAAATCAGAAACTGGGATGGCTTCTGTAAATCTGGGACTGTCCCTGGAAAACAGGGACACTTGGAGGGCTGGAACACCTCAGTTCAAGCCCCAAGGCAGGCTTGAATCATGACTCAATAATTGGGGAGGGGGGTCGCAGTAAAACAGCACTCACTTTCACTGTATGCAGAAAAAGGCCCTCGGTTCAAGCTCCCAGCATCTTCTCCTGAAGGAATTCCAAGCAGCTGAACTGGGCAAGGACTCCCCACACAACTGAGAGTCACCCACAGTCAGATCACAAAACCACACAGGGCCAGAGGGGCCTGATTCAACATAGGGTGCCTTGAAATTATCTCAGCTTCACACTGCGACTTCCTAGATTGGCTCTCCTTACTGAGGGTAAACTATGGCATGAATGCAGAAAAACACATCACTTAAAGCATTAGTATATTGGGGGATTGCTAATATAGTCATGGAATAGTGATTTGTGCAGCACATTATCGGCTATGGGGTATTTTGCTAATATTGACTTTTAAAAAAACCCATATAAACCCTAATACTTATGAAGGAAAAATTACAGATATATATAATCATCCACTTTCTGATTAGACCCCATGCAAATTATTGCTATCACATCATGACTGGCTTCTGAAGCGGACCAATAGGTGTCAGCCAAGGGCTGTTAAAATAGGCCAGGAGGAATGAAATTTGTATTTCCATCTTCTTGTGGAGGCAGACAAGTGGGGTTTTGGTCTGGGTGGCAGAAGGAAGTGCCAGACTCTTGGATTGAAAACGCTAGTCATGGGCCTTAAACAGACATTTCAAAAGTGTTGGGGGGCGGGGAGGAGAAGCAGGGAGAAGGGGGAAATCTGATCATAGACTGTAACAAATACTGTAAAGGGTGTTAGCAAAAGCGACTGAGGCAAAGAGGCTGAGATGAGAAACTGGCGCACTTCATATTTTTGTGAATATTCGTGCATGCACATGTTGACAACATCGGGATCTATTGGGTGTTATTTATTTGTTTTTAATTTGACCCCCCTGAATTAAGCTGGGGAAATGGTTTTCCTGACAGTTTCTTTTTCTGTCATGTGCCTTTTTCCTGAAAGCAATGGAACCTGATTCTTCCTCCCCCTCTGCCTTTTAATAAGGAAAGTTTCTATTTTCAGTTTTTGCAACATACAACGCAACCAGCTCCCCTTCCCCCAGAGAGCTGCTTACAATAATTACCATAACAAAGCCATACCTGTTTTACCTTTCTATTTGTGAGAGAGATTTCAGGCAGCAGCTCCTCTCCACAGTGTTCCATGTGTGATCCACGTTCCAGTTTAATTTGTGTTTGACATATAAATCTGGGGTTGCCTCCAGTCTGGCAGAATTTTGCACGAGGGATTCACACACATATTGGAAATTTACGGTCTATGCAATTAAAGCGGATTAATGTTTTCTGTTGCCCTGGCACAACAAATCCACTAAAAACAATAAATGTTTTAAATTAACATTTTGTAGTTAGGAATGTGATGGGGCACATGCACGAAAAAATGTAGGATTGCTGAATAATGGGAAAATGTATCACCTCAGTGCAAGCAAATTATTATTATAATTTTATTATTATTTATTAAATTTTATACTGCCCTATACCCACAGTTCTCAGGGGGGTTCACAAGATAAAGTCACAATGTAAGAACACAAAAAATAATCAAAAATTTAAAAATCAGAATGCCTCTAGAACCATTTGAGATATTTTCTATCCAATGGAATAGGAACAAAGGAGAACAAAGTCAGTTCATTTTGTCTTAGATGTTTTAGAAGGTTTCCTGCCACTGTTGATATCAGCTGATTGGGGATCTATTGAACATCCTGGAATGAGAATTAGAACAGGCAGTGAAGAAGAAGAAGAAGAAGAAGAAGAAGAAGAAGAAGAAGAAGAAGAAGAAGAAGATCCCACCCATCTGGCTGGGTTTTCCCAGCCATTCTGAGCGGCTCCCAACAGAATGCAGTGGTACCTTGGGTTAAGAACTTAATTCGTTCTGGAGGTCCGTTCTTAACCTGAAACTGTTCTTAACCTGAGGTATCACTTTAGCTAATGGGGCCTTCTGCTGCTGCCGCGCCGCCACCACACAATTTTTGTTCTCATCCTGAAGCAAAGTTCTTAACCCAAGGTACTATTTCTGGGTTAGCAGAGTCTGTAACCTGAAGCATCTGTAACCTGAAGCATCTGTAACCCGAGGTACCACTGTATTAAAAACATGATAAAACATCAAACATGTGTATCCAGAATTGGCCTCCACAGTCACATAAGGACTAGCTGTTAAATCCGTGTTTATGGAAGACAATCTTACTCAGATTGGAGTGATCAAAGAAGAAGAAGAAGAAGAAGAAGAAGAAGAAGAAGAAGAAGAAGAAGACAACCAACATTAGCAAGTCAGACTTGCTGAAATCAATGGTCTTCAGTACATTTATTTCAGTGGGTCTGCTCTGAATATGAGTTAACTGGATACCTTAATCCTTAGCTTTTTTTAAGCTCTGCTTGTGAGCAAATTCTTCCAGCAAACAACACCACCAGCCATGTAGAATTGCATATATGGAAGCCCATTTAAAATGTTGCAACCATAGCGGAAACGGCTGTGCAAAGGACAAAATCTAATTTTAAAGAAAAGTGGGCTAGCAGATTAATTCTAGCTATTGTTGTACTCACTTGCTGGTGCAGTAATAATATGTATTTATTGCTGATTCACCACCATCCTGAGCTTCCTTCTCCTTAAACATTGTGCTGCTTGACATGCTTTTAGTAGCAAAATGCTCTGATGATAGGCTTATAGGTGCTCCATAATTTTACCATTGATACAGTAATGAGACTCTATTTTGGCACATTTTCTTCGGGTTAATCCATAGCAATCCCCCGTTGTGATAACATGCACATGGACATGACCCTAGTTGTTCTTTGGGGGGGGGGGGAGGTAATTTTTTGTTTGAAAGGAAGAAACGGAAATACAACGTTTGTTTCCTAAGTGCTGTGAGAAGAATCCTATTTATAAAGTATGAAAAGAATGCCTCCCATTGCAATGTATACATAAATATCTTGCAAGTATTGCTTGCAAAGGGTTTTGGTGCATTTTCTTTGGTCGTACAGGACTGCCATGCTGTGTTTGTCCTAAAAACATGTTGTGAAATTAAAGAGGCAGCTATGTTTAACTCATGGAAGCACTTGGTCAACACAGACCATGGGTGAAATCCAGTGCTGCTGCTCTAGGGTTACCAGATGTCCCCGGTTCCCGGGGACAGTCCCCAGATTTGCAAATCTGTCCCTGGACTAATTCCATCCCTGGAATGTCCCCAGATCTTCAAATCCGTCCCCAGGAAACATGGCAGCGGCAGCCTCAGCAGCCCTGAGCCAGTCTGGTAGCGCAGTTGGCTCTGGCTGGCTTCAGGAACTGCTCGCTTCCCGCTGCTGTGGCACCCACCATTTTTCCTGTGCCACGGCAGTTGTTAAGAGTATCAGGCAGTTGCTCGAGAGCAATCAGGCAAGATGCCTCACTAGTCTGTTCTAAAGCTTACTTATTGGTGTTCAAAAAACCTTTAGAATGCAGAGTGCCTCTATTCCATGTATTGCTCATTCCCTGGCAGAATCTGAGAGAGGGCGGTCCTTAAATCTTCCGCAGCAGAGTAGTTTCTTGACCCCCAGTCTGCGCCTCCCCTCTCTGCGTGAAACCCTACTGCGCAAGGAAGGCTTGGGTAACGGGGGACCTCCCTCCTCCCCGCTTTGCTCAGGTAAGGTGTCCTGGCACCGCGTTGCCTCCTCCGAGCCCTGCATCTCCTCTCCACTAGAGGCGTGGCTTCCTTCCTCCGCTGAGGAAGTGCTGCTTCCCACGATCTTTAGGGGCTCTCTGTAATCCATCCGCCTTTTCCCCTCTCGCCCCTGAGCCGATGGCAGTTCCCTGACAGCAGTGAACAGTGAGCAGCTCCTGAAGCCAGCCAGAGCCAACTGCACTACCAGGCTGGCCATAGCTGTCAACCTTCCCAATTTTTGCGGGAAATTCCCTTATTCCAGCACCGTTTCCCGCTGCTTCCCACTGCTATCCCGGATGGTTAGATATCCCGTAGACTGTCCCCGGGACAGGTGAGGCTGCTGATCCCTTATTTTCAAATCTGAAAGTTGACAGCTATGAGCCTGGCCCCTCCTGGGCAACGGCCACCCGCCCGTGACTCCCAAGCCTCCCCTGATCTGTCAAAACAAAGGGGGAAGGGGGAAGGAAATCGGGGAAGGCTTGGGAGTCACTTGGTGGGCGGTGCGCCGTTTAAAAAAATGCGGATTCATTGAAATCCGGATTCATTGGAAAAAAATCTGGTAACCATATGCTGCTCTGCTCGTGGAAAGTCTTTGGATCCAGTGGAGGTGGGTAGTTTTAAAAAGAGGGTGTCTTTAAAAGAAGATGAGACAAATTCATGGAGGAGAGGCCTATCAGTGGTCGCTAACCATGATAGCTATGCACTGTCTCTCTGCAGTTGGACACAGGAGAGCTTCTGAATGGAGGCAGGAGAGCTGGAAACCACGAGACGGGACAGTACTCTTGTCCTACTTGTGGGTTTTCCACAGAATGACCACTGTGAGGACAGGATGTTGGAAAAAAAAATTAAAATATCATTTAATAGGAAACCAGAAGCTTTCCTTTTGGGAATCACAGATTCGGATATTCCTAAAAAGGCTAAAGAGATCTTATATGCTATGGTTGCAGCAAGAGTTCTCATTGCGGCAAATTGGAAAAGTGATAAAGTCTCTTCAAGATTAGAATGGATTCAAAAATTGGTTGAATACGCGGAATTAGATAGCATGTCAGAAAAGATAAAAAAATAAATAAAGCAAAACAGGTATTTATCTCAAAATGGGAAGTTTTTAAAATATATTTGAAAAACAACAATAGTAGTCTAAGGTCATATGAAGCGTTCGAATAATTTCAGTAGCAGTGTTAAAAATGTCGTAAAACCTATGAGTGGATTAAGGGATATTGAATTTGAACAAAACTAGTTATGCAATGGACGAGGGTGGCTCTGTGGGTTAAACCACAGAGCCTAGGACTTGCCTATCAGAAGGTCGGCGGTTCGAATCCCTGCGACGGGGTGAGCTCCTGTTGCTCGGTCCCTGCTCTTGCCAACCTAGCAGTTCGAAAGCATGTCAAGGTGCAAGTAGATAAATAGGTACCGCTCTGGCAGCAAGGTAAATGGCGTTTCTGTGCGCTGCTCTGGTTCGCCAGAAGCGGCTTAGTCATGCTGGCCCCATGACCCGGAAGCTGTACGCCGGCTCCCTCGGCCAGTAAAGCAAGATGAGCGCCGCAACCCCAGAGTTGTCCGCGACTGGACCTAGCGGTCAGGGCTCCCTTTACCTTTTTAGTTATGCAATGGCAGTGAACAAATAATACAGAATCTGTAATAAGGAATAGATGGGAAGTCTGGTCAATAGAAAAAGACCACTTTTATTTCATGTTTTGAAGGTTATTAGTAGATGTATTTTTTCTTTTCTTTCTTTGGTGGTGATGGAAATTTATTTTCTTTTTCTGTACGGTGTGTTAATGTGAATGGTAGCAATAAAATCTTGAGAGAGAGAGAGAGAGAGAGAGAGAGAGAGAGAGAGAGAACAGGATGTTGGACTGGTTGGGTCATTGGCCTGATCCAGCAAATTCTTCTCATGTTCTCATATTCTTATGTTCTCATTAAAGTAAGATTCCCACACACCTCCCTGTATCCCCTCCCCTTCTGGAGGGACCCCCTACTCCAACCCTCTGGAACAGATTTGGGGGACTTCATGGGGGATGAGGAATCAGAGATAATCAGCTCTCCTTATATTAGTAAAAAAATTATGCTAGATCAAAAGCCCTTCTGTGAGCAGAACAGAAGCACTGAATGCCACCCTAGGTTGCAAGAGTTTGGAGTGAGTATGAGAGCTTTGCTAGGTTAATTTAGGTTATTTTTTTCTAAAAATGTTAAGAAGATTTGGGGGAGGGTTGTGTTGGCATGCGACCAAGGAAACGGGGGCAATTGGCAGGCCCCCAGCTGGCTCCAACCCTGGTGTGCCAGGCGATCTCCAGCCCTTGTTGCAGCATCAGTGACCTGAGTTTCAGAAGCTAGGGCACACTACTCAGCAGAGTAAACGCTACACAACAGAAGTGGCAGGAGAAGTTGTGTGAGCATATTTACAAGCAGTTTATTCAGCATACATCAGGGCAAAAGGAAACATGTCCGATCCCCTTCGTGTCCAAAGCAAAGCGGCAAAAGCAAACACAAACGGAAGTTCCCAGCAAACTGTGCTGGAGTGTAAACAGACATGGGACACACAACAATCATGGCTGTTCCTTAAGGTAGAACGGAACATCCTAACAGGTTGATGTGGCAACAGGTTGATGGGGGGAGAAGAGAACTGATCTTGATTGACCCAGGTTTCATCTCCACTATTATATGTCCCCGACATCTCATATTCAGAGACAAGCCATATTTAGACAAGGATGTGAACCTTCAGCTGTCTCCACTCATGGCAGCTGGTAGGACTACTCTCTATAAACATGTCCAATCCTTTTAAAAATACATTTAAGTTCATGGCAAGCACAGTACATTGTAAGCAAGATATCTCAAACATGTCCAAAAATGGATGAATAGTTTGCCCAACATTCTCTACCGATTCATTCATATTCAGCTGTTGTGACCCAGCTGCCCGGCCGCAACGCCACTCACCGGGAAAAGGTGAGTGTACTTCCTGTGATGGGAACTGAGAAGGGTAACCTTACACATGGAAATACGTTGCCCTTCTGAATGATGTCACGGTGAAACTAGCTTCACTGCAGAATCCGTTTAAAAATATGGCACGTCTAGACCCATGACCACTATGCTTTAAATTTTAAAGGACATGGTGTGGGTTGGTACAGCCTCCACATGATGGATCCATGTGTGATGTTGATTGCCCTTCAGATGTAAGAAATACCAAGAGTAGACATTCTTTTCCAATATGTCATCCAGGTGAAAAGCCATTGTCTGCAGTGCACTTCTGCAATCGATGCCGGGCTGTTTGTGGTCCTAGGTGGTGACCTCGTTTTTTAATATGGCCACCTTTCTCTGTGTGTATCTTGTTTAAGCAAAACGTGGCCATTACCATTGGCATTTTCATATATTAACCTTTAATGCATCAAGAATGAACAATATATCACTACTTGACCTTTTCCTTTTGCTACCACTTGTTTGCCATTTACTCTACTGGGACTTCTTCAAATTGCTTTAACGGAGGCCCGAAAGAACACATTTTCCCCCAGTGTGTTTTAGTGCCCTGGGCTGTAACAAGGTTGATTTGCTTTTTTGTTGTGGATGCTTCATTTTTTTCCTGGAGAACTTTAATGCACAAGATTCTTTAAAAGCAGCAAGGGAGTTTTCTAAAGTTAATTGTGCGGTGAGAACAGAAAGGGTAGTGTAGAAGTTCCATAGCAATTATTTCCATTTGTAATCTTAAGCTCTGAATTATAGATGCCTATGTACTTTTCATATCTTCCACTCTACTTTTTTTATTATAAAAAATAGCCTTGTTCATTTGCAGTGAATTCTGCACAAGGCAAGGAGAGAGCAATTGCAGCTGCATTTTCACAATGAAAACATTCTGAATAGAGGACATGCTGCTCAGATCCATCAAGGGGAAGATTCTGTAGTTGCTGACCTTCAACCATGAATGAAATTCCTTTTGAAAATGTGATCCTGACGCATTTAACACACACACACCTGCACCATCACATTTTTCATCAAATGGCAAGAAGAATGGACACAATTCTCGGAGGAACTAAATTGACAGTCTGCGATTCTCTAATATAAATTTTAAAATAGCTTTTCCTTGTGTTGGTAGAACTTTCTGAGGAGCGGACAGTTACAGCATGCCTTACAACAGGAATGAGGGACCTGTGGCCTTCCAGATGTTGTTGGACTCCAACTCCCATCAGCCCCAGCCAGCATAACCAATGGACAAGAATGATGAGAGTTGTAGTCCAAGAACATCTGATCGGTCACAGGTTCCCCATCTTAAATATATTGGTTGCATTAAATATCAATGGGAGGTCTACTGTAGGCTTCAAAAAAGATGAACCACACTCAGTCTTACATATTTAACATTCAATCAAATATTCATAGAATCATAGAATCATAGAGTTGGAAGAGACCACAAGGGCCATTGAGTCCAACCCCCTGCCAAGCAGGAAACACCATCAGAGCACTCCTGACATATGGTTGTCAAGCCTCTGCTTAAAGACCTCCAAAGAAGGAGACTCCACCACAGTCCTTGGCAGCAAATTCCACTGTCGAACAGCTCTTACTGGCATTCGTTCAGTCTGGCATTTATTTTTTCTTCTATAGAACCCCCTTAATAACACTTTGAATTATTTTGACTCCTAGGTTATGTCACACATTTTTGCATGATTTCCCCCCTCTATTCCTTCATTTTTTGCTGCTCTCAGAAGGAGGTTCTGCTCATGTCCTGAGCATCATTTTGTGCGGTCTTGCCTAATTTTGCTCCAAGAACACCCTTTCTCCTCTTGACTGTTCTTTTGATTTTGATCTAAGGGTACTTTTAATGGTGTGTAAATTCCCTCATTACCCTTTTCTAGTCATTATTTTCACTTCTGTGCCCTAAGATTGAATATTTTATGTGCAAATGTCCCCATGGTCAAAAACACAATGTCAAAGTTTTAATCCAGAGATGCCAAAACAACTCTGAGAAGCTTCATTGCTATATCTGGAAAAGCATCTCTCCTGCGGCCTTTTGCAGGTGATGGGAGAAGAAGCAGAAGCAAATGGTGTTCATTTGCCTTCTCTTTCCACCAGCACAGGGTTTCCGAAACTTGGGTCTCCAGCTGTTTTTGGACTACAGCTCCCATCACCTGCAGCTAGCAGGACCAGTGGTCAGGGATGATGGTTATTGTAGTCCAAAAACAGCTGGAGACCCAGATTTGGGAAACCCTGCTCTAGCATGTTGTCCATGTCAAATTTTAGATTGTAAGTTTCTCAGGGTAGAGTTGGATCATTGGTGACAATGTATAAATTTTGAGAGGGCCATTTGCATTCAGGTTGGACGTCACTCAGGTGAGCTTGGTGAATTTTTTTAAAGGGATGCAACTGGATGCCAATTTATTGTTGGTGGCAAAGTCAGAGGTGTAAGAAGACATCTTTCCCCATTCTGCCCTGAATTTCCCACATGAAGCACTGATTCTGTTTTGCTGCAGTTTGTCTTCTGCCAAACAACTGTTCTTCATCTTTCTGTGCGCTGCAGCACAATGAGGTAACCTTCATAACATATGTAATTTATAATGTAAATAAGGTATGACATTGTCAATACATTACTTTGTCCCTTGCAATGCAAAGGAAATACAAGGCAAACAAAGGGGAAATGTAATCAATTACCTATAATTTATGGAGTGAAATCAAACAGCAGCTGGATTTGCTGGATTTATTTCCATTTCAGATGTGGGACAAATAAACAAATGTCAGTAATTTCTGCTCCTGTTTCTGGCAGAGTTTTCCAACGCCCCTAGTTTCAGTGGTATCCACCATTTTCCGCTTTCCCTGATTCCCTAGATTACGGATGGCTAACCCCTTGCCCAGGGGCCTGATATAAACGGTGAGAGCTTTCATTTACAATTAAGTTGTATACCAATTTTGCTGAAATAAATAAAAATATAACTCTCCCCACCCCACTGTTTTTTGATGACAGCAGCAAAATGAAAATGCATAAATAAGGTAGACCTAGTGCTGGGATGGGCAGAGAATATTAATGCTCTTGCTTACATGTGCATATGAATCCAAGGCAGACCTTTTAACATCACAGTAATCCAAGTTTATGCACCAACCACTGGTGCTGAAGAAACTGAAATTGACCAATTCTATGAAGACTTACAACACCTTATAGAAATGACACCAAAGAAGGATGTTCTTCTCATTATAGGGGATTGGAATGCTAAAGTAGGGAGTCAAGAGGTAAAAGGAACAACTGGCAAGTTTGGCCTTGGAGTTCAAAACGAAGCAGGACAAAGCCTAATAGAGTTCTGCCAAGAGAACAAGCTGGTCATCACATACACTCTTTTCCAACAACACAAGAGACGATTCTACACATGGACATCACCAGATGGGCAGCATCGAAATCAGATTGATTATATTCTCTGCAGCCAAAGATGGAGAAGCTCTATACAGTCAGCAAAAACAAGACCTGGAGCTGACTGTGGCTCAGATCATCAGCTTCTTATAGCAAAATTCATGCTTAGACTGAAGAAAGTAGGAAAAACCACTGGGCCGGTAAGATACAATCTAAGTCAAATCCCTTATGAATACACAGTGGAAGTGAGGAACAGGTTTAAGGATTTAGATTTGGGGGACAGAGTGCCTGAAGAACTATGGATGGAGGCTTGTAACATTATACAAGAGGCAGCAACTAAAACCATCCCAATGAAAAGGAAATGCAAGAAAGCAAAGTGGCTGTCCAGCGAGGCCTTACAAATAGCGGGGGAGAGAAGGCAAGCAAAATGCGAGGGAGATAGTGAAAGATACAGGAAATTGAATGCAGATTTCCAAAAAATAGCAAGGAGAGACAAGAAGGCCTTCTTAAACGAGCAATGCAAAGAAATAGAGGAAAACTATAGAATGGGAAAAACCAGAGATCTGTTCAAGAAAATTGGAGATATGAAAGGAACATTTCGTAAAAAGATTTCCATAATAAAAGACAAAAGTGGAAAGGACCTAAAAGAAGCAGAAGACATCAAGAAGAGGTGGCAAGAATACACAGAGGAACTATACCAGAAAGAAATGGATGTCTCGTATACCCCAGGTAGTGTGGTTGCTGACCTTGAGCCAGACATCCTGGAGAGTGAAGTCAAATGGGCCTTAGAAAGCATTGCTAATAACAAGGCCAGTGGAAGTGATGATATTCCAGCTGAACTATTTAAAATTTTAAAAGATGATGCTGTTAAGTTGCTACACTCAATATGCCAGCAGATTTGGAAAACTCAGCAGTGGCCAGAGGATTGGAGAAGATCAGTCTACATCCCAATCCCAAAGAAGGGAAGTGCCAAAGAATGCTCCAGCTACCACACAATTGCACTCATTTCACACGCTAGCAAGGTTATGCTTAAAATTCTACAAGGCAGGCTTAAGCAGTATATGGACAGAGAACTCCCAGAAGTGCAAGCTGGATTTAGAAGAGGCAGAGGAACCAGAGACCAAATTGCAAACATGCACTGGGTTATGGAGAAATCTAGAGAGTTCCAGAAAGACATCTATTTCTGCTTCATTGACTATGCAAAAGCCTTTGACTGTGTCGACCACAGTAAACTATGGCAAGTTCTTAAAGAGATAGGAGTGCCTGATCACCTCATCTGTCTCCTGAGAAATCTCTATGTGGGACAAGAAGCTACAGTTAGAACTGGATATGGAACAACTGATTGGTTCAAAATTGGGAAAGGAGTACGGCAAGGCTGTATATCGTCCCCCTGCTTATTTAACTTATATGCAGAATTCATCATGCGAAAGGCTGGGCTGGATGAATCCCAAGCCGGAATTAAGATCGCCGGAAGAAATATCAACAACCTCAGATATGCAGATGACACAACCTTGATGGCAGAAAGTGAGGAGGAATTAAAGAACCTTTTAATGAGGGTGAAAGAGGAGAGCGCAAAATATGGTCTGAAGCTCAACATCAAAAAAACGAAGATCATGGCCACTGGTCCCATCACCTCCTGGCAAATAGAAGGGGAAGAAATGGAGGCAGTGAGAGATTTTACTTTCTTGGGCTCCATGATCACTGCAGATGGTGACAGCAGTCATGAAATTAAAAGACGCCTGCTCCTTGGGAGAAAGGCGATGGCAAACCTAGACAGCATCTTAAAAAGCAGAGACATCACCTTACCAACAAAGGTCCGTATAGTTAAAACCATGGTTTTCCCAGTAGTGATGTATGGAAGTGAAAGCTGGATCATAAAGAAGGCTGATCGCCGAAGAATTGATGCTTTTGAATTATGGTGCTGGAGGAGACTCTTGAGAGTCCCATGGACTGCAAGAAGATCAAACGTATCCATTCTTAAGGAAATCAGCCCTGAGTGCTCACTGGAAGGACAGATCGTGAAGCTGAGGCTCCAATACTTTGGCCACCTCATGAGAAGAGAAGACTCCCTGGAAAATACCCTGATGCTGGGAAAGATGGAGAGCACAAGGAGAAGGGGACGACAGAGGATGAGATGGTTGGACAGTGTTCTCGAAGATAGAAACATGAGTCTGACCAAACTGCGGGAGGCAGTGGAAGACAGGAGTGCCTGGTGTGCTCTGGTCCATGGGGTCACGAAGAGTCGGACACGACTAAATGACTAAACAACAACATGTGCATTGGACTGGCGAGTTGTTGGGGGGCTTTTGTTGGGGGGGTGTTCCCCTTTGCTTCTGTTGGCTTTGTGTATCTTTATGTTGATATGGTTCAGGTTGTATTTTTTATATTCTGTTAACAACAACAACAACAACAACAACAACAACAACAACAACAACAATAATAATACTTTATTTATACCCTGCCCATCTGGCTGCATTTCCCCAGCCATTCTGGGTGGCTCCCAACAGAATATTAAAAACACAATAAAGCATCAAACATTAAAAACTCCCCTAAACAGGGCTGCCTTGAGATGTCTTCTAAAAGTAAGATAGTTGTTTAGTTCCTTGACATCTGATGGGAGGGCGTTCCACAGGGTGGGTGCCACTACTGAGAAGGCCCTCTGCCTGGTTCCCTGTAGCTTCACGTCTTGCAGCGAGGGAAGCACTAGAAGGCCCTCAGAGCTGGACCTCAGTGTCCGGGCTGAATGACGGGGGCGGAGACTGTGGTAATGTATTTTTTCATGTTGTAAGACACCTTGAGCAGAGCCAGTGTGGTGTAGTGGTTAAGAGCGGTGGACTCGTCATCTGGTGAACTGGGTTCAATTCCCTGCTCCTCCACATGCAGCTGCTGGGTGACCTTGGCTAGTCACACTTCTCTGAAGTCTCTCAGCCTCACTCACCTCACAGAGTGTTTGTTGTGTGGGAGGAAGGGAAAGGAGATTGTGAGCCGCTTTGAGACTCCTTAGGGTAGTGATAAAGCGGGATATCAAATCCAAATTCTTGAGCATGGCTTGAACTGTGGAAAGGTGGCATACAAATAGAATTATGTATGCTTCCATTTATGTATTTATGACTGAGGCTGAATGCTGCCATCTGTTGCTTGGGTACTCGGATGCTGTTGGACAACAGCTCCCATCATCCCTAACCATTAGCTAAATTGACTGAGAACTATGAGAGTTGAAGCCCAACAGCATTTGGGGATCCAAGGTGAAAATACTCTGCTCTTGTGATGACAGGAAGCCTTCACTGGGATTGGCTTCATAGTTACCCTGTGTCTCCACTATGTTGAGGTCCTGGTGGAATTCTGCCTGGGTCAGAGGAATGTGCCACAAGCGTAGGCACCGGCAGATATTCCTGTCGACCTCCCCGCGTCTCCCAACCTCTGCTGATAAGCAGGCGAGGTCCGGCGATTCTTCTCAGATGTATGAGAGGAACACACCGTTCTTCCTCTCTCCCCTTTGGTGTCCCCAGGGAGGGGAAAGAAGCAGACAGAAAACTATTTACATCATTTATTTCTGCCTCTTACATCAGTACAGAGAATCATGTCTGCACTCAACAACAGCAAGAAGAAAACTCCTCCCAAGTACATCCAGTACAGGTCATATGACACACACACACTGAGCTAACATCCGGTGCTCAGTACAGAATGGACTGCCCCTTTGTTCCCATGGCAACAGTCACAAACATCCTGTCTGGCTTTCCAGCCACAAGCAGCTGGCTGAGCTGCTAGAGCCTTTGCTTGCTGCAGCATTGGTGCTTTATGGTAACATACTCCCCCTAAAGTATCAATGTGTGCCGCGAGCAAAGCGTCATCCAGAGAAGAAAACAAACAGTTGTTATATTTATAACATTCCCCTGTTGTTTCAGTTCCACCCTTGGAACTACCCGCCACTGGTTTAACCAATGTACCTCTCTGGTTGTGTGACTTCGCATTATCTCGGTTAACAACTCTCTGTTGTGCCTTTGTCTCTGACTCAGACACAGCTTCAATCTGTCCTTGGTCGTTTACAATAGCAACATATGCAAGGTTAGCAAACTCCTTTGAATACCTCTTGGGTGGTACACCCTTCGTTGCTCTCTCAGACCTACGTAAGAGGTTCTGATCCTCTGTGCTCACTGGTTCAACCTTTGGACTCTGTCGAGAACCAGTAGCAATCAGTGGTTCTTCCTTTACCTGTGTAGGTCTATCCATTGTGTGAGATTTCCTCTCAATGACTGTGACAACTGAGCTGTCTGAGCTATCGCTGTCATCATCAGTACTACTGAACTTAATAAGATCAAACTCATCATCATCATTATCATCAGAATCGTTTCCTGTGGGAAATGTCTGTACTATCCGCTCTTGCTTTGGAGCACTCTCTAGGAACTTTGTGAGAATCACCTGACCAGATTCAGACAAAATTACTCTGTAGAGACCCTTTTCATAACCCACAAAAATGCCTCTGGCATTCTTTACACCACCTGGAGCTTCTGTTCTCACATGAGACCCGAAAACCTTAAAATAGGCAACAGAAGGGTTTCTATTGAACAGCTTCTCAAAAGGAGAACATCCCAACTCTGTTGAGACTTTTCTCAGCCACACATGAAGATAGGACGCTAGCGATTCGGCCCAATATTCATGTGGCAAATGTGAACTCAGCAATTGCGCATGCATCCCCTTTTGCAATTCTTTGTTCACTTTTACACAGACCCCCCTGTTCCACGCTTCGGTCGAAACAGCCACTTTGTGGTCTATCCCTTTTCCATCCAGGAACTTCTGAAACTTCTGTAACAGAAAAATTTGCTTCTCATCTGTGAAAAGACAATCAATGTTAGTATCATGCATACTTTTAACCTTGTCACAAAACTCCTGAAACTTTTCCAAAGTTTCTTGCGGTTTCTCCATCATATAAACCCAAGAATAATTGGTGAAACAATCCACACACAAAAGGTAATATTTTGCACTGCCTCTAGATGGTTCTAGAGGACCAATCACATCAGCATACACCCGCTGAAATGCTCTGTCGACCTTCTTCGTCACCTTCCTGGTGCTCACACTGGTCATACCTGCAAGAGAGATTTCGTTAGAAACAGATGAATTACATTTCATGTAATCACTTTGATCAAAAGTCAACAAATACAGTCCATCTTTCTCTTTGGCAGTAAGAAACAGTTCTCCATCTTTGTAGATCTTGCAGCTTTTAGCATCATAGGACAGTTTCAGTCCTTTCTTTGCAATCTGCGACACGCTCAGCAGATTAAATCTCAGTTCTGGAACCAGGTAAACATTGCTTATAGTCAAGTTCAGACTCTCAAGATACACAGTCCCAATTCCAGTCGCTTCCAACTCCTGACCGTTGGCCTGTTTCACAGTGAAGCTTTGCTTCTTCAACGTCGAAAACAGTCCTCTGTGCGGGCACATGTGAACCGTTGCGCCCGTGTCAATTATGAACGAGTTCCCAACATCTGGCGTGGTTCCTTTCGCCATCATAGCCTTTGCAGGTTTCACCTGGCACTTGGTACGGCTTTTGCCTGACGCCTGAGGCTTCGTAGAGCTGCTCTTTGCTCCTCTTGACCGGCGCGGCTTCTTACAGTTTCGCTGTAGATGCCCAGTCTGTCCACAATTGTTGCATCGGACAGCACTCAATGCTACTCCATGCTCTCCAGTAGCATCAGCAGTGGGGGAATTAGAACTCTGTTCTTCCCTCCCTCTGTCTTTTTCTTCCAGTGCAGCAAGTCTGTCGTGTTCATTCAGGACCACAGCACAAACTCTCTCCGCGGTCAGCTGCGCGGCCGGTAGGGAACCAAGCTGACTGGCAACAACCTTGTAGGTGCGGCTAAGGCTGTTTATCATCATGAAGCAAAACACTTCCTCCTGAAGACGAAAATTGCGTTCCACCATCTGTTGACGCAGAAACTTCATTTCTGTCAGGTGCGCTTGAACATCTCCATCAGGCGCAAGTCTCAGATTGGTCAATTTCTCAAAATACAGCAACGCTGAAGAACCAGCATCTCTCTGATGCGTTGTACGCAGCGTGTCCCATACCTCTTTCGCATTTTCTAAATGCTGAACATGCACCAACTGATTATCTGAGACACACAGAATTATAGCAGTCCTGGCCCTTACATTCCGTGATTCCCAACCTCTGGTTGGTGCTGCAGGGATGGGGTTTTCAATTACATCAAAAAGCCTCTGATTCTGCAGCAGGGCCTTCATCTTTACAGACCAAGATGAATAATTGTCATTGGATAAGGGAGGAGGGCAAGGCAAAACTCCTCTCTTGGCATCCATCTTGAAGCCAAGCCTCCAGCTCACAATGTCAAACAAACTGTAAAATCCAACAGTCGTTTTTTTCTTTCTTTCTCATGCAGCAAACTGCAAATTGTTTACGCTCTTTGCACCTGGCAGCTAAACTCAGGCTGCTATTGAAAAGTCCCTTCCAAGGGCACGTAAACTTGTAGCCGAAACATTCTCTGATTTTGTTTCGCTTTCCCAGGCTCACACTCAGAGTCCAGCCCCTTTGCCAGTAACTCTCCAGGACCGTTACCTAGCAACAATGCATTTCAATAGGACTTCTTATCTACCACAAAAATTTGTGGAATGCAGGCTTCAGCCTTCAAGCTGCAGGCCTCTTCTCCCGGAGCTTATGTTTTCTTTGAAACGCAGCTCCGTGAACCAGGGAATTAATCTTCCTGCGTTCACACTTTTAGCCCGAAATGCAGCATACCTTGAACTTTGTTGCTCTGGAAAACACTTCTTCTTTCCACCAGCTGTCTGTGGAGCCTCTGGCTGCTTTCAGACGCTTTTCTCTTCCTCCTTGGAGCAGAGGAGGACAATCCACCAGCTTCTCATGCAGATGTCCGATGAATCGCAACCATCCGAAGGCTGCCACTGTTGGAATTCTGCCTGGGTCAGAGGAATGTGCCACACGTAGGCACCGGCAGATATTCCTGTCGACCTCCCCGCGTCTCCCAACCTCTGCTGATAAGCAGGCGAGGTCCGGCGATTCTTCTCAGATGTATGAGAGGAACACACCGTTCTTCCTCTCTCCCCTTTGGTGTCCCCAGGGAGGGGAAAGAAGCAGACAGAAAACTATTTACATCATTTATTTCTGCCTCTTACATCAGTACAGAGAATCATGTCTGCACTCAACAACAGCAAGAAGAAAACTCCTCCCAAGTACATCCAGTACAGGTCATATGACACACACACACTGAGCTAACATCCGGTGCTCAGTACAGAATGGACTGCCCCTTTGTTCCCATGGCAACAGTCACAAACATCCTGTCTGGCTTTCCAGCCACAAGCAGCTGGCTGAGCTGCTAGAGCCTTTGCAGCATTGGTGCTTTATGGTAACAGTTGACAGCTGTAAAATAAAAATAAATGGTAAGCGTGAAGCAGTTTCCAGAAAACCTCTGCCCCATGAGGCCACAAATTTCTCAGCCTTAATAATTAATAATAATAATATTTTTGTTGCTCTCAGTCACTGTAGCTATGCCTTCGACAAAAGCTGCATTGTATAAAAAGTAGTCAGTAACAATGCTTACCTCCAGGTTGGAAAAACTTTGCTACCCGGATTTTGCACACCAGGATGCTGTAAAAGGCACAAGAGTAGGCTTAGCTATTCTTCTGTTTATTTGGCAACCAGGTTGGCAGATCCAGAAGAGAATCCATTGCCCTTTAAGAGTAGTTCATGTCTCACCATTTCCTGATTTATTATACAGCCTTATATCACTGAACAAGAGACAACGTCCATCAAACATCCACACACACGCTATCGCATACACTCAACTCATCAGTTATGTTAGCTACTTTTTTCCAGGTTGGCATTATCTCTCTTTATTTCTGTGAAAACCTTGGCTTGAGAGCAAACACTGTAAATGAAGGCAGTCAAATGTTTGTTCTTGCCTATTACTCTAGTCAAAAAGTCTCCCTCTCCCTCTCTCATGAATGGAAATACTTTAATGTGAATTTCACAGCTTGCAGAGTGCCCGAACTTTATTTAAAATGCTTAAAAGGATATTTAAAAAACACCAAAAGCTAATGGTGTGAGCATGCTCAACTCAGAATGAGATAATTGTCAGAGGGGTGGAAAGCAGCATGGGAGGGAATAACTATAAGGAGGTACAGCCATCGTTCAATGGTAGAGCACCTGTTTTGCATGCATAAGGTTCCAGGTTCAATTCCCAGCAACTTTACATAGGACTAGGAATATCCCCTGTCCTGGAACCCTGGAAAACTCCCAGACTCTGCTTTCTGTTGAAGGATCTTGACCATAACCTGTTGAATATTGCAGAGCATACGCAGACTGTCCAGAAGCAGTCAGTTGCAAGCTGGCAGGATGAAGCAGGAACAAGACACTGCTACTAGTAACTTGTTTACTTAGAGGTTTATTATTTACAGCAGACACACAAGTTACTATATACAAGATACAGACACGGATCTTAACTCTCTTTCTGAACAACTTCTAACTCACTCTCAGAACAACCACTGACCAAGAAGAAGAAGAAGAGTTTGGATTTGATATCCCGCTTTCTCACTACCCAAAGGAGTCTCAAAGCGGCTAACATTCTCCTTTCCCTTCCTCCCCCACAACAAACACTCTGTGAGGTGAGTGGGGCTGAGAGACTTCAAAGAAGTGTGACTAGCCCAAGGTCACCCAGCAGCTGCATGTGGAGGAGCGGGGACGCGAACCTGGTTCACCAGATTACGAATCTACTGCTCTTAACCACTACATCACACTGGCTCTCCAACCAACCAACCAACCAACCAACCACAGGAAGGTCATGAGTCATCATGCCTATGTGGGTGACCTCGACCAATAGCTGAGTTGTATCCAAGGTACCATATCTCTAGGCAGAATAACTCCCTCTGCTCGGCCTTCGGCCAACTCCTTAACTGCTTCTGTAGGAAGCTGCATCAGATAGCACGTAGGCAAAAATCATCATCTGAGGCCCTTCTTTGTGCGCCTCCTCCACATGAGATCCAGAGAGGGACAAGCACAAGCCTTCTCTGCAGAGGCCCCCCATTTGTGGAATGCTCTCCCCAGGGAGGTTTGCCTGGTGCCTTCATTATATATTTTTAGATGCCAGGCAAAAACATTCCTCTTCAACCCGGCCTTTGGCTGATCAATATTCTACAGCCTTTTAAATGTGTTTGTGGAAAGGGGGATTCTTGTTTTGCTGTTTTGTTTTACTTATTTACTTGTTTTTAATCTTGTATTCCACCCCCCGTGAAACACCCTGAGTTCTTATGACAAAGGGCAGTATATAAACCCAATAAAAAAAATTAAAAATAAAACCCCTGTCAACCATATAGACAATAGTGAACTAGGTAGATCAATGCTCTGATTCAATATCAGACATCCTTCCTATGTGGGAGGTGTGGGAAGCAAGCAAGCAAGAAAGCAAACAGAAAGCAGGCATTTGTTGTGCTTTCTCCATTAATCTGAGTGGTGAGGAGTTCCAGGGGCACATCACCTTGTCCAGATTTGATTTTGGAATGAACTCACTTGCGCAAGCTTCTGGTATTTCACAACATTTGAGTTTATTTACAAATGTACAAACTGAGTTTCAGTGGAGGCACAGCTTTAAGCACTCCAATATATGACCATATCCAGGGCCCCAGGTGTAATAATGCAGTATCTGAACCTGCACGCAGAAAAGCTATATCTGAGCCAAAACAAACAAACAAACAAACAAACAATCACATCCACTGCCAAACATCAGATCTCCAAAGAGAGGTGACCTTGCCTTGTCTGAGGCTCTTTGCTTACAGAGCCCTCGAAGCTTAATTCTTTCTCCCTTTTCTCGTTTCACAGAGGAGCTCAAATGGCCAATCGAAGGAGTGGTTACAGCACCATGGAGAGCTCCTAGAGAAAGCCACCCCTCCTTTGTTCTGTCCCTTTGTCTCTTTAATTGTCTCTGAAAGGGCCAGAACTTCTTCTGCGTAACTTGTCTTCCCCCAAGCAAGCTTCTGGTGCAGTCGGACTGGTTAACCACTTTGGGAGGCACTCCATTCTTCAAGCCAAGAAGATGGTGGCTGGAAGCCTCCTGGCTCCAGCTTGGCATCTGGTACAGTGGGCTCCTGCCTGCCAGTCTCAGGTTCAGTGGCCCCCTGATCACCAGCATCAAGCTCAGAGCCAGGAACCTGGTCTGCTCCTTGGCCAGTCATGCTGTAGCCTGCTTATTGCTGGAATCCGGGTTGATAAGTGTCTCTCTCAGAAATCCCCTTTGTTCGCCTTCACTGAAACACACACCACTTAATTACTTCACTCTAAGTTGGGGAGGTATGCCCCCTACCCCCTTCTCTGATTGGTTTCCCCTGTCCAGATCATTCCAGAGTGGTTGTGTATCTAGAATCAATCTTCTAACAATTAGCTCCTGTGGAGAAGTGCCGCTAAACTATCCTGGGCTATTGATACTCCTTTGTCAAGTCCAGCCAGATATTGCCTTAAGCCAAGCTGCAGTGAGATCTGACAGAAAACCGCTAACACGTTTTAACTTTTAATCAGCGGGGTGGAAAGTGATGAGTGGAAAATAAACGAGATGGTGGGAGGTCCGTGAGCAGTTTCCCAGCAATTTTGTTCCCTTTAACATGTCTGTATATCCGTCCCACACACCCTCGGCGTGCAGAAGCTTCAGATGGCTGATTCAGATCAGGAAACTAGCACAAGGGAAAGAGCTAATCAGGCAGGAGATCCATGACAGAAACTCCCACAGATTTGTTAAAAGAGTAAATGCAGTTCTGCCCTCTCCAATTTGCTTGGGGGCACAGTGCCATTCACTGTTTTTTTTAAAAAAAGTTATGTGAGTTCCTATCACAGTTGTCCTGATGGCATGTCTGCCTGACTCAAAATCTTGGAAAATAACTGCGTATTGTTTGAAAGAACCAGTCTTGCAACTCCAGAGTAAAAATAGACTTGAATATGAATATTGCAAATTGTTACTAATCCAGAATATTGCAAATTGTTACTAATCCAGTATGGTGGTTTGTTTGTTTTTTTAAAAAAGGATACCCCCTCCTTAAAACCCACCTCCAAACTAGCAACGATAAACAATAAATCTCAAGGATACAGAGATCAGTAAGCTGACAGAACTTAAGTTCAAATGTAAACACTTTGTCTTAAAAGGTCGATGCCATTTTAGGTTCTATCAAAATGGTTTATTCTTCTTCAGGATGCACAAACTAATGGTACTGTTCTGCTCAGACCTGATGAAAATCTCAACTTCTGTGCTTAGTTCTGAGAGGCACAGTGCGATAATGAGAAATTTGAAGCCATTCATAGTTAGGTATGCTACCAACATTCTTCTCATCTGAATTTCTTCTTGGCGTTTGGAATTGCCTGGTCATGCTTCTGAAGCAGAAGCGATATAATTCCCCTTTTTCTTTCTGAATTTTGTACTTAGTTCTGCGCTTGCCAAATTTGTTCATTTCAAGGGCCAATGATCCCCTTCTGTACATCTATTCTCAAGTAAATATGGACCCAAATCCTCTAAGCATTAGCCCGACTTTTTTCTATTTTTTAAGAAAACTCTATTTTAATCGTAGGGACCATTTCTCCCCTTTGTCTGTATATTGAACTGTTGGTCTTTGCATGACATAATAGGGCAGGTTAGATCCATTCATAAACAATTACAGTTAAAGCAAATCACAGCAGGAGGAAACCTTGGCAACGTCCCTGTGGTCAACAGTCGTTTGACTTCAACAGGGTTATTTTAGCAAAGGCGAAGCATGTGTTGCTTTTTCATAAGGAGAGCAGAACATAATCCCCTGAATGGGTGGTTTAAACCAATCTCCTTTATTTTCCCTCTTGTTTTAAACAAATGGTTTTTTCAGCTCATATCAGTGTTGCTCAGAGAGCAGGAAGCAGTGGTGTACTCAGAAATGAACTGAGAGGTAAATATAAAATGTTTTTCAAAGTGCATCTGAAGGGGACAAGATCGGAGGGGGGGCATATTAACTGCTAAACTAGTGCAGTAGCTTGGCGAGCCCTTCAGATGTAGCTTGTTTTGAAAGCAAAGATGTAGGTAAACCTTGAACTGGTCTCAGGAGACAAATGCAAAAGACCATTTCAAATAGAGCCACTCAAACGAAGGTTACCTGGGTTTTAAATACATTTATTTGAATTGGCTGTGATAGGGGAAGTTGAAGTCCTTGTACAGGAGAGAGAATCTATTACAATGTGTGTGTAGGAGGGCAAGTAGAGAAGGTTTCTTTTCATAAGAACAGTCGCTGAGTACAGTGGTACCTCGGTTGTCGAATGTAATCCATTCCGGAAGACTGTTCAACTTCCGAAATGTTTGACAACTGAGGTGCAAAGGGTGGTCAGCAAAGTCAATGGAGAAAAAAAAGGGGGGGGGGACCACAGCAGAAGCCGTTCGACTTCCAAGGTGCATTCGAAAATGGAAGCAATTTCTTCCAGGTTTTTGGCGTTCGGCGTGATTTTACAGGGATGATATCATGATCACGCAGTTTAAATTCCACATCTGTATGTTCCAAAACATACAGCTTCCGAGACGCTCGAAAACCAAGGTACCACTATATCCAACTCAAATATCTCAAGATGTGCACCCATATGCAAAAGGCACGCCTGCTTTTTCCACCCATCCCGGAGGGACCATAACATTTTAATATGGTTTATATAATGTGTACACCAAAATCATTTAGCCAGTTACCCACAGAGAGAAAATCTCTGCTCCCGTAGTTTACATTGTCCCCCCCCCCGCCGCCGCCAGCAGGAAATTAAAATACTAGAAGTATATTTTGAATATTGGTTGTGGTACAAGCAGTAGAAACCATGGCAGATGCTCATCACAGTAAGTTTAGGGCTCTATAATATTCCCCCAAAAGCTGTTACCCTATTACAAAGATGTGTGTGGCAGGTTGTGGGTAACTTAAATGATCTATCATAAACACATTATCTTGTTGATGTGGGTTTTTTGTCATAATTGTAATAAAATATGTATTTGTACAAGTGGGACTGCTCCAGACAGCCACATTCTATTCTATTCCTATTTCCCACCCCTGATTTTCTAGACCCACATAACAATCAATGTTCCATGATGCATGCTGAGTCCTCAGTAGGGTGTTTTAAGTCTCCCTTGCCCTCACCGCTCTTTTCCTCTCTCTCCCCTCCCATGTGAGTATGTATCTATATCTATGAGAGAAAGGATGCACTTAACTTTTAGGTGAAATAGGTTTGGGTATGACATCCAGTGGAAGTGAAAATTGTGTAGCAGTATATGTTCAGCTGTGGAACATGCTGGCTTTAATAGACCTTTTAAGGAATTGCGAGATTTAGAAAGCTTTCACGGTCAGTGTTGAAGGAAATAGTAATCATTCTCACAAAAGAAACATGTGACTGGAATCCAGGAAGACTGGATTGTTGTAAGGTTAGGTTGCATGCAAACATACCTCGGGCACCAGCAAAGGACGCCACACCACTGGGTTTGACAGGTTGGTGGAGCTAAAGAGCTGAAGCTGCCTTTGCAATGCTACAAGAACTGGAACCTCTCCCTTCCTAGGGGAAGTGAGGTATCAGCTTTCTTGTGCATAGCTACAGTGCCATCATAAACAGACAGGTGTGGGTGAGTCAGGGGATCTTCCTCCAAATTTTCAAGGAAGAAAGGCGTCTTGGCAGCGCAAATGAAAACTGCAGCCATCCTCCTCATTGGATGAACCATTAAAACAGAGCATCGTTTCTCATGAAGCTTGTTTGTAAATGGCCACTGTGAGAACAGAATTTCAGACTAGATAGGCCTTTAGACTGAATTTGATTCAGCAGGCATCTTACATTCTTAGAGAAGATTGGAGGTAATAGCAAGTTCTTCTTTAGAGGAACTTCCCCTCCGACAGCCAAGCTCAGACACTCAATACTAATGAGTGATTCCATCCTAACTCCAGAATTGCTCTCCAAGTATTAAAACCAGACTCTGGGGCTACATTTGACTTGAATGTTTAGAAGATGGGGAACTACCATTAGAATTGGTAAAACTGATATTATTAAGGGAGGCCTATAAAAGGAGGGTTTAGATTTAAAGGCCTGGCTCTTATTATAGATCAGCAGGAGAAGACCTCTGTGCACTTCTTGGTCCTATAAAAGACTTTACCAATTATTGCAGTCCTTTGCACATGTGAATTGACTGATCAATCAAATACCCTCTCATCCCTAACCCTCCTTAAGGCTTCTCAGGACTCCATGCCTGATTAGCTGCTCGATGAATTAGGAGTATGAAGTTTATTCTTCAGTCAACCACTTTATAAAGAACTCTTGACATGGGGGGGGACCCCAAACCAGAATGGGTCTGCTGAGTTATTATTACAGCTGCTAAAGCTGCCTCCTGCAGTGGACATAAAGTGCATGGCAAGGGATGCAGGAGACAGAAGAGAATATTTAAAGGAAATGAACGTACAAAGCTGTTTTACACTGGGTCAGACCACTGGCTTATTTATAGCAATGTTGTCTGTTCTAACTGTCAGCCACTCTCTAGTTTCTAAAGCAGGGGAGGAGGCCATGCCGTCCTACAAACCTTTTGTGGGGGGGCTCAAGATGTCAGGGAACAAACTAGCAACCTTTTGCATGGAAAACACATGTTTCAGCTTTACCAGTGAACTATGACCTTTTTTTGCAGCTATCCTTCAGATGTTCCCTGGCTGTTTTTGAGTCAGGTTTCCATAAGCTATTTATTTTATTTATTAAATTTCTATGCCAACCTTCATCTGAAGATCACAGGGCAGTGTGCAACAGAAAACCACAAAAAAATGCACATCATAATAGCAAACAGAAGCAATACCCACCCACACAATATTTTTATTTATTTATTTAAACCCTATAAATTAGAAGAGATTGGCTTCAACCATATGGACCCAATGAACAAGCTGGAACTTAGTTTGGGGTAGACATGAGCTGGTGTCAGGAACCGTACAAAGAGGTTTAAAGACTGTCTCAAGGCCAATCTAAAAAAAAAAAGTAGCATAAACACTGACAACTGGGAAACACTGGCCTGCGAGCACTCCAGTTGGAGAACAGCCTTTACCAAAGGTGTCATGGGCTTTGAAGACACTCGAACTCAGGATGCAAGGGAGAAACATGCTAGGAGGAAGGCACGCTTGGCAAATCCACACCGTGATCAACTCCCACCCGGAAACCAATGTCCCCACTTTGGAAGGATGTGTGGATCCAGAATTGGCCTCCACAGTCACTTACGGACTCATCGTTAAAACCGTATTTATGGAAGACAATCTTACTCGGCTATGAGTGATCACCAAAGAAGAAGAAGAAGACTGAGAAGGGCTGTACTGAGGAAGTATGGTGGAAGCCACCCCCTCTCCTTGATCCTGAAACTTCCCAGGAGCAGGAGAACAGTATAGATTTGGAACAGTGGTTTGCAGAGGGGCATCATTCAGAAGGCAGAAGCTGGGAAATACTGGATGGGGAACAGCTAGGAGAAGAAACACTGGGGGAGAGAGGGTTAACAGATTCACAGTCTCTGGACAGCATTCACCCCCCCCCTTCCCTAAAGACACGGAGAGCTCAGAAAGTGTTAGAACAGAAAGCGCAGAGGGTACAAATTCAGATTACAAGACATAGGAGTGACATAGATTAATGCGGATGGGGGGGAGTGAGCCTTAATTGGGAGCACCACCGTTTCTAGGGAGACGTGTTCTTTTCTCTCTCACTGTGATTACTAAAGATTCTAACTGGTAAGACTTTCCTTTCGTTTGACCTTCTTTTTTACTGCCATTGGGGGAGGAAACCAATTCCCTGAAGCCTAACAGCTGGATAGCCTTCTTCACTCATCCTTCATGCCTACAATCTATGCATGGAGAAGGAATGGAAGCAATACTGTGCCATTGGGCCCTCCTGCTTAACTTTACACATACAGCCTAAAAGGTCAGCAAAGGGATGGCTACAAACATCCATCTCTATGAATGCAGGTCCTCCACACATTTAGGAACTTTGATAGAGCACCTACACACATACAGCTTGATACATAAAGGTACCCCTTTGCTGACGTTTAGGCTGTATGCTCAATAGTCATGGGCAGGCCAAGCAGGGTCCGTGTACAATGTCAGGAGAGTGGTGAGAGATTTGATCCTCACTCCTACTTTCTTCATGTGCACATCATGCATGTGGGAAATGTGTGATAGTATATGTATATAGAATGTTGTCAAGGGACACGGGTGGCGCTGTGGGTTAAACCACAGAGCCTAGGACTTGCTGATCAGAAGGTCGGTGGTTCGAATCCCCGCGACGGGGTGAGCTCCCGTTGCTCGGTCCCTGCTCCTGCCAACCTAGCAGTTCGAAAGCACGTCAAAGTGCAAGTAGATAAATAGGAACCGCTCGGGCGGGAAGGTAAACGGCGTTTCCGTGCGCTGCTCTGGTTCACCAGAAGCGGCTTAGTCATGCTGGCCACATGACCCGGAAGCTGTCTGCGGACAAACACCGGCTCCCTCGGCCCATAGAGCGAGATGAGCGCCACAACCCCAGAGTCGGTCATGACTGGACCTAATGGTCAGGGGTCCCTTTACCTTTACCTTAGAATGTTGTCACGTCCCACTAAAATTTTACCTATGCTTCAGCCTTCTTCATGCTTGCGTGCTCAGATGTTTTCCAATTGTTTCTGATTATTGGCTAAGCTGCTTAGAAATGATGGAGTTGTCATCCAACAATATCTGCAGACCCAAGGTTGAATAACTCTGATGTAGGTGAATTATCAAGGAATTCCCCCCCTCCCAAAGCTTTGAAAATGCTTGTACAATTTCTCAGGGGTGCACTAAACACCCCTTGTTCAAACTGCTGGTTCCCCTCCCCGGAAAAAATAAATAACATCAAAGTGAATCTGAAGGATTCTCCTTAAACAAAATGCCCAATAGATTTTGAGGGAAGCAAAAAGTGTTTTGATGAGACTCAGTAGACATTTCTAGGGTTTGGTACATCTCAGTGATATATATCTATAATTAGGTTGGTTTCTATCAGACGAGCCTTTGCTCTGATGGCAACATTTTTGTTGTCAATACTTTTTAGGGTGGAATAATATTCAGCATTCACACTCTAGGATCCAGGTTGAATATAAAATATTTATTCACTCAGCCTAACAATCTCTCACTGCTTAAAGGCACCCAATTGATTTTTCTTTTAATTAGACTACATTTTGATTCTGCAGAAGGTCATTACATTTGTCAGAAGCAGAAGGCTCCCGGATGGATGGGAAGTGTGAGGCCAGCTCCATTTGTCAGTCCAAGGAAAGAGGGGAGAGCCAAGCATTGCCTTCAGTTGTTGCATGTTTTGAAATCAAGATCAGCTCCGTCAACTGGAAAAGTGATGGATTCACACAAAGAATATGAGACCTTCAGGATATACAGCTACCTCTGGGCAGTGCGTGTGGTCAGCATATAAATTTAACACACCCATAATAGATAACTGAGCTTCTTCCCTTCCTCCTGTAGGACTTCTCCAGCTTGAATTACATCCTAAGCAGAAAAATAACTTTGGGGAGGGGAAAGGGGCATTCTAGGGAGATGGGATTCCCTTCTCTTTGATTCCCATCCACTTTTGGTGACAACAGGGAGGAAGAAAGGAAGGAAATTAGGAGGCTTCTCCTTTTCTGGCACTTGGAAACCTATTAAGACTAAATATCTGTATTTCCCTGGTATTTCAAATACAGTGGTACCCCGGTTACAAACACCTCAGGTTACAAACACTTCGGGTTACAGACTCCGCTAACCCGGAAGTAGTACCTCAGGTCAAGAACTTTACCTCAGGATAAACAGAAATTGTGTGGCGGTGGCGCAGCGGCAGCAGGAGGCCCCATTAGCTAAAGTGGTACCTCAGGTTAAGAACGATTTCAGGTTAAGAAAGGACCTCCGGAACGAATTAAGTTTGTAACCAGAGGTACTACTGTACTGCTGTAGGACAGTGGTCACCAAACTATTCGGGACCATGAAAACATTTGGAATTTTGAAAGTTCCGTGGTCACCTCTCCCTCTGGTTGCTACCCCATCCCATTACTCTCCCTGTCCAGAGAGGAAGAGAGGAAGTGTGCGTGCATACATGAACACACACACATGCATCCACACAAAAACGTGTGCATGCTCATCTATGCCGAAACACACACAGCTTTTCCAATGGATCTGGTTTAGATCCAGATAATTGAAATGGATAGTCCTGGATTTGCATGATTTCAGTGTTCCCCCAAATCAAAACACTAAATGGATATACAGCATAGTGGTAGACTCTGCTGTCTGGAATGCAGGGGGCACTGTGGTCTAAACCATTGAGCCTCTTGGGCTTGTTGATCAGAAGGTCACAGTTCGAATCCCCGTGACAGGGTGAGCTTCTGTTGCTGTGTCCCAGCTCCTGTCAACCTAGGAGCTCGAAAGGACAACAGTGCAAGTAGATAAATAGGTACCACTGTGGTGGGAAGGAAAATGGCATTTCCATGCGCTCTGGTTTCTGTCACGGTGTTCCGTTGCGCCAGAAGCAGCTTAGTCATGTTGGCCACATGAGCCGGAAAGCTGTCTGTGGACAAATGCCGGCTTCCTCTTGGTCTGAAAGCGAGATGTGTGCTCCAATCCCATAGTCGCTTTCGACTGGAGTTAACCGTCTATGGGTCCTTTACCTTTTTACCTTTTACTTTTAGACTGTGCTCTAAAAATCACAGTCCTGGTGCTTGCTGGCACCACAGAAACATTGATCCAAGTCGCATATATACCTTATAGACCCTCAAGTTACTTTATGTAGGCTGACAACAAAACCACAAACAAGTCAGAATAGCTCTGTGGCATGGGTTGTGTAGACCTGCCCAAGATAACCTAGCAAACCTCATGGCAAGAGCAACACACTGCGTCTTTCCCTTCTTAGTTGGTTCTCTTTTATAATTACCGTCAAAGTGTTTTCTGGAGCTTGCCCATGAATTCCACTGCTGCCACCCCTGTCCTACCCCACCCAGACTTCTGCTTATGGCTTTACAATTCAAAGGGCTAATTGCCAGATGCAGAGGCTCATGCATTTTTCATTGCCAGTGATCTGGGCAAATCCCAACGGGCCAGCAATATATTCATGAATTCGCTCAAGGGCACATACCTGACAGACGACGTACATAATATTTTGAACTGTTCAACCAGTTATTTTTAACGAAGCTGAGGAGCAGGTTTCATACTAATGCAAGATTAGAATTAGAAAAACAAAATGCAGGCATTGCAATATTTCTGCATGGAGAGGCAGCTGAGAATTAAAGAATTAACATGAGGCTTTATTCATGGTTACTGTTGTTGCTGTTTTTCCCGCAGGAAAAGACTCATCTTACTAGAAGAAATAATGACAAAATGCATAGAATGTGTATGGAAATATTGGCATGCAATCTAAAACCACAATGGGTGAATGCATCATTCTAAAGCCAACAGTACTCTGAGGGCAGGAAATAATATTAAATTGCAGGATCAATAAAAATAAAACAGAACACAAAGGAGCAGAACACGCACATTAATATTTCCAGAGATTTTAAACAGAAATTGCTTTTTTCCAGCACTGGCTGGTTCTCCAGTTACAGCCCCTTTTGGACGGAGAGGACTGGGCTGTGATAACTTGGCCACAGTTTGATAACTTTGATATTTGATTATTGCAGTGCACTCTACATGGGGCTGCCCTCAAAGATGACCCAGAAACTTCATTTGGTCCCAAATTCAGCAGGCAGATTATTGTCTAAGGTTCCACTTAGATCACATATAACCCCTGTCTTAAAACAGCTGTGTTGGTTGGTAATTCATTTCCAGGCCCAATTCAAAGTGTTTAAAGCCCTGAACAATTCAAACCCTAAATATCTGAAAGAGCACCTCCTTCCTACATACTCCTTTGGGTGTTAAGATCAGCAGAGGGGACTCTCTTGGTAGTTCCACCACCCTCAGAAACTTGTTGTGGAACTCACAGTTTTCATTATACAGTTCTACACCTTCATTTTACAGTTGTTGCTGAATGCTGAAGGCACACTTTTTACACTTGAAATTGTGTATTTTCAGGACTCGTCCTATTTTTTGTGATTGGGCCATGCTTGTTGTGCTGCATTCTGGCATGAAGAAGAAGAAGAAGAAGAAGAAGAAGAAGAAGAAGAAGAAGAAGAGTCTGGATTTGATATCCCGCCTTTCACTCCCTTTAAGGAGTCTCAAAGCGGCTAACATTCTCCTTTCCCTTCCTCCCCCACAACAAACACTCTGTGAGGTGAGTGGGGCTGAGAGACTTCAAAGAAGTGTGACTAGCCCAAGGTCACCCAGCAGCTGCGTGTGGAGGAGCGGAGACGCGAACCCGGTTCCCCAGATTACGAGACTACCGCTCTTAACCACTACACCACACTGGCTCTCATGGTGAATTAACTGTGCACCGTCCCTCTTTACAACTTGTTCTCCAGACTCCCTCCTCCTTTTCTTGTACAGTGGTACCTCAGGTTACATACACTCCAGGTTACAGACTCCACTAACCCAGAAATAGTACCTTGGGTTAAGAACTTTGCTTCAGGATGAGAACAGAAATCGTGCTCCGGCAGTGCGGCGGCAGCAGGAGGCCCCATTAGCTAAAGTGGTGCTTCAGGTTAAGAACAGTTTCAGGTTAAGAACGGACTTCCGGAACAAATTAAGTACTTAACCCGAGGTACCACTGTATTTGGCTAGGGGGAGAGGGGGAACCCTGCTTCAGGCTTGGGTGACAAGCCTTGCTCAGTAACTATGAAGAATCACGTTAATAAATCAGTGAACTTACCAACACCCTTACCATTCTAAACTCATTGTTTGTTTGTTATTACATTGATCATTATTTCCATTTTGCCCTATATGCAGTTTCCAAAAGTACCCAAGCATATTGCAGGCTGCAACCAATAACGCTTGGATTTTCAAAATCAAGGTAAGCACTCATCAATATCATACATCTCAACAGATGATTATATAATATGGGGTTGCATTCGATGTTAAGGTTTGATCTTAGATACTGAATGAACAAAGAACCCATAGTATTAGTCTAATCAAGTGAATTCAAGCCTTAATGAACAATTAGCATATGAGCCCTCTTCCTTTAGAAGTTAGTTCCCTTGACATTTGAAACAGACCAGGCTTTCACAATATTTTCTTTTGTGCATCAAAAATAGCTATGCCCTAACGAACCAATGCACACTGATGCAGCTCCTCCGTGTGCCCATTCTAAACAGGTTTCGCTGTAATTAAAAGTAGATGCTAGTCTACACAACATGAACTCTGAGCCAGCTCTGCTTGGGACAAGGCCAATGCAAGGCTGTGTGCAGTGCATATTATTCTGTTCTCTGAACACACATTTGATGGTGAATGAGTGGTGAATTTTGCAGTGGATTTTTGCATGCCAGTATCCAGCACTTCCCCCATTCCCAGTGATAACCCCAGAATGGCTGGGGTTGTTGTTGTTGTTGTTGTTGTTGTTGTTGTTGTTGTTGTTGTTATTAAATAGGACATCCCTATTTTCATTGGAGAACTGTTGGAGGGTATGCATGGAGTATGGCTCTTCCTCTGATATATAGCCAGCTAAGCCTCCCTTCATTGCTTGAACAAGACCGAGGAGAATGAGACCTTCTGCAGTGGCAAACCATTGCAGCCTGGCCTCATAATACAGAACACATTTTCCTTGGCAGGCGTAGGCGTTCATCTTATTATTCAATCAAGCTTATTTTTAAACAGAGGGAAACTATTTCGCGAATTGGTATTTGCAGCCTGTTAACATTTGCATGCAATTGACAGGCAAATGTGAGGCTGTCTAAAGCAAAATAATCATTTAGTCAAGCCGTATCCTTAAAACATTCCCCCCCATTAGCATTTAATGTAAAAAGCAAGCATTTGAATATGCTGCCTGACGCATCCTTTTCACCAGCTTATTCAGCACCACCGTAGACAAAGCTCAGACAAAGTCGAACTGCTGTTTTGCCATTTTTCATCATTGACAATGTCACTATACCTTCTGTGAAAGCAGTCTTTCTGGAAGAGCAGGTGCCTGGCAGAGAAGTGGTTCCTAACTGAAAGGAGCAGAATTGCTTTCTCAGATCCATGAGCTTTGCGATTTGGACAAAAATTCAATTTCCAACCATTTGCCCAGGCGACACTCTTTGTAGGTTTTCTGCTGCTTACTGGCCATAAAGGCCAGAAGACAAGAAAAGCAATACTTAACACTGACAGCTATCTGGCAGCCCACAAATGTGCCACATGGACACATGCTGGCTTTTCATGCACTTCTATGTGTCTTGCATTTGCAAGGATACATCATCACCTTGCATCATCAGAGTGACAAGGAAGACACCTGATGACCTCACTTTACAGATGCCTTCTCATGACATTTTTGACAGTGGCTATCAGGTTGCATTATACTAAGGCTCATGGAGGAGAAGCTGTCATGGGCTACTGGCCACAATGGCTATGTTCTGCCTCCACTGTAGTACACCAAATGAGGAGGAAACAAGACAAGAAGGAAGGAAAATGGATGTGATGGAAACACAGGGCAGCTTCTGGAGGCATTAAGATGGCATTACCTGCAGCTCCTGGGTTGCCCACCTATGTCCTGAAGGACCAGACTGTCCGTCTGGGGAAGCTTTCGGATCCAGCATTGCCATGCCAGCTCCATTGCAGATGATCAAAGACAACTCTGTTGCCTTCAGCAGCACATAAATTGGTCCCTTCCTGGAGCTATTGGAAATAAATCGCTAAAGTGGGGAAACTTTTCCATAGACTGAAAATGTTTGCAGACAGTGCTCCCCTTTCAGCTCAGTTTCCTCTGCTACTCGTTGTGAGACCCCAGTAAGGGAAAAGGTAATGGACCCCATGATTGTTAAGTCCAGTCAAAGGCAACTATGGGATTGCGTTGTAAGCCGCCTTGAGAACTGACAGGTAAAAAGGCAAGGTCAAAATAAAAATGTAGTACTTGGGTATCGAAGCACAAATGAAAAATTTCCCAGAAGACATGGGCTTAAAATAGGGTGGGAGAAGGAATAAAAAAATATGAGGATGTAGAGCTCTGCCTGGAGGCTCCCCTAGACTGTCCTTTCGTATGAAAACAGAAGCATGATAAGGAATGGTGGAAGGAAAAAGGTGCCATGTTGTGTTGAGTTGTTCACAACCTCCCCCTGTCAGAACAGTAAGATCCATGCGGGTCCCATGAGGACTATGAGGCAGTGAAAAGTTAAAGGACCCCTGGAGGGTTAAGTCCAGTCAAAGGCGACTATGAGGTTGTGGCGCTCATCACGCTCTCAGGCTGAGGGAGCCGGTGTTTGTCCACAGACAGCTTTCTGGGTCATGTGGCCAGCAGGAGTAAAACGCTCCTGGCACAACGGGACACCACGATGGAAACCAGAGCGCACAAAAACACCATTTACCTTCCCACCACAGTGGTACCTATTTATCTATTTGCACTGGCCTGCTTTTGAACTTCTAGGTTGCCAGGAGCTGGGACAGAGCAGCGGAAGCACACTCCCACTCCGTCGTGGGGATTTGAACTGCCAGCCTTCTGATCGGAAAGCCCAAGAGGTACAGTGGTTTAGACCACAATGCCACCCGCATCATATAATTTGGGGAAGGGCCATGGTTCAGTGGTAGAGCAAGAGAGACCCTAGGTTCAATTTTTGGCATCTCCAGGTATGTCCAGGAAAGATTCCCTATCTGAGACCTTGGAGAGTAGTAGCCCTATCTGAGACCTTGGAGAGTAGTAGCCCTATCTGAGACCTTGGAGAGTAGTAGCCCTATCTGAGACCTTGGAGAGTAGTAGCTCAGCAGCTACTTATGTTCCTGTGCTCCAGTTTCAGGTTTTTTAAGCAATTGGCACCAAATCTGATCGGAACTGCACGCCTAACTTCTTAAAACACCTCAGAGAAACGCACGGTCATCTTCTGTTATTTACTGTATTTTTCGCTCCATAAGACACACTTTTCCCCTCCTAAAAAGTAAGGGGAAACATGTGTGGAGCAAATGCAGGGGGGAGGCAGGCAGGAAAAGCCCCCAAGAGCCGCACACAAGCTCTGCGCGGCTCTTGCAGGCTTTTCCCCAGGAGGGAGAAGGGACTGACGCGGCCAGTCAGTCCCTTCTCCCTCCTCGTAGAAAAGCCCGCAGGAGCTGTGCGGCTCCTGTGGGCTTTTGAGAGAGGTGGGGGTATTGCCATAGCCGCGCGCAGCCTCTCCCGGCCGGAGAGGTTGCGCGCGGCTAAAGAGGAAGCCAAGATAGCGAGCGGGATCCATCCCGCTCGCTGTCTTGGCTTCTGCCATAGCTGCATGCAGCCCCTCCATCAGGGAGAGGCTGCGCGCGGCTATGGCTTCTTTAGCCCCGCACAGCCTCTCCCGGCTGGAGAGGTTGCATGCGGCTAAAGAGGAAGCCAAGACAGCGAGCGGGAATAAGATTTTTTTTCTTGATTTCCCCCTCTAAAAACTAGGTGCGCCTTATGGTCCGGTGCGCCTTATAGAGCGAAAAATACAGTAGATTCCTGCATGGCATTTGTGATTGCAGCCCTCCAAACGTCTTCACCTAGCACTAAAAATAAAACCTTCATTATTGTCTGTTCACATGTTTTCCTTTTGTCTCATTGCTCCCACCCCGCCTCCTGCCCGAGTCTAACACTTCCAGGGAGTGATAAACACTTGCACTCCCCTCTTATGGTTTTAATTAGAATAATGGTGTGACCTTTTGTACCCTGATAAACGTTTAATTTTGTGCATGTAACTGGGAGCTGCAGACATGCTGACCTCTTAAGATTATATACCGGCGAGGCTGTGCCTTTCCCTGACTTGTGCACATTATTGGGTGATTGCGGACAGATTGGTATATAAAGAGAAAGGGGAGGGGGGAGTGCTGGACTTTGCTAAGCAGACTGTGTGCGCGCGTGGATTTTCAATCTGCAATTAGCCTCCAGTAATGCGACATAGCACTTCTGTTCAGAAACATTTTCAAACTTTTATCCCATTGCATTGGGCTGGGCGTGAAGGCCAGTGATTGTGGTAGTGAGTTGTCAGCAGCATTTGATGTAACCAAGCAAGTTATCAGTAGGACGGGCAAATCTGTTTATCTCAGTTTCTCATTTTAAGTTCTGTTCTCTATATTTCCACACGTTTGCAGATCTGTCTTTGAAGAGCCTCATGAAAATTTGGCGGCATTTTAGTTCTCATCTTCCCAAGATTACACATTGTTTTTGCAAGCCTGATATAATGCATTTTTCTATCTTCACTAGTATATGCATTTTTAATACATATATTCCTTAATATTACCACTTCTTCACACTCCTTGGTGGAAGAATCACATTCCAAAATTCAGAGATGTGCAGATTTGGAAGGAAAGCTGGGTTTCAGTTTGCCTATTGTTTCAGAAAGTGAGGATTACGTAGTTTTACATTAAAAAGTGAACTGAATTTCTCCCCCTTCCCTAGTTACCGTATTTTTCGCACCATAGGGCGCACCGGACCATAGGGCGCACCCAGTTTTTAGGGGGGGAAATCAAGGAAAAAAATATTTTTCCCCCCCAGCCCCAAAGAGCAGCGTACAGGCTGCACACAACCTCTCCCTGCCAGTGGGGTTGCGCGCAGCTATGGAAGAAGGCAAGGCAGCAAGCGGGATGGATCCCGCTCGCTGTTTTGGCTTCCCCTTTAGCCCCGTGCAGCCTCTCCTTGCCGGGAGAGGCTGCGTGGGGCTAAAGAAGCCATAGCCCCGTGCAGCCTCTCCTTGCGGAGGGGTTGCGCGCAGCTATGGAAGAAGGCAAGGCAGCGAGCGGGATGGATCCCGCTCGCTGTTTTGCCTTCCCCTTTAGCCCCGTGCAGCCTCTCCTTGCCGGGAGAGGCTGCGTGGGGCTAAAGAAGCCATAGCCCCGTGCAGCCTCTCCTTGCGGAGGGGTTGCGCGCAGCTATGGAAGAAGGCAAGGCAGCAAGCGGGATGGATCCCGCTCGCTGTTTTGCCTTCCCCTTTAGCCCCATGCAGCCTCTCCTTGCCGGGAGAGGCTGCGTGGGGCTAAAGAAGCCATAGCCCCGTGCAGCCTCTCCTTGCGGAGGGGTTGCGCGCAGCTATGGAAGAAGGCAAGGCAGCGAGCGGGATGGATCCCGCTCGCTGTTTTGCCTTCCCCTTTAGCCCCGTGCAGCCTCTCCTTGCCGGGAGAGGCTGCGTGGGGCTAAAGAAGCCATAGCCCCGTGCAGCCTCTCCTTGTGGAGGGGTTGCGCGCAGCTATGGAAGAAGGCAAGGCAGCAAGCGGGATGGATCCCGCTCGCTGTTTTGCCTTCCCCTTTAGCCCCATGCAGCCTCTCCTTGCCGGGAGAGGCTGCGTGGGGCTAAAGAAGCCATAGCCCCGTGCAGCCTCTCCTTGCGGAGGGGTTGCGCGCAGCTATGGAAGAAGGCAAGACAGCGAGCGGGATCCATCCCGCTCACTGCTTTGGCTTCCCCTTTAGCCCCGTGCAGCCTCTCCTTGCCGGAGGGGTTGCGCGCAGCTATGGAAGCAGGCAAGGCAGCGAGCGGGATCCATCCCGCTCGCTGTTTTGGCTTCCCCTTTAGCCCCGTGCAGCCTCTCCTTGCCGGGAGACGCTGCGCAGGGCTAAAGAAGCCATAGCCCCGTGCAGCCTCTCCCTGCCGGAGGGGTTGCGCGCGGCTATGGCACAAGCCTGCATTCGCTCTATAGGACGCACACACATTTCCTCTCAATTTTTGGAGAGGAAAAACTGCGTCCAATAGAGCGAAAAATACGGTATCTGGTCTACTTCTAATTACTAAAATCATAAAAACTTAGAGTTGGAAGAGACCCAAGGGTCATCTATTTCAACCCAATGCAATGCAGGAATCTCAGCTAAAGCATGCAGCACAAACTGGATTTCTAAATTCAGCAAGAACCTACCTGATTTGGCACAATATGCATACTGAGGGCTTATTCACACTTCCTGTCATCCAGCCAGTCCAGCCAGTGGCCAGGGATGATGGACATTGTAGCCCTGTTGCAGTCTGGACATTCCCCCACCCTTGCTGTAGACTATCTCGCCAGAGTGGTGCATGTTCTAGTTTTCTACCGCTTGGACTACTGCAATGCACTCTGCGTGGGTCTACTTTGAAGGTGACCCGGAAACTATAACTAATCCAGAATGCAGCAGCTTGACTGGTGACTGGGAGCTGAGACCATATAAGACTAGTCCTGAAAGACCTACATTGACTCCCAGTATGTTTGCGAGCACAATTCAGAGTGTTTGCACTGACCTTTAAAGCCCTAAACGGCCTTGGCGCAGGATACCTGAAGAAGTGTCTCCACCCCCATCATTCAGCCCGGACACTGAGGTCCAGCTCCGAGGGCCTTCTGGTGGTAACCTCACTGCAAGAAGTGAGGTTGCAGGGAACCAGGCAGAGGGCCTTCTCAGTAGTGGTGACCGCCCTGTGGAATGCCCTCCCATCAGATGTCAAGGAAATAAACAACTATCTGACTTTTAGAAGACATCTCAAGGCAACCCTGTTTAGGCAAGTTTTTAATGTTTGATGCTTTCTCTTGTTTTTAATATTCTGTTGGGAGCCACCCAGAGTAGCTGGGGAAACCCAGCAGGATGGGTGGGGTATAAAAAATGATGATGATATACGGTGTAAAGGTTTAACTCTGGTACAGTTGGCAAAGATATATCATAATAGTGACAACTTATGTTGGAAATGCAAAGAAAAAGAGGGTACCTTTTATCATATGTGGTGGACCTGCCCCAAGGTGAAAGACTTCTGGGAGAAGATTTATAATGAACTGAAAAAAAATGTTGAAATATACATTTATTAAGAAACCAGAGGCCCTTCTTCTTGGAATAACAGGTTTGGAATTGCCCAAGAAAGATGTTAAATTGTTTTTGTATGCCACAACTGCAGCAAGAATTTTGTTATCAAAGAATTGGAAAACACAAGAAGTACCAACAGTGGAAGATTGGCAGATGAAGATGATGGATTTTTCGGAGCTAGCCGACCTGACCGGAAGAGTCCGCAACCAGAAGGAGGAGTACCAGGAAGAATGGATGAAATTTAAAGATTACTTAGCTAAATATGTTACGATAACTTAATTGGAAAAGCTTGCAAATATTAGATAGGCTTAGGATTTAAATATGTAAGGATAGGAATTAAGATGTTTAAAGCTAAATTAGAAAGAATGAAAGATGTTAAGTGATCAAGTTAAGTTTTTTGAGAAAATTGATATATAGTGAAATTCAACCAGGGGGATATGAGGAAGTCACTTAACAATGTTATTAAGATTGGTTTAATTACAACTAGGATGTTTGTTTGTTTTAATTTTTTTTGGAAAATTAATTTTAAAAATTGAAAAAAAATGATGATTATGATGATGGTGGTGATTACTTCATCTTGTCTAATAACAGATCTGCATTTACATTGTTTTCCTTGGCAAAAAATTTTTAAGCCGCATACAGGAAAGTACTGGGTCTTCCTTCCTATGTGCTTTGCTGAGGAAAGCACTGCTTTGAACATGTATGCAACATTCTCAACTGGCACACTTTGTGCATAGAGCACACCATTAATGATACAGAGCTATGTTCATCACCAAGGCTGACTAGCAGAGAAGTTGACTGCCTAAGCAACCTGTCTCTTCCAAAGCAGGCACTAATCCCATTACAGCTGCTGGATTCCTGTCTTTTCCTTTCAGTAGCTGGAGTGAGACTCATTTGAGACGAGCTTGGTTTTGCAACCTAAATTCTGCAAGGCAAGTGAATTTGCTTGAAGCATTCAAGAAATGTCATGTAACCCTTGCAGGGGACACACACACACTCTTTAAAAAAAACACACACCAAAAAACTGTAGTTTGCATTTAGTAATTCAGTCATTGAAATAGTTACACATTTAGATGAGTCACCCTCTTGAAATCTTTATTCATGAAATTGAGCTACTTCTGATACAACGTTCTGGGGGCCTTAAGTCCTTTGAAGTGGGTGGCAATGACTTTTGAGTTTCTATCTTTTTTATGTTTTACCGATTTTAAAAACAAAACAAAACAGTCAACAAAAACAGTCCAAAATCGACACATACTACAAAAAAAGATTTAGATTCATACATAGCTGATTCCAACATGACTTCCAATCACCCCACTGTGGTTCCTAAATTGCATTTTCGACTACGCACTTTATCTCTCCTAAGTTATTTCAGTTGTATTGGTTTTGTAAAATTCTCTTATTTCATGTGGAAGTCAATCCAGGCCTGCAAAAGAATTTAGATTTTTACCATGTTCTTTTAAGTATACTCTGGGTTTCTATCCTTGTGGGTGATACAGAAATGTCATCTTATCAGCAAGGGTTACAATCCAGCTCTCTTAAAATGAACAGGAATCCTGATGTAGAGCTTAATGAAAAGAAGACTGTACTCATGAACTTTAGGATTCATGCCAGCCTCCTCTGAATAGGCAGCATTGTCTTCTTTTTTTAGAGGGCATCATTGATCTTGAGATAGCACTTTTGCATGGACAGGCGGAGTCCCCAGATCCCGCGCGGTCCCCCCATCATGTGGAATAACGACTCATGACAACGTGCTATGGGATTAAATTGGCCACAACTTTATTAAATTTCAAATGTGGGTAGACCTTGGCTCAGGCATTGGATGTTCTCCCTCCCCAGTCCCCAGCCGGGGACCTAGGGAGCATCAGGGTTATCCAGTGTGGGGGGGGGGATGGGCCGGCTCTGGAGAACATATGTTCAAGCAGAGATAGCCGCCCCCGTTACGCCGCCGCCGCAGGGGAGAGCAATGACGACCTTTCGGCGTATGGTCAAAGCCTCCCTTCAGAAACCCCTTTAACGGGGAACCCTGGTATCGCCGCCGCAAAGAGGAAGATGGACTAAAGGATTCCGCCCAAGGCCTGATACCGCCAAAGTTGTGACTTTTTGCAACGGGAAAGGTGAAACCTGCCAATGCAGGGAAATTCCTTTCCGGCCCTTTAACAGCGACCTTAACGTAACAGCGCCCGCATACCTGCGAAGAAAAGTTAACCTGCAAAGGAAGACATTAACTGAGGGTGGGTAGGGTGGGAGAAGCTCTGGAGCCAAGTGAGGATTCCCAGGTAAGATCCTCCCTCTATTGTGTGGGCAGGTAATCCCTCCCCTACCTGGCCTGGTCTCCTTGGCAACGCTTCCCCCAGGTGGGATTGGACAACTGACTGAGGTAGGCGGAGACCTCCAGGTATCCCACCTGAGGGAAGGCAAACCAAGCCTATGCTGTTGGAGCCACTCCAGATCTAGGGGCTGCGCGCGTCCACGCAAAGGGCGCCCCCCGTTTTAAGCGGGGAGCGGTCATTCTAGTCAAAGATATGCAAGTGCAAAAAGACTACTAGGAACATAGGAAGATACCTGCTGAATCAGGGCAATGGCCTGTTTGGTCTAGCCTCATGTTTTCACAGTGGCCAACCAGATTCCTGTGGGAAACCCACTAGCGGGATTTGAGAATAAGAGTGCTGTCCCCTCCTGTGATTTCCTCATGTGGCAGCAAGGTTTGTGGAAGCCAGTTGCTAGAAACTATAGGAGGGGAGAAGGCTCTTGCACTTGAATCCTGTTGTGGGTTTTGCACAGGCATCTGGTAAGGACAGAATGCAGGACTAAGGTAAAGGAATAGGGAGAGGGGGAAGAGGACACACTGACACCAAATGATGTTTATTCCTCTAAGGGGAATTTCACTAAGAGCTGGAATGCTGCTTCTGCTGCTGTAAAGAAGTAAAAGATGCGGGAAAAGTTTTCTGTAAAAGGAACTCTGCTGCAGAAGGAAATGAAAACTCAAGAGTAGATGCTCACAGACCAACAGAGGCTGTCTCCACCATTCCTCCTCTGCCCTGACACTTTCTCTCTAAGCCACTGCTTGGCTCCACTCTTAGATTCCTCAGTATGCAACACATGCCATTGACAGAAGCAGCAGCTTGGTGACTGAATCTGATTGTGTTCAGCGATGGGAGGTTTCCTGTGAGCAACTTCTGATATTTCCATTGATCAAAGTACAAAGCAGAACAGCTAAAGGGAATATGTGAGAAAGTATTGAACGAAAGTCCTTCTTCACTCAGGGATTAGCAGTTGGCACAACGGGAAGCTGTCCTGCTAAGCTGAAAGTGAGGAGAGGCAACTGATGGTGGTGACTGTGTAAAGAAGAAGAAAGGCAGGACGCAGACAGTGTCTGGCTTACCCTGTTTGTTACTAAATGAAAAAGCTACACAGCTGTATGCTGGCCATGTAAGATAATGGCAAAGTGACCGAGGTCTGCATCAAGGAATTTCCTGTTCAGATCTCACCTGTAGCTTGAACTCTGTAGCTGGATTAGGGCAGGTAACCTGACATCTCTCAGCCAGAGCCACATTTGCAATACGAGTCAATAACACTGACCTGCCTTAAAGAGTTTTTGAAACATTATAGCATTATATCCTAGAAAATGAATGCAAGACATATTGAAAACAATGTGTAAAATATTATGCCATAGGAAATGTTTCACCCTCTATTCTGACTAAAATCGTAAGAATGTTAAAGTTCCTGGTATGCCCCCCCGGAGGACCTTAAGGCCCCCAAATAATAACATTTTGGAGGTCCCGGGTCGCAAGGTGGTTAGATTGGTCTCAACTAGGGCCAGGGCCTTTTCAGTACTGGCCCCGACTTGGTGGAACGCTTTGACACAAGAAACCAGGGCCCTGCGGGACTTGACATCTTTCCACAGGGCCTACAAGACAGAGCTGTTCTGCCTGGCCTTTGGTTGGACTCAGTCTGACCCTTAAGTTTCCCTCACCTTATGGTCTTGATTTTTTGGCTACTTTTAAAACGAGGCTGCATTTTAAATAGCATTTTAACCTGCATTTTAAATTGGCTTTTCCCCCTCCCCCTATCATGTTTTTTACTGTGATTTTATTGGTGTTATCTGCCCTGAGCCCGGCTTTGGCTGGGGAGGGCGGGGTATAAATAAACATCATCATCATCATCATCATTATTATTATTATTATTATTATAAAAGAGGTGGAGGAAATGTTCTTTCATACGTGGCAGACTTAGAAAAGAGTAAAAGAGTACTGGGAAATGATCCATAATGAATTGAAAAAAATGCTTAAAAGTACTTTCAAACCCCCCTCAAAATCCGATTCCTTTCTGTTGGGGTTAATTCAGATTGAAATTCCCAGATGTCAAAACAGGTTATTTATGCATGCCATTACTGTAACCCGTTAGCCCAAAAATGGAAAACAAGCAAGGTCCCAACCAAAGAAGAATGGCAACTTAAGTTGACAAAATTATGCACAACTCACAGACTTAACATATAGAATAAGAGAACAAGAGGAACATATGTTTAGAGAAGATTGAAAAATGTTTATTGAATATTTGGGAAGTAATTGTGTACTGCTGAAAACACTGGCAGCATTAAGATAAATTCAACAGTGTAAATAAGTTTTGATGGATGCAATAGGGGAATACTGAATGGTATAAAGGTAAAGGTAAAGGGACCCCTGACCATTAGGTCCAGTTGTGGCCGATTCTGGGGTTACGGCGCTCATCTCGCTTTATTGGCTGAGGGAGCCGGCGTACAGCTTCCGGGTCATGTGGCCAGCATGACTAAGCCACTTCTGGCGAACCAGAGCAGTGCACAGAAATGCCGTTCACCTTCCCTCAGGAACGGTACCTATTTATCTACTTGCACTTTGACGTGCTTTCAAACTGCTAGGTTGGCAGGAGCAGGGACAGAGCAACAGGAGCTCACCCCATCAGGGGGATTCGAACCGCCAACCTTCTGATCGGCAAGTCCTAGGCTCTGTGGTTTAACCCACAGCGCCACCCGTGTCCCACTGAATGGTATAGTTTTTGTAAAATATGCAGGGGTTATGATATGTAAAATGAACCATGGAAAGAGAAGAAGGGAAGTCATTGATATCTTAAGGATGTAAAATGAGTATTTTAAATTGTAAAACAGAAAACTTAATAAAATTATATACAAAAAAAGAACGTAAGAATGTTAGAATAGCCCAGCTAAATTAGACCAGTGGCCAATCTAGTTTAGCATGGAAAGCCTGCAAGCAGGACTGGAGAGCAAGAGTGAGTGTTTGAGTGTTTGGGTGGGGGAGGGAGGCTTGTTTAATTTCATTATACATGGGTTATACTATGGCAATAAAGGTATTATTATTATTATTATTATCATTATTACTCTCCCATCCTGCCATTTCCAGCAACTCATGTTCAGAAGCATTGCTGCCTCTGACAACGAAGGCAGAAGATATTCATCAAAACTAGAAGCGATCAATAGGCTTCTCCTCTATGAATCTCTCCAATCTTTTTTTTTAAAAAAGCTATCTAAGTTGGTGGCCATCTCTGTCTCCTGTGGGAACAATTTCCATAGTTTCACTATGAGCTATGTGAAGAAATACTTTTTCTGTCCTGAATCTCCTGATATTCAGCTTCATTGAATGTCTATGCACTTTAGTGTCAAGAGAGAGGGAGAAAACTTTCACAATTTAAGCTGATAAAATACTCAAGTTTGTTCACCTGTGAATCTCCAGCCTGAGCTCTAATTGGAGCTGTCCAAGGTCCTGTTTGAAACTGGAGCTTTTTCCTGGAACTTTAAGCCCCATTAGTACTCCCTCCTGGGGCTTGAGCCTTCTTCTGTCTGTGACATCAATCTGGAACAAAACACTGTGCAGAGTCTGCCCATCACCATTAAGTTTGGATGGAAAAGGGATAATAATAATAATAATAATAATAATAATAATAATAATAATAATATTTATACCCTGCCCATTTGGCTGAGTTTCTCCATACACTCTGGGTGGCTTCTAAATAAAGACTAAAAGTACATTAAAACATCAGTCATTAAAAACTTCCCTAAAAAGGGCTGCCTTCAGATGTCTTCTAAACATCAGATACTTGTTTATTTCCTTGACATCTGATGGGAGGGCATTCCACAGGGTGGGCGTCACTACCGAGAAGGCCCTCTGCCTGGTTCCCTGCAACCTCACTTCTCACAGTAAGGGAACCACCAGAAGGCCCTTGGAGCTGGACCTCTGTGTCTGGGCTAAATGATGGGGATGGAGATGATCTTTCAGGTATACTGGGCCGAGGCCGTTTAGGGCTTTAAAGGTCAACACCAATATTTTGGTGTTGAATTGTGCTTGGAAATGTACTGGATGGTGGAAGATGTTGCAGGGATAGATAGATGGGTGGCACCAGGGAAGCCTCTTCCAAACAGAAGTTTGAGCAGGCTTTGTGGAATGGTATTGTGGAGTGCTGAATGCTGAAATTCATATTCTGAATGCTCACCCACTACTTCTGATATTTAGTGCCATCACAATCCAACAGATTGCAGTATCTCAGAGTCAGCCTTCCTTGGGGTCTTCACCACCCTCACCTCTATTCACACATTCCTCTGGAGCAGAGTCTGGGATGAGCTGGCAGTGAAGTCTGATGGCTGCGAGGAAATAAAGTTGGCACAAAAGCCAAGACACTTACCCATGGCTCCTCACCCACTGAGGGCCCTGTGCCTTCTTCACTTTTGCTTCCAGGGCCATTTTGTTCAACATGTAATGGTAAGGGGGTGATCAGTGGGTTAATGTGACTTTCTCGAATGAGCAATGATTGTCACCTAGAGATATGATGGTATCTTCTGAGTTCTGCTTCATTTTCCATGGTGTTTCACTGTCACCTGTGAACTCAACATAAGGGAAGACATAAACAAATGGAAGACACAACAACCTTGGAGCATGTACATATATTTTGTTAAAGGATGAGTGGCAGATTCTAAGACATAGATGAATATCTGAAAGCAATATCATCATCAACATAATTTATTACGGTCAAAGACCAGCTCGAAAAACACAACTGGGACAGCTTTCACAAGAATAAAATATATATGTAAAGCAATGTACTACAACAGCTTAAAGATTAAAATCTAAGATAAGCGCATATACACATAAAGACCTAAAAATTTGGGCTACCATACAAATTGTCCCTGACACCCTGGAGGCTGACTTTGACTGTTTTCCTTGCGATCTAATTTGTTTCAGGGAGTGGTCTACGCCTGCAAATCTGTGCGCAGAATCTGGTGACCATCCAGGTCGTCTTGTGGTCTTTGCCTAAGAGGAGAAAACTGAGTTATCTGGAAGGTCAGCAAGCCTCACTAGCTGGGGGTCAATGGTATCTCTGCGTACCTCGTCATAAAAGGGACATCTAAAAAATAAATGTTCGGGGCCTCCTATTTCCCCTAATGGGCAGGCGCAAAGTCTCTGAGCATACTGAACTTTCCCAAATGCTCCTTCCAAAACCGGCGAGGGCAAGGCCGAGCTTTCTGAAAGCAATATCATTTAATTTGAACTCCCAAAATCCAGAGATAAATTCAGGTGAGGAGACATAATCACTAGAAATAGAACATGAATCACATTGCATCCATACAGCAGCACCCTTTTGCATGTAGGCACCCATACATTAATCAACTTTGAAGAACTAATGACATTATATATATATATATATATATATATATATATATAATCTGTATATAGCTATATCTATATTTATCTAATAACAACATAGTATTTAGTTATATTAGAAGGAGTGTGTGTATCTATAATGCTGTTATTACCTGGACTCAGTAATTGAAAGGATTGCTCATACTTTTTCTAAAATAAAAAGATGTGTTGGCATATTCTTGGAAAGAGAAAATGGGTTTTTATAGGCCATTAGGCTGTGGTTATTCATAGGAATTCTCAAGCTGTTTGTTTTGCAGTTGCTGGTTTGTAATGGAGGTCTGCTCTGTCAGAGCATTGTCATCCTGAGGCTTTCTAATAAATGGGACTTCCATTAGCCCCGATGAACAAAAAGGAATTATCTTCATCAAGATGAAATGTGTTGACATTTCTGGGAAAGCGTCAACAAGGAAAAACCAACCTTTGCATCTTACAGGCAGTTCTCCAGTGTGTTTCTTTTTTATTCGGCAGTGACCTCCAAAGGTAAAGGGACCCCTGACTGTTAGGTCCAGTTGTGGACAACTCTGGGGTTGCAGCGCTCGTCTGGCTTTACTGGCTGAGGGAGCTGGCGTACAGCTTCCGGATAATGTGTCCAGCATGACTAAGCTGCTTCTCGCGAACCAGAGCAGTGCACGGAAATGCCATTTACCTTCCCGCCAGAGTGGTACCTATTTATCTACTTGCACATTGACGTGCTTTCAAACTGCTAGGTTGACAGGAGCTGGGACTGAGAAACGGGAGCTCACCCCATCACAGGGATTCAAACCGCTGACCTTCTGATCGGCAAGCCCTAGGCTCTGTGGTTCAACCCACAGCGCCACCCGCGTCCCTAGCACCACCCGCATCCCTCCAAAGGTACGTCACAGATATTACCTGGGAGTCCCCATACATATTCCATCTCAAATATTTCCTTTTTGTGAAGTACATGCAACCACAGAGCCGAAACACCAAATGATTTTGTGTGGGTTTCCTTTTTAAGTGACTTTTTTGGGGGAGGGATTAACAATTATGGAAGGACAACACAGAAAACTGTGCATTGCCACTGTTCTCCAGTCTCCCCACCCCCTGCCTCATTTCTCTCTTTCCAGGTCTCCTTACCAGCAATACCAAGGAATAGCTTCCCTACACAGGATTGGAATTAAAAGTTTAACTGCAAGATTGATATAGTCCTGTCCCTGACATTTTAAGCTTGCGTTGATAGCCAGTGTTCAGCCTGTAATAAACCAGGTTATCTTTTTCAAGATTTGATTCAGCTGAAGGCTGAGTGGAAGATAAGCAATATTAATGTATTGAGCTGTTTAAACAAATTAGCGTAGAAGTTGACTCAAGAAGCCAGGAGAATAAATATCTGGTTCTCATTTTACACAGGGAAGGTCTGCAGTTTGCAGAGGGTGTTGTGTGTGTCCCCTCCCCATTTCTGTTCATCAGTTATGTCCTCTTGCTGTCATTAGGGCCTTTGGCGGCATTAAGAAAAGGCAGGCAAGATGGATTCAAATCTATCAAAGCACAAAAGCAGACAAATCTTCTTTGTAGCCCAAAATGAAATACAGACACACTTGGAGTTTTTTCAAAGTCCACCCCCTCCACAAACACTCTTTCCCACCAGATATACATGATGAGAAATCATCAAAGTTCTGTGGGTTTCTTTCACTTTCTGCTTTATCTAAGTCTACAAAAATGGGAAAAAAAGTTCTCTTCTCAACAAAGAAGCCACATTTTACATTTCAAGATATTGACTGCTATTTTTGGGGAGGACTAGTTACTATTTATTTTTCATGACTATGTATGGGGAGAAGAAAAAAATCACCTACAAAATAATTATATACCCCCCTCAAAAAAAAATCATAGTTGTTGTTGTTTAGTCGTTTAGTCGTGTCCGACTCTTCGTGACCCCATGGACCAGAGCACGCCACGCACTTCTGTCTTCCACTGCCTTCCGCAGTTTGGTCAGACTCATGTTTGTAGCTTCGAGAACACTGTCTAACCATCTCATCCTCTGTCGTCCCCTTCTCCTTGTGCCCTCCATCTTTCCCAACATCAGGGTCTTTTCCAGGGAGTCTTCTCTTCTCATGAGGTGGCCAAAGTATTGGAGCCTCAGCTTCACGATCTGTCCTTCCAGTGAGCACTCAGGGCTGATTTCCTTAAGAATGGATACGTTTGATCTTCTTGCAGTCCATGGGACTCTCAAGAGTCTCCTCCAGCACCATAATTCAAAAGCATCAATTCTTTGGCGATCAGCCTTCTTTATGGTCCAGCTCTCACTTCCATACATCACTACTGGGAAAACTATGGCTTTTACTATACGGACCTTTGTTGGCAAGGTGATGTCTCTGCCTTTTAAGATGTTGTCTAGGTTTGCCATCGTCTTTCTCCCAAGGAGCAGGCGTCTTTTAATTTCGTGACTGCTGTCACCATCTGCAGTAATCATGGAGCCCAAGAAAGTAAAATCTCTCACTGCCTCCATTTCTTCCCCTTCTATTTGCCAGGAGGTGATGGGACCAGTGGCCATGATCTTCGTTTTTTTGATGTTGAGCTTCAGACCATATTTTGCGCTCTCCTCTTTCACCCTCATTAAAAGGTTCTTTAATTCCTCCTCACTTTCTGCCATCAAGGTTGTGTCATCTGCATATCTGAGGTTGTTGATATTTCTTCCGGCGATCTTAATTCCTGCTTGGGATTCATCCAGCCCAGCCTTTCGCATGATGAATTCTGCATATAAGTTAAATAAGCAGGGAGACAATATACAGCCTTGCCGTACTCCTTTCCCAATTTTGAACCAATCAGTTGTTCCATATCCAGTTCTAACTGTAGCTTCTTGTCCCACATAGAGATTTCTCAGGAGACAGATGAGGTACCCCCTCAAAAAAAAAATCATATACCCCCCTCAAAAAAAAAATCATAGTAGCAACACATAAGAAAACGTAGGTCCTGGATCCTTTGATTGTAATGTTGCTTAAATGCCTGAAGGATTTACTCCATCACAGTTTTTATTTCTATTTCATAATACCAGAACTTGGGGACATCCAATGAAGCTGACTGTTGAAAGATTCAGGACAGACCAAAATAAAAATAAAAATAAGTACTTCTTCATACAGCACTTAGTTAAACTGTGGAACTTGCACCATCCACTGACAGCTACCAACTCAGATAGCTTTAAAGGGGAGTTATTCAAAGCAATGGAAGGTGAAAGCTATAAATGGTACTTGTCTTGATAGCTATGCCTCTCTGTATCAGTCACTAGGAAAAAACAGCAGAAGAGGGATATTGCCCTTCAGTCATCCTGGTGGGCATCTCAGAGGTATCTGCTTGGCCACTGGGATAACAGGATGCTAGACTAAGTAGGACTTTGATCTGATCCAGAAGTGATCTTCTTGTGTTTTTAAATGACTCCCCTTTGCTCCCCAATCCATCCCACCCCCTTTATGGTCCCAGAAACATTTGATTTGCCTGCACTATAGAGGGCACACATTGATGTATTCTCTCAGTGAAGTGTCGTCCATCCTCTCCACCAAGCATTAATTAGGAGCATGGCAAAGTTCACGTCACCCCACGGAAGAAAACAAAGGCCTCAAATTGTTTTTCATTCATTGTTAACTCCCCAGTCCCTATACTCTCCAATCTCTATACTTCCAAAATTTTGCAGGGATTTTACACTTTGCATATCCATGCAGAGCACCCGCCAAACCACAGAATGGTGTAGTGGTTAAGAGTGGTAGTCTCGTAATCTGGTGAACCGGGTTCGCGTCCCCGCTCCTCCACATGCAGCTGCTGGGTGACCTTGGGCTAGTCACACTTCTCTGAAGTCTCTCAGCCTCACTCACCTCGCAGAGTGTTTGTTGTGGGGGAGGAAGGGAAAGGAGATTGTTAGCCACTTTGAGACACCTTAAGGGGAGTGAAAGGTGGAGTATCAAGTCCAAACTCCTCTTCTTCTACTCTTCTTCCTCTTTTAAAGAAAAAAGTTTTAAACTATTCTTCTATAAAAGCACTCTATCGGTTAGAGCTTTTGCATTCTCCATTCACTCAGAAGGCACTTCTATGCCTGCCATTCAGCTCTGCCAAAATGAATAAATAAAGTTACAAGCATTTATTGATTGCAGTCAACAGAGAGACTTCTGAAATGTTATTAAGTGAACTAAAAGGTGTCTCTGATTCACATCAAAACCAAAAGTGCATTGCCTATTTGGGGCTCTGAGCTGAAGCAACCCCCAATTCAAGATTCCAAATTTGGTTGTGAACCATAATTTACAATGTAAAATTTGACACACTGGGGAGGACAGGGAATGGAAATAGAGACAAAGGTAAATAGTGAGTGAAATAATATGCAGTACAGTTACAAATGCTTAGGTGCTGTCAACACTGAGTTTGCTAGGATCACACTAAGACTGTCTTAGGAGGAGGGAGTTCCAGTGAAATGGTTGAGTTTAAACATGAATACAGTGGTACCTCGGGCTGCAAACACCTCAGGTTACAAACGCTTCGGGTTACAGACTCCGCTAACCCGGAAATAGTACCTCAGGTTAAGAACTTTACCTCAGGATGAGAACAGAAATCGTGCAGCGACAGCACGGCGGCAGCAAGAGGCCCCATTAGCTAAAGTGGTACCTCAGGTTAAGAACGGTTTCAGGTTAAGAACAGACCTCCGGAACGAATTAAGTTCGTAACCAGAGGTACCACTGTAGTAATATAGAAAGGCGGTGTACATTAATACTAATTTGGTTAACTGTCTTCCTTTCTGTTCCCTCATGATGTGGATGGGTTGTCCACTTTGTAAATAGCATAAAATAAAGGGCAGTGTCTCTCTTTCTCTCTGTGTGTGCATTCATTGAAATGAAAAACAATTTCTCTTATTTTATATTGTTTTATAAATACAGCCAACTACAGTGGTACCTTGGGTTACAAACACTTTGGGTTACAGACTCCGCTAACCCAAAGTAATACCTTGTGTTAAGAATTTTACCTCAGGATGAGAACAGAAATCGTGTAGCAGCAGCACGGCGGCAGCGGGAGGCCCCATTAGCTAAAGCGGTACCTCAGGTTAAGAACGGTTTCAGGTTAAGAACAGACCTCCGAAACGAATTAAGTTTGTAACCAGAGGTACCACTGTAGTAATCAGGTTGCACATCTCTACAGGAAGCAACCTGAATTTAGCATGATTTTAATACCACTCAATATCACTTAATCTTTTGATTATCATTTTGCAACCATTTTGAGGCTCATGTCATGACGCCCTAGTTCAGCCGTGGCCAATGCAGTGCTTACCACAGAGTGATTTGCCTGGAGTTACCCTATGAATTTCATGGTTGAATGGGGATGACCTCCCCTAATCTCTTACATCATGGTGGCGATTGAGTTGCTTGTTCTAGTCTTCCTTTTGCAGGGAAAATACCTAGGAGAATACAATACAAAAAAAGAAAACAGTAGGTCTCTATTCTCAGAGATAATATAGTAAAATATGGTTCCCTTTAGAAAGATAAGTGTTTTCCAAAGTTGGGAGGGGGGAATAAACAGCAGAGTTCTCTATATTCACTATTTTACTTTCAGTCTGTGTTGTCAGGCTTGGTAAATTTTTAAGCAGCTGTCAAAGCAAATTTATTACAGAAGAGGCCTACATTCTTGCGTAATCCAGAAGGGAAAAGCCCCACTGAGTGATTTTACTTCATCCTTTGTCTGTACAACACTTTAAAAGCCTCACCTACTTAAGATTCAAGAGAAGCATTAGTCAAAATTTTCAGCTCTGGAAATTGTATATATATATAGTCCTGACAGCTTAACTTCCAAGTTACCTTAAGTGACTTCTTGAAATGATAGAGGCTTTCTCTCTGTGTATACTGAAGAAGAATTGTGCATTCATGTGTAAGTTTGTAGCAAATAGTATGTTTCTTATATGTGGAACACAGGCCAGTCATTGGATTTTGAATAGAGCAGAACCCCCCAGAATGGATTGGGGTTTCTGTTCCTGCAGATAAAAAGACCAAAATACCAAGAGGACCCCAATATCCTCTACCACCAACTTTCTCATTGAAAGAACACCAGGAGATCCACAATTTTACTCTTTATCGGCTGCATAGTCTTAAGGGCTGCCCATGCAATGGATATTTTTGGTAGTGACAGAGGAATATGCCAGTATGGGGTTTTTTCAGTTTCTCATTTTTCCAATTTTAAATTGATTTCCCCACATTTCTACAACAGCTTGCAATTTATTTATTTTTTTAAGTGCTGATGAAATCGTGATGGATTTTAGCATGCATTTCTTCTAATATAGATTTTTGCATGCAATTCAGCCTAATATACACATTCTTCCAAACAATTTCCCTGGCATAATGTAATTTGTATGTGAAGTTCATTGATATTTGCACTTTTATGCACACTTCCCCCTAATAAATGCACACAATGTTTTGCATATTGTTTATTTGGAAAACACCATTGCTCTATCTGGAGCAGCTGAAATGTTGATGGTAGCTGCATTTCAGTTCACTTATTGTTTGGGGAAGTACAAATTAAGTAGGTCTGCCTTAGAGTGATATCCAAACCAAGTATCTCCCTCATGCTTTGTTCCAGGGATTGAGCTTATACCACTCATCCTCTCTTCATTCAGTCATCCCTGCTACCACCATGGCTGCTAACCTCCACAGGCAAAATTTTATTGACAGATTTATGACAGTAAAGTATGGCTGTGGCTGCCACAAAAGCAGAGAGTGATAAGGGCCATCTAAGTATCACTGCGGACTGTCCTGTCTATGAATAGCATTATCTGACCATACAAACCCAAGATTGAGCCACTCATACGCAGGCGATAATAATGATGGATGTGTTCCTTCTGCTACTGTTGTTGATAGCTCTGGGTCTAGGTTCGGACAGATACAAGGTTAAATTCTTATAGTGAATCCCCCCCCCCCCCAAGGTATATATATGTTGCTGTCTTACACGTATGTATTTCTTCTTCTTCTTCTTCTTCTTCTTCTTCTTCTTCTTCTTCTTCTTCTTCTTCATCCTTGCTATATTAGT